>NC_050198.1:75607318-76229159 GCF_004126475.2 Phyllostomus discolor | reverse complement strand
GATCAAGTTTCTTATACCTTACTGGGTTTAATCAACCAGCTCTACCAGAACATTATTTTATTCATTTCTAATCAGTGTGGGTTATTGAATTTTATCTAAAATACCAATCCAAAGTATGTTTCTACCTGATGTACAGACTTCCTTCAAACTTTTATTTTCATTGTTTTTATGAGGTAAAATTCACATACCATAAAATTGACAACACTGGATGCTGTGGCTCAGTGGATTGAGTGACGTGGCCTGTGAGTCGAAGGGCTGCCAATTCGATTCCCAGTCAAGACATAAAAATAAATAAATAAAATCTTTTTTAAAAATTAAAAAAAACCTTTTTTTAAAGACTTAAAATAATGAACAATTAACCATTTTAAAGTGTATAATTTAGTAACATTTATTTCATTCTCAATATTGTGCAATTTCCACCTGCATTTCCAAAACTGTTTCATCATTCCAAAAGGAAACCCTGTACCCATGAAGCAGTCACTCTCTGTTCCTCTCTACTCCAAGCTGTCAGTAATCACTTATCTAATCTCTACATAGTCTGCATGTTTCACATAAATTCAGTCAAACAATAATGTGACCTTTTGTGTCTGGCTTCCTTCACTTAGCATGATGCTTTCAATGTTCATCCATAAACTGTATTTTTTTTATTTTTTAAAGGTTTTATTTATTTTTAAAGAGAGGGGAAAGGAAGGAGAAAGAAAGGGAAACTCAATGTGTGGTTGCCTCTTGCACAGACCCCACTGAGGACCGGGCCTGCAACCCAGGCATGCACCCTGCCTGGGAATCGAACCAGCGACCTTTTGGTTTGCCGGCCTGTGCTCAATCCACTGAGCTACACCAGCCAGGACCATAAACTGTATTTTATTCCTTTTCATGAATGAATAATATCCCATTGCATGGATATACAACATTTGTTTATACATTCATCAGTTGATGGACAAATGGATTGCTTTCATTTTGGGGCTATTATGAATAATAGTGATAGGAACATTCATGTATAATTTTTGCATGCACATGTATTTTCAATGCTTTTGAGTATATACCTGAGACTTCTGACTCATTAATAGTTCTATTTTTATCTTGCTGAGAAACTGCCAAACTTTTCCACAGTGGCTGAAACATTTTACAATCCCAACAATACTCTACGTGGGCTCTAATTTCTCCACATCCGTGTCACCCAATTGGGTATGAAGTGGTATTTAGTAGTTTAATTCCCATTTCCCTAATGGCTAATAATGATGAATTTCTTTACATGTGTTAGTAATGTGTATATCTTCTTTGAGAAATGTCTAATTAATCTCTTGTGCATTTTTAATTGGGTTGTTTCTCTTTTTGTTGTTGAATTGTAACTGTTTTTTAAACATTCTGGATATCAGACCTTTTATATATATATATATATGAAATATTTTATCCCATTCTGTATGTTGTCTTTTCACTTTCTTAATTGTGTCCTTTGATGAACAATACAGTTTTTTTAACCTTTAAGCTTTTTGCTACAAATTTTTTCATAGCATTTTGGGTCTTTCAAGTGCTGATATAAATTTTACCTTTGTAGCAATTTTTATTGGTTTCTTTCATAAGCATGCCTGTAATTGTATACCACTATTGTCTACATTTACTTGACAGATGGGTTTTGTTCTGTTATGCTTTTACTAGAGCTATAAGTCACAATAAAATGAACAAAAATGAATTACTTGAGTTCTTTTATCATTCTGTTTCAATTAAATGGCTGACAGTTGCTCCCCATAAAACTGTAGTAACATTAGATAAAATCAGAATATTATTGTACTTCTTGAAAAAATGTATTCCTTTTCAAGTCATGGTGCCTTTTCCCCCAGCTTTACATGATAAGGATTTAATTTTTAAAAGTCTTCTTAGAAAACAAATTATTACAATTTATTTCAGTTTTGCAGAATGTTTATTTTGCTGCATTGCATTTAATATAGTTTTAAAAAGATGTTCCAAATGTGCTTTTCAAAGTGTAAGGATGTCGCCTGTTTTGTAGTATTTATTAATTCCAGGGAATCATCAGCAGTTGTTAAATTTACCTTAGATTTTCATGAAATCTTAAATAATTTTTTCATTTTTCAATGTACTCAAAATGTCTGCTTTGATACAATTGCCTAAAATATTAGCATTAACACAGAAGCAAGTAGAAACCTTCCTGAAAAATTACAGTGATGACTGCTATTCTAAAATAGTTGTAATCCATTACGAAATACAGTAGTATTTTCATCATTGCAGTTTTTTTCTCCATCAGGAAAAATGGATCTTTTTTACTTGGATCCAAAGTGTACAGTCAGTACAAAACAGGGAGCTTTGGCATGTGCAATAAGAGATTCTGGTATTTCTTTTTTGAAAATTCTAACATTTGTACAGAATTAAAGAAAGGGTATTCATCATTTTAAAGGTAATAACCTCAAGGAAAATATAGTATTCCCAGAGTGGGTACTACCAAATCAATTTAAAATATAACCAATGTAGTCTTTTTTTGTGGTTTTACAACTAATAGCAAGAATTATAAAAAGAGAGAGAAAGAAGGAATAAAAGGACTAATCATGATACAAGTTAGATCATATTTGCATCTGGGACCAAATATAATATTATGTATTTAAGGTTCTTCCGTGTCTTTCAATGGCTCACAGCTCATTTCTTTTTTAGTACCAAATAATATTCCATTGTCCAGATGTACTACAGTTTACATCTAGATAGCGAGTCATTTTAAGTTGTGGGCTATTATGAATAAAGTTGGTATTTAAATTCATGTACAATTTATCCATTCACCCAGTGAAGGCCATTTTGGTTGCTTCCAAGTTTTGAGCATTGTAAATAAAGCTGATGTAAGTATTTATATGTGAGTTTTGTGTGGATAAAGGTTTGTAACACATTTGAATAAATACCAAGGAATGTTATTGCTGGATCGAATGGTATGAGTATGTTTAGTTTTGTAAGAAACAGCCAAACTGTCTTCCAGTGAGATTGTACCATTTTGCATTTAAACCAACAGGAATGAGAGTTCCTGTTGCTGCACATTCTCGCCTGTATTTGGTCCTGTCAGTGTTCTGTCTTTTTGCCATTCCAATAGGTGTTAAGGTGTTAATGTATTGTTAGATTATTTCTCTATAAAATAATCTTTATTTCCTTTCTTAACGATATCTATAGCACATAGAATATATTATAGCATACATTTTTCTCAGTAAGAATCATACAATCATGTATTATGTGTTCTAGCCAGTGCAATAGGCAAAAACTAAAAAGACATACAGATTTGGGGAAAAATAAAACTTTCTTTATTGACAAGCTCTCTTTACTTATCTATTTATTTATGATCACATAGGAAATCCCAAATAAGCCACATAAACAACTAAACTAATAAGTGAGTTTCATAAGGTCTCAAGACACAGGGTGCTATAGACTGAATATCTGTGCCCCAAAATTCATATGTTAAAACCTAATGCTGAATGTTATGGTATTAGGATGTCAGGATTTTGAGAGGTGCTTACTTAGGTCATTAGGATGAAACCCTCATGAATACAGTTAATGGTTTCATAAAAGAGACACCACAGAGCACCTTGGCCATATCCACTAGGTATGAACACAGTGAGAAGTCATCAGTCTCCATTACAGAAGAGAGCCTTCACCAGAACTTGACCATGCTGGTGCTGATCTTGAACTTCCAGCCTCCAGAACTGTGAGAAAACCATTCCTGTTGTTTAGCCACCCAGTTTATGGTATCTTTTTTTACACCAGCCCAAACAGACTAAGAAACAGGGTTAATGTACAAAAAGTTATCATATCTCTATATACAAATAATGGATAATTAGTAATACACATTTGTTAAATAAAAATATCATTTACAATAATTGTATGCTGAATACTATGACACATAGGTAAAAGAATGAAAGACATATATCTGAAAATATCTATCATGTTAAAGACTTAAAATTCACCACATTTAGGATTTTAATTCTTCCCCAAATGTTCTATATATATCCAATGTAATCACCAACAATATCCCAGAAGCCTTTTTTAGTAGAAATAGAAAAACTATTTCTAAAGTATATATATTAGAAAAACAGTAAAAGGGAGAAAACTGTATTTGAACAATGATTAAAATTAAACAAACAACAAAGAACTTAGGATAGTTCCCAAATTGATAAAAAACAAGGTTGGAGGGCTTGCAGCACCAGATTTTAGAACTTGTTATAAACACACACTAATCAAGATAGTATGGTGTTGACATAAGGACAGACATATAAATCAATGAAACACAATGAGAGTCCAAAAACAGACTCGTACATATATGCTTAACTGCTTCTCAACAAAGTTGAAAAGTACTCAATGGAGAGACTTCTCAATAAATTGTGCTAGAATAACTGAATATCCATATTTAAAAAAATACTCAAGCCCTGGCTGATGTGACTCTGTAGATTGAGTGCCAACCTGGGGACAACAGAGTCACTGTTCAATTCCCAGTCAGGGCATATGCGTGGGTTTTGGGTCAGGTCCCCAGTAGGGGGTGTACAAGAGGCAACCACACATTGATGTTTCTCTCCCTCTCTTTCTCCCTCCCTTTCCCTCTCTAAAAACAAATAAATAAAATATTTTTAAAAACACTCAAGCTTTATCTTTTAACCATCTATTAAATTTAACTCAAAATAGATCACAAACCTAAATATGAGGCCTAAAACTATAAAACTTCTAGAGAAAACATAGGAATAAAATCTCTGTGACCTTAGGTTAGGAAAAGACCTCTCAGAAAATTCACAAAAAGCACATATGATAATAATGCTGAATTTTAAACTTCTGATACTTTAAAGATGATATTTTAAAAAATAAAAGAACAAGCCACACACAAGGAAAAATATTTGAACCTATATTTTGGTAAAGGACTTAACATCCTAAAACTATATAAATGATTCATACACCTCAATGATAAGAAAACAGGAAACACAATGGTAACATGCACAAAAGATTCTAACAGACACTTCACAAAAGAAAAGATAGAGAGGTACAAAATGCATATGAAAATGTGCTCAACATCATTGGTCATTAGGAAATCACAAATTGAAACCACAAGAAAATGTAATGACCACCTATGGAATGGCTAAACTATTTTTTAAAAATTGACAATACCAAGTGCTGGAGAAAGTATGGGGCAATTGAAATTCTCATATATTGTTGGTGGAAATTCATAAAGGTAAAGCCATTTTGGATGACAGTTGGCAGATTCTTAAAAAGTAGAACATAATCATACCACACTATTAAGCAATCCCTACTCTCAGTATTTATGCACATATACACAAAGACCTATACTTGAATATTTATATAGCCACTTAAAAACTGGAAATAACCCAAATGTTGTTCAGTTGTTGAATAAATGCACAAATTATGGTACATAATAAAATAGATGACTACTCCTTAATAAAATCAATCAAAGTACTCATTCATGGAACAATGATAAATCTCAAAAGCCTTGTGTTAAGTGAGTAAAGCCGAAACAAAGACTACACATTTCCATTCATGTGACACTTTAGAGAAGTAAAACTGCAGGGAGAGAAATCAGATTAGGGACCAGGGTAGATAAGGTGACTGACTACAGAGGTTAATAATGAAACCTTTTATTTTTTAAGATTTTATTATTTATTTATTTTTCAGAGAGAGGGGAAGGGAGGGGAGAAAGAGAGGGAAAGAAACAATATGTGGCTGCCTCTCACACCCCCCCCACTGGGTACTGCTTGCAAACCCAGGATGTGTCCTGACTGGGAATTGAACCATTGACCCTTGGTTCACAGTCTGGCACTCAATCCACTGAGCCACATGGTAAGTAAATTATGCCTTGCCAAAATTAGTTTAATAAAGTATGACCATTTAAAATGTTAAATTTGGAGATTTTAATTAGCTATCCGATAAAACTTTGAAAAACACTGTTTTTGTGAAACATTCAAGTATATAAACCATAGTTTACAAAATAACTTCTGAGTAGAAAGATTATATTAATTGTTTGAAATAGGAATAGTAGTCACACATTCATTACTTTATTTTAGGGTTACTATATATGTTATAAAATCATAAAATATTATTCTTTGTCCTTGCCTCAAGGCTAAAACTATAAAAATTTAAATACTAGTCCTAAAAGCAAGTAAAATTTTAATACTATTTTTCTCTTTACAATTTCAGGTAATTATATGATAAATATCATAAGCAATTATTTGTTTTTGAAATCTATTCTCAAAAAATCTAGAAAAAATCTCTGCTCATTCTGCTAGGACAAATGTTTATTGTACAATAACAACTACAGAAATGATTTCTCACAGGTTTGTTCATATCCAGCTGAAGATGCATTCCAGGATTTCCTTGGGCCCAATCTTTGGTAAAAATAAACATTTCTTTTGGAACCTCTATATTCTTGTGAATTAGGGGAGTAGGTGCTAAGCTATTGCACTGAAATCCGAGTTCTATAAAGGAACCACCTGATAGCATGTATTTTCTCTGCTTGTTGGCCACTGATATCAGAATCCCCACTGTAAATGTCCATTTGCTTAAGATGCAAGTGCCTTTGTAAGAGAAAACAAATAATTTCCCAATAATTTAGTGTCAGGGATATTTAGTCCATTTTTCCCAATTAAGAAGAGTAAGGGATCAATTTGAAAAGCCCTAGAAGGGTGGGGATAGTGTTAAAGATGAAAAGAAAGAATCAAGAATGGAGAAGATTGACCCACCAAAGAAAAACTTTACTGACTTCACAATACCGCCTGGTATGGATTGTTTAAAGCAAATGTGAATGTTTCTCTACAAAGTTCCCAAATGATGACAATTTTCCCTTTACAGACATACATCAAAAGATCATGGGTTCATTCCAGACCACCACAATAAGTAAGCATCACAATAAAGCAAGTCATCACCTTTTTACTGGTGGAGGGTCTTGTGTTCAATTTGTAAAAAACACAACATTGGTGAAATACAATATAGTGAAGCACAATAAAACAAGTATGCTTGTAATGTAATCCTTATCTTCAGATACAAATAATTTTATAGCTATCATGTATTTGCCCATTTTTATTTACCAAATTTACCTTCATGACTCACATTCTCACTTTATATGATTCCAGGAGCAGAATGGAAAGAAAAGCAACCTGTATATCATTCACTGAATATCCATCTTGTAAAAAAAAAAGGCAATCAATACAGGATACTTTACTCCTATTTGTACCACTTCAATGTGTGGTATTACAACAGGAAAAAAATATTGATGGTAAGCTCTTTTTTCTTTAAGTCTTCAGCTAGTAAGAAATATGGCCACTTCTCTTTAAGGTTGTATTCATTTTTAATGATATTACTTTTGGTTAATAGTAATGTTCTAGCCTTAAAAAACTGTGTACATAGCTTAAGTATCAGTTTCATAACAATCCATGCCTTTTGTAATGTGATCATCATATAAAATGAAGTCATCTAGTTCTCTACTCTAAATAAATTGTAGACTTTTGTTTATCTAAAATATTTTTCAGTCTTAATGGGAGAGAACCATCAACCTAACACCCAGAAGTAGTTATTAACATCTCAAGAAGTAGTCTTACATTCATATTCAGTCTTTCCAACAGTATCACCCAAATATAGAATTTAACGTATTATTTTTTCTCATGGTTTTGACAAGTACAGTTGAATGTGTAATGAAATTACAGGTCTGGAAAGATGCCAAGGCCTTTTTATATTATAATATAAAAAAATTACTTCTCTCTCTTTTTCAGATTATATACAGAACATATTTCCTCAAATCAATTGTGTTCTAGATACTATATATGGATATAGATTAATAGATTTGTTTATATTACTATATAAAATACTATATATAGGCATATAGATACTATATGTAGATTATATTTAGAAATATATATGGATATCACTAACTCCAAATAAGTCATCTTGAGGTAGATACAGCATAATGTTCTTCCAATCAGTTCTAAGAATTTCATGTCATAAACCTTAAAAACCTAAAGTCTGCATATATGGACACCTAACTGTGGGAACCCAGCCTTATGGTAAGATGTTATGATAATGAAAATTGTGTTGTGTTCATTTCAATTTATAAAAATTCCTTAATGTTTGATTCTCACTAGCAAAGCTTGAACAAATAAGATTATTTATTCTATAGTTAAAAAATTGCACAATGACAATTCTGTATTTTATATCTATGTCATAAGAATACTAGGCAAATTAAAAGGCCATAAAACATCTTCACACAGTCCTACTGCAATTTGGGTAGTGTTTATTCAAGAAAAATAGCTAGCCCTGGTCACATGGCTCCATTGGTCAGAGCCTCCTTCTATGCACTAAAGGTTGCAAGTTCAATTCCAGGTGTGGGCACATACCTAGGTTGCATGTTGAATCCCCAGTTGGAGCACTTATGGTAGACAATCAATTGATGTTTCTCTCTCACAATGATGTCTGTCTGTCCCTCTTCTGCTCTCTAAAAACCAATCAAAACACATCTTTAGGTGAGGATTAAAAAAAATATAGGAAAAAAGCTAAATCTCAGTAATGACAGCAAGCTTTGTGGTATTTTAAACTTACCCTATTCTCATATGCCCCTCCCCTAGATCAACAGTACTCTTTTTTTAATTAATTAGTTTGTTTAGAGAGAGGAAAAAAAGACATCAATTTGTTGTTCCACTTACTTATGCATTCATTGGTTGATTCTTATATGTGCCCTGACCAGGAATCAAACTCATAACTTCAGCATATTTGGATGGCACTCTAACGAACTGAGCTACCAGGCCAGGGTATCAGTAGTACTCTTGAAAACCAATAGCCCATAATCATGGTGAAAACCAAAAGTTCTAGAACACCAGAGTCAGCAATATGGAACTGAGGGTTCTTTGAAGCTCCTTTCACAGGGAACTATCATTATTTGACTTGTTGGTTCCTCCCTGAAGGATCCCACTTACAACAATGTCTTTGTTTTACCCCTGGTTGGTGTGGCTCAGTGGACTGAGCGTCAGCCTGAGAACCAAAGGTTGGTGGGTTGATTCCCAGTCTAGGGCACATGCTTGGATTGCAGGCCAATTCCCCAGCAGGGGGTGTTCAAGAGGCAACCACACATTGGTGTTTTCTCTCCCTCTTTCTCCCTCCCCTCCCCTCCCCTCCCCTCTTTAAAAATAAATAAATAAAGTCTTTAAAAAAAAGAATGTCTTTGTTTTAGGAGCTTTTCCAGTGTAAAAGCCTTTTGTCTAGGGGACTTGATCAAAAACAATTGCAGTCAATTATGGTTGCCTAGGGATAGTTTGTACAAGTTGAGCAAACAAAAATTATCCACAAAAGCTTAAAAGTAAAATCTTTTGAATAGAATGTCCATAAGAGCTTTGAAAAGCTGTACAGTATTCCTAGAATCTAGAAGTCCATGTGTATAGGGCTGTATGCATGCCAAGAGTTAACCAAGGATAGACTTCTGTGGCCACATACAACAAAGAAAACAGACTTTACAGAATTAGTCAAGAAAAGTCACTAAGGAAGCAAACAGCCAAAATAGCAAAGCTGGGGAGTATGGAAAATCTGATATCCAGATTTGCTATATTATATTATTTTAAATGTCCCATTTTCCACCAAGAAACATAAGGCATACAATGAAATATAAAAATGCAGCCCACTCAAAAGGGAAAAAAAATCAATAGAAACTAACCCTGAGGGAGCCCTGAAATTGGACATAGTAGACAGTTATGTCTGAACCAGGTATTTTAAATATATTCAAAAAAACATGCCTAGAGAACCTAAAGGGAAGTATGAGAATGATATCTCATATGATATAATTTAAATAAAGAGATAGATATTTAAATGAATTAAATAAAAATTCTTGAATTATAAAGTACAATAACTGCAATACAAAATTCACTAGAGAGACTCAATGTCAGATTTGAGAAGGAAGAAGAAAGAATCATTGAATTGAATATAGACCAATTAAATATATCCAGGCCTAGAAGTAAAAGAAATGAAGAATAATGAACACAGCCTAAGAGACCTGTGGGAGATCATCAAAAGTATGAAAATATGCCAACAAGAGTGTCCCAGAAGAACAAGGGAGAGATGGGAGTCAGAAAAGCATTTGAAGAGACAATGGCATGAAACTTCCCAAGTTTGATGAAAACATTACTCTAATATCCAAGAGGCTCACCAACACCAAATCAGATAATCTTTTAAAAAAACATATATGCGAAGAGACATCGAATAAAGCTGTCTAAAGACATAGACAAAATCTTGAAAACAGAAAGAGGGGAGCAATTTATCATGTACAAGGGCTCAATAAGAGTAACAGCTAAATTCTCATCAAAATCCACAGAGGCCTTCTAAGGCAGTAAGATAACATATTCAAAGTACTGAAGGAAAAAGACTGTCAACAAAGAATTCTGTATCCAGTGAAACTTTTTTAAATGAAGGAGAAATTAAGACATTTCATGAAGTAATAACTGCAAATCTGCTTGACAGGCAGGAAATACATACAAATATAATTTGTTTAACAAAAAAATCACAAATGAAGGGGTAGGAAATGAAGCTATACAGAAGCAAAGTTTTTTGTATACTATTGAAATTAAGTTGGTATTAGTATGAAATAGATTGTTTAAGTTAACATGTTAATTGTAACCTATATAACAATCACTAGGAAAACAAGTCAAAAACATAGTGAAAGCAATGTACAGGGAATTAAAATGGTCTACTAGAAAATATTTAGCAAACAAAAAAAGCAGAAACAGAGCAATAAAAAATCACAAATCACTCATAATTAAACAGATTTCCTTACTGTAAAACTTCATATATCCTTTAAAACATCAATGGATATTATGAAGCTCCAATAAGGGAATAAAGTATGCCAAATTTTCCAAACATATTTGGACACAGAACAGTTTTATCAAAGATTATTCAAAAGATATAATGCTCAATTCAGAATACACTTTAAGACATACTAAACTAACTCCTTATTACATAGAACAACAAAAATCTGTTATCCCTTTTGTGTGATTCTTAATTTATAGGCTTGAAAATACATTTTGACAATATTCTCAGGGAGTGAGAGGGAAATTTCTTACTATAATTCTTTTGTAAAAAAAGATGATAATTTTATTTTATTTTTGAAAGTTCATACTGGTACTTACTATATGTTGGAAGGCAGATCAGAATCAAGCAAAGAGTAGAACAGAGGGAAGAGAAATCATTGTTTAGCCTTTTGAGGCTGACAGAATTACTAGTCATTTACAAGCTTTAAAAGATTGATTGTTATTTAATCTAATTAAGTCTCTATTTTCTCCTCTGTGAAATAGGTGATAATACCTAGCTCATAGGATGACTGAGAGGAGTAGAAGAAATAGACATCTAATTACATCAAAAAACTTATTATCACATCTGGCACATAGAAAGCATTCAAGTATTATTCATGTATAATTCCATGGTGAGCATGAGTAGCATTTTACAGTACACTCAATAAATGCTTGCAGCAACATTCTACCAGTACCACGGTCCATCTTTGGAACACTCATAAGGCATATTTTCAAGTATTTTGTGTAAAATTTGCTATTAAATAATGATTGCATGCATTAGTGAAAATACAGCAGCTACTATACAAGTAAAGGGCTCATATGGAAGTTGTGAGCTGCGGCTTCTCTTTAATAAGCACGGTAGAGGAATGCTTGTCTGTACAGAGATAAGAAGTGGGAGAATAAAAAGTCATGTATAAAATGTGGGTGCAAGTAATCATTGCCACATCCAGCCCCTTCCCAGGGAAAGTAAAACAAAGATTTAAATCGTAGCTACTACTTACTGAACATGTACTATGTGCTTAAGCCGTACTCATATTACGTCATTTTATCTGCAGAGCAGCTTTATGAGGTTGTAAAACTTCTATCTCAGCCTTAAAGGTGAGTATTATTACCCCTGTTCTGTTCTGTTAAAGAGGAAATTGGACCTAGGAGAATTGACTTGCAGTATTATTCAAAAAATATATTTAGCAGTTGTAAAGATTGAGACATATATACAGCATTTAGTATAATTCTTAGCATACAGTTAAGTACTCAATAAATGGTAGTTATTATTCTAATTAAAAGATCTTAAAGGTTATATACACTAAAAGTTTTCTCATGTGTGAGAAATAGGAGTAACAATGGTACTTACAGACATTCTGCAGAGATATTGTGAGTTCAATCCTAGATAACCACAATAAAGTGACTATGTAATAAAGAAGGTCATAATCTTTTTTTCTGGTGGAGGGTCTTGCCTTCAATTTGTAAAAAAAAAATATACACACGTATGTGTGCATGTGTGCGTGTGTGTGTGTGTATTACAATAAAACAGGAAAAGCCTGTACTTCATAGAAGTGTTGTAAGGATCAAGTGAGATTATGCACGCATAGCATCTGCACATACTAACTGATAAGTCTTCACTGTTATCGCTCTCATTTTACCTGTGTGGAAACTGCAACTCAGAAAGTGTTAAGCAGCTTTTCCAAGGTCATACCAGCAATTGTAGATTTGGGTCTGAATCCAGTAGCTTGAGACCATATCCTGGATATTTAACCATACAGGAGTTCTAATTCTTCATCTGATTAGCAGAGTTAGGGAAAGTATTCTGTAAAGCACCATTTAAATGCACATATGCCCCCTGGGAAGGGAAGGAGAACCCATTGCCTTCTCTTATTAGCACATCAGCACAAATTGATTCCTAAATTTAGCTAATAGTCACCTCCGGAGGCCCAGAGAGACTGCCCACAGGAGAAAAGAGATGGAACTGCAATATTTCATAAGGGGTAAGTGGGGGTAATCCTAGCAGCTACAAGCCTCAGGTTATACAATATAGAGACTGTCAGAAAGAGCAAGTTCCAGAGAAAGTATACCCTAGTTCCCAGTACCCAAACTTAATTCCTCCAAAGACCAGTTCATTTGATGTTTTTGTTACACTAGGTGCTGGGCTATCTATTTTAATTTCATGACTGAATATTATATTTCTGAGCTCATATAATTTAATTTCCCACAGTTGGACCAGAGAAAAAGTATAGTTGTGTCCAACTCCACAAGCAGCCCAAATTCCTGCCTGGATGGGAGGAAACAAGAGCAACCACTATGCACAAGATTATTGTTGGACTCAGGCCTTCAACTACACAGCAAACAAGTCAAATCTTGGGTCAACAAACTTTCTCTCACAGTTCCTTATTTTACCCTCCCCCTTTCCACTGCTCACATTGTTTGCTTACACCCAGGGGTGTAAGGCTTAAAATTAAGGCTCAATGCAATATGCTGCCTTGACATCTGAGACACTGGGAGTGCTTCAAATGGTCTAACTCCAAGTTCCCCTCCCTAGTATTTTCCCACAGATAAGGTCCCCCTTAGCCAACCCTCTTTATCAAGGAGACCAGGCACATTTCCTGCTTAACCCTGAGTAGTGGATTTCAGTTCCCAGCCAGCTCACGAAATTATTCAAATAAACCAAGCACAGCCTCCTGTGGAGACCAGGGGAGCACCACACCCTCTTAATGCTATAAAACCTGCCTCCCACAAGCCCATGGCTGTTTACTATGTTCTCAACTACAACCCCTGTGTGGCTATGTGTGCTATGCTGTGTCCTCCTAGTCTGGGCTGTGACTATATGTGACTAATTTAATTACTGTCAATGTCATCTGTCCAGTATTAGGTGTCATGTGTTTAGCATATTCAGAACCATAGCATAGAAATTCCTCCCTCGGGAAAGAAATAAGTAAGTAATTAAAACACTCCCTTTCCTTGGGTCACCAATAAGCATAGATGAATGGCAAGCAGTTGTGCTTTCAAGAAAGCCTGTCCTCTGCCAGGCATGGAAAACAGGCACAAGAAACAGATTTTACTGAGAAGAAACACAAGCTTTGTGAAGGTAACTATGGATCATGTGGGAAAATAGTGTAAAAAATGAGTCACATTAAAGAAATGTAGGCTACACCATCTTCATCACTGCATACTAAAATTGTGAGTCATGAGAATTAAAGGTATTAATGTACAAGGAGAGCCAGGTAGGAGAGTTTAAATACCACTTCCCAAAATGTTTCTAAGGAACCTGTGAGACAGGAGGTAAATGACTTAAAAGAGCAAGATAGCAGGTGGATAATGCACAAACACATGCTTAAATAGAAATTGGAGTTTTATTTAAACAGAGGAAAATGTGCATTTGTAAGAATGAGAGCAAGTAAGGAAAGTCTTTAATAGATGGGCAGGAACCATTTGTTTGTGCTGTTATTGTTTCATGTGCTCCCAGACACTAATGAGGAATGGACCCATGAAATACATAAAAGAGCTCAATAACAGATGCTAGAAAGAATCATTTAATCTACCAATCAATGTATAAATTCAAGATTGTTTGGTTGTAATTATTCTCTACCATTCTATTCTAATTAATTTATTTACCTAGAGTAATTAACCACCTTGAATAAGAAGGGACCTCTGCCTAACATTTTAATAAATATTTTTATGGATTATCTCTTGGAGAGCTGGGATTCGGTTAAGCACTTATAAAAATTAGATTCAGTGCTGAGCATCCCCTTTCAGTTTGAAACCTGGCAACCTAAAATAAGAGCAAAATCAAACATTAGAAAATTTGATTAGTTTCTACAACTATTTTCACAAAGTTACAACACAACTTTTGCAGCAAGCATTAGCTATAACTTCAGATAGCAACATCGTACTTCCAGATCAGGTGAATACTTCCAGCCCTGGAAGTCAAGGTTTTCATCCCTCTTTTAAAACCAGCATTAGAGCAAGGAACACACATGGAAATCATTGTGATTTCCCCCTGGAAGCATTTCTAACTACAATGGAGCTGGGTGACTTTATGATTATGAGGAGCTCCCCTCCTGCCCTGCTGCCTCTGAATGTTTCTGTCCATTGTCTGTACCTGGATAGACTTACTTTGCTTTTCACTTTACCCCAGGGCTGGTACAATTCATGAAGTTTACAAAAATAAAAAGCAAGTGTACCCAAGGCATTAATATAGCTTATTGACAAATGGGAGGTGTGACTTTGATGTATTTAGGAATTCAGAGCTGGAAAGTCAAGAACGGAAGGATACCATGTTTAGTTTGGTTATTTTTTTCTACCAACATAGTAGCATCTAGCGCAGTTCTAAGTGCACAATAAATTTCTAGTGATTATTTTTCTTTTTTTAGAGATTTTATTTATTTTTAGAGAGAAGGGAATGGAAGCAGGAAAAGAGGGAGAGAAAAATCAATGTGTGTTTGCCTCTGACACACCCACTACTGGGGACCTGGCCCACAACCCAGGCAGTGCCCTGACTGGGAATCAAACTGGCAACCCTTTGGTTTGCAGGCCAGTACTCAATCCACCGAGCTGCACCAGCCAGGGCTGTTTTTCTACTAAATATGTAAGCAGGTAACTCTACAAATTGTTTCCTATTCATAAAGTGTGGGTGTTTTTGTATGATCCACATCTAATTAGAAAGCATCCAAATGCAAACCCAATATTGGAGAACTGAGACCTTGACAATTCATTCCTGTATTCCTTTCTTTCCTAGGTTGGATGAAGGTCAGTTCTGCTTGCTGGTAAAGGGTGTAAACCTAGAAATTTGGCTCCAAACCTGTGGATCATAAACTCTTGAGCAACTAAGAAGTTATTTGTTGTAACTTGTATATAACCTAGAAGCAAATTATAATCATTTTCTTTGGAGAGAAGAGAAGACAGGAGAAGGCAGGAGAGGAGAGGGGAGGGGAGTGGTAGAGAGGAATGGAAGTAAAAGAACAAGGGTCTTCATCCATTTTTTAAAAAGTTAAGACATATTTGTCTAGATAAACACTTAGGTACTCTTCTAATCCTAGAATCCCACTGATAATAAAATATAAAATAGTCAAGAAATGTTTTCTAAGTTCTACAAATAAATTTTAAATTGCAAGCTGACATATTTCCTGATCCATGCTCTTGCTGAGTCTCATGCCTCATTTTTTCAATATTCCATGTAGTTTAATGACAAAACAGTATAAATATTAACAAAATCCTAGGTTATGTTTACTTTTTAAAACTTGAACATATACAAAAACAAGATACAACATTGCATATGGAGTTTGACCACAATTCTGTAAAAGAAAAAGACCACAAGAAAACAAAGTCAAATTATGGCTGATTTATATTTTCTTCATTCTACATGTTTATATTTTGAAAATGTCTGAAACAAACACAAAAATAATTTTTGCAATAAACACATGCCTTGCAAGTTCTAGGAGACAGGCATCAAACACAATAATAATGTTCTGTTACAAATGCAAAACTTTTAAATTCCTACATTTTATATTATGCTATTATCAAAAATCATATTTAACTTTTCCTCATGGGAATATTTCATATATTGTCATTTAAGTCAATGCTACTGGAAAGCTAAAGTGACCAGAGTATTTTAGGATACTGCAAATTTGTGTCTTTTCTTCTTCCATAAGAGGAAGAAACGGTAAGTGATAGAGACTCTAGTAAGGACTTGATCAGTATCATTTCAATCTAAGCCATTGTACCTGCATCCAAGGCCCAAAAGTGCCTGCCAAGTTACCAGGTTTTCAAATTAAGGGTATGTTACTAGATTATTGACATTCTTGGCCATCTCCAAATTCAAAAACATCATGACAAGAAGATTTACAAAGAGCAAGAAACAAGTTTAAAATAATGTCTCAAAAAAAAAAAAAAAAAAGCCCTGGATGAGATGGCTTCACAGGCAAATTTTACCAAACATTCAAAGAAGAACTAACATGTAACCTTCTCAAACTACTCCAAAAAGCCCAAGAGAGAGAAAAAAAAAAAAAAAAAACTCCTTAGCTCATTTTACAAGGCCAGCATTATCCTAATTTCAAAACCATATAAAGTCACATCAAAGAAATAAAATTATAGGACAACATTGCTGATGAATACAGATGAAAAATCCTTTGCAAAACTATTAGCAAACTGAAGTATCATGTACATAATAAAATGGGATTTATTCCTGGGATGCAATGTTGGTATAATATCCACAAATCAATAAACACGATACATCGCATAAACAAAATAAATAATTTAAAAAATGTGACCATATCAATACTTGTAGAAAAAGCATTTAACAAAATTCAGCACCTATTTATGATAAAAACTCTCAGCAAAATGAAAATAGAGGAAACATACCTAAACATAATAAAGGCCATATATGACAAACCCACAGCCAGCATCATACTCAAAAGGGGAAAAACTAAAAGCATTTCCCTTAAGATCAGGAACAAAACAGGAATGTAGCATGATAAAAAATAAATACTCAGAAATTGGTTACACTCCTATACACTAATAATGAACCATCAGAAAAGGAAACTAAGAAAATCCCATTTATACTTGCTTCAAAATATAAAATACCTAGGAATATGTGGTAACCAAGGAGATAAAAGATCTGTACTCAGAAAATTATCAGACACTGAAGAAAAACTGAAGAAGATACAAATAAATGCAGTCACATACTATATTCACGGATAAAAAAAATTAACATCATTAAAATGTCCATACTACCAAAAGCAACCTATAGATTCCACTGAATTCCTATCAAAATAGCAATGGTGTTTTTCACACAACTAGAAGAAATAATCCAAAAATTTATATGGAACCACAGAAGACCCCCAATAGCCACAGCAATCTTGAGAAAGAAGAACAAAGTTAAGGGGATCAAAATATTATACTATACAAGGCCGTAGCAATCAAACAATGTGGTACTGGTATAAAAACATAGAACAATGAAACAAAATAATCCAGAATTAAACCCACACCATTATGGTCAATTAATATTTGACATAGGAGGCAAGAACATACTATGAAACAAAGACAGTCTATTCAATAAATGGCGTTGCGAAAATTGGACACATACATACAAAGAAGGAAGCTAGACCACCTTCTTACACTGTATAAACAAATTAACTAAAAAGATGGATTAAAGACATAAATGTAAGACATGAAAGCATAAAAATAACAGGAGAAAACATAGGCAGTAAAATCTTGGACATTTCTCTTAGCAATATTTTATCTGATATATCTCCTCAGGCAAGGGAAACAAAAGAATAAATAAACAAATGGGACTCCATCAAACTAAAAAGTTTTTGTACAACAAAGGAAACCATCAACAAAATGAAAAGCCAACCCACTGAATGGGAGAATATATTTCCCAATGATACAACTGATAAAAGGTTAAAAGAAATATCCAAAAGAAAACTTTTTTCTTGCAAAGAAATCATAAAACATTCATTATACTGAAATGTATACACCCTACTATTACAAAAAAAAGTAACAAGTTTGTTGGTGCCATAATTTAACTTATTTCACTGGGGTAGACAATGATCAACACCACAGGTGTAATTTCAAGTTTGATGAGTTTTAATTATTTTTATTCCACTTCTAAAATCCTATGAGGAATTCAAAATAGCACATAGCATTAAATGACATTTATTATTCCATAAATCTTGGGAGTCAAAAAGGAATACTAAAATCACAAGAAAAACTAAAATAATTCATTGAAGCTCAGTTCTTTCCCAAGTGACTGATATAGGAAATATGTGGTCATAGAAAAGCAAAGGAAAAATGACAGGAAGGCTCTCCTGCTTTATAGTCTAATAAGAGGTATAGATATTTTTATACTGAAGATGAAAATATTTAGACACATTGCTTCTTTGTAACAGACAACCCCCTTTATGAATAAAATAAAATGTCAAAGCTTTTACCCACTGAAGTAGTTTATCTTCTGGGAGAGATTTTAAATTCAAAATGACGCATTCCTATTTCTGCCTGAACAAAGATAAGGATCAGATAATGCATTCAAAACCAAGACCTGGGTAGATGGACAGAGATGCTCTAATTAAAATGGAATTGAAGTTTAAAAACAAACTGGGTGTGCTACATGACAAGCTTCAAAAATTCTTGCTGATGAATTTTGGGAAAGGCCCTGGGTGAAGGCAAGACATAGGATAAATTATGAAAACAGTGGGTTTCCTTTGAAAAGTATAGTGGCAAACAAACACTTGGTTTTGTGAAAAAGGCAATATTTTCATAGAAAAAAATTATCATGTGCTGTATAAGAAGCCTATAAATAATCACCAGAATGCTTAATCATGATTGTATTAAAGCTCAATATTTGAGAAGTGTAAGGAATTTTCATGGTACAATTTAGTGTTTGATTTATGATATCTAGTGGTCCAAGAATAATTTCAAACTGTTGATAAAGATGACCCCTTAAAACCAAATCAGAAACCAGACTTTTTTTACTGCTTAAGTCACCTATTTGTGATGTTTGGGGTAAGGCATTAAAAATATTTCATAAGGCGGGCTATGAACCAAAGCATCACAGGTTCGATTCCCAGTCAGGGCACATACCTGGGTTGTAGACCACGGCCCCCAGCAACCACACATTGGTGTTTCTCTCTCTCTCTCTTTCTCCCTCCCTTCCCTCTCTAAAAATGAATAAATAAAATCTTTTAAAAAATATTTCATAAGGGGCCCTGACAAGTGTGGCTCAGTTGGTTGTGCATTATCCCACAAAACAAAAGTTTGCTGGTTCAATATCTATCTGGTCAGGACACATGCCTGGGCTGCAGATTTGGTCCCCAGTTGCAGTGTGCATAAGAGGCAACCTATGGATGTTTCTTTCTCACATCAATGTTTCTCTCCCTCTCTTTCTCCCTCCCTCCCCCTCTCTATGAATAAATAAAACCTTTTAAAAATGTTTAAGAAGGGGTGGTACAGGGTGAGTTAAGAAGGGCAGTTGAAGAGAGAAGGGTGGAGAAAAAAGAGAGAAAAATCACATAAGTTCATGACAATGGGAAAACAAAGGCAATGAGGCTTCAAAAATGAAAACCAGAGACAGGTACTTCCTGTCAATATGGAAGCATAGGTAAATACACTTCGCCTCCTCATGCAAACACAGACAGAATTACAACTAGACCTCAAACACAAAGAACACCCAGAAACGTCAGAAAATTGAACTGTACAGAAATCCAATAACCAAGGATTTAAAGAAGCCACATTCATCTACATGGGTAGGAGGGGTGGAGATACTGAAATATGGAGACAGGCAAAGAGGCACCGAGACAGGGTGTGGTGTGGAGATGCAGTGGCAGCGGAATGAGTGGTCCCACATTCACATATGATGGGTAAAAATCAGGAGGGATACCTTGGGAATGAGTGATCCTAGCCGCAGGCCAGACTGCACAGTACAGGGTTTCAGCACTGGGAAAATAAATCCCCCAAACTTCTGGCTATAAAAACCAGTGGGGTTTGGGGTGGCAGAGGAAACTGACAGATTTTCAAGAGACTTCTCTTAAACAGTCCACATTGACTTAGAATGTACGCAGACCCACCCACTCTGGGATTCAGCAACAGGGCAACATCTGGAAGGGCACCAGTCCCATATGGGGAGTAAGTTAATTGACTGGAAACAGGGTGAGTTCTGGGCAAACCTGCAGAAGGCAGACAACAGCACTGTCCCCTCTCCAAGCTCTCCCTCAACACAGAGCCACAAAGCAGTGAAGTGGGTTGCCCCACCCTGGTGATTACCTAAGGCTCCACCCCACACAGTTTACAGGTGCCTTTCCTACATAGGCCACACTACTAAGACAAGGAGTTAACAGCTCTACCTAATACACAGAAAAAAACACAGGGAGGCTGCCAAATTGAGGAGACAAAGAAATATGGCCCAAATGAAAGAACAGAACAAAACCGCAGGAAAAGAAGCAAATGAAACAGAGATAACCAACCTATCAGATACAGAGTTCAAAACACTAGTGATTAGGGTGTTTGAAGAACTCACTGAGTACAGCAACAACAAATACCCAGGAAGAAATGGAGGTTACATTAAATGAAATAAAAAAAAAAATCAACAGGGAACCAACAGCAGAGGGGATAAAGCCAGGACTCAAATCCCCAATTTGGAACATAAGGAAGAAATAAGCATTCAACCAGAACAGCAAGGAGAAAAAAAAAATTTAAAAACGAGGACAGTATAAGGATCTTCTGAGACATCTCCAAATGTACCAATAACCAAATCACAGAGGTGCCAGAAGGAGAAGAGGACGAGCAAGAAATTGAAAACTTACCTGAAAAAAATAACTTCCCTAATTTGGTGAAGGAAGTAGACATACAAGTCCAAGAAACACAGAGTGCCCCAAACAAGTTAGACCCAAAAAGGACCACACCAAGACACATCATAATTAAAATGCCAAAGTTAAAGATAAAGACAGAATTGTAAAAGCTGCAAGAGAAAGGCAGAGTTACCTACAAAAGAGTTCCCATCAGATTGTCAGCTAATTTCTCCAAAGAAACTTTGCAGGCAAGAAGGGACTGGCAAGAAGTACTCAAAGTCATAAAAAGCAAGGACCTACAACATAGATCAGGTTACCCAGCAAAGCTATCATTTAGAATGGAAGGGCAGATGAAGTGCTTCCCAGACAAGGTAAAGCTAAAGGAGTTCATTATCACCAAGCCCTTATTATATGAAATGTTAAAGGGACCTATTTAAGAAAAAGATCAAAACTACGAACATTAAAATGGCAACAAATCCACAACTATCAACAACTGAAGCTAAAAAAAAAACTAAGCAAACAACTAGAACAGGAACAGAATTATAGATAGGAGATCATTTGAAGGGTTACCAGCTGGGAGGGGGAAGGAGGAGAATGCGGGGATAGGTACAGGAATAAGAAGCATAAATGGTAGGTACAGAACAGACAGGGGGAGGTTAAGAACAGTATAGGAAATGGAGAAGCCAAAAAACTTACATGCACAACCCATGGACATGAAATAAGGAAGGGATTGCTGGAGGGAAGGGGGATACCCTGTTGAAGGGGGCCAAAGGGCGAAAAATTGGGACAATACTAATAGCATAATCAATAGAAGATATTTAAAAGAACAGAAACAAAACACTAAAAATGGAAGCAGGAGCAAAAAGGTTTTCAATACATCTGTGACACAGCAAAAACACAAAGTCTTTGTACCTATTAGGAATTACACTGATCCTCTTACCAAGGTCCTCTTTTTAATGCAGCTTGCTTCCTGCTGGGCTCTTCCCCAATCTGGCATGATTATGTGAGATGCGCACTCATAGACATGATTTTTTCTGAGAAGGTGCCAAGCCTCTTGCCTGACCACAATCACTGTGTCAGCACATTGCATCTCTCTGCAGACAGATTCCATGCTGGCTCCACAACAGCTCTGTCCCCCAGCCCCAGGTCAGCAGAAGGTTCAGGTAATAAAGTCCAAACTGGCACAGAAAGGTAAATGCCCACCGTAAGTTTTTTACATTCAGTTCAAAACTGCATACAGTATAAAAGGACAGCAAAGGCTGCTCCTAGGAACTCTTTCTACTGGCCTCTACCAGAGAAGCAGGCGGCCCCCTGCCTGCAACACCGCCCCCAGAACAACTGTGCTGCCCCAATGTGCTCACTGTCACAAGGATGCTTGGCCATGCCAGTGACGGTAAGGGGAGTCACCTCTCATACAGCTCATCAGAAAGTTCATCTTAGCCCTGGCTGGTGTAGCTCAGTGGATTCAGTGTGGGCCTGTGAACCAAAGCATCACTGGTTCAATTCCCAGTCAGGGAACATGCCTGAGTTGCGGGCCAGGTCCCCAGTAGTGGGGCATGAACGGCCACCACACATTGATGTTTCATTCCCTCTCTTTCTCCCTCTCTCTAAAAATAAATAAAACCTTTAAAAAAAAGAAAGTTCATCTTGTGTGTTCAACATGAAACACTTCATATAATGAAATCCAATCTCAAGACTTCTTAGATTCAGTCTTGACACACTTTTAAGTGTGACTGTATTTGGAACTGAATATACTCATAATTTAGACTATGTAAGACATCACAGCAAACTTATGTGGATATCACCACTATTTTCAACTTTTACTGTGGAGAATAAAAAACAAATCTCATCTTGAAAGTTCTGAACCATTTGATCACTAACAAGAATATTAATACTAGCGGGGCCCTTTCTGTAAATGTGGTTAATTTGGTGAAAAGGAATATTAAATACCTATGCAAGTTTTCAAGCAACTTCTGAGGCTACCATTTCTTTCAAGTAGATCTCATGATAAACACAGGTGTCCCACCACCATTCTCAGCCCAACTACATGCAGCTTCTACTGGCAGACACAGATGATTACGTGGGGCATAACCAACCTTGACTTCAGTGAATTATAGACCTGACATCCATTGGACGCACTACAAATTTGTACTAAATCTTCCTTTGTCAGTCTTAATAAGTTGGCACCTGAAAAACTGGAAAAAATCCTGTCTAGGAAGAGAATCTGTTTTTGAGCAGCCACTGTGGTTTGCTGGGTCATGGCCAAAGTTGTTCACTAAAGATCTGTGAAATTCCATTTCCCTGATGGTTTGAGGAAGAATTGCTGTCTGGGACACTGCAGGCACTCTGCTGTGGAGAGGTGAAAGTGGTCCCTCTGGAGGGGCTGTCATTCACATGGGCTGTGGGGATAGCAGGCCATGGAGAACATTCTGTGAGGACTGTGGTACTATGGGATGGCTGACACTTTTCTTTTTCATGACCAGTTCTCTTCTCCATCTTGCTCATTTTTTTTCCTAGTCTGTACCTTTAGGCTTAAAATTTTTGATTTGGTAGCTAGCTGAATGTAAATGATCTGTGTATTCTCCCTTTCATTCTGCATAAAGGTGTCTACGTGGATCCTGAAAGGCACTCCCTTTTCACCCCCATGCTTCCATGGAATAAGTTCTGTGCTGATGCATTGTAGCTGAGTCAAAACAGATGTGCATTCTCACAGAAATTCAACTGCATTTAACTGACTTGGATCTGTCCTTCTGTCAATTATTCCCACAGACACTGGAATACCTAAATGAAAAAGTCTGTGTCCCGGGCAATTATCCTCCAACCTTGAAGTTGCAGATACTCTGTATACTGTAGCCATCTATCATTAAATACAACTCTTATGATGCTCTTTACCAATTTTCTAGCCATCTCAGGCATATCTCCCATTTTCCGATTATCCAGCATTTGAATTTCATAAGGCTAACCTTGGTTCAGGTAAGTGAGCATTTTATCATGCAGTTTCACTGCTGGAGACATTACGGCACATGTTACATAATGAAAGAGCGGGTTTTTAGATTCATCATCCAATGGAGGCTGGAATCTTTCCACTTGAAAATGGGCAATGCCGCCCTGACCGGTGTGGCTCAGTTGGTTAGGTGTCCTCCTGCAAAGCAAAAGGTCACAAGTTTGACTCTGGTCTGAGCACATGCCTGAGTTCCAGACCAGGTCCCCAGCTGGGGGTGTGCTTGGGGGTGTGCGGGAGTCAACCTAGATGTTTCTCTCTCACATGATGTTTCTCTCCTTCTCTCTATGCCCCCTTCCCCTCTCTCTAAAAATAAGTGTGTAAATCTTTGTTAAAAAAAGCTTAAAAAGTTTGATTCCCAATCAGGGCACATGCCTGGGTTGCAGGTCACGGCCCCCAGCAACCGCACATTGATGTTTCTCTCTCTCTCTCTTTCTCTCTCCCTTCCCTTTCTAAAAATAAATAAATAAAATATTTTTTTTTAAAAAGCTAAAAAAGAAAGAAAAGAAAAGAAACAAGTGCCAAGATATCACTCATGTTGTAGGCACCAGCACCCAGGTGCTGCCCAATGCCCTATAGGCTGGAGTCAAAGTCGTGCACCAGGCTGGACTCGATCACATCACCCATCTTGAGCACTCAGGCAATCTTCCAGCCTCATCAATTGGCACATAGTGCTACTGCAAGCAGGGTGAAGTGACCAGTCTCCACCGAAGCATCCTGGGGAAGGTAGCAGGTGAAACCTCCAGCCGAGACCAGAGAGGCACCCCAGATGAGAACACCAGGGCCCATGGACAGGGAAAGGCAGGAAGCTACAGCAAGAGCAGCAGGGCCACCAGTGCACCTCTCTCCCAGGCAACAACCCTGCAGCTCATGCAGCCACAGCTGCTGCTGGACCAGTCTCAGCCCCTGGCTACACCCTCTCCTGGACTGTGCAGGGGCCGTTGTTCAGCCTATTCCAACGACCACGCAGGGGCTGAGCCTACCTATTACCAGATCCCAGGCGTGAACCCTGAGGCTTGGCCTGCTTGCCCAAGATCTATTCATCCTGGCTAATCCCAAATTACTCTGCAGGTGCAGACGATGGCTTCAGTACCAATATATAAAGAATTCAAACAACTCCACACCAAAAAACTAATGCCATTAAAAATTGGGCAGAGGACCTGAATAGATACTTCTCCAAGGAGGACATACAGATGGCCAATGCACATATGAAAGAATGCTCAACATCACTAATCACCAGGGAAATACAAATTCAAATCAAATGTGATACCACTTCACCCCTCTCAGAATGGCTATCATCAATAAATCAATAAACAAGCGTCGGTGAGGATGTGGAGAAAAGGGAATCATCAGGCCCTGTTAGTGGGAATGCAGGCTGGTGCAAGCAATATAGAAAACAGTACGATGGGTCCTGAAAAAACAAAAAATGGAACTACCTTATGACTCATCAATTTCACTTCTGGATACATATCCTAAGAAATCAAAAACACTAATTTGAAGGAATATATGCACCCCTGTGTTCATTGCAGGGTTATTTACAATAGCCAAGACAGGCAGGCAACCCAGGTGTCCATCAATAGAAGAGTAGATAAAAAAGCTGTGGTACAAAAATACAATGCTATATTACTCAGCCATAAAAAAAGAATGCAACTTTACCATTGGTAACAGCATTAATGGACCTAGAGGGTATCATGCCCAGTAAAATAAGTCAGTCAGACAAAAACAAGTACTATATAATTTCATTTATATGTAGAATCTAAAGAACAAACTAAACAAACCTGAAACAGACTCATAGACACAGATAACTGATGGTTGCCAGAGAGGACGGGATTGCAAGACCAGCTGAAAAAGGTGAAGGGATTAAGAAGTACAGATCAGTAGTTACAGAACAGTCATGGGGATATAAAGTACAGCATGGGGAATATAGGCAATAATATTATAATCTAGTACCAGCAGGGTATTAGATTTATCAGGGTGATCACTATATAAGTTATATAAACATCAAATCACTGAGTTGTAGCCTTGGCTGGTGTGGCTCAGTGGATTGAGCACCAGCCTGTGAAACAAAGCATCGCTGTTTCAATTCCCAGTCAGGGCACATGTCTGGATTGCCAGCCAAATTCCTGGGTATAGGGCACATAAGAGGCAACCACACATAGATGTTTATCTCCCTCTCTTTCTTGCTCCCTTGCCCTCTCTCTAAAAATAAATAAATAAATATTTTTAAAAAGCACTGAACCCTGGCTGGCGTAGCTCAGTGGATTGAGCACGGGCTGGGAACCAAAGTGTCCCAGGTTCGATTCCCAGCCAGGGTACATGCCTGGGTTGCAGGCCATAACCCCCAGCAACTGCACATTGATGTTTCTCTCTCTCCCTCTATCTCCCTCCCTTCCCTCTCTAAAAATAAATAAATAAAATCTTTAAAAAAAGCACTGAGTTGTACAGCTGAAACTAATATAATATTGTATATCAACTGTAACTGAAGCATAAAATTTGTTTGAAAGGAAGAAAAAAAACTCTCCTGATCTTTGCAAATTGAATCTGTGTTGAACATTCCCTCAATACTTAACTACTATCTTAACAACACTTCCTTAGCTTTCACTTCCTAGTTGGGCTGAGCCTACAGATCAGCCACAGGCGAACACTTAGGCTTTCACAAGTCTTCCAACAGCATTTGTCCTACCCTGTCTATAAACATGGCTACTCAGATTCGCTATTACTTGTGGGAGATTTTCAATCTGTTATTCTTCAAAATAAACCAATCCCCGATTTTCTACTCAGGTTTTCAATGTGTCTATTGTTTTCTCCAACTGTAATACTTTGCCCCAGGCAGCAGTAGCTTGTTCATTTGCCTTACAGTTTTTGGGTTGTTTGTTTGTTTGTTTGTTTGTTTTTTACAAACTCCCCACGTTTAGGACTTTTCCACCCTGAGAGAGTTCTGAGTTAGGAAAAAAAACTTTGTGTCAAGCCTTAAGGAACCTTCGGTTAGGTCAAAGTAGACACATACAACTTCTCAGGAATAAGCTGTCCTCTGCTCCGCTCCCTCTGAAAACAGGTACCTACGCCAAGAATGTGAGCACTGTCTTTAAAACAAGTGCTATGCTAGGGAGGGGAGTAGGAAAAGGCTCATTAAAGTTGAGAGAGCAAAAGGTGCCAGTTTGACTCCTGGTCAGGGCACATGACTGGGTTACGGGCCCAGTTCCCTGTTGGGGCACATGCAAGAGGCAACCGACAGATGTTTCTCCCTCACATCAATGTTTGATGTTTCTCTCCCTTCCCCTCTAAGAATAAATAAATAAAAACTTTTTAAAAAATACCAGAAAGCTCTACATCCATGTTTAAGCTACCTTTTTCTTGATTCAGTTATTGTCTGCTTTCTGTAAGTTTTTCTTATTTAGCAGAGTACCAAACAAGATTGTGATAGTTTTCACTCATTTTTCCATGTTTATTTGGATTGGCCCTTAATGCTCCCTCATCCACCATTTTAATTCTCTGATCATATTATGAAAGTAGTAAATGAGTGATGGGATATGGTGAGGAAGGAGAACAAATATAAAGATCAAAGGTGATATGACTTGTCTTTGCTTGTACACTATATCAATTATGAAGCACTCCCACCATAGTAAATAAATAAAGAGGTTCGTCAGAAGTGATTCTCCTGATATCTGAAGGCCAAATCATCTTTTATTTCTGTAATATTAGTGATGAAGGGCTAAGAGGAGAGTGTGTGTTTTTGCCAGGGAACCTGTATGTAGAAGACATCAGAGGTCTAGTCAGATATGGATGAGGATTTAGAGGTAAGCAAGTAAGGTTGCAGTTTGGGGATTTCTGGGACCGAGTTCTAACATTTGGAAGGAAGAAAGAGGAAACAAAAGTGGGAACAGGGTAAAGTCAAAATGTGATTCAGACCTACAAATTTTTCGTCAATTCCTCCAGAAGCTCTATAGCATGTATGGCCCTTTGGACTTGTCCCACAGTGGACCTAAATAATTGGGCCTTTATAACCTACCTCAAGCAGTTATTGGCCATGGGCTGCCTCTGGAAGGACATGATGTCAGGGCAATTCTCTGCAGTTGAGTCACTATCTATCTAGCGCTGCTGACAACTGTGGCAACTACTCCTTCTTTGATACACCCCTAAGATGACCATAAGTAGGATTTCCAGTCTGTATTAGGTACATGTTAATATAGTTGGCACTGTTCCACATGCAAATAGATCTGATGAGAGGTATATAATATAAAGTTTAAATTGATTCATAGATATTAATAGGGATATACATTATTAAAGAAAATCTCATTTCAAAGCCCTTCACTGATACTTCTTAAGATAGTAGATTTTAAGTCAACTTATATTTCAAAGAAAAAAAAAGAAACTTGATCATGGAAGTAAGATCTGCAGAGAAGTTGTAATAAAATAAGAGATATCTATATATTATTTAACAATCTTTGCTTGACGGTTTTCTCCCAAAAATGATCTGGGGACAGAATAGACACAGTCTTCTCACTGAAAATTTATATAGGTATATCACATCAAAATGTAAAGCATCTTACTTTTATTGTTTTAATACACTATTCTTTTCAACTATAAAACAACACATCAATGTACCCCATTATTTGTCATAAAATGGCATTATGGACATATAATCCAGATTGAATCCCTGAAAAACACAGTTATTCTAATTGTAATGACCATGTCTGATAAGATTCTAAAAAAACCCATATTTCATTACATTTTCCAGAAATATGATATTGCCAATCAAAAGATTAGATAGATATCATGTAAACATAATGCCTCTCCTTCCTGACTTGTTATGGAAGATGTACAGAAATATTAAATATATTAAACACCCATTAGTATTAGTTAATGATGATATTATGCTAGGTTATCTATGAGCTCTGATTTCAAGGTTAGTAATTTTTGTCTTCACTTTTTAAATCTTCTATTTTTCCTGCTATCCAATGTTTTATAAGAACACTTATGCATTCTTTGTCATTAAAAAATGTTTGCTACTAGAAAAACCTGAGGAATAAGTAAATGTCTCTCTTTTAAAACAAAATGCATCTGCAAGATTTTAAGGATAAAGTAATGATTTGTGTCTTATATTTCTTTGTAGGTGAAAGGAAAAATCAAGACTCTTAAAACATTGGCTAATTTGTATGTAATAGTGAATTTGCCAGTGAAACTGACACAACCCTTAACAGACTTTTTTTCAATTTTCAGCTCTTCACCAAATAACCATATGATCTCATAGCAATATTCTAACAGTTTAATAAAATTGAGAAGACTGGAACAATGTAAAATTCTGGTCTGAATCAACAAGCTACTACAGTATATCAATTTAAATTTTAAAAGTTCCTGGACCAAATTCTCCTTACATGTGTGGTACATTAGACACATCTAAATCTATATGAAGGAGTATACATAAATACAGTTGAGGAAAATCCAGGCAGTATTAACTACTACAGTCTAACGGGAATACCAGAGGCAACAAAAGCTTCCCAAGTCGATAAGCAAAACCATTCTCAGATTTAGGAGAATAAAATGATCAGTAACATAAAAGGGTACAAAATTTTTGGTATACATAGGAGAAATATTTCTCTTTCTTAAGGGTTATTCAGTAACACAAGATGTTATACACTGTCCCATGGAACTTCATAAAATCATCCCCTTTCAATAAAACATTCTTTGTTTTAATTTTAGAAATGCCTATGTTGAATCCAAAGAAAAGAGATTCATTTAGTCAGCCATTTAAGAAATAGGTTTTTTAAAATTGTTGTTCAGTCACAGTTGTCCTGCCTTTTTCCCCGTTGCTCTTCCCTACCTTGTCACCCCTGACTCTCACAGCCAATCCCTCCATTGTCTGTGCCCATGAGTCCTCTCTGTGTTCCTTGGCTTGCCCCTTCCTCTTCTTTCCCCCATTATCCCTCTCCCCTCCTCTGATTACTGTCAGTTTGTTCTTTGTTTCAATGTCTCTGGTTCTATTTTGCTTGCTTGTTTGTTTTGTTGATTAGGTTCCACTTATAGGTGAGACCATACGGTATTTGCCTTTCATCAACTGGCTTATTTCACTTAGCATAATGCTTTCTTTTTAATGCATCTGGTATGAAAGAAAATAGACAGGTAAGTACTTATTTAATAAAAATAGTTGGTAGATGGTATGGAGAAGGATAAAGCAAAGAAATAGGAAGCAATGTGGTAGAAAGGTAGAGGTTGACTCACAGGCCCCAGAATCTCATGGGGAAGACAGTCAGGACTAAGATGATCTAGGATTCTAGGAATCCTAGATTTCTTTCAGTAATTAATGTAAGTAGAGCAGAGGATATCACGGAATTCATCCAGATAGTCTAAGAACACATAATGCAGGAGTTGAGACACAGATGGGTCCAGAAGGGTAGTGAGACAAAGTTCTGAGCCCCCCGCTCAGAACTGTCAATGATTTCTGCGAAAGAAGGTAATTTCCTACTGAGCTAATGGAGCTCTGGGACACCCTCTTGACTTTCTGAATGAGTTATGGAAGTCTGCACACATTAAAATAGAACATGTGTTTTTAAAATCTTAGAAATAGCCAACAACATATTAAGTGAAAACTAAAGGAAACATTTTTGCAACTGTTAATAAAGCCTCACACACACACAATCTGAGAAATCGCAAAGGTCTGTGGCATATTGACAGATTGTTGGAAAATTCTCTTTTCTTGAAAAATGGTGCAAGTACCCATGGCTAGAAATTGCTGATGGAGTTTACTACAGATAATTTGTTGGATAAAACAATGTAAAGCAAACTTATCAAGTTTAGTTCATATTTATTCTTGAGTTTCTATAATATTTTACTGTCCACCAACATAAAAGCAAGTAACCTGAAGCACAGGCAAGACTTTATTGTGGCATTCTCCAGTAACTTTTATATACTGTTTCCTTTCATAATTTGAGATGCAATAATGATTTTTGTTATTAATTTCTTTATAAATATTCTTACTGATAGATGGCACATTTATTTAAGCACCAGTGGACAAATAAAGTTATCCACGGGTGACTAACAACCTTGAATAAATATCACTTCACTCAGTTGCTATCCATAGTACCTAAGAAATGCAATTACATGCTGGGACCTATTATCCCAATTAATGGACTGTTTTATATTCACTGTGCATTGTACTTGAAACACTTTAGAGGACTGGCCTTCACTTAGCTAAAGGCAAAGTAAAATTTATAACAAATAACCAGGAAAAAGCTTTCATTTGTTTACTAAGATATGTAGCGTGTAATTATACTTTAAGCATAACAAGGCAGAGCTCAGAAATGCCCTTTGATTTAAACCACAATAAAAGTATATTTTTAAAACCATAACAAATATAACTTTGTAATGAACAAGTCATTGTGGGTTGCCGGAACACTAGAGGCTTCATTATCAACTATGTCTATCTTTCCTTTCTTGAAATGGAGTGGCCAAAGGTTAAACTTGATTATTATTTATTATATTCAGAAATTCTCATGATTCCAGTCATATGAACTAAAAGAGCAGCAGTACAAGGAAGTCTTCCACTAGCTGGATGGGTGAACAAATAAAATAGTCTGCTAAGAAGTACACAACCCCTTGTTGTGTTGCCACTTTGTAAAAATGTCAGCCTGAGGCTATGTTTTACCGCAATGGAATTTGACCACTGAAGTTTAACTCTACTCCCTCTGGTGGTTTGCAGAGCTGTATTACCAAAGCTATAAAATAAAACACAGCTGTAATTCTTCTCCTTATTGTAAGAAGCATTGATCGCCTCTGATTGTATATTATGGCAAAGGGGCAGTCTATTACATAAATTTATTGCATTTTCTTCCTGATAATTACTGGAAGTTATTGAACAAGGCAGGGAGTTATAGCCAGTAAGTTCCTGCTCTAGCTGAGGAAGCAAATCTACAGATATTTAGCAGATCTAAACAGCTGTAAACAACACATCCTGTTTACAGTGCACTAGAAATTTATAATTTACAGTGCATTCACTTGAGGTTATTTTAAGAATCATATTCTCAATTTCATAAATTTAGAATTGAAATGTGAACCATAATAAAATGCCACGCTAATTATATCACTTTTGTTTCTTAAAACTGATTTGACAATACTTAAAATGTCAAGTAAAACCTTTGGATTTGCTCTTTCATGTTTTAAAAACAGAAAAGTTTTGTTAATTATTTAAATTTGTCATTTATAGTGACCATGCCATCTTTGGTCATACGTATTTTTGCACTTAAAATTATATTTTTTTAATTTTATTTATTTATTTTTAGAGAGGGAATGGAGGGAGAAAGAGAGAAAGAGAAACATCAATGTGTGGCTGCTGGGGGCCGTGGCCTGCAACCCAGGCATGTGCCCTGACTGGGAATCGAACTTGCGATGCTTTGGTTCGAAGCCCGCACTCAATCCACTGAGCTACGCCACCCAGGGCCAAAATTATAATTCTTTATATGTCTAAACTCCTTCTTGTTTAGTAGAAAAAGCTGTCCAATAATCAAAAATATAACCAACTTTTAAAACATCAAGGTCACTGAAAGATACAAGTTAAACAACAATACTTAATTTTGTTTTCTACAAAATGCACAACAAAAAGGGGGCAAACATAAGACATTAGGAGATATTATAATAAAGGAAAAAATGAAGTCTGTATAGCATTAAATAAATATTTCCTTTCCTTTTCACATGTCTCTGGCATTGAGAGGCATCTTTCCTATAAGGTGGCGGACATAACAAACGTAGTAGGGGGTCCTTTTGGTAGTAGTATATCATGTCCCCCTTTGGCCCCCGTCTGTGTGTTCTATAACAGTTTTTGGCATCCCTGGGTGGGCCATTAATTGCCCCACACACAGTGTGCTTGGTAACATTCCCAGACCTCAGCCTAGTGAAGTCTGTTCTCGATCAGCAGTAAAACCTGACTCTCAGGACTGTGGCTGGAGTTCCGTCAACTCCATCCACCTGTGGTCTGAATCAGCCACGTTCTGGACTAGGGACGGAGTAACTCCATGCACAGGCTGAAGTGGCTTAGCTTTGGAAAAGGGGGCCTACACAGGTAGGCAGCTCCGGAATCGGGGCACCACCTTTACAGGTGGGTGAAACCGGAGTTAGGGTGCTGCCATTTTGGGTAAAATGGAGGATGAGCCATTTGAGTGCCCCACCATGGAGGACAGGTCATGCATGGGTGTTGCCATCTTGGACAACCTGGCATACTTGGGCATCACCATCTTGGGGCAACCCAGCATGCATGGGTGCTGCCATCTTAGATGACACAGCATACATGGGTGCTGCCATCTTGGAACTGGACAAGGTGGAAGGCTAAGGGTTCTCAGATTATGGGCTGTGTGCTGCTACTGTGTGGGCACTGCATCAGTCAGGTTCTCTGTGTAACTGGTTCTGATAGGAATGGCTCTGGTTCTGAAGGTCATGAACTGAGGTCCAAGGGTGAGCATCTGATATATAGGGTGTTTGCAAGGCCTAAGCTTCAGAAAGCTGCAAGATGTCCCTGCGAATCTAGGGACTTTTAGTGGAAGGTACCTGCAGTGTTAGGGACTTTTGGCTGCCGCATACTGAGTTTGAGTACTGAGCTTAAGTGTAGTCCTTCCCAGTGGGAAAGGAACAGGGATTACAAGTGAATGGTTAAATCTGGATAGGTAAAAAAAAATGTATAAAGGTTGTGAAAGTTTTAAACCTGGAGTAGAGGAAACCTCAACTACTTGTTTTCTGGTTTCGTGGGAAAAGAGCAAATTTCTCCCATTGATTCTGTTTCTGATCAGAAACCTGTATCTGAAGACCTAGGAAAGGTCACCTGTAACCAGTTGGGGAGCATGCCTTTGCCACTCGGGACCCAGGAAGGGTCATTTGGGGCTGACGAGTGCTTCAGCCAGAGGCCAAGGGGGCATGCCTCTGCCAAGAGACCGGACCTGAAGGAGCATGTCTCTGTGAGGCACCAATGGACGCATTGCTGCAAGAGAATGCCTCTACCTGTGTATTGTTCTGGAACTCTGTGTTTTGGATTTCGCCCTGTACCTGCTCTGAAAAGGAAATTGAGGATTCCAGGGAAGGTTGAAACTTCACACTCTGTAGGAGAGTTTTGAGAAGCCTGGTGGATATCAGAAGGAAAAGGATTTTCCTTCACGCGTTGCATTTTTCTCCCTACCTGATCCCTCCAGAATTTGGCATTCTGAAGCAGTGCGCAATAATATAAGGTTTCTTTGCATAAAACCAATAAGACCAGTCGTGAATAGTGGTTTTGTTAACCAAGACTTTGACTGGAATGTCACGCCTGAAGGAGGCATGTATGGGTTCTGGTCATCACCGGAAAGCCCTGAGGAGCTGGGATTGACTTGTGAAGCTAGCGTAAGCCCACAAAAGAGCCTGGTACTTTGGTTGGTTGTGTGGCTCATGGCAGTCTTTCCAGGGAAGGAATGAAGGTTGCTCTCCTGAAAGATGGCCAAAAAGAACCTGTAAGCACAACGGAAGCCTCAAGGATGTGAGTGAAACAACTGGTCCAGGCGAAGCCAGATGGCGGATGTGTGGCTCTGCTTCTGCGCCCCAAGCGGGGGCGGACTGAGAAGTCAATCTAAAGGCTGCCTGTGTGAGTTCCAGCAAAGTAGACTCAAGGATCCTAAGTGACCCAGGCTGCTCTTGGCGTGTTTATGCAAACAAACAATCAAACTTAAAAGTGGGACTCAAAGTAGTCCCTTTAATAACAGTGAGGGTGATCTTAAGGAGAAAAATTAGGGTTTGAGGAAAATACAATACTCAGTATTGAACATCAGAAATGGCGCTACTGTCTTGAAAATTTGCTTTTCAATCTACAGGCACAAAGGATCTGTCAAATTGCCACTGTTATATATCATTGTAGCAAGGGCCTAGTAACAAGATGTCTTCCCAAAAGACAGTCTCACAGGCACAGAGACTGGCTTGGGAATTTTTGTGTAAAGTATCCTGTATGTTCTTCTGTTTTTGTAGGGCATATGCCTAGAACCTCATTACCTGAGTGATTGACGGTAATACAGGCCTCACTTAAGGAGCCCATTTTCATTTTCACCCCCTGAGATTCAGTGGTTGGCTGAACTAAGTGGTTGGGCTGGTGAAGGGTTCGGGCGATCTGTGGGCTTCACTTTAGAACTAATTTTGCCTTTTCTGTCTTGATGGCTTGGACAGAAAGGGCCCCAGATATCTGAAAGGAGGGAAACCCTAACATGTTCCCCTCAGCCCGAGTGAAGTATAGTGGGCCACAAGAGTTTTGGATAGGTGTAGCGTGCCTTGTACACCTTCCTCCAGATAAGCCATTCTTTACTTAAGTCCCTGCCTTTGTCATTTAGTGGTTATGATTTAATTGTGCCTTCCAACTGTTTCCAAATCTGTCACCTCCAGAATATGACCAGGATGCCAACGGTCCAGTAATGCCAGCCTTTGGACATTGTGCCTGTGACTTCCTGGTGACAGCCAACTAACGAGGATTCTGTAAGGTCCTTCCCCTTACAAGAAGGATGCCCTCCGTGCTGTACACACATCTCCCCCTTTCAGGGCACCCCTGGCCCGAGGGTAAGTAGGATGATGTCCATGTCCAGCCAGGAGTAGTTACAAGAAGATGAGACCTTCGTCTATTGTCCTTTATGTGATTATAAAGTGGGTGTATATCTGAAAGGAGTAGTATATCTTTCAGTACATACCTTTCGGTAGTAGTATACAGTCCTCACCCCCCTTGGCCCCTTTGTTCCGTAACAGGACCACCCACAGAGGCTCCTGGGGATACTCCCCACTTACCATCAGGGGTCCCAAGACATTTATTAAGAGACACAAAAGGAGGGAGTATATCATCCTCAAGAGTATAACTGAGGTAGACTTCAGATCACTGTTGAGACAGGGGAGCTCTACACAGCAAGGAGCTTCTCCACACCATGCTGATCTACCTGCTGTGCTTCCAGAGCCTCTGCCCTGCTGGACCCACTGCCTACCCAGCTCCGGAAATTCTGCATTGTAAGACACTGATGGCTCCCCCACCTACCCTGCTGTCTCCCCTACTGGTAGACTCAGACTCTGGGACTCAGTTTCACTATCCCCCAATTCTCTTGTGTGATGCTATTACTGATTATAAGTAATTATTATTGTTATTAGGTTAGTATAGATTTAGATTGAATCTGCATTGATAAACGCTAATTTAATCTGCATTAATAAAGTCCAAATGGATAGCACAGTCACCTGTGTTGGCTCCCTGTTATGACTCAGGGCCAGTGTCACCTGTAGGACTTAGAGCCCAAATCTTAAAGTGGAATGGAAGACTGATTTACAGGAAGGATTATCCGGCAAAACTTGTGCCCCAAGACAGACAGTTAAGGGAGGTTACCAGAAAGGAAAAGCACAGTAAACAAGGGCAATATTGTTATGCAGATGTAATCCGTGCCTTCTCCATTGATAGTGAAGGCAGGTCCGGAGGGAAACTGCACAGGTGCGGATTTCCATTCAAAATAGAAATATCCTTCACAAAGGGCTACTTCCACTTGCTTTGCGACCGCTGTTTCTTAAAAATATCCAGCCTAAAATAATATCCCAAAGAGGCATACTATGGGGTGGCAAATTCTACTCCTTTTCATCAGCAAATGACATAGAAGTTAATACAAGAAAAACCATACCAGGCATATCATGTCATTTTGCTAAAAAACAGATATAAAGAGAAAAACCCTTAAAACAACCCAAGAAAAATGGTAAAATATATGGAGAGGAACATTTACACAAATTATTCCTGATTTTTCATGAAAAACAATGAAGGCAGAAGATAGTATGAGGACATTTTGAGACAAACAACAAGAAATTTGTTTTAAAGAATATTCTGCAGGTTGAACATATAACAGACAGAAATTTAAATCTTCAGAATGAAATAAAGAGCATCAGAGAGGGAAATATGTGAATAAATGTAAAATACTGTTTTCCTCTTAATTACTTTAAAACATATATGACTTTTTAAAGCAAAACTGTACTATTATATTCTGGGATTTATAACACACACAGGTAATGCATATGACAACCATAGCATAAAAGATTATTGGAACTAAATAGTAAATTTAGCATGGTTGCAGGGTACCTGGCTAAATTACAAAAAAATCAAACTTCACTTTCATAGAGTAGTAGCATTTAGAAAATCAAAATTTTTAAAAATGCAATTTCATTCACAAAGTGTCATGAAATATTTTGGGAATAAATTTAACAAAAGACATGTAAAACCTCTATGCTAAAAACTATAAAACATCACTTAGAAAAATTAAAGATCTTCAAAAATAGAGAGATGTGCTATGCTCATGGACTGGAGAGACCACATATGCTCAAGATGCCATTTTCTCCAAAGTTTTACATATTAATATGTGTAATATAACATTTTATACCTATTGTTGACATTAGAAATGTCCAAACCAGTAGAGATTTTTTATGAGTTTACTTAAGCTAAACTGACACGCCAGGAAGCAAGATCTTAGATGCTCCCAAAAATGGCAGTTTTGCAGTTTCTTTTATACATGTTGAATTAAGGAGGGAATGTAAGGAAAATCACGACAGACAGACAGACAGAAAGACAGGAATAATATTGCCTCAGGCTTTTTGTAGCCTTGGAAAGCTGGTTCTAAAATGTATGTGGGTTGTAAAATATTAATATGTAGAATATCTAAAATCTTACAAAAATAATAAAGTTGGAGGATATATACTACCTGATTTCAGTACTTACTATAAAACTATAGGAATCAAGACAATATAAAACTGGCATAAGGATAGACAAATATATCACAGGAACAGATTAGAGAGACCGGAAATAGATATACATTACATGGTCCTTATATTTGTGACAAAGTCACCAAAGCAATCCAATAAATGTTGTTAGAACAACCTACCTCACATCACACATAAAAATCAATTTAAGATGGCCCTTAGCCCCAAAGTCAAAACTAAAACTAAAATTTCTAGGAGAAAATGTAGAGGAAAATTTTTGACTTGAAGTTTGACAAGGGTTTCATAGACATGACACAAAAAGCAGTGACACTAAGAAAAAATCTCTATGACTAATTTGACTTCATTAAATATAAAGCTTTGGGGTCAGCTTTAGCTCAAGTGGTTACTTCGTCATGGCAGATACTAAATATAAAACTCTGCTCACTAACAGACACAATTAAGAAAATAAGTGGCCAGAACAGAGGTTGGCAGAAAACATTTGCAAAGCATAGTCTGATAAAAGACTCATCCAGAATATGTAAGAACTCCCATATCTCAATAATAAAAAGACAAAAAGCATTTTTAATGGGCAAAAGACAAACTGACATTTCACCAAGAAAGATATAAAAATGGCCAATAAGCACATAAAAAATGCTCAGCATCATTAATCATTAGGCAAATGCAAGTTAAAACCAAAACGACATGCCATTACACGCCCTCTGGAATACTTACAATTAAAAGACTGACAACATCTAACACTCAAACATTATTGTTATAAATGTAAGTGATATAACTACTTTGAAAAAGCATTGGGCAGTTTCGTATTCATAATAATTAAAATCTGAAATCAATCTAGGTGTCCGTGACCAGAAAAATGGATAGACAAACTGAGATACATTCATACAATGAAATCCTACTCAGTAATGTAACTGCAGAGCCACCTCAAAATGGTCCTATCCTGTTTAACAAAATACTGGATTGCTTTTTAGAGATAACAGACCAAGACCACAAGTCATACAGCCCAATCTTTGAACTCCAACTGCACAGGGAATCAGTCTCCCCCAAACCCTACCCCACCCTGCACATGGGCATTGAAGGACCAGGACAGAACTGGAATTTCAACACCAGAACCCTTTCAGAAGTGAGGGGTCTGCTATCCAGGAAGATCCCTGCTTACACCCCTTCCTGTGCATAGCCAACCTCCAGGTCCTTCAATTAAAACTTGCCCAGCCAGCACTTCCACATACCTGTTCCCCATAAGCCCTTAAAACCCACCCCAAATGCTGGATCAGGGAGTTCAAAAATTTTTTTTGAACAATAACTTTACTGTTCTTGCTTAGTGCTCTGCAAATGAAGTGACTCTAATTTCTCCACCACAATTCTCAGTGTTCAATGTTTGCCTTACTAGTGTTGGGTAACAAACTCTTTGTACTTGGTAACAGTAATAGAAGGGAATAAACTTCAGATAAATGCAATATGGATGAAATCTGAAAAGCATTAATGTGAATGAAACACACCTCACACAAAACAGTAGAAAAATCTACAGGAACTTTTATATGAAGTTCTAGAACAAACTAAATTTATGGTAGAAAAAATCAGGCAAATGCTTTCTCGGGGGCTAGATGCAAAGAGAGACTTAGAAGGGATGTGAAGCAAATTTCTGAGGCAATGTTAACATTCTGTATGTTCACTGTGGTTAAGGTTACACAAGTGTGCCCATTGGTTAAAACTCAGCAAATGTTTGTTTCAGTTCTGTGTATTTCATTGTATGTCAATTTTTTTCTTGAAAGAATATATATATATATATATATATATATATATATATATCTCCACATAGTGAGCTCTAGTTAATAATATCCACAATGAAATGTTTAGGAATAAAGTGTACTTACATCAACTTATTTTGAATCTTATAATTTGATGTATCAATAAAGGATTGGTAAAACAAACATGCGATAAAGTATATATGACATAAATTTTACTGTAAAATATTGATTGTGGTATATGGATGTTCACTGTACAATTGCTTTTACTTTCTGTATGTTTGAAATTTTTCACATCAAATGTTGAAAAAATATAGAGTTGAAGAGATTTGGTCTTTTATTTATCTAATTATAATTAGTAAACTATCCCAAAACCTGGTAATTTACCATAACAACCACTTTACCTCATGATTTGGGGAGTCAGGAATATAGATGGCACTTGGTTTGACAATTCTACTTCATGTATTGTTTACTGGGATGACTTAGCATATGAACTTATCTGGAGAGGCTAAGATGCTTTTAGTCACATGCCTGGCCCCTTACAGGACTGGTGAGAAGGCTGGGCATAGCTGGGACTCTCCCTTTTCCCATGTAGTTTCAAGGGCTCTCCCACTGATCTTTCCAGTCATATAGTTGAACTTCTCACATAACAGTTCAGAGTTCTGAAACCACTGCAGAAGCTTCTCTTAATGATTGGGCCATCATATTATGTAAGTCAAAACAATCATAAACCAGCCCAGATATAAAAAAGGAATATCAAATAAATTGTAGGTATCTTTAACCTGACAAATTTAGCATGAGTGTTTTAACTGAAGCAATGTTGATATTTAAGCATTGCATACTATTGCATACATATTTATTGACTACCCATTATAAGTAGTCAGTATTTAGTGATACCTAGTTTGAAAGCATCATTCTTACCCTCACTGAGCTTATAGATTGATGGGGAAGGGGTACACATTACAACACAACACCATAATTACTTGAATGCAAGTATACACAGGGAAGCAGGGAACACAGAGAAGGGAGGAAGAGGAGTCAGGGAACTTTTCCTAAAACAGAGAAAAACTCGGTTGGCTATAAGAGCAGTACTGGAAATCTGCCACACAGACAATAACAGAATGGTATTCTGTAAGGGGGACAGCATGTTTCTTAAAAATCCTTTCCTGCCTTTTGTACCGTCACCAAGACAATACTTTGCACTCCTCTCTTTGTGCCCCACTATACCTACATATGTTTCTATGATAGCACCTAAGTCACATACTGTGTTTATTTACACAGATATCTCCCCTATTAGAGCAAAAGCTCCTTGATGGCAGAGAAGATGACTTGTTTTTGTTTCCTTGATGAATGAATGGAAGATCTCAATGCTTTTTTTGTTACATAAAATTCTTGAGTTTATTCTCAGATATTCCTGATAACTGAAACATGAGCAATCAAGTCAGGATCACCCCGACTAATACATAACCAAATGAAAGCATTTCAAGGACGTATGTTTTATTATTGACTTTCAACTATGAACAGAATTTGTATCTTAAAATAGTTTTAGATTTACAGAAAAATTGAGCAGATACTACAGTGTTCCCCATATACCTCCTGTACCCAATTCTCTCTATTATTAATATCTAACATCAGTATGACACATTTGTTATCTTAATGAACCAATTTTGATCATTTATAGTTATTATTATTAAACTATAGTCAATTCCCTTAGCTTTTACCAAATGCCCTTTTTCTGTGCTAGGACCTCAACCAAAATACCACATTATATTTTATATTCATGTCTTCTTAGGCATCTCATAACAATGACAGAGTCTCAACTTTTCCTTACTTTTGATGCTCTTCATAATTTGGGGGAATATACTGGACATATATATTCTAGAGTTACCCTTTTATTTGTCTGATGTTTATCTCATGATTAGATTGAGCTTATGTGTTTTGGGAAGGACAATCCCATAGTTATAGTAACATTTTCATCATTTCATATAGAGGGTACATACTATCAATATGAATTATGACTGTTGATGTTGATATAGGACAGAGACAAGCTATAAGAAAATGACCCTCTTTAACCTTGATAATTTTCTTTGTTCTGAAGTTGGCTTTATCTGAAATTAATGCACTATTCTCTTTTCCTTCTGATTGGTGTTAGCATGGTATGTTTCGCCTTCTATTGTAATCTATGTGTGTATTTATATTTATAGTTGGTTTCTTGTAAACAACATATATTTGGGTCTTGTTGTTTTAGCCACTCTGCTAGTCATTGTCTCTCATTTGGTAGCTTTACACCATTCATACTAAAAGTAATTATCCAGCTCTGGCTGGTGTGGCTCAGTGGATTAAGTACTGAACTGTGAACCAAAGGGTCATCAGTTCGATTCCCAGTCAGGGCACATGCCTGAGTTGCAGGCCAGGTCCCCAGTAGGGGGTTGATGAGAAGCAACCACACACTGATGTTTCTCTCCCTCTCTTTCTCCTTCCCTTCTCCTCTCTCTAAAAATAAATAAATAAAATATTTAAAAAATAAAAAAAATAAAAGTAATTACCCAGCCAAACATTGGCTTCTGAGACTCCTCAGTTTTACACACCCTAGTAGTAGGACAATGTCAGAGCAGATTTAGAGTATCACTGTGGCCCTAGGGATCACCTGCTTGTATTCAGTTATTTTGCTTTTTAATCCCTCGGATCCAAAGAAAGGGCACAAAAGTTAAAACCATTATCTTTCTGCAGAAAAAGCTTTGTACTCCCCTGAGAAGTAAAGATCACCTATTCCTTGAAAATGCAAAATAATACATTTTTTATAAAACAAATAAAAAAGAAAAATGTGCTAGAAGTTCTGAATTATTTCGGAATGCAATATATAGGGATCTTTTAGCCTGCAACTTCACAAAGGTTTCAAGGAATGCAACCTTAAGCACAGAGCTAGACACTTTCTTGGTGTGCACTTCAAAGTGGGCACAGAGATCTATTTTAATATTATAGGAGTGCCTCTGTAAAGACAGCGTAAGGTATAGAGGCCTAGTTTGGCACTCTTCCTATTCTGCCAGCACTTCCTGTTCCCCATTCAAAAATGCATGGAAATTAAGGATTTGGAAACATTTCTGTAAATGAAAAAATAAAATAAAGCAAATGATAAAGTAACTAAATGGTAACATTAATTCCACAGTGGTAAGAAGGGATACTAAGAACTAAGCAAAGGCCTTTCTCTTTATTTAAAACAAACAAGCAAACAAAAAAAACTGAAGAAAATAGAAAGCTCATAAATATCCTATCAGCTGAGGTGGAAAAAGCTTGATTCCCCCTATGATGCCCTAGCTTGAAGAACAGAGTCAAGAAAGAATGGATAATCTCTTCAAGTTCCCTAGTGAGGTGGCCAAGAGCAGAGTCCTTTTCCCAACAGAGCTTTAATCAGATGCTTAATTTCCATGTGAGTAAGGACAACCTTGTCCATTCCCTGTCTAGTCAGTAGTAGCAAAAGCCTATAACAAGCAGACTCCTCTCTTGCCTCACAGATTCAGCTTTACTTGGTACTGCAGAGAGAAAAAATAATCACTCCTTAATGCATTAAAAACTCCTCAAGGCCATTCTGATGACTTTGATTATGAGAAGAGCCCAGATTGAGAAAGGAAGTGTGCAATTTGTACATAGTTGTAATGTTCAGAAACACTGTCACTGACAGCAATTAGTGCTATATAGCAAACAAGGAGGCCTATGGTGGGCAAGCAAGAATTGGGGTGGACAAAAGAAAAATAAGTATGAACATAATCAACTAATGAGTTAGTAATTGCTTTCTCTTTAATGAGAACCCCAATATCTTCTTTAGCTATGGATATTCCATTTCTGTCTTTCTCTCCTGTGAGTATAATTTCCATGCACGTTTCTCCTGGTTGTGAAATTGTTTCATATTGACACAATTATATTTTCATTTGAATGAATGTTTATATAGCACACATGCTTATGACTAAAACTGAAGAAAAACAGAAAGAAATTTAGATCTATTTTCCAAACTTCTTTTGTCTACAGTGGAAATTATTAAAAACATTTTATTATGATGCATGGCAACTTTCTCCAAAGGTTGTTGGCTAAACAAATATGTATGTCATCTTAACTTTCCACTTATTGACACATCATATTACTTTGGAGAAGATAAAGGATTTATCTTCAGCACAAAGCCATTATTGCCATAATATTTCACAAGTGAATTGTCAATTTCCTCCATTATCATAAAATCCAAATTATCCCTGATGATCACCCGAGTCAGAAGTAAAGACAGAATAAAAGGCACCATATTAAAGGAAAATTTAAAACGATTCATCATTGTCCCAGTTTGTTCTTTTTAATATAAACAACTTTTGATAAAATATTGAGAATTATGTCCTTGTAATTTTTGTTTTTAAATAAAATGGACCTTTATTGGGGAGGTACCAAATTAGTTTGTTTGAAGAAATGGTACAAATGAGAGACATAAGTGGATGATTTGGTACAAGTAATAGCAAAGGTGAAGGTGACTCCAACTAGCACACACTGCCTTGGTGACCAGGGAAGTCAATCCTGTGGCGGTGGGAAGGCAGCCTAAGGCTGAGCTGTCTGTACCATGTCCCTGAGCGTGCTTGTCAAAGAGACACTCTGTAGTGCCAGATCCAGGGGTCCCCGATCTGCGCAAGTTGGTTACATGGTCACCCAATTCTTTGATAGGTTGCAACTGCTCATTCAGGTAGTGAGCTCAATGAAGTCACACGAATGAGGGTTATTTTTTTCTGCGGCCAGTTTGTGCAAGTCCAGTAGTGACTGATTCACACTTTTCTTCCAAGTGTAATGCACACTCCATGGCATTCAGCCCATTCTCCCAGTTATCATGGTCTGGTTTCTTGATATCCTGGAGGAAGATTTGTTCCCCTCATTGGTTCTGCAGTTTCATCAGTTTCTCAGCATGTTCCCTCTCCTCATAAGATTGGTGAATAAATATTTGGCAAAGTTCTTCAAAGCCACATGATCACGGTCAAAGTAGCAAGACATGGACAGGTAGACAAAGGAATCTAGGGCTCCAGGTCGATCTAGCGGTTGATGGTGGCCTCCGAGTCCTGGTGGTAGTTCTAGCGCACCTGTGAAGGAGACACGGTCGTCAAGGAAGGAGATGCTGGGATCTTGGTAGGGGCCTTTGGGTGGTCCGAGGGTGCTCTGAGGAGGTGGCAAAGGGCTGAATCTGAGCAGCCAGCTGGGATAAAGGACAAGAGCTGGTTCCATCCAAGTACTGCTAAAGGAGGAAACCACAGCAACTCTCAAAGACTATAGAAATGGGCCTTTAATATCTTAAGATTTCATATCCCTAAAAACCTTTCCTCCCCAAATATTTACATTTATTTTCTGTTCAATGCATATTTTGTTCTGATACATAAAAAGTATTGTTACATAGTAAGAGCTAACATTACTGAATCCCTATAATGTGCCAGGCACTGTTCTAATTGCTTTGTATCCCAGGTGGCAAACAAAAGGCCCGTGGGCCAAATCCAGCCCTCCACCTTGTTTTACCCACCTGGCACCTTGTTTCTACCTGGCAGCAGCATCAAGCTCCTTGCCCCTAGTTAAGGAGTAGTTACATGTATACAGTCCTCAAATTACATTTGGCCCTTTGAAGGCAACTGCAAGGTCAATGTGGCCCCCAGTGAAAATGAGTTTCACACCCCTGCTTTATATAGTAATACTAACAATAATATTAGTAGATTAATAGTGTCAGATAACATTTAACAAGTGCTTACTATATGTCAAGTATTATTCTAAGTCAGCAATTTTCAACTGATGTGTCACAAGAGTTTTTAAAACATGCAATACCTGACTGTTTATTCAGGAGGACTGACCTCTTTTTCCCTTAAATTGTCAAATTAAAAAAAGACAACAGCCAACACAGCAATAGCCACCCAGTGTGAATGAATCAAAAAGACACCTATTTTTTGTCAGATTGGCAATAAGTATATTTTTTGGTGTGCTACAGAATTTCAGTTATTAGTTTATATGTGCCATGACATGAAAAACATTGAAAATAGCTATTCTAAGTGCTTGCATTCATTTAATTCCAACAACCCTATCACCATAATAATTATAATTTTACAGATGAGGATATTGAAACACATCAAGATTAAGTAACTTATGACAACAAAAACATGAATAACAACAAAAAAGACAGTTAAACTTGACTTCATCAAATTTTTTTAAAAATCTGTTCTTCAAAGGACACCATCAAGAAAGTAAAAAGATGGCCTACAATATGAAAGAAGCTATTTGCAAATCATATATATGATAAAAGACTTTTATCTTGAATATATAAAGAACACAATTCAATAATAAAAGACAACTGAATTAAAAAATGGGGAAGGGTCTTGAATAGACATTTCTCAAAAGAGAATATAAAAATGACATTCATCACAGAAATGCAAATCAAAACTAGAGTGAAACACTACTTAACACCCACTAGAATGGCTAGAACCAAAAAGTCAGATAAAAAAACAAGTATTGACGAGGATGTAGAAAAATTAAAACCCCGAGACAGCTTTGGAGTACCATGTAAAACAGTGCAGTCACTTTGGAAAACAGTCTGGCAGTTTCTCAAATAATTAAATACAGAGTTACTATATGACCAAGCACTTCTATTCCTGGATACACACCCAAAAGAAATGAAAGCATATGCCCACACAAAAACTTGTGCACAGGTGTTTACAGCAATGTTACTCACAATAGTCACAAGATGGAAACCACCAAAATGCTCATCCACTAACAGATAAATAAAATCTATAGATACATCTATGCAATGGAATATTATTCTATCATAAAAAATAAAGTTCTTATTCATGCTCAAACATGAATGACTCTTAAAAGTATTAAAATGAAAGAAGCCAATCACAAAAGACCATATATAATATGATGCCATTCATATGAAATATCCAGAACAGGGAAATCAACAGAGAAAAAAAGTAGATTAGTGGTTACTTAAGGCTGTGGGAAAGTTGGTGGAGGGTAGTGGGATGATAGCTAATGGGCATGGGAGTTTCTTTTTGTGGCAAAAAAAATGTTCTAAAATTGACTGCAGTAATGGTGGCACATACCTGTGAATTGAATTGTGAACTTTAAATGGCTGGATTGTACAGTATGAATATTTCAAAAAAGTTTTTTTTTTTAAGATTAACTAACTTGTTCAGGATTTCACAGCTGGTAACTGACAAAACTGGAATTCAAACTCAGGTGGCTGGGCCTCTGAGTTCAAACTTTTTAACCACTATACCCTTAGACTCTCATGCATTTTCTTCTGCTTAATCTTTACAAAAACCCACAGAGGTGACTACTGTTATTAAATGTCTGTTATAAATAAATGATAAATGAATATATAGACATGGTCTCTGCCTTCAGGGAACTTTTCATTTAGCATCGAAGAGACATGCATTGGAAAAAAAACTAAGTATAATACAAGGCAAAATAAAATGAAATTTTAAATAAAGGTATGTAATGTTGCTGTAAGTGCAGAGATCACAGAAGCATGTGTTTTATAATACTGTTGGAGAACATTAAAAAATCTTAGTTCATAAGCACTACCACTTTGAAGTGACCAAAAGGACTTAGAATAGCATTTTTAGAAACTACTCAAAAACCTTCACTGCTTTCTTTCTATCTAACCCACCCATCGTCACTTTGTCCACAGAATGAAATTCAAAATTCCTATCAATGGTACTTAGGATTTGTCAGCATCTGGCTTTAAATGAACCTCCTAGGTTCATCAATGACTGCACACTAGCACACACCCTATGTTCTAACCATGTATTGTCAGGCCTCATCCCTTCCATGACTGTGTTATGGAATGCCCATTTCTCTCTTCTTTTTTTTTATTAAAAAGGCACTCTTTTTTAATATTTTATTTATTTATTTTTAGAGAGAGGGGAAGGGAAGGAGAAAGACAGGGAGACAAATATCAATGTGTGGTTGCTTCTCACATACCCCCTACTGGGGACCTGGCCTGCAACCTAGGCATGTGCCCTGGCTGGGAATCAAACTGGTGACCCTTCAGTTTGCAGGCTGGCACTCAATCCACCAACTAGGGCAAAAAGGCACTCTTCACGGCTTAAATGAAGTTTCACCCTATCCTCAAAGCTTGGTTTTAATCATTCCTTCCCCTGTACACTATATCAGCTCTTTGTACTACTATAAAACTTATTTCAACTTGTTTCATTCCATCTTGCATTATACTTAGTTTTTATGCAAGCAGTTCTTCTCTGACCCTCCTATATTACATGCTCCCTAATGGCAGAGACCAAGTCTCATATTCACTCATCATGTCTAGTACTTTAAGCATCATAAATGTTTGATGATTAAATGCCTGCCAGTTCTCAATGGCAATTATACAATTGTTTCCTCTGTTTCATCTGTTCTTATTTAGATGTTGTGTCATGAGCCTGTTATCGATTTTATTATAATCTCTCACTTTGGAACAATTAGCTTATATATGGACTATGATGCCTCTACAGTGAGTGTCTTGAGGACTCTGAGTCTGTATTCAGTCTCTGTGTCTCTAATTCTGTGTCTGGTACACATGAGGCCTATCATAAAGTATTATTGAATGATCAAACAAGAAGAAACATCTAGATTTCTCCTAGTGACAAAAAACACGCACATGTTACTATTATAGCTATCACATCTGAACAATATAATGGATGTAGCATGCACTCATAACTTAAAAGTTGCACAAGTAAAGATCAGTACTTAACAGTGCAAATATTGGTTTGCCACCCTCATTTCCCTTAAATTGTGCTGTCAATCTTTAGTTTCAGGACATTTGTTATCATAGTTGTTTCTTAAATAACTCAAGAGCCTGTTTATAAAAGGGAATTAACATAAAAACACATTTAAATGTGTGTCATGTCAGAAAATAGTGTCACTATGAATGCTATAATTAAGGCTAAAAAGGCAGCTAGACTATAAGCCCATAATTTTAAGGCTTTTATTTCTCACAAAACGATTTATGAAAGTAAAAGTTTTCATGGCTGTTCTCAGCTTAACTGTTCATTTACTTTAGAAGGTTTTGGGGAAATGTGTTATTCTTTGTAGTGAATTTAGCTTAAAATATATATTCTAGGTGCTCAGAAATTATTTATGTACTTTTCCCACTGCTAAATGATTCAAAATAATTTTTTAAATGTCAAGCTTGTCATGTGTGCAGTACTGAATGGTGACATGTGACATTTCCATAATCAAGTGAGTTTGATTTTCAAAATTTAAAAAAAATATTTGTAGGAATTTTAAATAGCATATTTAAAATAGTATGAATTATAAAGTTTTGTTTGTCTACAAAAGAGACAAGTCTGAGGTTTGCTCTATTCTCTGAAGCTACAGACATTAAAGATTCTGGTACTCAGAGAGATAGCGGGAGAGAGGGGAAATCAATTCTTTTTTTTTTAAGGAAATGTGCTGTTTTGAAACTTTTCTGGTTGGTGTCCCAAGAACATTTGCATGACAGAAACATTAATCTCCTTTTGAGGAGTCAGGAAGAAGAGATAATACTCTATCTCAGTAATTAATCCATTTTAGTCTCATTTATTAATTATTGTTATTGTTGGTGTTAAAAAACCTGACATGAGACCTACCTCCTTAAAGTTTTAAGTGTACCATATAGTATTATTAACTGAAAGTACAATGTTGTACAGTGTGTCTCTAGAATTTTTTGTGTGTGTATGACTGACACTTTATACCCTTTAAAAGAAACTCCCCATTTCCTCCTCTCCCCAGTTGCTGACAACCACCATTTTACCCTCTGCTTTGAGGAGTTTGACTACTTAAGATGCCTCACATAATGGAATCATGCAGCATTTGTTCCTCTGCAACTGGCTTATTTCACTGAACGTAATATTCTCAAGCTTCATGCATGTTGTAGGACATGGCAGGATTTCCTCCCTTTTTAAGACTGAATAATATTTCACTGTACGTATGTACCACATTTCTTTATGTCTTCATCCATTGGTGGACATTTAGATGGTTTCAAACTCTTTGCTATTGTGAATAATAATGCAATGAATATGAGAGTGCAAATATCTCAAGATCCCAATTTCAGCTTTCTTTGAATATCCAGAAATGGGATTGCTAGATAACAGCAATTTTATTATTTTATCTAAGAACCTTCCAAAATCTTCCTGTAGCTGTATTATGTTCCTTTCTTTAAGTTTCCAAAATGCAGTCATTTTAAATAAAGATATCTTTAGGAGTAATAAAGTACATTTTATTCAGTCATGTATCTATTTCAAAAAGAGATGATTTCAGTAACCAAACAAGATGTTCAGCAGCTACTGTAATAGAAATAATTTGACATGTTTCTTTATCCATTTTCTGGTCTTCTGTCTACAAATGGGGAAAAAAACCTGAATTCAGTATTTCTCAGAAATTATACATCATTACAGATTTATAAATAAATATCCAACTTCTTTGTTAACAGAGCTAATCAGCTTCTCCTTTTGATTTTTATTATAAGTAATTAGCTCATAGAATAATTTTGCCTCCATTATTGAAAAGAACAGAATTTGTGTTCCAAATGAAAGATAAGTGTTCCACCATTTAAAAGTGTATGGTCATGATTAACAATCTGTTTCTGATGTACAATACTTATCTGTATGTCTTATTATCAAAACATAAAATATAACATTTTTAAGATTTTATTTACTTATTTTTAGAGAGGGGGGAAGAGAGAAAGAGAGGGAGAGAAACACCAATGTGCCAGAAAAATATTGATCAGCTGCCTCCCATGTGCCCCAACTGGGGAACCTGGCCCACAACCCAGGCACATGCCCTGACTGGGAATTGAACCAGCAACCTTTCAGTTTGCAGGCTCTCACTCAATCCACTGAGACACACCAGCCAGGGCAAAATAAAATATTTTTATGGTGAATTTTAAAACATGTATTTTATGTTTTAAACTACAAAATCTGCTTTGATGTCGTTTCACTGGCACACCACATCACCTCTAACTGTGGGCTGCTATAAAGTAGTTCTCCTTTTTTTCAAACCTAAATTTCCAGTATCTTATTTTTTTTTTTGCTTAAACAAAGTGTGAATGCTTCCAAACTTCCCATTTCTTTAGTATGTCAAGCAAAATAACAGACCAAGGAAATCTTTTATTTCAAAAAGAAATATTTCTCTGTTAAAGATTCTGTGTGCTTTGGCAATGCTTCTCATGGTGAAAACAAAGGCTATCAGTGGTAATCCATTAATTTAGTGCCTATTCTGCTTTTATTACTCAGGTAATTCAGGTAGCAATAACGAGAGGTTATCCCAATATGAGCCTATTGAACCTACTTAAGTAATTGACATGACAGTCAAAAATTGTCTTGATTATGGTATTACAGTTGTACCATTTTTCTCCCCTTTATCCCCCTCTTCCTGGTACCCCCATTCCCTCCAGCATTCTCCCCACTTTGTTCATGTCCATGGGTCATGCATATAAGTTCTTTGGATTCTCTATTTCCTATACTATTCTTCATCTCCCCCTGTCTATTTTGTACCTACCATTTATGCTTATTTCCTGCACCTTTTCCTCCATTTTTCCTCTTACGCCTCCCCGCTGATAATCTTCCATGTAATCTCCATTTCTGTGATTCTGTTCCTGTTCTAGTTGTTTGCCTAGTTTGATTTTTTTAAGATTTTATTTTATTTATTTTTAGAGAGGGAAGGGAAGGAGAAAGAGAGAGAGAGAGAGAGAGACAGAGAGAGAGAGAGAGAGAGAGAGAGAGAGAGAGAGAGAGAGAGAGAGAGAGAGAGAGGGAGAGAGAGAGAGAGAGAGAGAGGGAGAGAGGGAGAGAGAGGGAGAGAGGGAGAGAAACATCAATGTGCACTTGCTGGGGGCCGTGGCCTGCAACCCAGGCATGTGCCCTGACTGGGAATCGAACCTGTGACACTTTGGTTTGCAGCCTGTGCTCAATCCACTGAGCTATGCCAGCCAGGCACTGATTTGGTTTTTTTATGTTCAGTTGTTGACAGTTGCAAGTTTGTTGTCATTTTACTGTACATGTTTTTTATCTTCTTTTTCTTAAATAAGTCCTTTTAACATTTCATATAATAAGGGCTTGGTGATGATGAACTCCACTCATCATTTTCATTCTTCCAACAACACAAGCAGATTTAATTCTTCTTAATTTAAGCAATCAATAAATATTGAGGACCTACTCTGTACACTATGTCTACTGGTCATACATACACAAACAGCAATCTCAGCTGTCAATGAACTTGAGCTTTAGAAAATGATAAAGAGCAAATGTCTAAACAGCTGCAATATAAGGCAAAGCATACTAGCTACCATTTGAGTGTTACTGAGTATTAGAAGAGCTCACAGAGGAAAGAGAGGGTAACTTACTGAGGCATCCACAGACATTTTATAATTTGGGTAACTTTAAGAATAAGCCATATCCGGTTATAATTATATTTATATACTGTATGAAACAAAGAAATATTTAATGCTTGTTTCCCTAAGTAGAGTTTAAATTTCATGACAACCATGACTTGTACCTAACACAATTCCTACAACACAGTAGGCCTTCAGTAATTGTTAAATAAATAATATGAGTTTAAAGGGCAAATAATAATTTTAAAGTAATATGATACATTCTAGAAACACTAGAAGGAATTAATGAAGCTTTACAAAATTATTGCAGGAAACTTTCTTTAACAAAAAAACATAAAATAGAAGAAGCAAAAGCTCTAGAACCAGACTGCCTGGGTTTGAATCCTGACTCTCATTTAAAAGCTGTGTATCCATAGAAGAATTATTTAATTTCTCTGTGCCTTGCTTTCCTCAACTGTAAAATGAGAATATTAATGGTACATACCTTATGTCTGCTGCAAGATTAATTAATAATGGTATAACACTTATAACAGAGCCTGTCATATAGTAAGTACTCAATAAATGTCAACTCTTAACATTACTGCTGCTGCTACTACTAACTACTACCCCTATTAATATGCATCATAAACTATCCTTGAGGGCTAAGAATCCAAAGATGGATAACACTGCTCTATATTTTTGCTGGGAAACAGACAAGAAAGTAAATGATTACAACGAATATTACCTGCTGTTTTCTTTTAATCACTGAAGAATAGAATATTTATATTAATCATTTTGACTAATATAATATTGCCATATATGCCATACACAGATCACAAATTGTCAAAGATTTTTGCTCCAATAAACTGTACTTGATGCTAAAAATAAGGCTGCATAGTTTACTTCTTCTTTGACAATTTGAAAGCAAGCCTATATTTTGCAATGTTTCAGGGTCATAATTCAATGACCAATTACCAAGTATGGGAACACCTGTTAAGAGACATTCTGGTTGGCCAAAACTACAGTAAACCAAAATGATATTTATATGAAGATAATCTGTTATAGGAATATATTTAGAGTAAATCTAGTAACTTATTTAAATAAATAACTGTTAAAATGCTAAGTGTGTCTATTCATCTCAGGTATAACTTAAATCTGAAATGAACCAAAACAAAATTGATTTAATAAATTACTATCACATTATTTTACAAAGTCAACTCTAAAAAGGCTTCTGGGAGAAAGAGCTATGACTATTAAATTACCTTTATTGAAATTATCGTAAGTAAATGTAATGATTTGTCAAAAAGCCTTCTATACCTTCTGGTATTCCCTTACTCATTTTAGAAGAAAAAATCAAACACTCTACACAGCATATGCGTGTATACATACGTATGCATATATATTACATAATATGAGTAAAGATGTACATGCTCTTTATGCTTGCTCTTGCTGAGAAACACCTAATATAGCTGCAGTAGACATTATATGTTTACTTAAAATTAATAAATGGAAACCTATTCAATTATTTGACACAAAATTAAGATTCTATTTAGGATTTTAGTTAGCTGAAGACATGAGTATATCTGGTTTCAATTATTCCTTCCAACAAAAGATTTTAGCTATTCATCAGTAGATTTGGTCACAAAGTCCTACCAATATCAGGGAAAAACACTAACTGTTCTTTGTGCTGAAGGAAAGCTAAAAAATATTGGCAGGAAAAAAAAACATATATCAAATTTAGAACATTTCCTTACACCACCAATTTCTCTATTGATTTTTTATGGGAATGGAGTAGCAAGCACTGTGTTGCTTTTTGGATAAGAATATTGAAATAGCCAAAGGAAATGTGGGTTCAGGAGGAAATGAAGTTGTCTGTTTAATAATTCCACTTCATATCCTCGAACCTCTGGATCATTTGTAGGAATGAGATACTTTGATTGGCTGCTACTGTCGGGGATCTTGGGAGCCTGGAACATTACTCCATTGTGTGAGAAAAACAGAGGAAAATATGCCAAAATAGAGAAAATGTTTTAGTGCTAAGATAATCTATCTTTGCAAGTTCAGGCCTTTTCCACAATTCAGCATGGAAATTTACCAACTATATATTTTCATTTATTTCTTAGTTTTTATTTTGAAATAATTTTAGACTTACAGAAAAGTTGCAGAAATACTACATAGTTATATTTAATGCCTTCACTCACCTTGATAACGTCTTACATACCCATACTAAAATTATCAAGATGACAAAATTGACTTTGGTACACTGCTATTAGATAAACTAAATGCTTTGAATTTCACCAGCTTTTCCATTAATGCCATTGTATGTTTATTTTTTTAAGGATTTTAATTACTGCCCTGGCTGGTGTGGGTCAGTGGATTGAGTGTTGGCCTACAAACCAAGGTTGCCTGTTCAATTCCCAGTCAGGGCACATGCCTGGGTTACAGGCCAGGTCCCCAGTAGGGGGTGTGCAAGAGGCTTTGTTTTTTTAGAGAGGGAAGAAGGGAGGGGGAAAGAGAGGGAGAGAAACATCAATGTGTGGTTGCCTCTTACATGCCCTCAACTGGGAACCTGACCCATAACCCAGGCATGTGTCCTGACTAGGAATTAAACAGGCAACCTTTTGGTTTGCAGCACAATATCCAATTCACTGAGCCACACCCATCAGGACCATTAATGCCATTTTTAAATCTGTTTTTTATTTTTTCAAGTTATAATTGTAGTAAAATACACATAATATAAAATTTGCTGTCTTAACCACATTAATGTACACAGTTTAGAGATGTTAAGTACATTCACATTGTGCAACCAATCTCCAGAAACTTTTCATCTTGGAAAACTAAAGCCTCAACACCCATTAAACAACAGCTCCCACAGCCCTCTTCCCCCAGTCCCTGGAAATTAACTTTTTTTTTATTTTTTCTGTTAGTTTGTCTACTCTAGGTGGAATCACAAAGTATTTGTGACTGGCCTATTTCACTAAGTACAGTGTCCTCAAGGTTCATCCATGTGGTAGCATGCAGCAGAATTTCCTTTCTTTTTTTAGAGCTGAATAATATCCCATTGTATGTATAGACCACATTTTGTTTATTCTTTATCCCATCAATTGTCATTTAGGTCACTTCTTCCACCTTTTAGCTATTGCAGAGAATAACATGGGTGTACAAATACCTCTTTGATACTGTTTTCAATTGTTTTAGATATACAGCTCATTGAATTGCTCTATTTTTATTTACTTTTAATGTGAAGTTAAAGCACCTATACAAGAGTGCACAAAATAGAAATGAATTTTGAGAAAAACTGATGTGAATTTTGAGAAAACTCAAATGAATTTTCACAAAGTGAACATCTAGCTCCTACCCAGTCCAAATCATTATCTCAAAGTGCTCTCCAAATCCTACTCCTTCCCAATCACTACCTCTCCATTTTTCTCAGAATTTAAACACTCTCAATTTCTAACCATCACAGTTTGATTTCCATATTTTGGTACTTTTTATAAATTGACTCTAACAATATATGGCTTATCTTTTGTGCCTGGTATGTTTCACTCACCCATATATTTTTAATAGTCACCCATGTGATTGGCTACATGTAGCTATAATTCATTCTTTTTCATTATTATATACTATTTATCATGTGAATATAGCACAATATCTTTATCAATTCAACTTTTGATGGGCATTCTTTCAAGTTTATGGATATTCTGAATAATGCTGTTATGAACATTCTTATATATATTTCTTGATGTAAATATACACATATTTCCTTAGGGTATTTATGTAAAAGTGAAAATTTTGAGTTACTTAAGTATGAACAAATTTCATGTACACTGCCAAACTATTTTCTGAAGACCTTATACCAATTCAAGCACAATCAACAGAGTACTTAGTTGTTCCACATTCTTGCTAATATTGGATATTTTCCATCATTTTCATTTTAGTCCTTCTGTTGTAAAATCTCATGGTGCCTTTAATTTTCATTTTCTTAATTATTAATGAAGAGCACATATTTTATTGGTTATTTGAATGACTTCTTACGTGAAGTGTCAATTTAAATACTCACTTATTTTTTTTCCTTGTATAGGGAGGGGAAAAGTGGGAAAGAAACATTAATGTGAAAGAGAAACATCCATCAGTTGCCTCTCATAAGCACACCTGCAACCCAGGAATGTGCCCAAACTGGGAAATGAACTGGCAACCTTACAGTTTAAGGGATGATGCCCAACTAACTGAGCCACACCAGTCAGGAATCACCTTTCAAAAAAAGAAAAAGAAAAAGAATTTATTAGGAAATCGAGGGCTGCATCTGCCTTCAGACATGGCTGGAACTAGGAATCAAGTGAATACATCAGAGCTTTTTGTGCTCATTTTTACTGAGTTGGCCAAAAATTCCATTTAGTTTTTTCCATAAAATAAAAGACACATTTTTCATTTTCACCAATAACTTTACTGATTTAGATATTTTGAGATGTCAGCTATCTCCCACTGTTGGCTTCTAGTGGGTAGAGGCCAGGATGCTGCTAAACATTTTCTGATGTGTAAGACAGTCCCACAGCAAAGAATTATTTGCCCAAAATGTCAGTAGTACCAAGAAACTTTGCAGACCACTTTTGAGATATTCAATCAGTCAGAGCACCTTCTCCATACACTGCACAAATCCTTCTTTACATTTCAGTTGTGTGTTTACCTTTCTTTTTTTTTAAATGTACCATTTTTAAAGATTTTATTTATTTATTTTTAGAGAGAAGGGAAGGCGGGATAGAGAGAGAGGGAGAGAAACATCAATGTATGGTTGCCTCTCACACATCCCCAACTGAGGATCTGGCCCACAGCCCCGGCCTTTGCCCTGACTGGGAATCTAACCAGCAACCCTTTGGTTTGCAGGCTGGCACTCAAACCACTGAGCCACACCAACTAGGGCTGTTTTTACCTTTCTTGAAATAATAAAGCATAATACACCAAAAATACAGTGTATATTTGTCCATCTTCAGGATTAAGATGGCTCCACAAAAATTCACCAGTTTTCATAAGTATTTTTAAATGCATGCTGATATGACAGCTGTCGCAATACAATCTAACAAAATTATTTCAAATGAAGTTAAAGACAACTAAACACTACTGGAGCCATCTTACAGAAAAAAAATCCAAACTTTTTGGCCAACCTAATAGTAATGCTTGCCTCAATTTTCAAGCTTTCTTTTAAAATATATTCATTTTAGGCCACAAATATCCTTCTTAGTGTTGTCTTTTCTGCATTCTACAAGTTTTAGTTTATAATCTCCATAATGGCTTCTTCTTTGGAACATTATTTACTCAGAAATTTCATCTATCAGGTGTTTATAATTCTCACATATGGCAGTTGCACATGCAAGCTTTATTTGGATGACATATTGACAGGTTTGCATTCATATCAGGAAGTCCCTCGTAGCATAATACTGCCCAAAGGTTTTGGTACTGGTACACTGGCTACTGCCCAGAAGGGGGTGAGGGCAAGGGAACTTCAGGGGGAGGAGGAATCATAGCTGGGGCTCTTATGTCTACGTGATGCACCTCAGCAGCACTGAAGGGAGTCTCAGGATCAGAGCTCTGAAGAGCAGCAGTGACCGGGAGTCTTCATAGCCACAGGCTTTATCTTATCTACAGCTAACAGATGTCTTGCAGTTCTACAGGGTATCCAGAGTAGGCAGACTCTAAATGGCTAAAAATCTGTTTATTTGGGGTATGTTTAAAACAACTGGATGAATAAAAAATGGAATTTGGTGCCAGAGGGCATTTGGGCTAAGGGATCTCAGCTTGCTGTGTAGGAATAAACAGCCTAGGGGCCAATATACAGAGGCCACCTTTGGCTCATTTAACAAGTGAAAAAAGGGCATGTGCACTAGTTCAATGTATCATGTTGCCAGGACAGCTCTGCTTTGCTTTTTACCAATGAGCAGCATACTGAAATAGTGTATATGTCACATATATGGGGCTAATTCTTAAAAATTCATTTAACGTCTAGTAGTAATTTCACAATGAATGGTAACAGAGTGGTACATAGCTGGAATACCAAGACCTGGTCTTCCTATATGAAATGTAAGATGTGTGAGGGGAAGGAAACTGGGACCTAGATCATCTAGATTCAATGCTTCGTTTTAAATTTTTTAAAGATTTTGTTTATTTATTTTTAGAGAGAGGGGAACAAATGAAGAATGAGAGGGGAGGGAGGGAAACATCAATGAGTGACAGATACATCTGTCTGCTGCCTCTTGTACACCCCCTGCTGGGGACCTGGCCCTCAACCCAGGCATGTGCCCTGACTGGGAATCCAACCATCAACCTTTCAGTTCACAGGCTGATGCTAAATCCACTGAGTCATTTGGCCAGGCCAGGGCATGATGCTTCATTTTAAAGATGAAGAAGCTGAGTCAGAAAGAGACTAAATGAACTATTTACAATCACAGAGCTATTAGTGACAGAACCACAACTAGAATCTAGGTCTGCTGGTTCTTGGTCTAGTAGTCTTCCTACAATACTATAACCAGCCAAACCTATTAGTCGCATTAATAATTTTATAAATAGCCCTGGCTAGTATAGCTCAATGGACTGAGTGTGAGCCTGCAAACCAGTGTTGCCCTTTGATTCCCAATCAGGGCACATGCCTAGGTTGTGGGCCAGGTCTCCAGTAGGGGGCATATGAGAGACAGCCACTCATTGATGTTTCTCTCCCTCTTTTTCTCCCTCTTTTCCCCTCTCTAAAAATAAATAAATCTTAAAAAAATAATAATTTTATAAATAGGTTCTACCAATTGTTTTGTTCCTACAATATTACATTTATCTGGTTTAGCTACATTCTTCCTTTTGTCTTTATCATACCTTACATTACAATGATGGAAGCAGAGTAAAAGTATAAACAGATATAAAGCCAGGATTAACAACTACCTGTTCATTCCTAAGCTCTTCCTCTCTGTGCTATACAATGGGAATAATGGCAATATAGTTGGTTAGTAGAGATACAGTTAATGCCACATTGCTATGCCGAAATTTTGTCATGACCAGCAATTTTTCTTACTACATCAGTCACATGAAAGTGTTATTTGAAAAGAGCAGCAGTGAACAGTTCTATCAATTTCAATTCCTTCTTAGCAATGGGTGGTCATTCCATTAGTTGTTTTTATGAGTACAAACAAGTCTCTGCTTGCTCCCTAACAACTCTAACCTCACAAGAAAGAGAGTGTGTATATGAGATAGGAGGGATACACATAACAGGCTTGATGCTGTGCTCACTATTGTTCTGTGTTTAAGACAAGGTATAGTAACAAAGAGCATTTACCATGCACTCCTATCACTAACTCTTGTGTCTTTTAAGTATGTCAGTCTTTGTAGACATGGGTTTATTTAATTACCATCTTAGGTTATGAAATGAGGTCAGAAATGCTTACAAGATGCTTCGATGTTCTTTTTAAGTTTAGGCACATTTTCCTCTTCAAATGATATGAGTGACATCTTTAAAGCTGATTTTGGCTCCTCAAATTAAAAAAAAAGCTGAGTATACAGTAAGCACAAAATTTACATTTATATGCAGACATGAGAAAAGAGAATCTGCTGTGAAATGTGAATATTTCAGAAATATTTGGAATATGCATATTTCAAAGTAAGTTATGCTGATAACCTGTCAATCTTGGAACATAAATCATATGTAACTAAAGCACTTCACCTGAGCCATGTTAATTTTATAGAATAAGATGTTCTCTTCTTAGTTTATTAGTCCTCCTTTATTGCTTTTAGTACAAAGCGTTCCACAAGAAAAATAACACTGATGACCAGACAACTGCATTTCATAAGTGTCTCTGGCATTAATCAGTGTGCTTGAATCCAAGGAGCTATTATTTTAGCCACATTTAAATCCTGATTGCATTTTATTCTGCCTTGGCAATGCTCACAATGTGATATTCATTAGAATGTATTTTAAGCTTTCACATGCTGGCATGGCCATTATTTGTATCCTGCACTGTGAGCAGTAAATCATGTGGAAGATGCCTAGATGCAGAGTTCCAGGCTCCAAAATGTGCCTTCTTTTTGTTTTTGTTCTGGTTTTAGTATTTCTCAAGGACCAAAAGTGGGGTTAGAATACAACTATCTCTGGAAACTAAGCGCATTAACTGGAAAATCTCAGATCCCTCGTATTTTCTAATAAATTTTAAGATGCCTGCTCAGTTCCCCCAGTACTGTCCCTTTGGTGAGGAAACATAACGTAGACCGGGTATATCCAGGTATCTTGGTCCATGTCAGAACTCTGCAGAATTACTTCAAATGCTTTGGGGAGTTGGGGCAAATGTGAAAGGGTCTAATGTCCTAAACCTCTTTTTCTGTCACCTGTACATTTGTGTCCTCACTCTGAAAGGTCTTTTCACTCACCTCAGAAAGAACTTCGAGCCCTCACACTTGTTATATTTCACTTAGCAGTGTGAGGTTCTAAGAAGCCATTTATGATGAGTTTTGCAGTAATCGTGAGTTAGGTGGAGTTTGGCATCCAGACCTGAATTTCCATAGCATTCACCCTTTTATTCTGCTTCTCATTCAGAGCTTATTTATATCACATTCTATAGGGACAGTTTCACAGAATGTTGAAAGTCACGGGATTCTGAAGCAGGTAGACTTGAGTTCGAATCCCCAGCTCCCCACCTTAACAAGCTTATGATCTAAGGCAGTGGCACTGAACAGGAGGTAATTTTATACCCTGCCTCCCACCCCTAAGCCCCAACATTTGGCAATGTCTTAGAGACATTTTTGGCTATTTTAGCTGGTGAGTGCAATAAGTAGCTACAGGGGAGAAACTAAGGATGCTGTTAAACATCCTATAATGCACAGGATAGCCCCCTAAAACTAAGAACTGTCCGGCCTATGTCAATAATGCTCATGTTGAGAAACTCTGATATAAGGCAAATGATTTACACTTTCTGAGCTTTCTCATATTTAAAATGGGAATAATATAATCAACTCTCAATTATATGGGTCAAACTGACTATTTGGTCATTAACTTTGATGAGGGGGAGGAGGATTGCCAATTTTGCCTCTGGAAGTGTAGGAGGCAAAGAGCCCTGCGGTTGAAGCTGCGCCAGAGGCTGGGAGCCAAACTCCATTTGCTAGGACTCTCCACCTTATACCAGCCCCCAGTTTAATCACATAGATCTAAGTATGGTTTAACGTCAAAGAACAAGAGAGTAGTTTCCTGTTAACCTTAGTTGCTGCATTCTTAGTTCTTCTGGAGATAGTACCCCCTCCTCCACATTGTATTTCCTATTAGTGACTCTAACAGCTAGAATTTCAGACCCAAATAGGAAGGAACACCACGACCTGCTTTACAAGAGACAACTTTCTTCCAGCTGAGCCTTCTAGTATCTCACAAAGCAAACCACAGAGTCAGCTAGCTCTTCTGAAACAGAATGAACCTGTCGGCAAGCACATACGGCATTTATAATACCTACCACTTATACTGTATAGCACTCTATATAAGGCATACTAAGTGCTTTACCTTATTCACTCATTTTAATCCTCACACAAAATCTATGAGGTAACTACTACTACCTTCTTTTTACAGATGAAAAAATTTGGGCACTGAGAGGCTACATAACTTGCCTGAGTTTACACAGCCGACAAAGGAGAAGGGCCACATACAAGCCCGGGATATCTGGCTCCAGAGACTCCAGAGTTGCTGTGCTATGAATCACTATACAAATCTGAGTCTCAAATAAGGAATACAGAAGAGACTTGGAATAAAATGATCTGTATTCCAAAGGAAAAGTCTTGCTAGAAAGGCAATTGAAGTTTTATGAATTGGGTGGGAAGAAAGGTGCACTTCAAATGCTTAAAAGCACATCAGATTTTAAAGTGGAAGATAATGCAGCATGGGCTTTGAAATCAGAGAGCCTGGGCCTAAATCCAGGTTTCCTAGATAAAAGAATCTAATGACCTTGGGCAGATTGCTCTAGTCTCTGATCCTCACTTCTTTTTGAAGGCCAAATTAACAAAATTTGTCAAATACCCTAAACAAGGCTCGGTAGGCACTTTATAAATGGTCAGATGCATCCTTGCCCAAAGGAGACTAAACAAATGTTCTCCTTGGACTGCCATAATCTACAAAGAACTGTAACCTAGATCACACAGAGGAGATGGTGGCTTAGACAATATGGAGTGCTGTAAATCCTCGCTGTGCTTAGACTGGCAGTCCTACTACCATCATCAGAAATTCTACCTTAGAATAGTCACATATTATTAGTAGATCAGAAAAGTAATTTAGTGACCATCAAATGAAAATTTTACACAAACAAGTTTAATAAATAAATACATTTAGAACACCCAGCAATGAAGGTAAATACTGTATTGTGAAATATTTGTTTTGGCATTATATATACACATATGAGTATATACATATACATATATATGTACATACTTGTGTGTGTGTGTGTGTGTGTGTGTGTGTGTAAGCATTAAGGTAAAATACATTTCTTTCATGCCTAACAAGAAAATTTAAAAGGACTACATTAGAGTTTGGGATTTGATTTCATTTTTGGCAGTTAGGATGGGTTCACAATGTGCCATTCATTATTTCTCACAAAAAGTCTCCCTTGTGATCGGGCTACAGAATTATATGAGGTGACTAGCTAACACTGGAGTAGTGTAATCTGTGACCATGAAAATACAATGTGTTTCAGTAAAGAGGATCATATAATTGTTTTTTGGTTTCCTACTGCCTATCACAGAACTGTGACTAGAGTAAGCAGTCAATAAATAACAGTTGATTTGATTTCACAAAGCAATGAAATAATAAGTGAAACACCATCTTGATGCTTTAAGAACCATGTTTTAAAACAGCCAACAGAAAAAAGAAATTGTGCTTGCTCAACAAAATTTGGGGAAAAGAAAACTTAATTTTAACTTTCATTTTCTCTTATGTAAAGATCAATAATTGATAGACGAAGGATACACCCCAAAACAGTGTCTCTTAATATCATATTTTTGCCAAATTTGAACAGGATAGAGAAATGTGAGCCAGATGACACTAAAGTTAAGAATATATGTAACTATTTGAATAATTAAAGCAAAGGTTGTAATTTAACAGACTATCTAAAATGGAATAATGTTAACCTAAATGGAGATCTCCAACAACATGAGAAAGAAGCTCTCTGGTCTCTGGCCTGTTTAATAACTTAAACAATGAATTCTCTGAAAATATGACTCCTATATCTAGCAAACTTATAGATGTCACAAATCTGGGTAAAAGAGAAACTGCTTTCAGTGAAAACATCAGGATCTCTAGGGATTATCACAGGTTTGGCAAATGACAGGTAAAATCTAACAAGATGAATTGTTACAGTGATAAGTATAAAGTCCTGGATTTGGATTCAAAAGACAACCATACAAGTGCAGCATGGGAAAACCTTGGCCTAGCAACAATACAGATTTTAAAACATAAAAAAGAAAGAAAAGAAAAAAACTTAGACATTTCTGTTTAAAATGAATACAAAATGAATCAGCCTTCAAAAAAAGGATTACAATTTCAGTGATGTTAACACAGGCATAGTATATTAAAGAAGTATCTTAGATATAGTAATATAAGAGTAAGTCTCTGATTATATACCAGATAGTTATACTATTATCTGAACAAACAATCTTGCTCAGACCACACCTGAGTATGACGTTCAGTTCCATGAGCCACAACTTAAAAATTTATTTACATGAAAGCAGTCAAACTGATAAGAGGACTTGAAACTATTTTATATGAAGAATAGGTAAAGGAACTAGCAATGTTTAATCTGAAAAAGAGAAGCCCACCAAAGATATTCAATTATCTTAGGAAACTCCTAAAAGAAGAAATTGGGAACTGTTGGATAAAAGTTACATTTCATCTTGGTACAAAGAAAAACTGCTGCCTTTGGAGATTATAAATTCCTGGGCAGAATGAGGATATGTTTACTTGGAAACCAAGCAATCACTTTGAGAAATGTTGCAAACAGGAATAAAGAATGTTCTGAGGTCCAATGACCTTTAAGGTCCTTTCCAATTTCCAAAGTACATAATTTAAAAAATAAACACTATATATGTTCAACTTAATTTTGTATAGCCTTTGGACTGCTCCTAAACAACAACAATAATGAAAGACAGAATATTAAAACACCACAGGATTACAAATCTACATTAAACCTTTTATGTGATACATATGGAAATATCTAGGAGATACTGTGGCTTAATTTCCAGACCACCACAATAAGGCGAAACTCACAATGAAGCAAGTCTTAATCCTTTTGCTAGTGAAGAGTTTTGCCTTCAACTTGTAAAAAAAAAAAAGAAAAAGAAAGAAAGAAAAAGAAAACCAAACAGGCAACATCTGTGAAGCCCAATAAGGCAAAACACATTAAAACGAGGTGTGTCTTAATTAGTTGACACTTCTTTGGCATAAAGCAAACTTGAAACTTGTAGTACATATGTATATTTTGAAGGAATAAGTATAATAAAGCCCATGATAAACTTCAGGTAGTCAGATGAAATTGATGCATCTCTCTGATGCCTAAACGATTAAAAGAAACAAAATTTCACCTGATATTTTCAAAATACCTATATAGTTGCATTCACATATATTTTTTAAAAGCTAAAGGTATGGCAAATTGTTTTTCCACTTTTTATTTTGGTTCTTGCTAAATAAAACCTGAATTCCCAATTGTAGACTGATTTGCTGGCAGCAAATCTGAATTGGCTGCAGACGCCCAGATGTACTATTTGATTGGTAGCTGGCAAAGAGCACTATTAGCTCAAATACTGCCCATTTTGGCAAACTGGTCTTTTTAATTGTAAAGAAAAATACCCTTAGGAACATTCAGATAATAGGCTGTAGATTACTCAATTATTAAAACAACAAAAACAATATGTAAATTCACCAAAAACTTGGATTACTGAAGCATTACTGAATTTTTTATCATTGGTTTACAAATTCCCTACAACAGGTCTTTATTGTCAGTTGTCTGTTTTGACAGGCCACTTGTCAAAACAGAGTGGGGGGTTTTTTGCTCTTTTTTTTTTGAGAAAGAGGAAGGGAGGGATAAAGGGAGGGAGGCAAACATCAATTAGTTGCTTCTCGTACACATGCCCTGACAGGGAACCAAACCTGCAACCTAGGCATGTGCCCTGACCTGGAATCTAATCAGTGACCTTTTGGTGAGTAAGACAAAGCCTAACCAACTGAGCCACACCAGCCAAGGCTCAAAACAGAGTTTTAAAAAACACCCCAAATAAAATAACTAGTTCCACTAACCATGTTATTAATTGTCTTTACATTCTTAACCATGCCTATCACTGCTTCTGGGAAGCAACTATATAGCCACTAAGCAGGAAGGAATCCTTTAATATCTAATAGCATAGTTTGCTATCAAAGCATATCATACCATGCAATCATCATAAAACACAGATACTTAAAATATTAGGTGATCAGCCCTGTCTGGTGTGGCTCAGTGAAATGAGTGCTGGCCTGCAAACCAAAAGGTTGTTGGTTCAATTCCCAGTCAGGGCACATGCCTGGGTTTTGGACCAGGTCCCCAGTTGGGGGAGTGAGAAAGGCAACCACACATTGATGTTTCTCTCCCTCTCTTTCTCCCTCCCTTCCCTTTTCTGTAAAAGTAAATAAATAAAATCTTTTTTAAAATCTTATTTAAAAATATTAGGTGTTCAAATTATAAATTTTATCTACATAAATGAACATATTCATAATGATTTCCCGGAGTAATATGTTTTGTGTAGTGTAAAGCCACAGCTATAAACATCTAAAGTTAATAGAAAATAGTAACAATGAGTGAACACAAACACTTCAGCATATATATTTCTCTTATGTCAGTAATGTTATGCATGTTTGCATTTATTTTTTTAAAGGTAAAAATAAAAGGTAGTCTGATAACATCATATGTTGTTTCTCATGCTATAGAGGAAAAAATATTTTCAAATATCCTTTCAGACATTTTCTCATCATTATTTTTGGGCAGTATTAATTTTATTTTGACCTCATAACATCTCACAGAATGCTACAAGTACCAACAGGGATTAAGAGAAAATAAATGTTATGTGTATTTGCAAAATGCCACAGCAGATAGAGTCATTTATTTACTTGGTCACTTTTTCTGGTCAGAAGCTATGACTTTAAGCTTCAGGAAAAAAATGTCTCTCATCTATTTTACACATGAGAGATCAAACACAATTATAAATAATTTTAATCAAACATAGAGCATACAATGTGTAAATCCAAATTGCAGTCAGAAGAAAAGGTGAGTTACTTACTCCAATCTAGTAATGTATACTATATCTTGATTTTTTTAAAGATTTTATTTATTTATTTTTAGAGAGAGAAGAAGGAAAGGAGAAAGAGAGAGAAACATCAAAGTGTGCTTGCCTCTTGCATACCCCCTGTGGGGGTCCTGGCCTGCAACCCGGGCATGTGCCCTGACTAGGAATTGAACCCACAACCCTTCGGTTCACAGGCTGGCACTCAATCCACTGAGCTGCACCAGCCAGGACTCATATCTTGATTTTTAAAGTGAGGAATATGACAAAAAGTCATTTTGTGAATATATTTTTTCCAAATAACAATATTTTCTTCACATTTTCTTAGCTCAAAACAGCTTCATAAAGCACTAACTTTTTCCCAGGGATAGAATGTGATTAAATGTACATTATTTTCTGCTAGTGTTTTAGCTGGTCATGGAACTCATTCATATGCAGAAATCAAATCAATATGTTCACTTTGCTTTTCTTACAAAAGCAAAAGGATGTCCAATTTGAATCTGCCAAGTTGTCATTTTTTTCAGAGAAACTTCAGAGCCTATCCTTCTCTTTGGGTGTTCTCACAACCAGTCTCCTTACTCATAACAAATCAGGGGGCATGTGGCTTTTTTTTTTTTCAGTTGAGACTTGCTTCTACATGTCTAAATATGGAATTATTCAAGGGTATTATAAACTCCATAAAAAATAGCTGAAGGCCTTAGAAGGCAGTAAGACCTCTGCCTATGTGGTTTTTAAGAATCAGCTTATCATTTCCAAATTCTGTCACTATGTATCTCATAAGAGGTTAGGAGAGGTTTCTGTGTTTTCATAATAAATTTTTAATTCATTCTAAGTTGTTGAATTATTTTTCCAATGAAACCTAGATCAAGTTATTCTGCAATGAAAAACAGTGTTGGGATGCTTGGTTTACTGAATACAGAATATGACTTATACTCAACAAAAAGTAAGGACCCAATGCACACATAAATATTAGTAGGTGGTATTCATAAACTTAGAAAGTTTTATATTTTGATTTTTCAGATCAATAAATTAATTTTAATTTTGATTATATATGTAAAACATGTACATTGTAAAACTTTAAAATAACAACACTTAAAGAGTATCTCTTAAAATCCTTCCACCAGCAATCACAACATTCAGTTTTTATTCACTTTGTCTATATATTCCTATATATCCACATATTTTAAATCTTTGAAAAGAAATTACAGCAGATGAGAAAGAAAACTACATAAAGTGAAAACAGTGTGCTAACAGGAAGTTCTGCTGACTTTAAGCATGAGGAAAATGCTATGAGTGTTGTGAAAGTACTTGCAGTAGGCAGCTTCTGACGTGGCCCCCAATGACCTCTGTCTCCTAAAATTCACAACATTGTGTAATCTCATCTCTTCCATTGTAAGCTTGACCTCATGACTTGCTTCTAACAAATGGAATACACCAGAAGTGATAACATGTCATTATTGTAAATACTATAGTAGGTTACAAAACACTGTGAATTTCATCTTCTGGCACCCTCTCTCTGGTTCTCACTCTTTTGAATGTTTGCTGTGATGAGCAAACTACAGAGGTCCACAAGACAGCCAACCACTAGCAGGGAACTGAGGCCCTCACTCCAAAAACCCTCGAAGAACTGAATCCTGCTGCATTTGTTTTCTGCTGTTGCTATAACAAATTATCGCACTTAGCATTTTAAAAACAACAATGTATTGTCTTACAGTTCTGAAAATCAGAAGTTTGAAATGAATCTCATGGGGCTAAAATCAAGGGATAAGTTGTGCTACACTTCTTTCTGGAGGTTCCAGAGAAAAATCCATTTCCTTGCCTTTTCCCACTTCTAGAGCAGGAGTGTCAAACTCATTTTCACCGGGGGCCACATCAGCCTCGTGGTTGCCTTCAGAGGGCCAAATGTAATGTTAGGACTGTATAAATGTAACTACTCCTTAACAGTTAAGCAAGAGCTCAGCGCTGCTGCCAGGTAGAAACAAGGTGCCGGGCCGGATAAAACAAGGTGGAGGGCCGGATTTGGTCTTGTGTTTGCCACCTGTGCTCTACAGGCTACTCATGTTCCTTGGCTCACATTCCACCCTTTCCATCTTCAAAGGCAACAATGGCTAGCTGAGCCTTTCTCACATCACATCATTCTCACACTGATTACTCTTCTGCCCCCCAATTCCACATTTAATGCCCCTTTGTGATTACATTGGGCTCACCCCGATAATCCAGGATGATCTCCCTATTTTGAGGTCACTGATTTGCAACTTTAATTTCATTTGCAACTTTAATTCCCCATTGCCATGTAACCTGACATATTCACATGTTCCAGAAATTAGGATATAGACTTCTTCAGGGAACATTAGTTTGCCAATAACCACGTAAATGAGTTTAGAACTGGATCTTTCCACGATGGAGCTTTCCTATCAGTCTCTAACCCTGGCAGACACCTTGACTGCAGCCTTGTCAGAGATCCTGAAGCAGAGAATCCAGCTAAGCTAAGCCATATCCAGACTCCTAACACACAGAAATTGTGAGAAAATAAATGCTTTCAACTGCAAGATTCTGGGTAATTTGTTACACAGCAATAGACAAACTAATGCAGTACTTAAAACTAAATTATTGTTTTTATTTTCATATTTTCCCTAGATTTTATTTTGGCATCCATTTAATTAAAAATAAATGTACTCCATTGACTTCAAGTTGTGGAAATTACAGGTTACATTTAAGTTACCCTAACCAATAGCTAAAATGATCAATTATGATAGTGTTTATAATGAAAAGCTCCAATTTTCTACACTCACATAATAATTCTATTACATCAACAATACAAATCACTCTTCTTTTAGCTACAGACTGATCCTCGAAATATGATTACAGTACAGGAAGATTATCACTCACAAGAAGGCATGGTGGACCAGCTACATCATACTGCTTGTAATTATAAATAAATTGTGCATTCAACTGAAATTTTAGCTGCTGGAATCAAATTAATGTGTTGCTAGTTACATTTTTTTTCTCCTTCAGAAATTAAGGATGCTTTCTGTTTATAAAACAAGGAGCACCAAGTGATGAAATTACTATAAACACTAAAAAGTTTATCTTTCAAAGTTTTTAGTATATTTAATGGGTAATATCTGTATCAATTGATCTGTAACTGATTCACTCAATTAGTTAAACCATGGAGATAATGAGTGAAGCTAATTGCCTGAGATAGAACTCAAGACTTTGTGGTTTTTTGGCACTACCTTCTTATCAGACAAATCAACATTTTTAAAAAACCATTATGAATATCAGCAGTTTTGTCTCTCACTAGTAAGAAAGTTTAAAGTGTACATTTTCATATACTTGTATTTTATTTAGTAACTATTCAGAGAGATTGCCAGATTAATGCCAATCCACTGGGTTTCACTGTTACTTCTGAGTAAAGAGAAAAATCATACAAATTGTTTTATAAACTGAGGCCAGTAATGTATTTTCATATATTCCTTCATTTAATCCTCACCACATCCATATTCAACAGGTATTATTATTCTCATTTTATAGATGGGGAAACTGAAGCACAAAAAGGGTAAGCTACTTGCTTAACATCACACAGCTAACAATTGCCAGTGCTAGGATTTGAATACAGTTTGCCTTCTGTACTAGAAAACAGTTCCGAGAGCCTTGATAGTTTTATTTTAAAGTCTGATACCTAAGTAGAAAAGAACTATATTTAGGAGTAACTATATTTAGGAGTCTTATGAGTTGAATTGTGTCCCCTAAAAATTCACATGATGAAATCCTAAACTCCAGTACCTCAGAATGTGAACTTACTTGGAAATAGGGTCATTGCAGATGTACAGGCATATCTGAGAGGTGCTGTGGATTCAGTCCCAGACCATCACAAAACAGCAAATATCGCATTAAAGCGAGTCATAATCACTTTTGCTGGTGAAGGGTGTTGCCTTCAATTAGTTAAAAAAAAAAAACCCAAAACACAAAACCGCAACATCTGTGAAGTGCAATAAAGCCAGGTATGCCTGTAGCTAGTCAAGTTAATGCCTTCAGGGTGGGTCCTAATCCAGCATGATTGGTGTCCTTTTAAAAAGGGAAAATATGGACATAGAGACAGAGATGCACAGAAGAGGGAAGAGATTTGAAGAGGTACTAGTGGAAGATGTCCACCTACAAGCAAAAGAAACAGGCCTGGAACAGATTCTTCCCTCACATCCCAACTCTGCTAACACCTTGATTTTAGACTTCTAGCCTCCAGAACTGCAAGAAAGCAATTTTTTTTTTTTATTTTAGTCCTCATTGGAGGACATGCTTAAAACCCGAATCCCAGACATGTGCCCTGACTGAGAACGAACCCTCAAGTTTTTGGTTTATGGGACGACACTCCAACCAACTGAGCCATACCAGCCAGGAAACAAACTACTTTTTGAAAGCCACACAAAAACAATAGACTGAGCTTTGAGGCGTTACAGAAGTTCATGAAAACTAATTTCATTTAAAATTGAGTAACAGAAAATGATTGAAGAAAAATCTAAAGTTATTATAAAGGAAAAAGACAGTAAGGAGCAGAATGGTGCTCTTGTCTCTGTGTAGGTTTGCCCTGGGAGATTTGGCTGCAGTTTTTGAGAGTTCATAATGCCTAAATGACTCAACTCCTTCAACTTTACCACGCTATCACTTGTACCCACTCTAGTTCTACTTGTTCACCTTAAATTGGTCCACTCTGTTTTCTAAGATATAGTTGTAGAATTTTTTGTTTTGTTTTGGTTTGTAAAGTATTTTAGGGTTTTACTGTTTTCTGATCTGTCATGTAGTAGATCTATTGTTTCTGTATGTCTGCTCCCAGGTCTTGCAGCTGTGATTTGCCCTCAGGCCCTTATATTTAGGGCCCATGAGAATATCTTATCACTCACTTTTTTGTAGATGCTGTCCGTGGATTAATTAATTAATATATTGTAGACGGAGTTCACTCACCAGTTCTGGCTTCACCGGTCTGCCCATGCGCAGCCTGTAGGCGGAAGCCCAGTCCCCGATACCTGGGGAAAGGGGCCCCGGGATTGAAAAGGACCGGGGTTTGCTGATAGGTGGCAGCAGACAGACTCCTTAACGGCACATCTCGGACCAGGGGCCTCTGGATCCGGAGGCACCAAAGTGTTTTTCCTCCCATAGTTTACCTGTCGGCCCCAGTAGACCTCCCGAGATCCCGCGAGATCTGGCTTCCTGACCTACAGACGAGTGGTAACGATGGCAACCACCTCAGTCCGGATTCCACCATCCTGAGTCACTGTAGAGGGTCAGAGTATCCCAGCCCATCCTCCACTGGCACTGTGTCTTGATCCCCATCTATACCCTCATATACCAAAAGCCACCAAGCATACCCTGTGTGTTCCAAGTACACCCGTTTGCCCTTCTAGGAAACCCCACGCTCCACACACCCAGACCAGACCCCGTCCTGGCCTGTAGGCATTCCACAGGGGTTCAAAACAAGAGAACATTTCCTGGTAAGAGGGACTTGGGTGAAAGCACACTGCTGACAAAGGTAAGAACTGGCCGCAGGGATGTGCAATGGAAAGGAAAGTTTGGATAGCTTCAACCTAGAACCTCGGCAGGGATGGGATTGGGGCTCCAGGGTTCCAATCTAGAAACTTGGGTCACACACCTGCGCATTTGGGCCTCCTGACTCCTAGAAGGTAATGGGCTTTGCAACCTGTGCATGTGTATTTCACTCCCCCATTCTGACCCTGGGCGGTCCTGCCCTGCACAGCGTCTGGACGGGACCCTGGTCCCAGACATTTGGCCACAGGTCCTGGTAAAAGGCACCCCTGCACTGTGGTGTTGATGAGGGGAGGGGAGTGGGGAATAGGGTATTGACAAGGATTGGGGTTTGCTTGATAGGTGGTGTGGGCCAGACTCCTTACAGAAGATTCTGGGATGAGGGACCTCTAGCACCTAGGGTACCCAAGCATGAAAGAAAAAATAATGTATTAATTAAAAATAAAGCTTAGGTATAAACTTTCAATTATGAGAGATAAAAGTGTATGTGTGTGGAGATGAAAAAGATCTAGCAACCTGCTATATAACATTGGGCTTATAGTTAACAATGTAGTTCAATTTTACAGTTAAAATTTTGTTGAGGATAGATTTCATGCCATATTTTTTAACCACAATAAAAAGTAAGGCTATAAAACATTATGTAGAGGGTTTTTTTAAGATTTCATTTATTTATTTTTAGAGAGAGGGAAAGGGAGGGAGAAAGAGAGGGAAACACTGAGACAAACATGGATTGGTTGCCTTTTACAAGCCCCCAACCTGGGACCTGGCTGCACCCTAGGCATGTGCCTTGACTGGAAATTGAACCGGGGACAGTTTGGTTTGCAGGATTCCACCCAATCCACTGAGTCATACCAGCCAGGGCCAGGATGCTTTTTAAAAAAAATTATCATGCCTATCTCTGTGTATGAAAGCACTACTCCTGTGTAACATCTAGTGGCAGGTATAATGTGAAGGAATGGGTGAGAAGGTGGAATGGAGATTATAGAATTAAAATAATAAAAATATAAACAGTGGTGCTTCTAGTGGTGGGGATATGGTTAGATCTTTTTCTGTTTTGTATTTTTTCTAAAATGAAATTAAACTACACTTATAGCTGCATGTATAATCAGAGACATCCTCAGAAAATTGATTTCTTCTGTTTCGTATCTCCTTGTTTCTCACTTACATATCTGAAATCAGAGGACTGGCCAATCAGAAGACAAAGCTCCTGCCCAGGATCAGGTATCTCCCTCATTTCAAGTATGGATTTATCCTACAAATAATCCTTTTTTAACCATTTTCACCATTCCAGTCTTTCGGTCTTTACCAGACAAAATTCTTTCATCCCTAAGGAATCTTGAGGAATGCTTTTTGTTCTGTCCCTTCTGCCACCAAGGCTGCAGCCCCTTCTTCCCTACCAGTTTTCTCCATCCCCCACAGGTGCACATATACTAGCTGCAAGTTCTCTTACAGGAAGTGCTATTATTCAAGCCACATCTTCTGACTCTCCTTTTGATAGTGGGAGTAGAAGGGGTTAAATGATAGGTGGTATATTCATTGTGGAAATGGAAATGGAAATTTGAAGGTACTGCTCCTGCATAGGGTCTAGCAGCAGGTATAAAGTGAAGGAATGAATGAGGAGATAGAGTGGAGAAAATTGCTATGATCCTCTACATAGAATAATTTTGCTCTTGCTCTGAGGCTTCCAAAAGATCTCAAATGCCTCCTCCCACCTCCCCTGCACTCTGCTGCTCAGAGAAATACCCATATCCTTCCTCTGTTACCACCACCTTCATAAGTGCCCACAAAGCAGCAGCACCAGGCCCACCCTACCTTAGTAATGGCAAATCACCTTAAATACTCTTTATTCCCTGCCAGGACCTCAGGGAGAAGGCAGGGCCCCTGAATGGAATGGGTGCACACTACATGTAGGTAGACTCGACCTTAGGCATCACAGCTTCCAGCACTGGCAGACACCTCCAACCCCCACTGGCCCAGAGAAGTAGACATGCCCACCTTCAAGTGACCATGTGGACTTGGACAGTGAGAGTACCAGGGATGATCACAGTGGATTGAAGCCCACATAAAAGCTCCCCTCCCTCCCATTCTTAGGTAACTCTGGAAGAGGACAGGCTCTTCAACAGTGAATGACTTTGACCTTTCCTTTACCTCAGTGGGACAAAGGAACCTGCAGATTTAAGCTGCAGCCCTTGAGCAGACTTACCAAGATAGATACTACACAGAAGACAGAGCAGGTAAATGCACACTCTTTATTACTAGTTATAATCAGAAAAAAACCTTGACAAACATTGAACTAGGTGAGCTGGGATATCAAGGAGGAAACTCTAGGACATCTATTTTTCACACTGGAATCTTACCTAACTTCCCACCCCCTGGGCTCCACACTGGCTCCCTCCTTGCTTCCCTGAGCAGCTGCCTCAGGGAAGTGGAGAGCCTGCCTGGAATATACAAGGGGCATTCTCAAGAGTACCTGTCCCAGTCCAGTTCTACTTTTAATCTGATTATTCTTCCCAAGAGAAGCACAAACAGGGTTTTGCTCTTCATCCACTCTTCACTGGAAAGGGACTTAAGATGGAGGTGGCTGAGTCTGAGGGCTAGAGTGTATATCTAACACTCCCTCAAACACTGCCCTTCTTTAAGACAGCATAGGAAGTATATCCAATAATGGTATAATAACTATGTATGGTGCCAGGTGGGTACTAGAAATATTGGGGGGGGGGACACTTTGTCAAGTATATGACTGTCTAACCACTATGCTATACATCTGAAAGCAATATAAAACAAAACTGAAAGTAAACTGTAATTGAAAATAAAACTACTTAACATTAAAAGTTTCTATAAAAAAGAACAAGCATCTCTTCTTCCCTTACTTCCTCTCACTCTTCTCTGCTCCAGCCAGTGGGGTATCTCACTGAAGTGTGGGTCAGTTGGAAAAAAGGTGCGGTTTCTTTAGACTTTTGGGAAATCTTCTAACAGGTTCAACTTCTTCAACAACAATCAAATTCCGTGACACTCAGAAACACAAGATCAGGCCTTTATCTGTAAAACTTGAAAAAGACAAGAAGCAAACATGAATGCTGCAGAAGTTTACAAAGTAATAACAGAATTTTCAAGGAAAAGCAGCCCTCCTAAAATTCAATGTAGTGTGTAACTCTAAAAAACATATGGCTGTTCCCAGCCAAAGACATGGCATTTTCAGGAAAAGGGGGTCAATAAGAAGACAGAAAGGAGTGGAAAGGAGAATAAAGGCTTCATGGCTTCAGTGTCTCTAGTTGGCAACCAATCAGCATCAGCATCCAGAATCTACCACCTGTAAACTTAAATGCAATTAGGAGAAATCCTCTACTCAAAGAGTGTAATACACAAAAGCAGTCCATCTTTGTTAAAATAAGTGGATAAGAATATAAACACATATATTTTTGTATATTCAGAATAAAATGTGGTTAATTTGAGTAATTGGGATAATAGATTATTTAATTTTATCATACTTTTAGTTTTCAAATTTTCAAGTAAAATAGTTACTTTTTGATCAGAAGATCTTAGGAAATTGTTTTTTTCCTTTGGAGTGTTTATATTCTTACTTACCTTCCTGAAATGAGTTTGGCGTGGGTCCGAGCCTCCACTCGAAAATGCCATACTGACTCTCTTGCATTTATAGCAGGACTTGCGCCATAAGAAATTAGCCGCTCTACACCATGGACAGTACCAGTTCTGTAGATTGTAGTATGAGGCAAACACCTCCTGGTGCATGAATTCTGAGGCTCTTACCCCTTTTGGTTGCCCAGCCTTCTGACCCTGAGGCTGTTGTTTCTTTGGACATTTTCTCACAGCGCCACTCCTGCTGCCCGCCAGGGGGTACATCTCCTGGGACATCTCTGGACCTCCTCCTTGGCTGTGGCTTTTGCTGTTCCCCATGGGGTATTTCCCCTGGGGCATCACTGGACCGTCTTGGCCATGGTTTTTGCTGTTCCCCAGGGGGTTCCTCCCCTGGGGCATCACTGGACCTTCTTGGCCGTGGCTCTCGCTGTTTCCCAGGAGGTTCCTCCCCTGGGGCATCTCTAGACCTTCTTGGCTGTGGATCTCACTGCCCCCCAAGGGGTACATCTCCTGGGACATCTCTGGACCTTTGTCTAGGCTATGGCTTTTGATGTTTCCCAGGAGGTTCTTCCCTTGGGGCATCACTGTACCTTCTTGGCTGTGGCTCTCACTGTTCCCCAGGGGGTACTTGTCCTGGAGTATCACTGGATATGCCTTCTGGGAACACACAGGATCTTTGTCTTGGCTGTGATCTGTGCTATCCCCCAGAGAACTTCCCCCCTGGAGAGTCTCAGGATATCCGCAGGGACCATAGGAACTCTGGTCAGTCAGGGGGCCCATCACCTCCTGGGTTCCCACTGCAGTGCTCAGGCCAGGTGAATACATCCCCAAAGGAGGTATCTGGGGTACGCCTGTTCCTGCTGCTGCTGCTGCCATTCCCGCCACTGCTCCTTCTGCTTCCATGACTACTGGTGGTGGTGGTGGTGGTGGTGGTAGAGGTGTCGAGTATGGAAATCCCATTGGGAATGGTGCATGGACTGGGAATGGATGTGGTACTGGCCTTGGCAGAGGCAGCCTAGTTAGAGGCAGCCTTGGCAGAGACGGCCTTGGCAGAGGCTGGTGCATGGCCTGGGCCCAGGCACTCGAGGGCCTTGGCATGTAAAGATCAGTTCCCAGGGATGCCATCTGGGTTTCCAAATGTGGTATGCTGTGTGCCCCTGTAGCTACCACCTCGCCCTGTTCCTCCGCACTCACGGGCCACGCTGTGGCCCCATGTTGCTGCTCTCTTCGCACAGGCTTGATTGCCCGGGGCGGTAGGTTGGCCTGAGCTGACCTCTGGACCTGGTGCAGGCGGTGGCACAACACATCACGCTCATCCATTGTCTCCTGCAGTGTGGCCAGTGCACGTTGGAGACTCGAGGCCACCTGGTCACGCTCCTTGCACAGCTGCTGCAACTGGGAAGCCAGAACCCAGGAAGTCGCCTCGCGCTCCTGCACCCGCTGCTGCAGCCATCGGACCTGGGGCACTTGCTGCTCGCGCTGCCTCGCAGCCACACGCACACTCAAAGCCAGCGCGCTCCAGGTATAAGCCCTCTTGAGGTTATGCGGTACCTGAGGGTCAGTCAGGACAGCCCGAAGCTGGTCCTCTATCTCATTCCAGGGCTGTGAACGGAAGTTAGTATAGAAATCCGGGCCGCCGCCATTACTGAGGACTTCATTATTGATGAAGCTGACCACCTCATTATGGCGGAACCCACTGGTGAAGTCACCGAAATTCACTGCCATGGCTGCTGCAGCCTACCCGACTAACCTTCTCACAGGCAAAGAGGCCACTGATGCCACACCACTGTGTATCTCACCACCACCGCCGCCGCTGCCGCTACCGCCACCGCCGCGTGCTTTGCCGCGCTGCCTGCCGCTCCTTGGAGCTGCCTGCCGCTTGCACCCAAAAGGCTGCGGCCAGCAAAAGTGCACCCCTCAGCACTCTGTTCAATCTTAGTTCAGTCCTACCCCAGTCCTGGCCTCCTCTTACGCCTCTTTCCTCCCTCGAACCTCTCCTTTTCCACACAAAGACCACAGCCGCCTACCGCACTGCTCGAACTCCCGCGAGGCGACTACGTAACACGTCACGGAGGCGGGCTGTGCGTCGCACCGCAAGGCCTTCTGGGACCAACCTTTCTTGGCAGGCTGCCACCTATTTGGTGAACAAGCGGGATACATCAGTATTGAAGCATATCTGTGCCACTAGAGGGCACTGTGGAACTCTTGCAGACACTGAAAGTGATCACTCAGGCACGCAGGGAACTGGAAGAGGACTTCTAACCACATACATACACACCTGGTCTAAAAGGATGAGTGAGTCAGAGGAGGTCAGACAATTTATGAGGGAGGACAGAGTTGAGGCAGAGATCTGGGGTTGCAAGATCCCAGGATTAGAGAGGCTAAGTAGGATGACTCCTTTTAAATGTTTTTGTTGTTATCAATAACAAAAAGAGTTACAGTGATAGGTGTGTTTGGTTTTTGCAAAACATATTCCTCTTGACAATTTTCTTTAGCATTGTAAAGATCTTGCTTCTCTTTTATTTTGCCCTCCACTTTGCCTTGTATGTCCTCTGTTTTCTAAGTGCATGGTCACCATTTCTTTATTCCATTTCTGGACAGGAATGCCAGCCGTCCTGATTTTCCTTTTGAGAGTCTTTTCTTTTGTCTCTTGAATTGCATGTCTCCACATTAGCAGTAAAGCAATCTTCACAAGGATCTTTTTGTGTCTCATCATCTCTCTCACTTTGGGAACTAACAAGTATATCTTGCCCCTGGGATCAGACCTTCCCTATCCACTGAGTCACCTGAGAGAGAAACCTGGAAATCAGCAGACTATTCTTTTCATTTTCTTGATAGTTTTCTTTGCTGTGCAAAACCTTTTTAGTTTCATATAGTCCCATTTATTTATTTTTTTTGTTTCCTTTGCCCAAGGAGTTATATCAGTAAAAAATTATTACTAAGAGAAATGTCTCATATTACTGCCTATGTTTTCTTCTAGGAGTTTTATGGTTTCAACTTTTATATTGACAACTTTAATCCAGTTTGAGTTTATTCTTGTATATGGTATAAGAGGTTGGTCTACTTTCATTTCTTATACTTATCTGTCCGATTTTCCCAATACCATTGTTTGAATAGACTACCTTTACCCCATTGTATGTGTTTGCCTTCTTTGCCATGGATTAATTGACCATATAAGCGTGGGTTTATTTCTGAGCTCTCTATTCTGTTCCATTGAGCTATATGTCTGTTTTTATGCCAGTACCATGCTGTTTTGATTACTATGGCCTTATAGTATAGTTTTATATCAGGTAACGCGATTCCGCCAACTTTGTTCTTCTCTCTCAAGATTGCTGTGGCTATTCAGGGTCTTTTGTAGTTCCACATAAAGTTTTGGATTATTTGTTCTAGTACTGTGTGATATACCATTGGTATCTTGATAGGAATTGCATTGAATCTATAGATTACTTTGGGTGGTTTGGACATTTTAACGATGTTAATTCTTCCAGTCCATGAACACAGTATATGCTTCCATTTACTTATATCTACTTCTCTTCAGTGTCTTATAATTTTCCAAGTACAGGTATTTTACATCCTTTGAAATTTATTCCTAGGTATTTTTGTATGCAATTGCAAATGGGGTTGTTTTCTTAGTTTCTGTGAGAAATAGAGGCTGGAGGAACCGGATGATCTGATCCAAGTGCCTTTACTGATGCCGTGCTTACAGGTAGGCTTAGTCGGAATCAACTGCAGCCTCGGGAGAAGGCAGGAATGTTTTTTTTTTTTTTTTTAAATAAAAGTGTGGAATTTGAGGGGACAGGAGAGGGGTTAGTTTCTTGTTCTTCCTTGCCGGTACCTCAGGGTTTCAGGATGTGAACCAGGACGATGGGTTGGGTAAAGGGCTGGGCTGTTCCCAGGTATAGTCGGGTGAGGCTGGTGCCAGATGTCTATTGTGCACAGTGGGTGAGAGTTTCGATTAAGCCGCAGGCTACAAGTGAATCCAGATAACTGAGTCATGAACAGTCCAATGGGTTGGAAAAATGGCCTGCTTGGGTCATGAACAATCTGACAGGTTGGAAAACTGGCCTGACTCTTTCATCCCACACTGCTTTTTATTCTTTTTTTCCAACGCTGGGAGTAAATGAATGAAGGTCTGTCTTCTGGAACTGCTTCCTGCTGAGAAAGGTCCTAGAGCTGTCCCTAAGTCATCTCCATGAGCTGTGCTTGTGCTTGTCCTTGCTCTGGTTGGTAATATTGCAGGACAAGTACTGCCCCAATTTGTTTTTTGAACTGCTCCAGCCTGGAAGATATAAACTTTACAAGAAGGTTAAAGATACATTGTGTGAGCATAAAGAGGTCCCAGAAAAGGCAGTACCCAGGTTATGCCAGACAGCTAGGAACTAGGATTTATTGAGGGACTTAGACTTTTGATTTTAGATGAAGACTTTAGTATACCCTGAATATTTTATTGGGCCTGGCCTGATTTGTTAAACGTAGAAACAGCACTCTTTGAAATACAGACATATCTGTCCTTCTGATGCTGTGCGTAGGTCTAGAGCTCCCTGATTTTGAAGGGCCACCCCTGCTATGGAGTCTAGTTGTCCCTGGGGTGCAGCTAGGGTTTCTCCCATCTTGGGAGTACCTCTGCTGTTTGTAGAGATAATTGGTGATGAATACTTAGGGAGGTTCCACCCACTGCAGCCTTAGCTGCAGAGAGAACTCCTAGCAATGCTATTACAGGGAACAACGGGCTGCCCCTTTTGAAAAAGTGTCCCTGTCCCCTGAGGAGAAAGGGGAATGAGGCATTTTCCCATGTGATGGATAATGTCAGGAAGAATGTCCCCCAGGGATCAGATCCCTGTCCATTTTGGGGGCAAAGCCCAATAGGCCCCTGATCCACAAATCTAACATACCCCCAAAGAGTGGTGGATTTTTGCAGAAATTTTGTATTCTGTGATCATACTGGGCTGGGTTTCTATTGAGACATATCTACTGTTAACTAGTGTTCTAGTCCTGAGGTATTTGGTGCCCCAGTATTCAAGTCCGTGTGCAGCTAGGGATGCTGTGACTAGGGGGTCAATGATGGGATTTTGGAGGGGTTTGTCTATAAATTCAGAGTAGATAGAGCCCCACTTTTTCCCATAATAAACTGCCACAGTGTGATCTCGGTACCAGGGGAGACAGTCCTGGTCCTCTTGGGAAAAAAGGTTGAGGAGGTTAACTTTTCTGTCTGGCCTGCCATTGCAGTAGGTAGATGTCTATGTCACGATTGTGCCAGTGAGAGTCGCAGGTCTTGGGAAGCAAATATATAAGAAAGCCGTTTCATCTCCAGGATTTTGGATTCCACCCACCCCAAGGTTTGGTAACCAGGTTAGAGAGAGTCTCAAGACATTTCTGAGAGGGGGTTGTGAGATTGTAAAGCTCTGTTGGCACTGGCTTGGGTTAAGTGAGCCAACTGGGGTTCATTTACTCCTTTGACTTATGATGCAGAAGGGGTAGGTGGCATGTAAGTGATTAATGATGTGAAAGAATAGGAGGCCCTTATAAGAGTGCCAGTCATGGGTGAGGCCCCCAAGCATTTATGTGGGTGGTTGTTGAGTCAAGATTGTAAGAGACATTACCCCACTGACCTGGTGGTAGGGGCTGGGCATACCCCCAGCTACAGGTGGAGAGGCAAAGCCAGCAGGAGTGATTTAACTTTAGGGAGTGAGTGATATGGAGAAAGAGAAGGAAAATGTCCTGCAAGTTTCAAGGAGAAAGAATTAGTATTTATGCATTAAGCTTGGTGAAAATGTGTCTTCTAAGAACTGGTGTAGGGCAACAAGGAAGGACCAAGAATGAGAGAGTAAATAAGTGGTCCTCTAGTGAGTAGGGTAGGAGAGGGGTGGGTAATGGTTGTGAGCCTATGCCATCGACTCCTACTATAGAAACTAAGGAATGGATCCTTGGCCCATATTCAGGGAGAGCTGAGTAACTGTCCCCCATATCAAAGAGGAAAGAGATTGGCTTACCTGCTGCTGATAAAGTTACCCAAGGTTCCATCCTGTTGATTATGATGGGGCCATGTGCAGTTCCCAGGCACCACCAATCTTCTGCACTAACCAGGAGTCTGATCCAAATGGATAACTGATACCCCCTTGCCTTGAAAAGCCCCGGGGCATTTGGACTTCTAATGGCCCTCTAGTTTGTACAGCAGCCACAGCCCGGAGTTTTGGCATTGTTTGCCCCAATGCCCAGGTTTTCCACACTTAAAACTGGTCCCTGGAAGGCTTTTTCCCATTTGTCTTGAGAAATCTCAGGTCTGTTTTAATGCTGAGGCAAGCAGCTGGTAGGCCTAGTTACAGGACTTGACCTTAGCTTCCTCCATTTGTTTTTGCTGCTGGGCCTTCTCCTTGCCTTTGTTATTGAAAACTTTAAAGACTTGATTAACTAGCTCCTTGTAGCTAGTTTGAGGGCCTGCGTCTAATTTTTGGAGCTTTTGGTGTATGTCTGGAGCCGATTGGGAGACGAAATGCATATGGAGGAATAGGGTGCCCCCCGGGAAGTCTGGGTTCAGATTAGTAAAACACTGGAAGCTTCCCGAAGTCTAGCAAGAAAGGCAGCAGAATTCTCAGTCTGCTCCCTGGGAGATTTCCTTTAGTTTGTCATAGGTGACTGCCCTGTGTGCAGCAACCTGCAGTCCCGCTGCGAAGCAGGTTATGTGATTGCGGGAATGTCTGCCCTCTTTCCCATCCTGATAGTCCCAGTTAGGGTCTTCATGAGGGACAGCGGTGGCTCCTACTGGTGCACTGGCAGGGTCTTACCTGGTTAGGGTATCAATGTGAGCCTGGATTGCCAGCCAAACACATCCTTCTCCTCAGAGAAAAGACAGGTGGAGAGTATGACATAGAGGTCTCGCCAAGTGAAATTGTAGGAGACAGATACTGAAATTCTTTGAGAAAATGAGTGGGATCAGAGGAAAAGGATTCTTGGTATTGTTCAAATTGGGAGAGATCTGAAAGGGAGAAGGGGACGTGGTCTCAGATGGGTCCTTCTGGTCCTGCCACCTCCAGGACAGGCTGAGGTCTGCTGGACCTAGGCCTGTGAGGGGACGGAGGTACAGGGTCTTAGGTGGAGAGGAGAGGCAGGGAATTCATAGTCTGTGGTTCTGGCCCCGGCCTTGTCAGATGGAGGAGGAGAGGATGCATAGGGAAGGAGAAGATAGTCCTTAGAGGGATCAAAGGATGTTTCTGTTGGGGTGCTGGGAACAGATGGACAGTGCTGGGAAAGAGGAGAGCAGAGGAGAAGGATTTGGTAGGTGGAACAGGTCTGGCATAGGGAGGGGCACCTGCGCAGCTCAAAGAAGGCCTGGACATATGGGACCTCACTCCACTTGTGGAGACACTGACAGAAATTGTCAAGGTCTGTGAGGATTTGAGGGTTGAGTGTCCCATTTTCTGGCCAGATGGACCCATTTTCCAGCTTATATTGAGGTCAGGCCATGTTACAGAAGAAAATAATTTTCTTGGGTTTTAAGTCCATTTCTAAGCCCACATCTTTCAGACTTTTGAGCAGACATCCAAAGGGAGCATTGCAGGGAGGCAGTGACTGGCCCCCACCCACTATGAAGAGTAAGATTGAGAGGGGAGAAAGGAGCAAGCCCAGTCTCTCTACCCTAGGATAAACAATGGGACATCTCACCCTTTAGTGTCTTAGTGTCATGACAGAGAAAGGGAGGAGGGAGGCATTTCATCTTCCTTCTACTCCCAAGGGTCCAGGACCCAGCAGGCAGTCACTCTGACCCAGCACTGGAATTTTCAAAGCATTGTCCAGGACAACAGCAGAATAGAGAAGAAGAGTGCCTAGATGAGGGAGAGGGATATACTCCTTACCCTAGCTGATTTCACCAGTGTGGATACGGAGGAAGCGGGTGATCTGATCCAAGTGCCTTCACTGATGCTGTGCTTACTGGTAGGCTAAGTCGGGGATGGACTGCAGCCCAGGGAGGAGGCAGGAATTTTTTTTTAAAGAAAAAGCTCAGGGTTTGTGAGGGGATAGGGGAGGGGTTAGTCTCTTGTTCCTGGTTCAAGGCTGGCGCCTCAGGGGTCCAGGATGTGAGCCGGGACAATGGGTTAGGTGATGGGCGGGCTGTTCCCAGGTACAGGAAGGTCAGTCTGCCCACCAACCATTGTGGCTGGCGCCAGATGTCTATTGCAAGGGGTGGGAGAGAGTTTCGATTAAGCCACAGGCTATCAATTGAGTTGAGATGACTGAATCATGAGCAGTGCAGCGTGTTGGAAAACTGGCTTGACCCTGTCAGTTTCCTTTTCTGATAGTTAAAAAATGTAGAGTAGACTGAGGATTCACATTACAGCATTTAGGCTAATTTCATATGTTAAATCATCAGAATGATATATAGGCTGTGAACATTTAACTGTATTTTAAAAATGAATTTAGTTTCTAATATTTAATGCCAAAAATGCACAAAAAAACTAGTTTCTTCTAATGTGAACTTTCTGTGGTATTTGACTCTATTGACCAGTCTCTATTTGAAATTCAATCCTCCCTTTTATTCTGTGACACCAAACTGTAATTCATTTTTCTTGTTTCTGGCTTTCTTTTCAGTGTGGCATTACCCCCCACTACACTCGAAGTATTTAACCCTTTTTTGTGCCATACACCCTTTGATAGTCTGGGGAAGCATATGAAACTTGTGTCAAAGTAGCACATTTAAATGAATATATAAAAAACAAAGGATTGCAAAGAAACTAAATATATTAACATATAGCTATCAAATTATTTAAAATTGTGACATAGTAGCCCTGGCTGGTGTGGCTCAGTGGTTGAGTGCCGGCCTACGAATCAAAGGGTCTCAGATTCGAGTCCCAGCCTAGGGCACATGCTTGACTTGTGAGGCAAAAATAAAGCTGTTGCCCTGGCTGGTGTGGCTCAGTGGATTGAGTGTGGGCCTGTGAACCAAAGGATCACTGGTTCGATTCCTAGTCAGGGCACATGCCTGGCTTGTGGACCAGGTCCCCAGTAGGGGGCACGTGGGAGGCAACCACACACTGATGTTTCTTTCCCTTCCTTCCCGTTTCTAAAAAATAAATAAATAAAATCTTTAAAAAAGTAAAATAAAATAAAATTTTGACATAGTAAAATATATTTTATTAAAGCATTAAGTAAGAAGATCTATTGGCAGATTTAATAACTATTCTAATTTTGAAGTAGTGACATGCCTGACATTTTGAGACATATGGAAGAACTAAATGTAATTGCTCCTAATGAAAAAGTGCTAGGTAATGCTAATACAACTGTGGGTTTGTTTTTTTGGTTTTACTTATGTTGATAATCGAAGAAAGTGTTAAATTTCCATAACAAAGTAATGGAAATAAAGAAGTAATAATTTCTCAAAAAAATTCGTGGACACCAGATACTTGAATCTGCATGTGGTAAGATTATGTAGAACTTCACACACACATGCATATCATTATAACACGTGGAAAATCTGAAAAGAATCAGCTGACTGTATAAATGTTAATATCTTGGCTATGATGTTATACTATAGTTTTGCAAGATATTGCCATTGGGTGAAATTGGACAAAGTTTACATGGGACTTTTCTGTACTGTACAACTTCATATGAATCTACTATTGCCTTAATAAAAATTTCTGTTAAAATTTCATACTCCAAGTTAGCAACCTTAGCACTATCAAGGTCTTGATGTAGTGTTTTCCAAAGTGTTCTTGAAGATGTGTTCCATGGCATATGAAAGGTATTGGAAAGCCAAGAAACAGTTTTTATAAATCTTCAACTCAGATTTGTTCAAGTGTACTTTTACATAAAAAGGGGAAAAACGTTTTTTATGGAATACTTATTAGTATCTCAGATGGACTTGCATTTCACTTTGAAGGTGCTTCCTTGTTCATCACAGGACCTTGTCAGCCCTTATCACCATAGCCCATGAAAAGCATTTGAAACAGCATTTGAGTTAGGACAATGATTTTCAACTAGTGTGCTGCAAAAACTTTTTAAAACATGCAATACCTGACTATTTAGTCAGGGGCACTGACCTCTTTTCCCTCAGGTTGTCAAATAAAAAAATGACAACAGCCAGCACAACAATAGCTGTCTAGTATGAATGAATCAAAATTTATACCTAGGGTTTTTTTTTTTTTGTCAAATCAGCAACAAGTATAATATATTTTTCCGTGTGCCGCAGAATTTTAGTAATTAGTTTATGTGTGCCACAAGATGAAAAAGGTTGAAAATTGCTGAATTGGGATATTGCAGCAGACTGTTACCACTCTCTCATCACTGTTTTTGAGCAACATGGTTTTACTTTGGGGTGCTCCCTGTTTGAAAGGATAAAGCAGCCAGGTGGAAGGGCTATGTGGGTGTCCTGTAACACTTTCACAGCATTATTTTCCTTTGTAATTCAGTGAGCTGTATTGAATTGAAAATAAACCTGTCAACAACCAAAGCAAAAAATAAATAAAAATGTTCCAAGGAAAAAAAGAATCAATTTAAAGAAACACAGCACAAAAATAAAATGAATAAATATACTGTCACCATGAGATCTGAACAGGACTATTTTCAGAAACGCATGAACATAAACTCACATTTGAAGAAATTGAGGCCTGCTCATTTAAATATTTCTAGAGAAGGCACTTGTAGGTTGAGTTCTCTTCAGTATATCAGTCCTTTTCAATCTTTCTTTCCTAACATTTCTGAGGGGGTGCTCCTTTGTAATGATTATAAGTGCATTCAGTTTGATGCACTACAGTGTGGTGAATAGAGCACTCAGCCTGGAAAAATGCAATGAGGATTTCAATCACAATTATGCTACTTACTACATGACCTTAGGCAAGTCATTTTGCCTCCCTTGGACTTCTATTTGTGTTTTGCTGTCTACATTCATAACTTAGAGAGAATAAAGTTTAGACTAGCTGTTCTCCAAGGAACCCTTTAGTTATATAGAAGCAATAGTCCTGAGCTACTATACAAAATATGCATTGTGCTCAGATTTAAAGAATAATTGCTAACATTAAATGAATCTTGCTACGCAACAACTTTTTGTGTGTTTTACATATGTTATCTATTTTGGTTCTCGCTTAAACCCTATGAGGTAAATATTACTATTATCACTGTTCTATAAATATAAAAACTGAGCCAAAGACAGGCCAAGTAACTTCCCCAGTGCTATGCAGCTAATGAGTGAAAAGAAAGAGCAGGGATCTAATCCTAAGTAATCTGTCTTCAGAGGCTCTGAGATTAACCAAGGTATTGAAAGGGAGCAGAATTTGCAGATTCAGAACAGGATTCTTTGGCATGTCACTGTAAGAAACGTTCAAACCTGTAGAGAATTTTTATAAAAGTTTATTGGAGCCAATAAAAGAAGCCAGTAAGAAGATTACAGGAAGGTGGGAGAAACCAAGGCAAGGACTGGGTGAGATGATGGTTAATGTTATGTTATTTGCAATCTTGAGGGTGGTCACATTTTAGAAGGAAGGGTCTGAAAAGAGGCATTTCAAAAGTATGTTAAACTAGATGCACAGGAATATTGGACAGGGCTTGCTTAAGGCAAAAACAATCCTTTTAATAAAGAAACTGTATGCCTGGGGTGTGACTACTTACCATGACCTGTCTAGTTAGGAATTTTATCATCAAATCACCCTGTGAGATAGCTTTTTTCATCCATGGGCATAAGGGTTATGTTAAGCTGGTTATTTTTTAAAAACAGCAGACACAGGAGATGTTCAGAAAACCTAGTAGAAGTTTCCCTTTGTAAGGGACATTTACATTTAAAAAGAAAATCTCCATGTGTAAGAATGTCTCCCTCTCCACACCACATAGGGACAGATGACTCTAGATATACTCATCAATAGAGAAGGTATGACCCAAATCTGCATAACAACTATATCCTTGATTGCTGTGATTTTCCTGACAGCCTCCCAAAACTTGTCTCACCCCTGCCCCCACACCTTCTTTCCTCTATTAGCTGGAGATGATATTTAAGGTGGCAGTTTGGGCCTTTTCAGAGAGTGACTCGGGTTTTCTCCTTATCTCCTTTTCTCCTGTTATTAAACTTCTGTTCGTTTTTCTCCTATTAATCTGTGTTTTGTTACAGAGGAGTCTCAGCCTAGAACCTAGAAGGGTAAAAGAAAAATTATTTTTCCTCCCTATAATATGAGTATGAAAGTAACTGAAGAAATAAATACTCCTACAAAGAGAAAAGATGGGACAAAAACATAGACTAAGGAAAAAACTCCAACTATTCTATTTCAGTGGTTATGATAGAGCACACAGCTATAGGGGCAGGGGCAGAGCAGGAACAGCAGGCCAGGTACAGAATGTCATCAGGGCAGAAAGTCTCAGGTGCCTAACAATGAGAAAAACTAGAGAAAACAACTATTATAGGCTAGGACCTCACCCACGAGGTGATCTTTCCTTCTCAATATGTTGCCAGTCATGCTGAAACCAGAAAAGCCAGCATTGGTGCTGCCGGTCACCTACCAGACCCAATAAGCAGACACAAGGATTGAATCTTTATGGATGCTTTATTAGGTGGCCAGTGATCTGAGAAGACGGTTGGTTTGCACCCTAACAGACCACCTTAAATTCCACTTTAAACTGATCCTATTTATACGGAGAAGAAAAGTGTAGGTAAGGGGTTTGGAATTCAGGAAAAGTTAATCTGGCAAAAAGCTGCAGCATTCTTTCATCTGTGTCCTGAGCGGTGGGCATCTCTCCCTGGAGCACAATGACTCAGATGCCATCTTGACTGCTTGCTGTCTTCCTGAGGCACGACGGTGGAACTGCTTATGGTCTCCTGGAGTCAAGGTGGGTCATATCTTCAGTTCCTGAAACAATAGCTTTTTATGTACATTGATTACTAAGGTTATTAGCTATTACCTAAAACTAAAAAATTTCCGACATTTGATTCCCCATCAGTGCAGTTTAGATGCCCTTAGAGGAGGAACAAGGGGCTGGAGAATAGCCTCATAAGACTCCCATACAAGCCTTTTGCAAGACGACTCCTTAAGCATTAAGCCCACAGGACAATGAGGGTCGGACACACATCAGATAATCTTAGGAACAAAGCCTCAAGCCTACTGACCAGAGAGACAGAGTTTTGATCAAGCTAGAGAAAACAACTAGGCCTCAGTTGTGTTTCAGCTTCGAGCCCAGAGGACCTGCAAAACCAGACAAAGCAAGGCCACGGCTGTCATCAGTGTTAAAATTGTGTGAGAAACACAGGTGGGAGGGACCGGGTGACCTGATCCAAATGCCTTTATTTGATGCTGCAATGAGAGGTGGGCTTCAGCACCAGGGGAAGGCAGGAATGGGGTTTTCAAAAGAAAAGGCTCAGGGTTTGTGAGAGCATAAGGGAGGGGTTAGTCTCTTATTCTTCCAGGCGGGTGCCTCAGGGTTCCAGGATGTGAGTTGGGACAATGGGTTAGGTGAAGGGCTGAGCTGTTCCCAGGCACAGGAGGGTCAGTCTGGCCACCAGCCATTCTGGCTGGAGCCAGGTGTCTATTATGCAGGGTGAGAGAGTTTCGATCAAGCCTCTGATCAAGCCTCGGGCTACCAAGAGAGTCGGGACAACTGAGTCATAGGCAGTCCATAAAGTTGGAAACTGGCCTGACTGGGTCATTAGCAGTCTGGGGGTTGGAGATCTGGCCTGACCCTTTCAATCAGGACCAGCTGCAATGACTAAGGACCCTAGTGGTGACCAATGAAGTAGAGACCAGGATCCTAAAAGGGCACACCTGGAAAGCTGATGCATATTCTGTTCAGATTCTGCCCTGAGAAGGCCCCTCAAATCCCCCTGTTTAGGAAACAGATAAAACCCCTTACAGCATGGGGCCCAACTCTCTGTCTCTTTCTCTCTGTCTCTCTGTCTCTCTCTCTCCCCTCCCTCTCTCTTGCATGCCCATGCCTTCTTTCTCAGGTGTGTACCTTTGCTTTCTATCTCCTAAGTATCAAGCGCCCTTTTTTTTTGCCTCTGTAACTTGTGTCCTGAGTCCACACAGCTCAATTGGCTCACTTCTTCTATCTCTGTGACTTTCTAAATGAACTTCTAGAGTTATTGGCTCTGAATTCTTTCCCAGCCAAACTCAAGAACCAAGGTCTAACACATCGCCAGTAACAGTTGCACAGTGCATATGTATGTCAAGACCTTGAGTGGTATTACACAGATGGAACAATATGAAGCATTCAGGAAGCTGTTTTGCTGTGCTGAAAGTTATCCAGGAAAAGAAAGACACTAATAAAGAACAAACGTTTAGTGGTCCCATATCCTTATTTCCTTGCCTATGCTCAAGAAAATAAATCAATGTGTTGTTGCAACAGCTTATGGATAAAATGCTTTCCTTTTGCTGTATTGTTTGTAACATATAAAATAAAGCGTGAATGCTCCACAGATAAAGAATGCTCACCTGTATGCACATAAAAACCTTAATAGTTTGCAATGTGTTGATGAATAATTGTATAATAAAGAATTTGGTTGGGCATTTTCCTCAATTCTGGGGAGGTAACTTCTAAATTCTTGGAATATCCAAATGTGAATAATTTCTTTCTTATTCCTGTAAAGCTTTGATAGTTTATGCTAATGAGGTGACTCATAGTGGGCTCTCATAGAATTTAAGCTTACTGGGATGACTTAGGGTAGGAGCTGAAAACTCCAGAAAGACCAGCTATGTGTTTAGATGTTGGGCACTTTAAACCATGTGACCTCTGGGAAGGTAAGGGTAGCTGGACATTGAGTTCCATCACATGGGCAGTGATTCAGGGAATCGTGCTTATATAATGAAATTCCAATAAGAAGTTTGGACACTGAAGCTCAAGTGAGCCTCCCTGGTGAACAATACGATATGCAGGAGGATGACACATCCTGACTCCACTGGGAAAGGACACTAGACTCTTCTCGTATGGGCCCCTCCCAGATCTTGCCATATGCATCCCTTTTTTGGCTGGTCTTGATTTGTATCCTTTTAGCTATCATCAACTGTGCTTATAAGTATAGTACTTTCCTGGGCTTTCTGAGTCATTCCAGTGAATTATTGCACCTGACATAGTAGTGGGAAATTCTGAATTAACAGCCAGTTGGTTAGAAGTGTGCATGGCCTGGGAAGCCCCAAGCAGGTGGCTGATATCGGAAGTGAGGCCAGTTTGGGGAAAATTGCTCCCTTAATCTGTGAAGTTTGGCATAACTCCAGGTAGTTAGCATCAGGAGTCATTGCAATAGTCCAGTAACAGCTGACTTAGAGTGTAACATCAGAAATATTTTAAAGAAGTTGACCACTGCAAATTTCCATATCGCCTCAGGTTACACAAACAGCTCTTAATGTCATATATGTTTACATTTTTTCAACACCATAAATCATAACAATGTTGAACTCTAAAATGACAATTTTAGAGTAAATCATTAAACCAAATGATAATCTATGAGATCATATATTTCATTGCACAAAGCTGAATTTCTTCATGTAAACCAAGGCATTCACTATTTCATTTTCTTCAATAAAATCAAAGCCTTTCAACCAAGATTTTTCATCACACTGATAAACTGATTATATCCATTGGCCCTTATGTCAGCATTAGACAGTAATTTTCAAAACAAAACTTATTTTTTGTCAGAGTCTAAATCTAAACTTTAATCTTCTATTTCTATTCTTCAAACTCAACTGAGTGACATCAATATAGTTAGAAAAAAGTCTTAATGTATCACATGCAGGTAATAGTGTTATATTTCCAAAACATTTCAGTTCCACAATGTCCAGACATGATACTGAAACCGGTTATCCAAAAAAAAAAAAAAAAAAAAAAAAAAAAAAGGCCATTTTGTTTGCTGACTGTAATGGATTTCCTAAATCCAGTTTAAATAAAACACATCCCATTAAGTAAAAGAAGATTAGGTGGACATAAGGAATCTAGTAAATGAAGAATTAACTTGAACTCACCTCAACATTTAGAGGGTGGGTCGATTTGTTTAGTGTTTCTGAAGGAAGCTGAGACTATCCAATCTGATTTTCTAACAAGTGAAGGATTATTGACCATTGGTGCTTAGTTGTTTTCCAATTCTCATGATAGAGAGCAGTTTTAGATCCAGTGCTTCACTCTCTTTTCATAAATGTTATTGATTACTTATTACATACAAGAACCATGTTACACACAAAGAAAACAAAGATGAATAAAACCTCACTCCCTGCCCATAAGGAGCTCTTGTCTAATGCCAAAGATAACAAGGGAGAAAAGTGGTGAATCCCATGAAAGTGATACCAAGTGTTCTATTGGAGCAGAGAGGAAGGAGCACTTACTCCTCAGCCTGGAAGGGTCAGAAAAAATTTCCTCAGAGAAAATGGACTGCTTACACCACACCTTCAGGCTATCACTTGAAAAGAAAGAAGTCGAGGCAAGGAGGTGTTGATAGGCAAGGCAAGGCAAAAGAAGTCAAGGCATATGATAATGACATGCAGGCAGGGTGGCCATTTGCCTGGCTTTCCCAGGAGCAGAGGGGGTTCCTGGGACACAGCACTTGCAGTGCTGAAACCAGGGAAGTCCTATGCAAATCAGGATGAGCTGGTCATAGTTCAAGGAAATTGTATTCCTTAGTGGGTCCGGATGAGTGTTTTGAAAAAGAGTGGATCACACATAGTGAGGTTCACTATTGTTACTTTTTTGTGGAAATGTGTGCATATGCATGCATGCAAGTGAGTATAAGTGAAACCCAAAGGACACCATTTTTTTTCATGTCTTTTCTCAACATTTCTTAAGCACTTTTGAGCAACTTCCTGTTCAGAAAATGAAACCAAGACGTTGTTTTCCAAAGCGAGCATATTTGCAAGCAAGACAGGCTTTATATACCAAGGACCTGTGTAGAAAAAGGCCCCGATTCTCAGCAGGGACCCCACACTTGCTTTAAGGGTCCACTGTCACCGTTGTGAAATTCTTAATACTTGAGCCTTTTGCCTTGAGTTTTGTAAATCAGATCGGAAAGGCAGAGTGGAGTACGGGCCTCAGCATAGGAGCTGCTTTGGCAGCAGCATGCATGCCACAAGTTCAGGCTCAGGAGTGCAATGAGCACCGCATTTGGCTGCCTGAGACCCACTCTTTAGCTTAGGGAAGTCTGGAGCTCTGCAGGGCCCTATGGGAGTGACTAGAGCAGATAGATAGGTAGCTGTAGTGGTGGCAGTAGCAGTGGTTGGTAACAGTGGCTATGGCATGGAGCAAAGGAGGGGTTCTCCGTGGGGGGCAAATCTGGGACCCTGCAAATGGGAGGTTAGCTTACCTATCCATTCTGGCATCCCATCCCTGCAACATCTCTACAAATATGAAATCTATCAGCAGGAATGCTAACGCTGAGGTAGTAAACTTTGCCAGTGAATTATTACAAAATAAAAGCATACACATGGACATTGCAATAAAGTATATCAAGGAATTATTAAAATCTTTAAAGTGTTTAGAATTTCTGCACTTAAAAATTGCTGCAACATTGCTAAGGAAATATCCCCAGGCTTGGTAAAATAAATTAAATTTAAAGAACACTATTTTTATTTGAAGCTTCACATGAATTAATTATTAATGGGGAAGAAAATTTCTTAAATTAATTTTTCTTGTAATTGAACATAAAGCAATAGAATACATAAACAGACATTTGAGTTAGATGCAAATCATGAAAACATTTTCAGTTTTTTTCTATAACCCTAACAACTTACAGAAAAATGTCAGAGGAACATTAAAATGCCATTATATAAATTTACATTTAAAATTAAATTCCGACTTATATGATGAAACTGATTTGTATGAAGAGTTAAATCTTTTTAGAAAAATTGTTCTGCAGAAAGTATCAGCTTAGATGTACCAAACCTGTATTTAGAGCTAATTATCAGAAATTATCTCCATGTTGTCATGACCTCTATAACGCTCTTAACAGTTGCATTAGCAGAAAGTTCTTTCTCAAACTAAAATATTATCAAAAATTATTTGCAATCTTGCATTTACCAATAGCAACTAACTATTCACAGCAATTTAAAGAGTGGCTAAAATTGCATATGTTGATGACCTAATAAGTGAATTTACAGAAAAGTGAGAGAGAAAAATCTTTCAATGAGGGAAGATATCAGGTTAATAACATACAGATGCTTTCCAACTTATGATGGTTCAACTTACGAATTTTAAATTTTATGATGGTGGAAAACGATAAAATCATACTTCATATTTTGATGTTTTCTTGGGCAAGCAGCATGCAGTACAATATTCTTTTATGCTGGTGGGCAGCACCAGGGAGCTGCAGCTTCCAGTCAGCCTGTCACCGACAAGGGTAAACAACCCATGTCCCAGGGTGTACTGTGTTGCCTGCGTTTTGGATATTGTGTTCTGAGAATGTTTAAGGTAGGCTAGGTTAACCTGCGATGTTCAATATATCAAATGCATTTTAACTATATTACATGCATTTTCAATTTACTGTATTTACAACTTAGTAGGGGTGTATCCACAATTCCATTATAAGTCAAGGAGCATCTGTATTATTGTTTATTGTATTATATAAAATTATTACACCAGAGTGTTTTTTTTGCAATTTGTAAGGTTATGCCATTTTTCATGTGTTGCTATTGCCCCATTGTGTTTTATAAGTAATTAAATGTAATTTTTAAATTTGTAAAAATTAATGTTTTAGTACCTTATACTTTTTTCCTTGCTTTTTGAACAAGGGGCCCATTTTTATTTTGCACTAGGCCCTTCAAATTATCTAGTCCACTCTTGTTGCAAGGATTACCAGAGTAAGAGAAGCAGAGAATCTTAGCCTTTCTACAAATAAATTAGTATCTTTAATAGATACAGCATTAAGCAAATGAAGCTATGATGTTGTTGTAATTATTGACTTTGTCTACTCAGCATATTTTTCCATCCCCATTTCTTACAATAATGAGCCCTGACTGGTGTGGCTCAGTTGGTTGGAGCATCATCCCATAAACTGAAAGGTCACAGGTTCGATTCCTGGTCAGAACACATGCCTAGGTTGCAGATTCAGTGGGTGTTCTCTCTCACATTGATGTTTCTCTCCTTCTTTGTCTCCCTCCCTTCCCCTCTCTAAAATCAATAAGCATGTCTTGGGGTGAGGATTTAAAAAAATGAGTGAGCATGTGACCCAACCTGAGACCATCACAGCAGCCCAACAATATGACCGTAGTGGTTGGCCCGGGGATGACCATGTCATCTTTTCATGCAGAGTTTTTCCTTAGGACTTTTCAGCTGGAGGTGGTGAAGTGTCTCTCTCAGTCAAGTAACTGCAAATTATATCAAAGAACTATAAAGATATGACCCTAGGGGTGCCAGAGGGTATTTTCTCAACCAAATAGAAAAGCCTGAGAGGAGGAAGCTAATGCTGAAAGAAGCCAATGGGAGAGAGGGGCAGGAAAAAAGAAAGGGGAAAAAGGGGACCCATGACACTGAGACCCTAATTTACTTACCTGAAATTCCTAGAGCTGCCCTAGCCTGACAGGTTTTTTTTTCTTTCTTTTTTTTTCTTCCTCTCTCCATTCCTCCCTCCCTTCCTTGATCAGAGAGTTACCCTATATTAATCCAATATATTCATTTTCCCTTAAGCGTAGTTAGTTTCGTTGGATTCTATACTGTTGCCATTGAAGTAGACAGTAAACCTAGCCTAATAGATGACAACACTTTACATGATCAAATATATTTTATAATGACCCTAACTCTTGATACTTGCTACAATGCGTTAAATACATACTATAGCCCATCTCTTGACCTTCGCATCAAATCTGCCCTGCAGACATGCGTAAGCGGTAATATTACTCACAGGTGTTTCTTCCACAACATCAGTGGTCCAGCTTCATAAGGGAAAATCTGATCTTCTTCAAACTGTAAATTACCCAGTAACCAACTATATCTTAGAAATAATAAAACTGAGTTTCAAGGCATATGATTGACCCCAACATTCTACAAATGGTGAGTGGCTGGTCAACAACGGATTCCCTTTGATATCCAGTACTTTCTGATTTATGATAGGCTTTGTATTTGACAATTAAAGACACAAAGGTGAACAAGATCCTAGTCTTGCTCTCAAAGACTTCAGAGTCCAGCTGCAATGGTTCACAAAGATATACTCCTGAATTCTGGTAGGCCCATTCCCTCCTGTTGAAATGACTGGCCTGGTGGTAGGTTTATATTAAGTATTTTTACAAAAGGGTCTCAAAGTATGCATTATTATATACAAGGTCTGTCCAGAAAAAGTTCAGCTATTGTTAATAGAACGAGAACGGTTTGTGCAACATTGATGTAACCTGGCAGCCAAGGAGAATGAACTAGAATGCCCATGTGTGAACAATGATGGCTTCATTATACTAGTCAGTGGGGGCGGTAGACACCATTGAGTGAGCATGTGTATTGTGTGGTTGTCACATTCAGAATGACTGAGCAAGTAGAGAAACAGATCTGCATCAAATTTTGCGTTAAGCTCGCACATTCCCCCATGAAAACTATTCAGATGATTCAGAAGGCCACAGCTATGGGAAAATGGTAATTGGCAGCTTTATTATACAATATGTCCCCTCATGCATCACGTCTTGTGCAGAGTTTCTGGTGAAACATCAAATCACCCAAGGTGACTCAGCACCCCTACAATCCAGATTTGGTACCCTGCGACTTCTGGCTTTTCCCAAAATTTAAAATCACCTTTGAAAGGGAAGAGATTTCCAGACTGTCGATGAGATTCAGGAAAACATGACAGGGTAGCTGATGGCAATTGGGAGAACTGTGTGAGGTCCCAAGGTGCCTACTTTTGATGGGGACTGAGATGTCCTTATCCTAGGTATAATGTGCTTGCATCTTGTATCTTCTTCTTATAAATGTCTATTTTTGATGTTACATGGCTGGATATCTTCTGAACAATTCTCATATTTCTATTGTATTTTAATTTATTTCAAATGATCACATAATTTCCTAGATAAAATTACCCCACCTCCATGGGAAAGTATGCATATTGCAATGCAGTACAAAAACTGCAGGTGAGTTAAAGTAGTTATATTTCTGTACTCTGTACCTCCACCTTCAACAGTCTTCTTCAGAGTGATCTATTAGGGTATTTAAAGATTGTGGTCTTGAGGCAAATAGAATTGGTCAACTCATAGTTGTACTGCTATGAGCTCTAGTTGTAATGCTAAGTTGTACTGCTTATGAGCTCTATTAATACTAGAAAGTGCTTTGTAATCTTTTTGTGCTTTACTTTCTTATATTAGTATGGGAATAATAGTACTTATCTCACAGGATTCGGTTTGTTGGTCGATGTGAGGGCCTAAATGCCTTGTTGCAAGTAAAGCACTAGGCCTAAATTTTACAATTGTAGAATACATTTTAAAATTTAGCTTTTGTTTTTTTTTTTTTGCCTAATTCTAAGTTAAACTAAAATATAAGAGTACAAGTCAGGTGATATAAAAATAATCAAAAAGAGTATGATCTATAGTAAATAGGAGGTATGCACAATGTTATGATAATACACTTCATGATTAAATAAATAAGAAAGGCTGAACGAGAGCACTTTTATGACTTACTACTAAATATATTCTATACTTTTGCTTTGACAACTAGTATGATACTACAACCACGTGTTTGTAAGACTTAGTTTGTGCAACTTGAATGGGTAATAAATGACCAAAGTTAAAATGCATCACAAAGCTCAATTGTTAATTCTATAGTTGAGCTGAGGCACACCCATTGGCATCCATTTTGTCCCCCATTTACTTCTCTTTTGAAAGTAACACTATCCAAAACTTCTTTTGGGGTGTAATGTTACTTAAGTCTGAACGTGAATCTAGATGTATTCTATGGATTAATTTAAGTATCTTATTAATTTATAATAATTATCTTTACTTTTTTATTCTAATTTTCAAGAGATCTGAATAGCAAATTAACATGCGTTGACTAAAATTCTAAATTAACAAAGTCTATTAATTTGGGAAGCATAAATTTTATGCAAAATATGTCCCACAAAGACTTCTTTATTTCAGCCTAGGATGATCCAGTAAGGCGATCAAGATGCATATAGATCAGATACCAGCTTCAGCTCTGTAATATTTTTCTTCAGGGAGAAAGAGAGAGTGCCCTCCAGAGGCTGCCATTCTAAGCACTTTCCAGGAATACTTTGAAGAGTTGCTCAGTTCTAGTGAATTTATTTAATGTTGACAACTATTGTGGATATTTTAACTTACTAGAGACTTCTTTTGTTTCCTAACATTTTCTTAGTATAATTCAGGTGCCTGCATACTATAGCCATTGTGGCCAAATCAGCCTGCAGTCCAATTTTATAAATCAAGTTTCCTTGGAACACATCCACCCATGCCAATCGTTCTTGCCTATGATGGCAAAGTCATGCCAGAGACAAGAGGGTCCTTTATAGAAAAGGTTGGCTAACCTCCAGTCTACATCATTCGAACCGTTTGCATCATGTCTCTAATATCTTAAACTGTCCCACTTCAGTGGAAGCTTCACTAATACAAATTTTATTTGGAGCTCCTTTCAACTATAGATGTTTTCACTTTCTTTTCCTCAAATTCCATTAGATTTAGTATAGACCCCTTGTCACATATAATAACCATATATGCATTCCATGCCTAACTGTTATATTTGAGGTTTCCTAAACTTCTCTTAATATTTTAGCAGTCTTCTGGTAATCCTTATTATCCTAACCTTCCATACATGACAGTTATGATTACCCCACCAGAAAGAAGTTCACTCCCATTTCTGGCTCTGGTATATGATAAAATTCTAGGTATCCTGCCTTTTTGTAGTCTTCTCTAGTTCATCTTCTTCTCCTGTCATGAATGTTTCCCTTGGCTATCTTCTATGAGTCACTTCGAGATTTGCCCCTCTGGCCCTGGCTGGCGTAGCTCAGTGGATTGAGTGTGGGCTGCGAACCAAAGCTTCGCAGGTTCGATTCCCAGTCAGCGCACACGCCTAGGTTGCAGGCCACGGCCCCCAGCAACTGCACATTGATGTTTCTCTCTCTCTTTCTCCCTCCCTTCTCTGTCTAAAAACAACTAAATAAAATCTTTTAAAAAAATTAAGAGGCTCATTTTCTTATAAAAAAAAGATTTGCCCCTCTGGCGTGCAGGTTATTTCAAGCTGAAAACAAGGAACAAAAGGCTCAGGAAGAACCTTTGTCTTTCCCCTTTATGGCCTAAAAGAATTTAGACAAAGGACTTGTTGGGAAAAGAGCCTGTATTTTCATATGAACTAGCTGTGGTAGACAGGTAAGAACCTAGAAGGCCCATTTGATCAAATTCTTGTCTATGTCTCATTGTTTCAAGATGGCCCATTATACATTTGGTTTACTTAAACCTTAACCCTTTCATCTCCCTGTGAATCTTCCCACATCCCCCTCCTTAGTTGTGAATGTCATTTATTACCTCATTTTGCCTGCTGTCTTTGGAATTTCATGCTTTTGCAACTTCCCCCATGCCTATATATCAAAACTTGATTTTTGCCCTGTTACTCCACTGTATGCCATTTTAATTATTTGACCAGCCAGAAGAACTAAGAGGAGAGGGGACAATTTTTCCCTATCCTGTTAGTATCCATATAAAACTTATTGCATATCTCATTACTTCGACTACCTTATCTATGACTACTGACTGCAAAAAGATCACCCACAGAAAATCTGTTGGTCAAAAAAAACCTGAATGCATTGCTTGTTGTAATTAGGAGAAATACCACCTTGGCAAGGTCTTAGTAATATCTTGGAAGGGGAAAATCAAAGGCAGTTATTTATAAAGTTTGGGGGTTTGGCTTAAGGCACCTCTTTTCAGTGCAGGGTTCTGATTGGAATTAGACAAAATTTGTAATATAGGTTTTTTAGATTGGTGAATATAGCCAGGCAAGAGTTTTGAAGTGAGTCTTATTGAGTAATCATTTGATAAATGAACAGTTTGCCCACTGAATGATCTATCAGTTTGAGAATGGGTTTTGTGTCCTGAAGATGTAAACCTCTTGACTTGAGAAGGGCAGATAATTGAGCCAACTTATTATTCAGATAAGTAGTATTTTAGAAAGTTTCTAAAACAAATAATAAATTATTTACTTTATTTTCCTAGGCAAAATTTCTCCAAAATGCTAATATTTACAGCATTCATTCTTGATCCTATTAAGCAATATGCTTGCAGGAAGTTTGTTATCACTCCTATTTTAAAGATGATATTTATTTATTTATTTATTTATTTATTTATTTTTAAAGAGAGGGAAGGGAGGGAGAAAAAGAGGGAGAGAAACATCGATGTGCAAGAGATACATTGAGAAACGGCCTCTTGCACGCCCACAACTGGGGACCTGGCCTGCAACCCAGGCATGTGTCCTGATAGGGATTCAAACTGGTGATCTTTCAGTTCACAGGCTGGTGTTCAACCCACTGAGCAACACCAGCCAGGGCCTCACTCCTATTCTAAAAACTTTCACACACCATCTAAAAAACACAGTCTCATTTACTCTGGCAACCTACTACACCTGCTATTTCCAGTTTCCATTCTTTTGATGTTACTTATGATTTAGAAATCTAGGTTTGAAGCCTAAGCACTATATCTAATTCCTCTTTCAAAATGGCTCTGAAGGAGAACAGAATTTGTCACCCCAATATATGCCTCTGTTACAAGATTATCTTTAGTTGGTTATTTTAAGAAAGAGCAGACACAGGGAAGCTCTAAAAACTGAGTGGAAGTTGCCCTTTGTGAGAGATATTTGCATTTATAAGGAAAATCTCCCTTTGTAAGTGTATTTCCCTCTCCTGTTATGAGGAAGAAAAGGATGACTCAATCTGTAGAAACTCTTTATTGGTAGAGAAGGCCCTGGACTTGAATCTACATAACAATCTTACCCTTGTTTACTCTGTTTTTCCTGGTAACCTTCCAAAGCTGGCTTCCTGACTTCCCAACATTTTTCTTTGTCCTTGTACCACTGGAGATGGCATTTAAAGGAATGGTGTGTGCCATTTGAGGAAGTTATTGTTTCCCTGGGTGTCTCTTTTGTATACAGGAGGTACACATGTTATTAAGATTCTGTTTTTTTTTTCTCCTGTGAATCTGTCTTTTATTACAGGGAGGTCTCAGCCAAGAACCTAAAAGAGTGGAGGTAGCTCTCAATATTCAAATGATTACCCACTGTGTGCTACCTATTCACTTTATCAATGAATCTCTCTGATGAATCTCTCCAAAAGGTGATGAGATTATCGTAAGAAAGAAGTAGTTGAACAGAGTCCCATAGCATGAGACCAGAAACAGCCTTAGAGAACATTAATAGAGAGTGAGAAGGAAAACTGGATCTAGAAAAGACTATAGAAAGGTAGGAGAAATAGGATATTATAATGTCTCAGAGCCAAGAAATGAGAGATGACTTATTTCTTGGTGGGGTGATCATAATCGCCATGTCTGAGATGTTTAGGACAATAAGAATTAAAAGGAGATTGCTAAAGCCCCTCCCATGGGCTGAGGAGGATAGTAGCTTCCTAGGTGAAAGAATAAATATGTAGATTAAACAATGTAATAGGTAATCATTAGCTTGAATTTTATGGTTGTACAATTTCCAAAATTGCAAAGTGGAAAGAAAAGGTAAAATTGCAAGACAAATGATTGGAGAGATTTGGAAACTATCCCTAAAAGTGGGCATGAAATTTGCAATGCTGTGAAATGTCTTATTAAAATCTACAACCAGTTAGAAGTTACAGGCCCATATGAATTCAATTTCAGTATGCTACTGAGGTTGAGTAATACTTAGGTTAATGGCCAAATACCCCAAGTAGGAAAGAAGAATGAATCTTAGTTGAACTGACATGATGAACCCTCACTATCTTTTTGAAGCATTCAGGAATAAAGGCAATGTATTGTTGCTCTGTTCTACCTTACCCCCAGGGGGGTAGAACCTGTAGAAACCAGCAAGCCAACTGAGCATCCCTCCACAACATCAATTCACTTCCTCCCATTGACCTCCAACATTCTGATCATAGATAGTTGGATATTCAGGGAAAAGTTGATTCTAGTTGTCCTTTGGCAATGAATTCTCCACTGTCACAAATAGGCCTAAGCTGTTTTGGCAATTCTGTGAATGCCAGGTTCTTTTGGTAAATATCAGTGGCCTCCAGTGACTAGAAAATAAATGGAGGCTACCTATTTCCAACCATGAAGCTTACTACCAGGAGAGAGCAATTCTCAGAACAAATTCCACCAAAGGTATGAATATTTCTTGGCAACCTTCTATAAATAAAATAAGTCCTTTTTTCTGTTCTCAAGTCTGCCTTACATGAAAGTCTCAATCTGAAATGAATGCAATTACGTTCTTCCACCCTAAATGGCAGAATGTGGAATTCTTATAAGCATATCAAGTAGTAAGATTTTCAGTGAAGAAGAGGTTCAAGGTCAATAAGCTCCAGACTTGGAGCATTGTGCCTAGGACATAGACTTTTGGGCTTGCTGATTTCCAAGATCTCATTCATGTTAAGGAGGATGGTCCTCTTGTACTATTCCTAGCCAATCACATATGTTCACACTGCTAGTTTTTCCAATCAAAATTATTTTTAACATTTCTTGTGCAAATCAGCCAACCCTAAGGTGATGGTTTTATTTAAGATGCTTCATCTGCTAATTAGCTAGCCCCAAAGTGTTACTTCACATAAAGACACTGCATATGGTGATTACTCACCCCTAAGATTTTAATTAAAATTAACTTTTTTCTTTTACCCATATACTGCTTACACAGGCCTGAAGTATTTTAAAAGTAAATTCCCACACAGACAATATGATTCAATAACTCTTAAAGGTCTATATGTATAAACCATCAGGAAAGCCCTCCCCCCTCTCTACAACCTGGCTGCCAAAATGTGGGAGAACCACCTGCAAAGACAACTGGGATGAAGCCATTTTGACACTCAGCTCTGCCCTTTAATGTGTAATTAACTATTTACGCCCACTGCCCCTACCAGAATTTCAAAATATAGTAGCATTATCTCTTTCTTTGAATGATCACAGCACTTCTGGATCTCTTATAAAATCCTTAAGGCAGGGTCCAGTCTGTCCTGATCACCTCTCTAGGCATGGCTTCTAGAACAGTTTCTAATGAATGAATGTGTCAATGAATGAACAATTAATGAATTTGCTGATTGATTCCAGGCTATTAGTGAATCTCTCTGAGCCTCTGAAGTTTCCTCGTGTATAGCAGAGGAATATGAATAGTATCTATTGTATACTACTAAATTCATATCATTAACTCAAGTGCACTTTAGAAAGTGCTACATTAATTTTCTTGAAACACTACTTTATACAACCATACCACTGACAGTACTTATGGTATTATGTAATTTTCTTTGTCTGCTTTTCCCACTGGATTGTGAATTTGTTGAAGGTTAAGACTTGAGATTTTAAACTTTAAATAAATAAATAGTATACCCATACCTAGCACTGGGAAAATCACATAGGAAGTCTCAATGAACATTTGGTGAATACATAAATTTGCCAGAATTATTGAAATTGTCAAAAACGAGCCTAACCATAATTGCCCTCAAGTATCTGAGCACAAACATGTTTATTTACTTTCAAAGTTTGCCCACTCTGAAGATTTCCACTCTATTATTAAATATATCATGTTAAAAGTTAGCTTTTCATAGGAAATAAATTCCTCAGAGTAAGCTAACTGAGCCTGTTGACTTGTGGCTGTGTGTACAAAGGCAAATGAAACAGAAAGTTGCATAATTGCTCTGTCAATGTAGTTAATACTGTCAGCACCCTCACAGTTTCCTTTTCATTTAAATGGTACAGAAAATTGTCTCAAATCTTAAAAGAATACCCCTGAATTGGTTCCCTGCATGATATAAAACTGGTTTTCTATGAAATGGAAAATTAGAACTCATAGAAAAATACTAGTGCAAGAGTACTAGTTCTGTAGGTGTGACAAGGCAATAGTTTCAAAGTACTTTCCCCTATAAAACAGCTACATGGCATAAACCTTGAGGAGAAACACCACTGGGGACTGTATAGCTTTCAAGAAAGGGCACCAAAAAGTTAAAATTTTTATTTCCACTGTAAATTCATTATTTACAGCTGTACACCAACAAAGAAGCTTAGCTCTTCTTTAGAAACATTTGTTCTACAAGTAAAAAGATAAAAGTGCTAAAGCCGTGACATTCCCAATTGTTCTGGCATAAATCTACAATAATCGGAGACCTTTAAATTCCTAATTAATTTTTTTTAAATATAGAAAAATAATTTGAGAAGAAACATTTATATTTCCATTTCTAGTTCTTTCAAATTCAAATGATATTGTCTCCATTCTTATCTTCATATTACTTTTTCTAAAAAAATCTGAAAAAATGCCCTGGCCAGATGGCTAAGTGGGTTGGAGTGTCATCCTATGCACCAAAGGGTTTCAGGTCTGATCTCTAGTCAGGGCACATATCTAGGTTACAGGTTCGATGCCTGGTCAGGGCACATATGGAAGGCAATCGATGAATGTTCTCTCTCTCCTCTCTGTCTCTGTCTCTCTCTCTCTCTTTCCCTCCTTCCCTCCCTCCCTCTAAAATCAATAAACATATCCTTGGGTAAGGATTTAAAAAATCTAAAAATTATTTCAAGGGGTATACTATATTTTATTTTATTTTACATTGATTTTATAATATTGATCAATACTACAATCCAGCTCTGGCTGGTGTAGCTCAGTGGTTGAGTGCCGGCCTGAGAACCAAAGGGTTGCTGGTTTGATTCCCAGTCAGGGCACATGCCTGGGTGTGGGCCAGGTCCCTGGTTGGGGGCATGTGAGAGGCAACAACAGATTGATTTTTTTTCTCCCTCTCTTTCTCTCTCCCACTCTAAAAAATAAATAAATAAAATCTTTTTAAAAATACTACAACCCATTAAAATTAGTGAACTGACTTAAATACTAAACTATATGTGACAATCAAATGCCATTTGTTAGTAAAAATTGAATGTTGATGGGAGGTTAAGGTTGATCTAATTGCAGCTGAGGCCTAAATTTAGTGCTAATCTTTCTGAATTCAAAGATAAAATGGATATTCAGCCAAATTAAAAAAAAGAGAGAGAAAGCAAGAAATTTTGCCATCTGTGAGAATATGCATGGACCTAAAAGGTATTATGCAAAGTGAAGTAAGTCAGACAAAGACAAATACTGTGTGATTTCACTTCTATGTGGAATCTTAAAAACAAAAGAAAGAAAGAAAACAGAAACAGATTCATAGGTAAAGAGAACAAACTGATGGTTGCCAGAGGTGGAGGGGGCTATGAGGATGGGTGAAAAGGGCAAAGAAGAATAGGAGTTATAAACATCCAGTTATGAAAAAAAACAGAAAGTCATGGAGTTATAGCATAGGGAAAACAGTATTTTGACAATAACTTTGTACAGTGACAATGGTTATAGACTTACTGTGGTGATCACATTTTAAGGAATTTAAATACCAATCACTATGTTATATACCTGAAACTAACATAATATTTGTAGTGTCAACTATATTTCAATTAAAAAGAAAAAAGTTTTAAAGGAAAATTAATTATATGTGAAAACTGAACTTCTCTTTGACATGATAAAGTTTCTGCAATTTGAAAAAAAAAGATAAAATTAACCCTGGCTGGTGTGGCTCAGTGGATTGAGCACTGGACTGTGAACCAAGAGATCACTGCTTCGATTCCCAGACGGTTCACATACCTGGGTTGCAGGCCAGGTCCTCAGTAGGTAGTACCTGAGAGGCAACCACACATTGATGTTTCTCTCCCTCTCTTTCTCCCTCCTTCCCGCTGTCTAAAAATAAATTAATAAAATATTTTGTAAAAAGATAAAATGAGAAATATTATGGGGTTATATAGTTCTTATTTTCTGTAAAACAAACCAAAAGTATTTGTTTGTAAAGGCAAATGTTACTGCTATTAAATTATTTCATGAATACTTAAAGAACGTGACATACATATGGAGGAATATGATAGGCAATATCCTCCTCCACTTTGATTTGATAGAAGGTACAGAAATATTTTCCACATGGCCATTTCTTACACAGTCTCAAAAATAAAATGTAAGATAATGACAGAAAGTTGTGATACAGTAAAGCTCTTATGGCTAGAAAAAAATGGAATTTAAAATCTATTGGGGGAATCTCAAGTTCCTGCTGCAATATTGCTGCCTAGTCCCTGCAGTCTCACAAATATGCCCTTCCCCCTCCTCAGCCAGGCCAGAGTAGTCACAGTGACAGAGATAACCTCTTTCAAGTTTTCCTTATCAGACACTTTTTTCTTGAAACACATGAAATACATTTAACCTGGGATGGAAGTGAACTATTGGAGTAGAATTTGAAACAAGAAGCGTTTCAAACAGTTGGTGGAGATATACCACATTGCCACTAAAAAGCAAATGCCACACAGACATGAAAATTATGTCTTAAAGACTTCTGGTCTCCAGTCCTGCAAGTGAGGAGGAGCTTAGAAGCCTTCACTCCATCTTAACAAGTAAAAAGCTAAACAGCAAAGAAGGAAGGGAGGGAGGGAAGGAAAGAAAAGAAAAGGAAAGAAAAGAAAAGAAAGAGAGAGAGAAAAGAAAGGAAAGAAAGGAAAGAAAGGAAAGAAAGAAAGAAAGAAAGAAAGAAAGAAAGAAAGAAAGAAAGAAAGAAAACTCTTCCTAGATCTATCAGAGAAGTAAAGTCAGAGGTCAAATCAAGGTTCCCAAGCCCTGGCTGGCGTAGCTCAGTGGATTGAGTGCGGGCTGGGAACCAAAATGTCCCAGGTTCGATTCCCAGCCAGGGTACATTCCTGGGTTGCAGGCCAGAACCCCCAGCAACCGTACATTGATGTTTCTCTCTCTCTCTCTCTCCCTCCCTTCCCTCTCTATAAATAAATAAATAAATTTAAAAAAAAAAAAAAAAAAAAATCAAGGTTCCCCAAATTGAAGAGACAGACAGGCGGATACAGAGAAGCAAAACTTACAGCAGCAGAAACCCATGAGCAGAAACCTCTATTGGAATCACTGGGGGGTAGGAAAACCTCAACTGTAATTGATGAATTGCTGAAAGTTCAGTGTGGACAAGTCTGAGAAATAAAAAGTCCAGAAGAACCCAGTCACAGGGGGGTCCTCAAATTTCTGTGCATTTATTGCCAGGAGCCCCACCAGGTCCTCAGAGTGAATATCAGAAAAGAATCGCCTCATACTCCTGGCAGGGTAAGTGGAAAAAGAAACATTTTAAAATATGCCGGAGCATTCTGTTCTTTTAACAAGGCTGGCTCTCAGGAGAAACTATTTTTCTAGAGCCTAACCTAGCTGGGGGAGGAGAAGTATCCAATAACAGGTCCCTCTTGCCTTGGAGGCAGGGAAAGAGAAATACACAACCCCAGCCTTCCAGTCACCCTGTTACAACTAAGCAGGGGACAAGGGGGGAATACCAGGTGGAGGAGGGGTGGATGGCAGAGAAGCACTGGTGAATATCACTGTCAGGGGCACAGACTCTCCAAGATTCAGAGACTGTGGAATGCTTCACCTCCCCCAACATCTTACCATTCTATCACTAAAGGCCTATTTACTGCAGTTCCTTTTACCCAGTATATCATGTTCACCTTCTCACAAAAAATCACAAGCATACTAAAAGGCAAAATGCACAGTTTGAAGAGACTGAACAATCATCAGAACCAGAGTCAGATATGGCAGAAATTGGAATTATCTAAGAATTATAAAAAGACTGTGATTAATATGCTGAGGGCTTTAATGCAAAAAGTAGATGACATGCCAGAACAGACAGATGATGTAAGCATACAGATAGAAATTCCGAGAAAGAAGAAAAATAAAGGTGAGAGATCAAGAATACCAAAACAAAAATGAAGATGCCTTTGATTGGCTCATTAGTGAACTGGGCACAACTCAGGAAAGAATCTCTGAGCTGAGGAGAACATAAACTTCCAAAATTAAAAAGCAAAGAAATAAAAGAATGGAAAAATACAGACAAAGAAAGCTGAGTAACGGTGAGACTACAGTAGGTGTAACATATGTGTAATAGGAATACCAGGAGGAAAAGAAAGAAAGGAATAGAAGCAATAGTTTAAGCAATAATGGATGAGAATTTCCCCAAATTAACATCATACAAACCACAGATCCAGGAAGTTCAGAGAACAGTAAGCAGGATAAATAACAACAATAACAACAAAGACAGAAATAGAGATAGAAATATATCATATTTAAACTTCAGAAAATCAAAACTAAAAGAAAAGTCTTGAGAGAAGCCAAAGGGGGAAAATTTTGGAGCAAATATCCAATTTCTCTTCAGAAGCCAAGCAAGCGGTAAAGAGTGGAATAAAATATTTAAAATGTAGACAAATACTACCAACCTAGAATTCTGTACCTGTGAAGTTATTTTTTACAATTAAAGGAGAAATAAACTTACTCAGACAAACAAAATTTGAGAGACTCTGTTGCTGGTAAACCAGCTTTGCAAATATGTTAAAAGTTCTTGAAAGAGAAGGAAAATGATATAGATCAGAAACTTGGATCTAGGTACAGAAAGAAAGAACCCTGGGAAATGTACAAGATAAAATAAAAACTTTCATTTTTCTTATTGTGAATTGTTCTAACAGATAATATTTTGTTCAAAATAATAAACGAAACAATGCATTTAATTTTGTATATGTGTATATATGATTACAGGTGCTTATGTATAAATAAAATGAATGATAGCAATAATATGAAGGATGAGATGGAATTAGTGCTATTTGAAACTGAACTTGGATTATTTGTAAGTGTACATATATTGCAAACCCTAGGACAGCAGCGAAAAAAGAAAGAGAAGAAGTATAATTGATATTCTAAAAAGAGAGAAAAGACAGAATCATGCACAGTGCTCAGTTAAAACCACAAAAGGAAAAAAAGTGTGGAAGACAAAAATAGAAAGAAATAACAAAGGCAACAAATAGAAAACAGTAACAAATATAGTAGATATTAATCCAACTATATCAATAATCACTTTAAATGTCAATGATTTAAACACACCAACTAAAAGACAGAGATTTTCAGAATGGATCAAAAACAAGACCCAACTATATGTTGTCTACAAGAAATGAACTTTGAATATAAAGACATGGGTAGATTAAAAGTAAATGGAAGGGAAAAAGGTATACCATGCTAACACTAATAAAAAAATCTGGAGTAGCTGTGTTAATTTCAGACAGAGCAGAATTCACATCAAGGAAAGTTATTCAGGGATAAATGAGAACATAACAAGACAAAAAGCTTACAGGACCCTGACTGAAGTTTGGTAAAAAGAGTCTTTGTCACTGATTTATTCATAAAATATTTCAATACACTTTTTAATAATCTTGGGCTCTGGCAAAAGACATATTCAAATCTATGTTATGTTCTGCCACTTGCTAGCAGTGTGAACTTAAACAGAGATAATAGTGCCTCTCTTGTGGGATTATTATGAGAATTAAATGGGAATATATTACAGGCAATAAGTATGAGAACATGAAACCATAAAGTATGTCTACCAGTACTAAGCATCTAAATGTTAACTGATATTAAAAATAATAGTAATAAAGAAAATTTAAGATTGTAGGCATTGTATGACCAAGGGAGAATTTACTTCACATAGAATTCATATTATTGAGCAATTCATATTTCTTTATGACTAGAATTATAATATACTTTTTAAGAAATATTGACTAATACGGAATTTTGTCTTATATGGGTTTTAACTACATTGCTGGAGAAAATTTTAACCTTTTTAAGACTGAAAGAACTGTAGGAATTTTAAGGTTGCACTTTTTCTCAAAGGTTTACTTTATAGAAATTGTTCATTTGCATCCAGTAATATATCCTCAATGTTCATGTTAGTTATTTATCACTATATAACAGGTTACCATGAAAGAGCTTGAAAACAACAAACATTTATTATCTCATAATTTCTGTTTGTCAGGGATCCAGGAGCACGTTACTTGGGTGGTTTGGGCTCAGGGTTTCTCATGAGGTTGTAGTAAAGATGTTGCCTAGGGCTGTAGTGTCTGAAAAGTTGACAGGAAGCTGAAAAATTCACTTCCAAGCTCACTTTTGTAGCTTTCAGCAACAGGCTTCAGTTCATCAGCACATGGGCTGCTCCATTAGCTTGCTCTGACATGGCCTTCCCAAGAGTAAGTGACCCAAGGAAAAGAAAAGGAGAGCAAGTGAGAGAGAGCAGAGAGCATATCCGAGATGGAAGCCACAGCAGTTTATGATCATTATTCATTGGTCACACAGGCCAATTCTGGTACTGTATGATCAGGGGCTACACAAGGGTGGGAATACCAGGAGATGGATATCATTGGAGGTCTTATTGGAGGCTGGTCACCACAATCAGCAGCTGTGAATTTAAGTGTATCTGCCCACAGACTGTTTCGTCACCTATTCTCATTTTCTCCTAATACTTTAATAACATTACAGTAATGTCTAGAGTAAGACACATTTCATATATCTTCATTTGTCCTGCTATAAGATCTTAATCATACTGCAAACCAACATGCTCAGAAGCTCAAATATATACATGTGTATGTAGTTTTCATTCTCAAATAAGATAAATTGTATTTAAGACAAACTCCTCATGGAGACCTCACAAATTATTGTAGTGCTCCTAGTCTTGCATTGGCCAATAATTATCTAACATTTAAAAATGTTATTCTCATTATTAAATCATTGTTATGACCAAATGGAAACTGACATGCAGACTCCCATAATGAGATTCTGTGAAGTCATAAATGAATCAACAAAACTAGCTTTGAAATGACAAATTTCTCCCTGATGCATGTGCCTATGTGGTGTATCTATGTATGTTTGTGTGTACTACAATAGTTCTCACAGTTAAATGTTTTCACTAACTTTTCTCTGAAGCATATCATTGGTGCCTAGCAGAGTGCCCAGCACACAGTAAAAGCCCTTGTTTCTAGATAAATGCTTTCCCCAGAACTTCCCATCAGCCTTCTACTTTCACTTGCCAGAACTGGGTAACGTGCCTAAACGCAGATCACTCTCTAGCAAGTCATCATTCATTCCTTGGGTCTGGGAATGAAATTAGGGGTCTGTGCTAGCAAGTAAAAGGAAAATACCTGCAACCAGGCAGCCAAAAATCATTTACTGCAATATGATTGGTCTCAGAAAGGCTTAATAATTCTTAAGAACTCTGAATATACTACCAATTTCCTGCCCATGAAATAAGAAATTTCATGTTGTGGAAGAAAAAATCAAAATACACAAAACAAAGCTTTTCTACATTGATGACCCAAGTGTTTAAAGAACAAAACTGACTTATTTCCATAGAAATGACCAGTCATTTTCCCTGATTATTCCAACTTTTATTGATCTCTCCTTCCTATTATTTCCTTCAGCATGAATAGCCTCTATCCAGGGCAGATCTAAATTTTGTGGGCACTGAATTTATACGCTAATTGTGGAACCCTCTTTAAGAAAAAGAATATATAGTTAGGTTCAAAAGTGAACATTTGTTTATAACTAGAAAAGAAATTATATATTTTAAGTGACTGATAAATACCACCAGCATCACAAAAATCAAGAATATAGCACATTTTATGTCTTAACTGTCTGCCATAGCCATCTATATTTGGATGCATAGTCTAGATCACCTCTTCATATGACAATTATTTTATGAATTTTATTGTATATAGAGGGAATAGAAAGATAGTTTAAACTTTTACATAGTTGATCAAAATTAGTTCATTTTCTATTATTGTTTATGAAGATGCATAAGTCATGTGAGTTCATACCGTCATATTCACTCTTTATAATGCTGCTATACAAGGCGGGACCCCCCCAAAAACTGTAATTATCTTCTGGAGGGTGGACTTCTTGTAGGGTCACCTAGTAGGGCTTCCCCTGCTAGGTGACCCTCCTAGGAACCCATATGTATCAGTGTATCAGCTGGTGTTGTTGTGAGAGGCTGTGTTCAGCTTCAATGAATTTGTTTGAAGACTCTTTCAACACATTTGCCCATTTCATGATGGGTGATTTACGAGCACACCTGCTCACACCCCACTGAGTGTTCAGCAGTTTTTGACCAAAAGTTGCATGGCCCCCATGCTGCACCCTCCCTATTTACCCACTCTTACCCCCCAGTGACTTTGTTTTGTTTCTCTGGATGAAAACGTCTTCAAAGGGAAATATTTTGCTGATGTGGAAAAGGTGAAACAAACCAGCAATAGCACTAAAAGGCATCAAAATTGAAAAGTTCAAAAACTGTTTTGAACACTGGAAAAAACATCTCCATAGGTGTATTGCATCAAATGGAGAGTACTTTGAAGGTGACTGAAGTTTAACATGTAAGAATAAATACACATTTTTATAAATAAATTCTGGGTTTTGGGGGGGTTGGCCCCTCATAGATAAATGTCCTACACACAGAATTTTTGATAAATTATATTTCATAGAATTTCCATCAAAAATGATACATGTGACATTTGAAAGACCTTTGCATAGACAAGCATCTAGCCTCATACATTTCAAATCTTGTTTATCCTTCATTGCCTTTATATTTCCAGTGCCAGGAGGTATAGGTTATGTTCATATCACAACATAGCTCCAACTTTGCATCTTCATCTTGTAGGCCTAGAAGGTGCTAAAAGTATTCTTGGAAGCCACTCCTACCCTGGGCAATTAGTAGTAACTATACATAAAACTTCTTGTAAGCCACATAGATAAATCCTCCTAAAGCCAAACTAAGTCATCTCCAAATCAACTTCCCCTTAACCAGATCCCTAATGTGTTTACAACTCCTCCAACCCCAGTATATACAAGGCAAAGAGGGTGGGTAGAAAAAGGTGAAATGTGGAAGTGGTGTTGAAACTGGGTAAATAAGCAGAGACTTGAAGAGTTTGAGGTTCATGTTACAAAAAGCCTAGATTGCATTGAAAAAACTGTTAGTGGAAATATGGATGTTAAAGGCAACTCTGGTGAGGAGTCAAAAACAAAAGAGAAGAGCTGTAGAGAAAGCCTCTATAATATTAGAGATATACATATATCATCACAAACAGAATGTTGGTAGAAATATGAATGTTAAAAGTTCTGTTAGTCTCAGGTAGACATGAGGAATGTATTACTAGAAACTGGAGGAAAGGTGATCCTTGTTATAAAGTGGCCAAGAACTTGGCTAAATTGTGTTCTAGCATTTTGTAGGAAGTAGGAATGATGAACTTGGATATTTAGCTGAGGGTATTTATTGGGTTGGCCAAAGAGTACATTTGTTGTTTTTTTTTTCTGTAAGATGGTTCTAGTAGTGCTTAGTTGTCTTTAACTTCATGTGAAACAAATTTGTTAGATTGTATGGTGACATCTGTCACCATACAAAAATTGGTGAATTTTTGTGCTGCCATTTTAATATTGAAGATGGAAGAAAATACACCACATTTTCAGCATATTGTGCTTTATTATTTCAAGAAAGGTAAAAACAGAACTGAAATGCAAAAAAAAATTTGTGCAGTGTATGGAGAAGGTACTGTGACTGATAGAACATGTCAAGAGTGGTTTGCAAAGCTTCGTGCTGGAGATTTTTCACTGGACGATGTTCCATGGTCAGGTAGACCAGTTGAAGTCAATAGCAGACAAATTGAGACATTAATTGAGTATAATCAACGTTCTACCATACAGGAAATAGCTGACATACTCAAAATATCCAAATCAATAAAGTTATTGGTGAAAATGAACAATGTGTTTTTTATTACAGAAAAAAACTAAACAGACTTTTTGCCAACCCAATATAAGCAAAGTGTTGAGGAAATGACATCGTCTCCCCTTGCTGCTTGTAGTAAAATACTAAGGGAAAGAGACAAATTGAAGAAGGAATGGTTTATCATAACTCAAATTTCATGATTTGGAAACTTCTTAGACTATCCATATTGTAGGGGGGGGGAGAGAGAGAGGGAGAGGGAGAGAGGAGAACATGTTAGAGAGAGAAATCAAAGATGTAGGTGGACAGCCATTTGCTAAAGAGATCATAGCACATGACTCAAGGATCCAAGCAACCATCTCAGCAGAAGTCAGAAATTAGAGAGGAGGTTATACTGGTAAAAATGCTGCCAGCCTTGCCTGAAGGGGACGGAGATGGGATGAAATAAAAGAAGGCTGTCAGACTGCTGGGATTCTATAGGATGGGCCAATACAGAACATGCTGTATCCTTCAAGTAATGGGAAAAATGATCCTGAAGGCAGTTCAGAGGTCAGAGAGCTGCCACTGTAGGCTGAGGGCTCACCAGCCCAGGGAACAGAGCTTTCTCCTCCTTAGTTCTGAACGGGTTATCAGGCAGACACCCAGAGCCAAGGAGGCAGGGCCATCTCTCAGAGCTGAGGGAGTGTGGCTGCCACTATGATGGATCAGGAGGGTAGAACATCAAGCACAAGAGGTTTATTCTTGAGCCTTAATATTTAATGGCATTTGCCTGCTAAACGGACTTGCTTGGGACTTGCGATCTGTCTCTTGTTTTCCATTTCTTCTTTTTGGAATGGGAATGTCGATCCTCTGCCTGTCCCACTATTGTATTTTTTTAAAGATTTTATTTATTTTAGAGAGAGGGGCAGGGAAGGCGAAAGAGAGAGAGAGAAACATCAATGTGTGCTTACCTCTCTCTCACATACCCCTTGCTGGGGACCTGGCCCGAAACCCAGGCTTGTGCCCTGACTGGTAATCGAACTGGCTTGACTGGATTGCAGCCCGAGCTCAATCCACTGAGATACACTAGCCAGGGCCACTATTGTATTTTGAAAGCAGATAACTTGTCTGGTTCACAGTTTCACAGCTAGAGAGGAATTTTGCCTCAGGATGAATGAAACCTGGAGTCCCACACAAATCTGATTTGTTTGTTTGTTTGTTTGTTTGTTTGTTTATTATTTATTTATTTTATTTTAATCATTGTTCAAGTACATTTTTCTGTCCTTTACTCCCATTTCAGTTCACCCACCCATCCCTCCCCACCTCCCTCCCATTTAAATCTGATTTAGATGAGACTTCTGACTTAGACTTGATGTTGGAATGAGTTAAGGCTTTTGTGGCTGTTGTGTCAGAGTGAGTGTAATTTGCTTGTGTCAAAGACATAAATTTGTGGGGCAGAAGGCAAAGGATTATGGGCTGAATTGTGTACCCCTAAAGTCCTAACCCCTAGTAACTAAGAATGTGACTGTATTTGGAGATAAGTTCTTTAAGGAGGTAATTAAGTAAGAATGAGGCTATATAGGTGGGCCCTAATCCAATATGACTTGTGTTTTTACATAAAAAGGAGATTAGGGCACAGACATGCACTATGTGAAAACACAGGGAAAATATAGCCATCTTCAAGCCAAGCAGAGAGGCCTCAGAAGAAACCAAACCTGCTGACACCTTGATCTCTGACTTTCAGCCTCCAGAATAGTGAGAAAATAAGTTTATGTTGTTTACGTCCCCAGTCTGTGGTACTTACTTATGGCAGCTCTAGCAAACTAACACAATTCCCTTGGACCCTTCCAAGGGACCCATTCTAGTATGGCTGCCTGAAGCTTAAGGTTCACTCACTTTATGATATATCAATCTCTCCGGGTACCTCACAATTTATCAGTTTATTTGATTCTATTGTGTATCATTCACTAATCACTCTAGTAAGCGCCTTGAGGACACTCTCAGTTTCCTGAGTATTCAACATCTATCCTAGCTCTTGTCTTGCCCCATTTATGTCCCAAAATAGAATGGAATACAGTAGGTATCTCACCAATAACTTTTATTGACTTATTCATCATAACCACATGGGATCTTACCTCAAGTTCCTAAAGGTTCTTTAAAGAGGGCGTTTACCATCTTCCTAAGATTAACTTCTATTCTGTGAAGCCATAGTTATTGTTTCAAGTACAGATTTTCACATAATAATTTGTTGAAAGCCAGGGTAATTCTATCCCGGGGTAAATACTATCATATGCTGAAATTACAATATACAAAATGCAAAGAACCAGGTATCAAGTAACTATTTATTAATAACTGAAAATAAGAAAACTAATTTATACCTAGAACACATAAATATCATGAAAAAGAGAACTCCAAGTGATTAAATGACTGGAAGGAATCATTAACTTCATGTTTGAGGCCAAGAGCTAGCCAAATTAAGAAATTGTTAATACACTTTCCAAGAGTTTTACACCCACTTCACCTCCTTGAAATTGAAATCTGGAAAGTATTTTTATATGTGCAGAATCCTAGTTTCACATTTTCATATACACAATTCTGGTGAGTGCGTGTAAATACAGATTGAATTTAGAAAGATAACTAATGCCTGCTTCAATTGTATAAGGAACTGTGAACATCCCACATCCTGTCCATTTGTAACATATTGCTGTAATGTTTGTCCTTTTAACTGATGGATTCTTAAAATTGGCTTGATTTCTATTCGTTGTTCCTAAAAATTAGTATTGATTTAATTACTTCCCTGGTTAATAACTTAATAGGCTTTAGTTTCATGATTCATTGAAAGAAAACATCCAGGACTGGAAAACATAATTATTATATTTCCATACTGATTTATTCTACTGATTGTTTCCTTGACATTGACTTGAAAGTGGAGTTTAGTATATCGGAGTCCATATTCAAACTTCTGACTTCTCAAGGCAAGTCCCAGATAGACTTTCTTATAAATAAATAAACTAATTAATTAAATACCACAACTGAGCGAGGCAGTCTGTTTCTTCTGAAACTGGACCTTTGTTTTACCTGTCAGACATATTGAGGAAAATGCTAGACTGGGCCCTAGTGAAAGAAGAGTAAAACACAAGCATGTCTCATTCAGAAGGAGGAATAAAAAATATATAACTCCTACTTTGTCTGAGATATTACAATGTAAGGAAAATTTATAGCTGAGTACTATAATGTGAGAAAAAAGTTGGAAAACTGGATTTTTAAAAAATCATAAAGTAGGAGGAAATGAAGATACTTTAGTTGATGGAAAGCAGATTGCTTAAGCAGATAGACAGGGGATCGATACAAACCCTGTCTCTTTCTGGTCAGGGGTCAATGTTTCATATGCGAAAAAAGATCGAAGTTTGTGGGGATCTTGACGAAACTGGTATAGTACTAACATTTGCTTGCTTATTTGGCCAACAACAAATTGCAATTCATGGTTTCAGCTAATAACCGTAACAAGCAAAAATCTTGTTTCTGTTTAACCCACCATGCTAAAGGCTAACAATGTGTTTCATAAGGGGGCCCTGCCTTGATTATTATTGTTGATATAAGAGGGTAGATAATAAATGTATTTCCTAAGCTGGGTTCCATGATGTGAAATACTGAAATAATAAATTTTACATCCATAGGGTCATAAGATAAACAAAGTATGAGTGTTATAATTATTGTACCTGAATTGTAGGTGGTTGACTAGGGTTCCACTGAATAAATATGTTTCTTAACTGTAAAAATAATATATGCTCATTGTAGAAAATTGGAAAAACAGGGAAATTTAAAACTAATGCTTTATATGCAACTGTGTTCCACTTTTTCCCCTCACACAATGCATATCTTCTGTATTTCTAAACTGCTGTATAATTCTTTGTAAACATCATTTACATAGTTTCATTTTTATGGTAACTTACAATAGTAAGTTAAATGAAAGGTGGTACTTAGAAATAGATTACACATATTTAAAATTAAATATACTATGTCAAGAGAGAATATATGTAACCAGAAACTATTATTTGTTGTTTGTTGAACAACACTACATTTTTATGATCTCACTTATAACTGGAATCGAAAGAACAAAATTAGTGAGGAAATTCGAATCAGAGGCACAGAAACAAGGAACAACAGACTGTTAGCTGTAACACAGGAAGTTGGGGCTGGTTGAAAGGAGGTGAAGGGATTAGTCAAAGAACATATATGCATCATCCCAGGACATAAACAAGGTGTGGGGATTGCCTGTGGGAAGGGGAGCTAGGGGGAGGGGCAAAAGGGGGAAATTCGGACTATAATAGCATAAACAGTAAAAAAAAATTAATGTTATATTTTTAAACAATTGTCTTTTCTAGTGCTGTTCATTTTCTTGCATTCTCATTTATGGAAATGAAAAACTGTGACTGTGAATAAATGTGTCTAAAGCATATAACGAAAGCATGTCATTACTACTTCCTCAGAAATATTTTAGCTGTGGTGGAAGTCAGAGAAGAATTTTAATTTGGGCTTCCCTCAATTGATAATTATAGCTTCTAGTTAAATTGATGTAAACATACAATAACTCAAATACTCAACCACATGACTTTTTAGCACCTTAAATTATGTCTCCCCTAATTAAGGAACCCATTAAGCTAAAGTTTCAGGTAACATATTCTCAGCATTTCACTGAACTTAGGTCAGTTGCTTGGTTTTATTTTAGGCAGTGTCTATTCTGAGATTTTCCAGACCATGTTTTCTAATGCTATCGGAAAGGCTGTAACAAACTAGTGAACTGTCTGTCCATGAACTTGTCCGGAGTCTTTACCAATAATTAAGAAAAATATTTTACTTTGCTCTTGATATGGTTTCTTTAGAACAGAAAACAGCCAGAACCTTGAGAGTATTTTTAACAAAACCATTTCTAAAGAGAGAGAAAGAACAGGTGGCTTAAAGAGAGAATTTCAACTTATGAAAGTAACTAAATCTTTCTAAATCCATAAATAGTCTCCAGTCCTCGAGTTGTTCAATACTTAAAACTTAAACGCTTTTGGCTCTAAAAATATTACATCTAATAATTTTGAAGTATGCTATCAGTAATGCATTTTTTTATTTTAAAATATCTTAACACTGAGAATGTCATCATGAGTTATGACACTTTTCTATATTTAATTTTATTTGGTGCCGTGGGCAATGAAGAAAAGATTTTAGTGAAATAGGGCTAATAATAACTTCACTTTAACCTTTATTATTTTTCTTTCTTTATTTTTTCTTTTATTAGCTAATCACAATTGAGTGCTCTTTAAATCAAGACACCAGTGACACTTTGTTTCCAATTAACAGTGAAAACCTTTGTTGATCTTTGAACTTTTTTATGAGATGAATTTATATTTTCCAGACTAACATGCATGAAAACATAATTCTCTATACTCATTAATTTTCAAGTTTGCTGCTTTAATGAGAAAAATCAGGATAAGTATAACGGCCTCTGCTTATCTAAGGCATTAGGAACTTTTGCTAATATAAAGAGACCAAAAATGCTTTTGAATAATAACCAACATTAATTGAGCACTTGCTATATGCCAGACGGTTCTTTGTGCCAAATATATATTAACTCATTTAATAATCAAAACAGCCTTATGAGGTAGAAACTATTAAATAGTGAACACAAATAAATATGCCTCATCTACTTTTAGGGTTAATCCTTTATGTATTCCATGGCTCCATGTAACCATTAAAGTAAAACTCAGATGCTTAAAACAAATATTTAATGGCATGGAAAAATGCATATGGCTTAACACTTAAACCCTATATATTGTGTTATAATGGCTCTGTCTTATATAGGTGCATATTTATCTAGATAGAAAGAAATGAAATTTACTAAATATTCATAGTGTTTCCCCTAGTTAGTGGAATTTCAGGTGGTTTTCATTTTCTTCTTTATACACTCTACATCATACACTTTATACATCACTTTATACATCACTTTATACATCACTATATATCACACATGTATACACTACATGTATACATACACTTTATACATCATTTGAACCCAAATAGAACCAACAACTTAGCCGGCAATAAAATATTAACAAAAATCACATAAAGGATGTGGACTGGACTGATAGAAAAATGTGTTCTGTGTTAGCTGTTAATGTTCCAAAGCAGAAGGACCAAGCTAAAAGAATTGTTGATCCAGTTTCAGACCATATTCTGGTGATCTGGGAGCTATATATATTTTTTTCCTTTTTTCTTTTTTCTTTTTTTATTGTTATTCAAGTACAGTTGTCTTCATTTCCCCCTCCCACTCCCCCCACTCCAGCCATCCCTACCTCCCACCCCTGCTCCCAACCCCCCTTGGTTTTGTCCATGTGTCCTTTATAGTTGTTCCTGAAAACTCTTTCACCTACTTTCACCCCCATTATGCCCTCCCACCTCCCCTCTGGTCACTGTCAGTTTGTTCCTAATTTCAATGTCTCTGCTTATTTAGTTCAGAGTAAAATGTATAGGAGACAAGCCAAGCATTTTCCTTTGTTCCAAATGATCATATGTGCAATCCTTACTGATCCATTTGTACTCTTCTTAAATTAGAGTAAGTATCCAATGCTAAGGATCCAAGAATAGAATTCAACAACACTTTTCAACTTTGTCCTATGTCAATCCAAAGAGGCCCATTTAATTCTGATCCATATTGGAGAGGAAGAATAGGAATGTTGTGTAAGAAATGTGAAAGAATTAGTATATCTTTAAGAGAATGTGCATATTCACTAAAAATATTAATTTGAAAATATAATCATATATAATAAAGGCAACATATTTAAGTTGATATAGAAAGCTGCCTAAGCCAGTGTTTCTCAAAGTGTGATCCCCTGGATCATCTGTGTAAGAACCATCTGTGGTACTTGTTTAAAATGTGGAATTTTGCATCCCTCTCACAAACTAACTGAATCAAAATCTTGGGGAGTGGGGATCATGTTACGTGAACATTCAACATGCTTCCCAAATGATGTTAAAGCACAATAAAGCTGGATCATCACTGCCTTAGTGGTAAGATTTAGTCTCTGACAATGAGAAACTGTTTATAGTCACAGTAAAGAAACATAATGGAGTATGCAATTGTGCTGCAAAACTGCAATTAAGGACTCAATTGCCTCTGAAGAGCACAGTGTTGAGGACAAATACCTCTCAATACGCCTCTCATGGTAACCTAGATTAGTGCATCTCAAATCTGGTTGATTCTCAGAATTTCCTGGGGAGATTTTAAAAGCAAAAATTCTCAGGCTCCGTACCATATGCAATGAATCGGATTCTCTGGGGAAAGGGTCTGGGAATCTAATGTTTTCACACTTTCTAGGAGATTTTGATGATCAGCCCTGTTTTTAAACCACTGGTCTAGATTACAGGATAGGCCAAGCATTTCATTCTGAACTAGTTTTCCTCTCTACTTAGAAGCTCTATGGCTCTTTGTATGCCCTGAATCTACACCTGTTTAACACTGTTTTTTTTAATTTTGTTTTTTAGGAAATTGATTCAAATGCTGGTCACTATAACATCTTGTAGAAACTTGATCATGGGTGCAGCAATGTATCATTAGCTCCAATGACATTGGTTTCTGCTAACTGCATTGAACAAATAAACTGTGGCACGTTGGTCTGATTAAACTTTAGCAGCCATTATGAATGAGCTGCTGTGAGTAGCTTATATGAGCACAAGACCAAAGGATTAAACACTTAACATTATTTTGATTACATTTATTTCCTACTTAATTGAGAGGTGGGATTGAGACTCATGAACCTTAATTATAATGAAGAGTTCCATGATACATTTTATTGATAAATGAAATGATATGAAAACTGGCAATTCCTTCAAATTAGGGAAATACAAAAACAATTACATTTAATAAATATGCCTAACCTCTGAGGGGTTCCTTAGGCTTTTCAAATTTTTTCACATGCATGTTTAAATTTTATTTGACCCTCAGAGGAATTGTGTGAGATAGGAATGTGTAATATCAGCTGTCCTATTTTTTGAATGTGCAAGTTAAAGTCTACATATTAAATAATTTGTGTGTAAGGTTATATAGAGCTAGCACAAACATAAAACCGAGCCTAGCCCTGGCTGGTGTCATTCAGTGGATTGAGTGCTGGCCTGCAAACCAAAAGGTTGCTGGTTCGATTCCCAGTCCAGTACACATGCCTGGGTTGCAGGCCAGGTCCCCAGTAGGGGGTGTGAGAGGCAACCACACACTGATGTTTCTCTCTCTCTCTTTCTCCTTCCCTTCCTCTCTCTCTAAAAATAAATAAATATAAATAGATAGATAGATAGATAGATAAAACCTAGCCCAGAAACTAAGTCTTCTATCTCTTAGTGTTCTTCCCTCCACTGCATGGTGCTACTTCCTTTATTTATTTTTTAAAGTATTTTATTTATTTATTTTTAGGCAGAGGGGAGGGGATGGGAGGGAGAAAGAGAGGGAGAGAAACATCAGTGCATGGTTGCCTCTCATGGGCCCACAACCCAGGAATGTGCTCTGACTGGGAATCGAACTGGCCACCCTTTAGTTCCCAGGCCAGCAGTCAGTCCACTGAGCTACACCAGCCAAGGTTTACTTCCTTTATTAAAACCCATTCAAGGTGGCAGAAAGCTAAGTAGATAGATTTTCTTCTCTTTTAGGGATAAGGAAAAGTAAAGGAAAAAAAGTCTTCGGTGAAGTTATTTTCTGAATTCTGCCCTCACTGGATGCTGCCTTTTTAGAGCAACTTATTTTCAGAAGAGTTTGTTAGTCCAACCCCTTTGCAGATAAATCAGTCACCGAAGCTACAAATCAAAGTGCACAGCAGTTCCACACTGGTGCATTCATACTATGAAAAGAAAGACAATAATCTTTATTGATAAACAGGGTTTTAGATCCTAATACATTACTTCATAAAAACATAAAACATAAGAGCAGAGAATGCTGTGTAAAACTGCTCCAGATATTCCCATTAATGTGCAGCTAACAAAAAAGAAACCAAACTGCCATCATTGTATTGAGCAGACAATTACAAGGGGAAAAAATATCAGCAGTCAAAGTGGAAATTGTAAGGATAAAAGAAGATTGTGAAAATGTTATTAAATAAGAAATTGAAAAGTTAGGTCACATTGGCCTCATCAAGATATTATTAGCTTACTGACAAAAATAAAACAGCAAAGAAATGGGGGCGTTTTGAAAAAGAACCTATGTCAGAACAGTGTTATAGAAGTGAAGGTAATTATTTTTACTTTGGAAGAGAACCCTTTAGACTGCCTGCTTTGTGACAGCTCCAGTGACACCAAATACTCAAATAGGATCAACCCTTCCAGCCCAGCGGGAAACCTCTTGGTAGCAAACGAGACAGCACACTGGTAAGAATTAGAGAAATTCATTCAAACCAAGGACTTATACTGGACCTTAAAAATCATTGCAGTTGCCGAAGAGCAAACACTTTATCTCATTCTGTAACTGTCATCTCTGAGCTCATGACTGTGCAGTAGAGGTTTCAAAATAGAGGAGCCAGACCTTAACAAAAAAGTATAAAGTGGTTTTTGAACCTCATCAGCAATCATTTTCTTGATCAAAGCTGACTTTATCCAAACCAGATTTTTGTACAGTATTTATGTGTGCCTAGAGGGTAATGAGCACTATAAACCCAATGAATAAAATAAAATATATTTGGTCATATTCTCTCCTGTGCCTTAGTCTCTCCCTGGGAAATGAGTGCGGTGGTTAAGGAGGTGCATTAATGTTTTTAGGCTACTTATTGCATAACTGCTAGAAGGGGTTAGTACCTTAGTGGGCTCCCTAAGCCTCTAACTTACTCCTAAGGAGGGACTTAATGGGAATATTAACCTCCAAATTACATAAAAAAGCTTGATCAAGTGCTAAAGGTAGAAGGCAAGCATTATTCTAGATATAGAAGGGAGACAGTCAGCATGACATAACTTTTAGCCTATCTGGAAAACATAATGCTCCAGAAACTTCAGTGGGCCATGTTTCCCAAGGAAGAAATAGGAGCTCAGCTACCTGGAATAAGTGAGTGTTCTTATGTTCTGACACAGTAAGCCCATCCTTACTGGGCCACTATTTAATAGCCCAGTAAGGATGGTTCTTGGTTGCCCTGACATATGTTTATATAAGAAAAAGATCAAATATAACAAGAATACCAAATACTGATCTGGGAAGATCAGTGTGTGTGTGTGTGTGTGTGTGTGTGTGTGTGTGTGTGATTAAGGGACAAAAACCCTTGGGGGGATATATATCATAATCGTGCACACACATTCATCATCCCAGATCAGTATTTGATATTCTTATTAGATTTTATTTTTCTTATATTCTTTTATATTTAAAGCATTGTCATCTAATGGAAGTATGATGTTTTTCAAGTGAATTTTGTTGTTGTTCTCTTATTAGTTTTTTATTGAAATAGCAACATTTTTCCTATTTAGAAAAAAGTGAAGGAAAAGAAAAATAACTTTCCAAATCCTTCCACCTAGAAACAACCAGCATTAACATTTAGTTGTCTTTCCACTCACTTATCAGTATAGCTAGAAATATTTTATTTTAAAAGTGCAAGTTTTGATACTGAATAACTCAGTAAATCAGGTGGTTTTTGCACATTATCCCTTCCTCACATACAAAAACATCTTTTATATATATATGGAGACCTGTTTATATAAGTGTTTAAGTGAATATTAAAGTATATTTATCATCCTATTATTTAAAATCTGGAATGTGTGTTTAATCTGGTGTTCAAAGAAAGATTTTTTGTGTGCAAAATGATCAAAGAAAGATTTTTAAAAGTAATAGATGGGTCATTTCTAAGACAAACTCATCTTACCTGAAATATAATGGTGCTCATAATAGTGTCTTTCCCAAGAGTCAGAATTCAGTGTGAACCCTGGATTAACCTTTGAATTAGAGTTTCATCATAATATGTTTAAATAATTGAGACTTTTGATTAAAAAAGAAGAAATAAAGGAAAGAAGAAACGAAGGAAGTGAGGAAGGAAAGAAGGGAGGGAGGAAAGGAAAGAAGGAAGAAAGAAAAAATCAGTCTTTTTTAACCTCTAACATGAGGAAATCATTATTATTTAGAATTTTTAATAATATACCCATGGCAAAATATTACCTGTATGATTTACTATGTAAAAAGGATTGTGAGAACTGCCCTGGCTGGTGTGGCTCAGTTGATTGCAGTGTTCTCTAAATCGAAATGTTGTGGGTTTGAATCCTGTTCAAGGCACATAAACGTGGGTTGCTTGTTTGGTACCCGGTGGGGTCACGTGCTGGAGGCAATGAATGGATGTTTCTCTCACACACTGATGTTTCCCTCTTTCTCTCCCTTCCTTCCCCTCTCTCTAAAATCAATAAGCATGTCCTCCAGTGAGAATAACAAAAAAAGATTTTAAGAACTAGGCATGACACATCAAAATAGTAGGGTATCTGCCTAGAATTTGGAAAAAATACTCTTTAGTGGAAATAACAATATTGTTAATTAAAAGCAGAAAAATAACTAAGACATTGGTGATCAATCAAAAAAATACAGTTAAAAGCTTTGTGTCCTAAAAAGAGAAATTTGAGCATGCACTGACATGCATTAATATTTTTTATTTACTACATAAAAAATATTCTATGGAACCTATTCCCCCACTGACACATGAAGAAATTATGTAGGTAACTCTTAAATAGATTAATGAAAGAGTAAGCCATTTAGCATTTTACAGTTCTCTTTATTCTTTCATGCCATTTCCCATGTGAATATTCCCCAAACCTCAGAACCAGAATCTATAAAATTACAACCTACGGTAACATGCACTTTCCAGGAAAGTGCTATGTACTAGCACTTTGTGTATCTGGGTATGCTAATCTTTGAGATTTTGCAACATCTAAAATGCAATATGCTTATAAAGTATCCTGTTTGAGATACCCACATTGAAAACATCATTTTACACCAATACTTGCACTGCACTCTACTTTCTTCAGTTATATGCTTCACTTCTCTAGTATTTTGCAGGGCTTTTACTGGCAAAGAATTTCTCATTGCTTTCATATTTCAGTTATTGGTTTACAAGAAATTCATATACTTTTGGAAAGTTCTGGGAAAGAGTAGTACACATTTGTTCGAATCTTTTTAAAATTAAATGTGTGAATGGCATAGAAGAAATTAATCGTGTTCCGTATAAACACTGTTCCAAGTTGCAGTATGTTCCAAGGATGTGGGAATGCTAATAAAAACATTAATAAAGTCAAAATGTCAGGTGAAGTCTCAGGATTCTAATAGATCTTTTGCAGAGCAGAACAAATGGAAATTGATAACCCTGGGTTCATAAATAGTAAAAAATTCTAACATTATTTCAGTGTGTGTCAGTAGCACAAAATAAGAGATCCTTAGAAACTCCTAATAAAGATAAAAATCAGTGACACAGAATGAGGGAGTGGGAAAAGATCTAAAGAGGTTAGCGTGCCTAGCCTTGGGCTCTTAAAATAAGTTGCATTCATCTGAGATAGTACTTTTGCACTATTATCTTTATCAGAGGCATCAACACCTCATTCATCTGGAAACCCCTAATTCAGAATTTCTGATGATCAAAATGGCTGTGGGTTTGCCCTGCAAGAATTGTGAACAAAGATTTTCTATGTAATTAAGGGTTTCAGTTAGATAGCAGAAGAAATATTTGGTTTTAGAAGCAAGCATACTTTCCAAGCTCTCAAAAAATCACTTTAATTTTTATTTCCCTTACAAATGCACTATGGAAAACTTGGGGAAAAATACAAAAGTAGAAACAGAAAAGTAAAAATAAAATTTCACATAATCCCATAACTCATAGATACCCACAAGTAATATTTTAAACAGCAGGGATTGATAAATTTTTTCTGTAATAGGACAGATAATAAATATTTTAGTCTTTGTGAGCCACATAAGTTCTCTACTTATATACTTTTGGTTTTGTTTTGCTTTGAACACCCCCCCCTTTTTTTTTACACATGTAGGGTGTTTGCTCACAGGAAGGGCACGAGTTCTGTGCCCCTCCACACAACGAGTTCCTGTTGGGTGTGTTGTAAACTGAGGAGCCATTTCTTTAGGCCCCCTGCTCTGAGCACATCCCCTGAACGACCCTTTTAAAAATGTAAAAAACCATTCATAGCTCAAAGGTCATACAAAAACAGTCCCTCAACTGGGCTTGGTCCATGGGTTGTAGTTTTATCAACCCTTTTTTAGTGTATATCTTCAACCGTCATTTTTCTTTTAAAGATTATTATTTTCTTTTTTCTTTTTTTAAAAAAGTCCATTACATATTTTTTAAAGGCTTTATTTATTTATTTTTAGAGAGGGAAGGGAGGGAGAAGGAGAGAAAGAGAAACATCAATGTGCGGTTGCTGGGGGCCATGGCCTGCAACCCAGGCATGTGCCCTGACTGGGAATCGAACCTGCGATGCTTTGGTTCACAGCCCGTGCTCAATCCACTGAGCTATGCCAGCCAGGGCTAAAGATTATTATTTTCTATGTAAAATATCTTAGTCACAAATAAAAGTTGTCCCTTGGTATCCACAGGGGATTGCTCCCAAGACCCCCTCGGATACCAAAATCTGCAGATGCTCAAGTCCCTTGTATATTTGCATATAACCTATACTCATCCTCCTCAGTACTTTAAATCATCATCTCTAGGTTACTTATAATACTTAATACAATGTAAATGCTATGTAAGTAGTTGTTATACTGTATGGTTTAGGAAATAATGACAAGAAAGAAATGTCTGTATGTACTCATTGCAGACACAACTATCATAGGCCTAACTGCATAGTATATCTCAAAAACAACATAACATTTGTATCGAATATTTTCAATCTGTGGTAGGTTAAATCTGTGAATGTGGAACCCATGGCTAAGGAGCTTGCAGATATAGAGGGATGACTGTATTTACAATATTAATATTAAACTTTGCCATATATTATTTTAACTTGTACTCCAAAAAGAACTCAATATTACAAATGCATCTGAAGTCTAACCCCCTTCCCAGTGGCCAAGTTCTAGAGGTTTTTTTATCCTGAAATTATGAATATATTATTCCTGCCCATGATTTTTAGGCTTTTACTATTTATATAAATACCCACAGTGATACTGTTTTGTAGTTACACAAAATAATTGTATTATATGAACCTTGTATTTTTCATTCAACATTATGTTTTTAAGATGTCTCTTAAGTGTTCTCCCCCTATTTAAATCCCTCTCAATAATGTTATGTGCAGGGTGGGCCAAAGGAGTTTTACAGTTGTGGGTACCTGAAACACAGAGTTTATCCTGGTATTTTTATTTATTAATTACTGCATTATTTTCCATGTAAGCAATTGTAAAGGTACTTTTCCCCCACCCTCTATATAATTGTTATGAGTCACTCTAAACTATTCTAGAGAGCTTGTATTTGGCAATACTCTTAACAATTAGTCTGTGTTACTAAATGCATTAACCTTATGTTTTATATATCATAGTTTAGAGCTAAGGGGACTCCAAGACTAGTCCCTCATATTATCAATGAATTAACAGGCCCAATAAGAGTAACTGGCATGTGTAAGAACCTAGTTTTCATGCTTGTCCATTCTTAAAATCAATGAAGCGGTTACAGCTCATTTGCTCCCAGGGCATACTAATCTTGCATCATAATCACAGCACAATAAAAATAACAAAGAAATTCTCTGGCCTTGCTGGCACATGTAGAATTGCTGGAACACCTGCTCCCTTCAACTAGCTCCAATTTGGTGAGTCTCCGAGGAATATCTCACATGAATTTGAATATAGTGCATTGCTTGATGATCCCATGGTGTCAACCATGTTTTTTTCAAATGCCCTCCAGATCATGGTCCTCTAGAGGATACATATCTTAGATATGTTCTGCCATTTTCTTCTTCTGGCTGCTCTAATTGATAGCTCTCACTTGCCATTACAAGTGCTCAAATGGATGGTGACCTCTTTGACTTCTTCATGCACTTTGTATGCTGGTTTGGTTTGTTGCTCAGGGTGCTTTTTATTCTAAAAGTTACCACAAATGAAGAACATGTCCACCACATTACTTCTTCTATCTAAGCCCTACAGAGATTTAATGAAGTAGATTTAGGACTCTGGCAGAAGAACACGAGGACTGGACAATGGGATAATGAAAGTTATTATCAAACTGAACTAAAATGGAGCCGGCTCACTTGGTTTCCAGCCAGCCAGATAAACTGACAAGGATTTATTGTAAAGCGCTATAGAATGGAGAATGGGCAGCTTTTGCTGGTCTGCTCAATGGTGGTTGGTTTTAACTGGTGAGATTGGTAGTAAGGGTCTTCAATGTGTAATCAGCTAGGATTGCTAGGACCTGGAGTTACAAAGAGAAAGTTTAGGATTTTTGCTCATCGTTCCTCTGGTGGTCAGGTAGGGTCAACAGTTTTCTATCTTGTGAGGGGGTTCAGGTTCCTGTATAAACAACTCAAGGTAACATCAATATGTTGTCTGTGATTCCAGAGGGGGAAAGTTGACTTAGGTGAAAGTAATGAAAAAGGATTCAGGTCTGGTTTCATACAAGTGAGAACATGGTGGGTGAGGGGGCATTGCCAAAAGTAGATTCTGGCTCAGTTTTAAAGTGACAGAATCACTCTACCCATATTATTTGCCACAGTTTTCTCTTTGCTAATGATGAAATCCACCCCTACTCCCAGTCCAGGATGCTCCATGACCCTGCATGAAAATAGTTTCTTCACCAATCTATTCCTACAACCCTTTAGATATGCCCGGATAATATAGCTCCTAGGATAATCAGTCTATTTCTCAAATTAAGATTTCCTGGTACATATCACATTAAAAAAATCTATAGAAGAACATTTTTTAAAAAATTTAGTCCAGCCTTTCCTACATCTTTCTTATTCTGATACTTAAGATTTATAAGAGTCCATTTTCATCCTCTAATTCAAGCACTACATTCATTTCTTCCCCCTCTGGCTTTATTGAGATAAAATTTACATATGACATTATGTCAGTTTAAGATATACAATATCATGATTTGAGATATCTATAGATGTCTGCCCTGACTGGTGTAGCTCAGTGGATTGAGTGCCAGCCTGCGAACCAAAGCGTCATAAGTTCAATTCCCAGTCAGGGCACATGCCTGGGTTGCAGGCCAGGTCCCCAGTAGGCGGGTGTGAGAGGCAACCACACATTGATGTTTCTCTCTTTCTTCTTCCCTCCCCCCCCTCTCTAAAAATAAATAAATAAAATCTTTTAAAAAGAGAGATATCTATAGATGTCTATATATCAAAATGTTTGTCACAATAAGGTTAGTTACACATCCTTCAGCTCACATCATTACCATTGTGTTGTGGGGGTGGTACTTAAAACATTAAAGCTTTACCTCATAGCGACCCTCAGGTATACAATACAATGTTATTAACAAGAGTCACCATATGCACACTACATCCCCAGAACTCACTTACCTTATTCCTGGAAATTCATAAACTTCGATCAACATCTCCCATTTTCTCTCACCTCTCAGCACTTAAAAAAAAACATTTTACTCTGTTTCTATAACTTCCATATTTTTAGATTGTACATATAAATAGGACCATACAGTGTTTGTCTTCTCTGTCTGACTTATCTCACTTAGCATAATGCCCTCAAGGTCCATCCATGGCATCACAAATGGCAGGATTTTCTTCTTTTTATGACTAAATAATATTCAATCTTATATTTTGCACCACCATAGACAGGGTGGTGCAAAAGTAGGTTTACAGTTATGAGTATGTAAATCAGAGTTTATTTTTTTATTATTTAATTATTGTATTATTTTCCATATGAATTACTGGAAAGTTACTCTTGCCCCACTCTTTATATATGTATGTATATTTTATTTATTTTTACATGATTACTAAGTTTAATTCAACAGTTGTACCCAATTCTGCCTTGTGAAAAAAACAAAAAGTTCTTATCAGAATTACATTGTTATGTATGTAAGTACAGTTTTGTTGTTTTTGATACAGCTCTAGAAAAAAGCACCAAATGCACATGAAGTTTTAAAGGTTTATAAAAATACAGACTGGTAATTTCTCAATGCAGCCTAGAGGTTGAGAACAGGATACTAATAGTTAATGAATCTTCCAAATACAGACAGCCCTAATATCTAGAGCATTTTCCAAATACAGATGACCATTCCCATCTCTCTCGCAGGAACAGAAATTCTTCTTCTGCTTTTCCCAGTGACCAGACTCTGCAGGCACTCTAAACCACTCCTATAGACCCAGGGAGGAAAAGAGGGTAAAGTTGAGGAGAAAAGACTGGAATTGTCCCTGCTGTCCAGAGGCTCTTGCTATAGCTCCTGTTTTCCTCATCTCCCCCAGGCCTCTCTTCTTATCTTTGGTTTCCCTGTCTCCACGCTAGAAATCCCTGCCAGTGGACAGAGCTAGAGTTCTTGTCATTCGGCTGGCAGTGGGGGTGAAGCCACAAGGGCCAGCAGTACAGTGTCAGGATTCTTCCTAGCAACCCAATTTGGAATTCACAAACCATTTTCTTGTATATGAAAAAAAAAACAAATGTAGTTATATATGGCAGCTCATTTCCACCATTAGCACATTTCATTTTAAGTTAAACAAGTTGGTGTATTTGGCTTTAAAAGCTAACCACCACTTACGACATTTTTAAAAATACTTTTGAATTTTATTGTTGTTCAAGTACAGTTTTCTGCCTTTTCCCCCCATCTCTCCCTGCAACCCCACCCATCCCCATCTCCCTCCTTTGATTCCACCCACCCTTTGTTTTGTCCAAGTATCCTTTAAAGTTGTTCCTGCAAACTCTTCCCCCCTTCCCCCTATTATCTCCTCCCATCTCCCCTCTGGCTACTGCCTATTTTTAATGTGGAAAAAATGCTCTGAATTCCACACAAATTTCTTAAAAATGACTATTTGAAGCATGGAGACAGGAAGTACTTGATAAAGTAACATGGAATGAGTATTTCTGGCCTCTGAAGTCAGCAGAACAACTGAAAGGAGGGAAACTCCTTGGTTGACAAAGCCACCTGCAGATCTCCTTAATGTGCCGGGTGTAAGAAGTGTGTTGTGGTTTGGCAGGCAGCTCCTGCAGGCATTCAGTATCTCAGCCACTGTGATTATAACCAAACACAGCTGTTTCTCTCCTCAATTTTAATAACGATGAAGACATTTCTACCACCTGGCATTTTCTCCGTAGGCACCCATAACAAAAGCCACTACCACACAAACCCATTCTCCTGTTAACTGTTGGTCCAGCATAAGTGAATAGAGACTATATCCTTAGGAGGCTGAATGCAAGAAACTTCTGTCTGACTGAGTAAAGCAACTCCACTGGCCAGCTGAGGCTTTGCTGCCAAACTAGTAAATCTCCTAGCCTAGGATTTCTAAGTCCCTTCTGGAAAAGGAATATAGTCCAGAGGTTCTGCAGAGCTTTATAAAGGGTGGCCTAAGCAAATGTTTCTTCTTTGGTAAACCTGAGTAATTTTTTCCTAGAAACGTATCAGAAATAGACCAGTCAATAGTCACTTATGTAAAGCTTCTGTTTAAGAATAGCTCTTTAGGTTTTATTAAAGAATTTAAACATAAGAATCCAAGATTCTCCAGCATCTCTTCTACCCAATGCCAACAGGAATAAAGTAAGACACATGAAGGATTTAAATAACCCAATTACCTGGATGTATCTGAACAGTTTTAGTCTTGAAGAAGTCAGTGGGCCTAGCGGATAAAGGAACTGTCCACATTGCTGGTAAAGAGCAAAGGCCAAGATTTAGGGATGAAAGAAAAAAAGAAACAATTCACAGCAAAACCAGTCTGTGAACAGACCAAGACCAGTTCCCTGTGAGTGAAAGGCAGATTCCTGTCAGATCATCACAGAGGATTAGGATAACAACCTCTCTGTAAAGACTTAGAACAACTTTTTGATTTACGCTCAACGTTGTTTCTGGATTTCTTTCTAAGGCTTTAAACTCTGCTACTATGTTAAGTGATTTCTAGATACCCAATTGGTTGGCAGGTTGCTGATGCAACAAGGACATGGAAGACCCCACTTCATCACGTTCACAGGGACTTGCATCAGCTCCCCACCCAGCCCGTCTGAGAGTTCCTCTCACAACCAAAATGACAAATGAGTGTTCACCATGGAGTCACATTTCCCCCACACAAAGATATATTTCTTGGCAATCTGGAAGGCGAGCTCCTCTGTGGCTCTCATGGTGGCAGTGGAACCTGAACAGTGGCTCCAGATTCTCAACAATACTGACACCCACCTCCCCACCCCCAGTTCCTTTGGACTAAAGGGAACTATATTTGAAATCCTACCTTTTGAGTTTCTTGTCTGGCTACAGGGAAAGCAATAGCTTCTCTAGTAGAAAGAGATGCTGGATTTGCCTCCAAGTGGATTCAGGACTTTGTTGTGAGGTTGAAGCCATGGGCCCAATCTGAGCTCATGGCTGTCAACTGTGGGTGTGGGCTGGGGCTCCTGAGCATAGTCTGCCTCTCTCTGGCCACCCTTCTCACCCAGCTCTCCTCTGGGCAAGGTGCTTATTGTGGCTTTAAGGTCTAATTTTGGGTCTTCTTCACACAAGAGTATGTGGTCATTGGGTTTGTTTGGGTGTGCCAAGGGTAAAGTGCAAAGGTAAAGTGTGCAAGGGTAAAGGTGGTCACTGGTGACCCAAATATGTTACTAGTCTTCCCACCAGGTGGGTTCAGATGCTGTGGAGTGTGCACAGGTGTTGATTACTCAAAGATACCACTTCATTTTCCCCCTGGGTGGTTGGTTATTTTAGGAATGTTCTGAGGTTCTCCAGTTGGTCCAAAAATATTCAATGCCATCCTGTTGGGTTGGCTTGAAGAAACACCTTCTTCTGGACTTCCAAAAAGATTGCTTGATGCTCCTCCCTCAGGCTTCATGGCCTTCCAGCCCTCAGCTGAGATGCTGGCAGGCATGGGAACACATCTGCTTGTTTGCCCATCTCTCTGATGCAGAAGCTGAGGCCGAGGCTCTGTGAGGTCACCCAACAAATTCCCCACTGGCTGTGCCTACACCCACACCTGCAGTGTACCTGGAGCCAGCTCAGCCACCCTTGCTCTCTGAAAAAAAATGTATATTTTATATATCATATATTGTATTTATCTACTCATCTGTTCACAGACACTTATGTTGTCTCTATCCCTTAGTTATTATGAAAAAATACTGCAATAAACATGCTATCTCTTCATGGAACAATAAATCAATGTTTTTTTCTCTCTCTCTCCTTTACTCTCTCTTTAAAATCAATTAATTTTTTTAAATGTAGGCAGAAAAGAGGAAAAACACTATCTTTTCAACATAGAGATTTTATATTCTTCAGATAAATACCCAGAAATGGAATTGCAGATTGCATGGCTGGCCTATTTTTAATTTTTTGAGGAATCTCCATACCGTTTTCCGTGGTGGTTGTACCCATTTACATTGCCACCAACGGCAACATTCTTTTCTTTTTCTACAGATTTTATTTACTTTTGGAGAGAAGGAGGGAGGGAGGAAGAGAGGGAGGAGAGGAAGAGAAACATTGATGTGAGAAACATCAATCAGTTGACTCTCCTATGCACCCTGACCTGGGACTGAACCTGCAACCAGGGCATGTGCCTTGATCAGAATCAAACCAGTGACCTTTAGCTTTGTGGGATGATGCCCAACCAATAGAGCCACACTGGTCAGGGCCAACAGCAACATTCTTGAGTCATAGGAAATGTCATGTGAGATTTCAGTATTTAACTGCTGAATGAAAATTCAGTTGTTTCAAAAAAATTTAATGTTTCATGTTAACTTTTCCTTCTCTTTTATTAATAACTAGCCAGGGTTGATATAGTAAGCATAATAATGGCCCCCCAAAAATGTCCATGTCCTAATACTTGGAACCTGCATATATGCTACCTCACATGGCACAAGATGCTCTGCAGATTTGATTCAGGGTAAGAATCCTAAAGTAAGAGATAATCCTCGATTATCTGAGTGGGCACAGTATAACCACAAGGGTCCTTAGTGATGTTGCTTACTTTTAAAATGGGAAAAGTGCCCTGGCTGGTGTGAGTCAGTGGATTGAGTGCTGGCCTAAGAACCAGAGTTGTCAGTTTGATTTCCAGCCAGGGCACACGCCCGGCCTGTGGGCATGTCCCCAGTAGGGGCAACGTAAGAGGCAACCACTCATTGATGTTTCTCTCCCGCTCCTTCTCCCTCCCTTCCCCTCTGTCTAAAAATTAAATAAATAAAATCTTTTTTAAAAATAGTGAATAAAACAGGAAAAGGAGCCAGGAGCCAAAGAATGCAGGTAGTCTCTAGAAATTGGAAAAGGCAAGGGAATGAATTCTTGCCTCAAGTGTCTGGAAAGGAATGCAACCTGTTCTGATATCTTGTGTTTATCCCAGTGAGACCTGTTGTGGACTTCTGATCCACAGAAGTGTAAGATAACCAATTTACATTGTTTAACTCATTAAACAAACTGTCATGCCATTTGTTATAGCAACAGCAGTGAAGAACCAATCCAGGTTACATTTACAGGCTGTTTATTTATAACCTGCTTTATTCCTAAAAGGCTGAAGTAGTGTAGAAGGATGCAAACCATAAAACAAGGCAGCATGAATTAAATGTAGGCAATTCCTTGCAGGGTAGCTCAGTCAGAGCTTTATCCCAATAAGGAAAGGTTACTGGGTTGCCAGTTTGATCCCTGGGGTCAGGTTACACATGAGAATCAACCAAAGAATGCATAAATAAGTGGAACAACAAATCATTGTTTTTTTCTCTCTCTCTGTCCTCTTCTGTCTCTTTAAGATAAATTAAATTTTTTAAATGTAGGAAGAAAAGAGGAAAAAAGCAAATCAAAGACAGTAACATAAAATGAAACCTAAGAATGAGGTTAATACAAATATGCATACCATAAATACATATATTACAGGTAAGCTCTGGATTTTTTTAAGATTTTATATATTTATTTTTAGAGAGGGAAGGGAGGGAGATAGAGAGAGAGAAACATCAATGTGCGGTTGCTGGGGGTCATGGCCTGCAACCCAGGCATGTACCCTGACTGGGAATCGAACCTGCGACACTTTGGTTCGCAGCCCGCACTCAATCCACTGAGCTACGCCAGCCAGGAAGCTCTGGTTTTCTAGGAGCCAAGGCAAAGAGGGAAAACTCATCAGTTCCATAATTTATTCTATCATAGTGTTCATTTTACAACAATGGGCGATTTGTTCAGAAGTTCAATTTTACTTGAGACTTGGATCAGATGAGATGTTCTGAGAGAGTTTATAATATATTATGCAATAATAATGTCCCCACCCAACTCCATTTAATAGACATGAGTTCAACTGTGCTAAATTATATCATCAGTGCTATATTTTGATGAATATAATTTGAGTGACAATTTGCCCAAATCAGTATAACAATGATCTAAGTTAGAAATCCTCACAAGCTTTCTGTTTAATACTTGAATTATTTAGAATTCCAGTTCTTAAAATCAAGGAGTTTTAGGGCTTACTGAACTTAAGTGTCATGTAGTTTGACTCAATACCTCCACAGAAGAGTGTAGGGAAAGGCAGAGTGACAATATCTAGAATGACACCACACACAGCTAGGAATAGAATGCATGTTTACGGATTTGTTGGTTCCTTCCAAATACTTCTGGAAGCTTCTTTAAAAGATGAAGCACTTTTTTTAAGAGAAGGCCTAACTTCTTTATTTTGACATATTCTTCATCACAATTCTAAAGAGTACATTTTCTCCCTTTAATACAAGCACTGAATTCTTGATACATAGGTATCTCACAAATATTACCTGTGGCTTTTTCAAAACTGGCAGAGTTAACTGAAGTATGAATTCTGTTTTCTTGGTAAACTTAGGTTCCTTCCATAGCTAGATTCCTTTCTTCTTCATGGAACAGAATCTCTTTCTCTTTGTATAATTTCAAAAGTAGAAAATTCAGTCTAGTACAGGTAGAATAGTCTATTAGTAGAGGGAACAAAAAGAAAGATGGGTCAATGCTAAAGAAATGTCAGCTACTTACAATTCATTGAGACAAAATGCCTTTAGGTCAGAGGAATCCCAGTGTGGCTTCATTTAGGCATGCATTCTGTCTCGAAGTTTCCTGATAAAATAAGGACAATAACAGATTGGCTTCAACTGGAATTAAGAAAGATCTTTTGATCTTATCTCATGCATTATCTCCCATCTGGATACACAGATCCTTTTAAAGACAACAAGAGCTTGAAACAGGGTTGAGAGAAATGAGCGACAGAGCAACAAAAAGTTTTTAAAGGTTGCTATTAATTTATATTACTGGATGTCAGCCTTTGTTTTGATTATGGTATTTGGTGGATGAAAATTCATTGCTTTTATTGAATATTTAAATTCTCATTGCACACGGTCTATTTCAATACTGTAAACCACTGAGATCTATAAATGCTGGAAATTGATAAATGAAAGTTCAGAATAAGTTATTATCTTTAAAAATATGGGGCTATATTTTCATACTTGAGTTTCTATTCCCTCTAACTAAAACAGTATGTTCCATTGTTTAACATTCTAGAATTGGAAATATTGCATCAGCCATGCAGATGGAGAAAGCACTAGACTTTACAATAAAATTTTACAGGAAAAAGTAGTTATCAAAGAACCATAAGGATGAATGTACACAGAAGTGGCAGAACATGCCAGATCAGGATTGACAGATTGCTGAGAATAAAACTGAGCAACGGCAATAAGACAGTATTCTTTTCCAATAGTTTTATCAAGTCATATTTGTACTTATAGACTCTGACATGTTTTACATATATAGTTAGTCAATTTCCAAGCATATGTCAGATGACAAAGAATGTAGAAACTAGAATCTTGTTTAGGGTAAGGTGACTGCCACAAAACAGGTAAAATAAACCTTTGGAAGAGCAGGCCACTTGGCAAAGTTTACCGGTACCACAGGCACAGTGTCTTTTTCAGGAGAAAAAGGGGAGGAGCAATGTGGATTCTGTATGGTCACCTTCCCATGATCCAAACAATTAGCCTTCTGGGAATATTCTGCCTTGTTTCTTCCCAGATGATCAAGACCCCCTACTGGACACTTGAAACCTTGGATAGTACTGAGCCCTATATATACTATGTTTTTTTCTATACATACACACCTTTTCCTTAAAGGAAGCACTTTAAGGGCTTCTCTTTGGCATATCTGAATTGCCAGCATCACTACTCTTGTGCTTTGGGGCATTATTAGGTAAAATAAGGGTGACTTGAATGCTAGCTCTGTGATACTACAACAATCACTCTGATAATTGAGAGGGCCACTCAGTGACAAGTGGGCAAATAGCATATACAAATTGGATAAACTGGACAAAGGGATAATTTGTGTCCTGGCTGGATTGAGCAGCTCAGCGGGAGATTTCATCAAGATACTCAGAATAGTGCACAGCTTAAAATTTATGAATTATTTCTGGAGTTTTCCATTTAATATTTTCAGACTGTGGTTGACCACAGATAACTGAAACTGTGGAAAGGGAAACCACGGATAAGGGGGCGGGCAACTGTATAGCCTTGATTAGATTCCTGAACAAATATGTTACCCTTAAAACTTAACAATCATTTATTAAGTGTCCATATGTGTCTAGTGACTTGTACTGGACTTTGGAGGTACAAAGGCATAGAGTAATGATGATTATATTTTTAATGTCTTACATAGTATCATACATTGCATATCTTACAAACATTCATATAAGGTTCTATCCTTGAAGGGCTTATATTTCAGTTAAGACAAGAAAAAACACTTCAATTGTTTCAAATATGTATTTTCCAGGCTCTGTTCTAAGCACCTGAGAAACACCAGTCAGTAAAACAAAAATGTCTGCCCTAGAATATCATTTTGCATTCTGCATTTAACAAATGTGAAACATTAGTAAAGTTCAAAAACAATATATACTATTATACAAAGTGACTAGCAAAATACTTACAGGGTGCAGAGTAAAGAACTTCTATGTAAAGCTCTACTCTTAAAAAGAGCAGTATGGTATGTATCAGAAATATCCTGCTTGGCATACCACTTGCAATTTTCAGATAATGTTACAAAATCAAGTTTGAAACTTGCCTGGTCCTAAATCCTTGACTAGCCTTATTACAATATTTTCATTATGGATCTTTTTATTTAGGTCAATTCTAGAAACATCTGGTCTATTTCTTTTTTAAAAAAAATGTTATTTCATTGTATTTTTCCCATTACCATTCAGTCTCCTTACACCTGCTCCCCCCAGCAATCACCACACTGTTGTCCATGTCCGTGAGTCCTTTTTCCTTTTTGCTCAGTCCCTTCACCCCCTAAGCTCCCCCCAATAGCTGTCATCCTGCTATCTATTCAAGGCAAAAGCCTAGAGGTGAAAGCGATGATTTATTTATTTTCATTGCTTCTTTCTTAGAATAAAACATTATTTCATAGTGATACAATCTTAGACCATGTATATTATGGTCTATTTTTTTTCCTGTTTGGGTTTTATGCCCTGCTTGCACTGTACCTAGTACAAGTGGTAAACAAAGCAATATCATTTCTTCTCTCTAGTTAATCAGAAGGTAGCAATTTATTTTTAGGAGCACAGGAAATAAGATGTACACATTTATTTAAGTTGTGAATGACACCAAGAAAAAAACATTAGTTGACAAGCCTAAGAAAACTGGATGGCGATATACATTAAACTATGCAGATGAATGAAATTTTAGTTACCCATATTATGCCGTGTATAAGGTATACCCAAGTTTTTGGCCCAAACTTTCAGGAAAAAAATCTTTTGTTTTACTTTTTAAATTCAATTTTAAATTTATATTTAGATACTTGCTTTTTGTATTATAAAGGAATTTTAACATTTATTTTTGAACATATTACAGTACAAGAAATTTTATGTAACAAATAATAACAAAACACAAGAACCAGACACAAGGTACAAGAAATTTTATGTACTGGTAACAAATTAGTACTACCCATGTACAATCCGCATCCTTATTTCTCCCTCAGAAATTTGGGCAAAGGTGCACATTATACACAGCAAAATACAATAAATATATTATTCAATATGTCATTTGTGCATTCTTAAAAGAAATTCATGACTGTGAAAGAAAAGCTGATATGGTAAAATATTATGATAATATTTGATTTTAATATTGTATTACTACATAGTCTTACTGGTGGGCTTTCTTTTAGTCTGGACTAGTTAGTCTGCCTCATATAAACCAGAGTACAGAATTGCCAGTTTGTTCCTTTTATAGGCTGTTTGGTAATCAGAGGGAAAATCTCTCATCCTTTGTCACAAGCTACTCGTCTTATCAGTAACTGAGCAAATGCATGTACTTAGAGGAATGTAGAGGGCTCAGAACAGGGTACCCCATTGTCTAGGAGAGAAACACTTCTAATAAATGAGCCACAAATGCTGGCTTCGTATACAAAAGGCGGTATGTATTGCCTTTGTATCATGGTCATGACTCTGAGATTGCCAGAACCCTCACCATTTTTATTCCTTCCACCAACCAGTCTTCTACAAAGAGTATGTATTCATTTAGCCCTCGATTCTCAATCCCTGATATTGCAGAAGGTGCTAGTCTTTTCTCTAAGGGTCAGAATGGGTTCTGGTAAATCATAAAACTGACGTTCTGGGAAGAATTGCTGTAATTGCGGTTCTAACAGAGTTCTTTGTGCCTTTGTATCTATGGAAGGAATGAAAATTTTCCTTTTACTAATTGTATTTCCTTCTCCTCAGAGTGCCAATTTCATTTAGTAGGACTATTTTAAAACTATTCTTTAGGAAAGGATTTCTGTCATTCTTTATAGTATCTAATCCTTATGGAGCTCATTATGCAAGTTCTCAGTGCCACTTTCTGTCTGTGTGACACGCAAACAACATTTTCTTTTCTCCATTTTCATATCCTTGATGTCTGTGCTCTGTACCACAAAAATATATCCACTTTTGCTTTAGTCTCTACCCTTTACCTGTTGTTACCTTTAGGTCTATCATGAAATCACTTTAAATCCAAGAAATAAAAACTTTTTAAAAGTTCTCAGTTCTCAGAGTTAGAAGAATGCTGTCGCTGAGAACCTGGCTCTATCAGAACCCACCTAACATGGTCTTGAGGCACCTCAGGCCCTATAAACCACAAAAGCCACAGGTCAGAGCTCCCAACTCAGCACTTCAGATGCACTCACCTTAGAATAAATGACCACTCTGGCTCCTGTCCAGCTGCTCAGGTTCACAGAGCTGTCTGCTTAGGCTGCCATAACAAAATACCACTGACAGGGTAGCTCAAAGAACAGAAATATATTTCCTCACAGTCTGGAGGCTGAAAGTCCAATGATCAATCTGCAGCAGCATTGATTCCTGCTGAGAGTTCTCTTCCTGGCTTGTAGATGGCCACCTTCTCATTATGTCCTCACATGGCCTTTCTTCTGCATGGAGACAGAGAGGAGTGGGGAGAGAGAGAGAGAGAAAGAGAGAAATCTTCAGTGTTTAATTCCTCTTCTTAAAAGGCTACCAGTCCTGTCAAATTAGGGCCCCACCCGTTTGTCCTCATTTAAACTTAATTACTTTCTTAAAGTTTTATCTCCAAATACAGTCAGGATGAGAGTTAGGGTTTTAATATATGAAATTGAGGGAGACAAAATTCAGTGCATAACAGTACTATTCTACTCTCTTTGAATCTCTATTGTAACATTCAGTTCTCAACCCTCATCCCCCCTCTCCACAGTATAACTTTGGCATGACTTTTGAGTGACATTAATTGCAGTTGACTTTTTATCCTGTTGCCCCTATATTCCTGGTTCTTGGGTCTTTGCCTCCATGTTTCAGGTGCCAATTCTGTAAATCTCCCTGTGTATTTAGACTATTCAGTGAGTTGTCTCCCCAGCTCTTTGCTAAGAGCCTTTTCTAAGAAATATATAATGATTTTCATTTGATAATAATGTTCTAGTTGAATTCCCTTAGAGATTGGTAAACCTTACCCACAATCAGTTGCTGTAACACCAAATTCCACTCATCAGGCCCTGATCTGTCCTGCCTCACTCCTTTGAATTCCATGTAAACATCAAACAAATCGTGTAACTTATAGTTTTGTTTGTTTGTTTTTATTTTTTAAAATATATTGTATTGATTATATTATTACGGTTGTCCCATTTTGCCCCGTTCACTTTCCTCTGCCCTGCATACCCACTCCTGCCCACATCCCTCCTTTAGTTCATGTCCATGGGTCATACATATAAGTTCTTTGGCTTCTACGTGTCCCATACTATTCTTACCCTCCCCCTGTCTATTTTCTACCTACCATCTTGTGATCTCCATTTCTGTGGTTCTGTTCCTGTTCTAGTTGTTTGCTTAGTTTGCTTTTGTTTTTATTTTAGGCATGGTTGTTAATAAGTGTGAGTTTGCTGTCATTCTACTGGTCATATTTTTTATCTTCTTTTTGTTCGATAAATCCCTTTAACATTTCCTATAATAAGGGCTTGGTGATGATGAACTCCTTTAACTTGACCTTATCTGAGAAGCACTTTATCTGCCCTTCCATTCTAAATGATAGCTTTGCTGGATAGAGCAATCTTGGATGTAGGTCCTTGCCTTTCATGATTTGGAACACTTCTTTCCAGCCCCTTCTTGCCTGTAAGGTCTCTCTCTCTCTCTCTTTTTGTAAAGATTTTATTTATTTATTTTTAGAGAGGGAAGGGAGGGAGAAAGATAGAGAGAGAGAAACATCAATGTGCGGTTGCTGGGGGCCATGGCCTGCAACCCAGGCATGTGCCCTGACTGGGAATCGAACCTGCGATGCTTTGGTTCACAGCCCACGCTCAATCCACTGAGCTACGCCAGCCAGGGCTGTAAGGTCTCTTTTGAGAAATCAGCTGACAGTCTGATGGGAACTCCTTTGTAGGTAACTGTCTTCTTTTCTCTTGCTGCTTCTAGGATTCTCTGTTTAATTTTTATATTGGGTAGTGTAATTATGATGTGCCTTGGTGTGTTCTTCCTTGGCTCCAACTTCCTTGGGACTCTCTGAGCTTCCTAGACTTCCTGGAAGTATATTTCCTTTGCCAGATTGGCGTTTTCCTTTATTATTTGTTTAAATAACTTTTCCAATTATTGCTCTTCCTCTTTTCCTTCTGGTACCCTTGTAATTCAGGTGTTGGAACGTTTAAAGATGTCCTAGAGGTTCCTAAACCTCTCCTCATTTTTTCGAATTCTTGTTTCTTCATTCTTTTCTGGTTGGATGTTTCTTTCTTCCTTCTGGTCCACACTGTTGTGAGTGGACCAGAAGGTGAGTTCCAGTTTCCTTCCCATCACTATTGGTTCCATATACATTTTCCTTTATTTCACTTAGTGTAGCCTTCATTTTTTTCATCGAATTTGTGACCAAATTCAACCAATTCTGTGAGCATCGTGATTACCAGTGTTTTGAACTGTGCATCTGATAGGTTGGCTATCTCGTCATCACTTAGTTGTATTTTTTTTTTTTTTTTGAGATTCGATCTGTTTTTTTGTTTGGGCCATTTTTTTTGTCTTGACATGCCTCTTACGTAGTGAGGGGCAGAGCCTTAGGTGTTCACCTGGGCAAGGTAACCCCATGTCACTGCTTTGTGATGCTATAGTGGGGACAGGATCTGCAAGGGAACAATGGTGCTTGCTGTACTGTCTGCCGGCTTTTAGTCACTTCCCCACTTCCCACAAGCAAATTGGGCCCTTCTGGTGCTGATTCCCAGGCAGGTGGGTTTGTGTACATTCTAGGACCTTGTGGGTCTCTCCAACGAACTCTCCTGTGAGGCTGGGAGTTTCTCCTGCTGCTGCATCAGCCCCCAGAAGTGTTTTCAGTCAGTGGTTTGAGGCTTTATTTCCCTGGCCTGTGGCCCTGTGTTGCTCAGTCTGTGTCGCTCCCCAATTGTTCCTCCAGGTCTGTCAGCACGTGAATGTGGGACCGCTTGGTCTGCCAGCCGCCTGCCAGCTGTCCCCTTGCTGGGTCCACCAGCCACTGCCTTGCCTTGAATCCCCTCTGCCCTACCTGCCTGTCTCTGCCCCTCCAACCAGTCTGGAGGAATGTGTCTTCTTTAACTCCTTGGTTGTTGGACTTCCTTCCATACAGTTCAATTTGCTGTCAGTTCTGGTTGTTTTTTTGTTTTTAAACTATTGTTATCCTTCTTTTGGTTGTGCAAGGAGGCACAGTGTGTCTACCTATGCCTCCATCTTGGCCGGAAGTCTGTTGGTTTGTTTTTAATAACTAAAGTACCACTGTTAGTCAGTGGTGACCCATAAAGATTACAAGATCAGGGTTTTTGAAAAATTTATTTTCATTTAAGTATAGTTGGTATACAATCATATATTGGTTATATTAGTTGCAGGCATATAATATAGTGATTCAACATTATTATAACTCACAATGGGATCATCCCACTAGTTCTAGTAATCCTCTGTCACCATACAAACGTAATCACAAGTTCAGGATTTTTAAAGGATAAAAGAAACTTATTTTTATCATTGAAACTGAACATGAAGGGCTGAAGTTAATCACTGACAACACTATCATGAGATTTACATTAATTAATTTTTTCATGTCTTTTATTAAATTTTAATATATAATTATGCCCCCCATCAATTATACTTTCTTTAAATTGAGGCATACATATCAGATGATACTTCTCCACACTCTAAATGCTTATATAACAAAGTAAGTGTCTTCATGGTTTAGTGATATCATTTCTTCGAAAACAGTTTTTGGACTCTTTCACTATCAACTTTTATGAAAATTCCACATAAATGGCTTAGAGTTTTAAGTGGTTGTGGTGGGGTGGGTAAAGAAGAGAAAGTATTTCTAGTGAGAAAAAGAATCCTCTGAAGAACTTTGTACACCAGTGAATCCCAAAGAGAGAATTGAAATTGATGTCTCTTGGGCAAAACAGCTCATATAGCCATAGGCAAAATTCTACCGACCTATCTGAACACATCTAGCTGATGAGAGACTATGTTGCTTGAGATTCTTCTGTATTCCCAAATGTGCTTAACTTAGATTTCTATATCCTTTGTGCTTTCAGTGGAAATGCTCCAGGAAGAATTGCAGTGATTTAAAAATAGATACTTGCCACACTTTTCTTTCCATATTTCGGTGGCAACTGACTGCAGGCTATTTGAGGAGTTTGAATTCCAAATTATTCTAAACCTGCATTGCAAACAAGCAAACAAAAATCTGTGACTTCTATGTGTTCTTTGCTAATATACAGCACCTGAAAAACCAGAATTTCATGAGTCTGTCACAAAATCCTGAAAAAAACCACAGAGCTTGATGTTTTAGTTTCTAAATGACTGTCTAATGCTAATGGATGAATAAAATTTATCTTCAGAATTACTGTTTCTTTATAGCATATTATTGCTGGAATTGAAAAGATTTTTAAAATAACATGTTACAAGAAAACTGCAGTGCCAAACCCTTCTTGTGTGGATTACTTTTTTCTTTTTAATGTTTTCTACATTGATTTTTTTAAAAAGGTTTTATTCATTTATTTTTAGAGAGGGGAAGGAAGGGAAGAAGAGAGGGAGAGAAACATCAATGTGTGGTTGCCTATCATGTGCCCCCTACTGGGGACCTGGTCCAGGTATGTGCCCTGTCTGGGAATGAACTGGTGATCCTTTGGTTCCCAGTCCAGTGCTCAATCCCCTGAGCCACCTCAGCCAGGGCTCCACATTGATTTTTAAAATCATATATAATCATCTTGTAAATTTTGTAAAAATGTATAAAGAAAAAAATGGTCTTTTCATAAACATACCATCTTGCAATAATCACGGTTAACATTTCAACAAACATCTTTCCAGATATTTCTATAAATTTTATGTAGTTGAAATACACTATATGATTTTTATGTAATTTTACGTTAAGATCATACCATAAGTATCTCATTATGTTATTTACAAGCTTTAAAATACAATAGTAAATGACTATGTAAAGGACATTCCATAAATTTGTAAACATTCTCCTAATGTTGAGAATTTAAGTTGCTCTTAATTTTTCATTATTATAAGTAACACTATAATAGGCATGTTGATACTTTAATTTCTGTACAATTTTCTCAATATTTCCTCAGGGTAAATGTCTAGATGTAAAACTATTGAATGAATAAAAAATTATTTTTAAAACAAGAAAATACAATGCTGAGGTTTTCCAACCTCTTTGGGTTTGCAGAAATCACTGAGAAACTGATAGAAATGTTGCCCTCTTTCAGAAAATGCTAATAATTATATTGTTTTTTTACATAAACATATTTTTTACAAAAGTGTCTTTCTCTCACTTAATGAAAATATTTAGCTTTAAAAATAAGACAAAAAACAGTTTTAATTTTTCTTAAAAGTGCATTTCAATGAGAATAACTTTGTTTTAAATAAAAACTGGTGGCAAGTGTTAAAAACTCTGACTAACATGCTGTCACAAAGGGTAGGAGCTCCTTCTTTTTTCTGCTGCATAGTATTCCACCGTGTAAATGAACCACAGTTTTTTGATCCACTCATTCACTGATGGGCACTTAGGTTGCTTCCAGCATGTGGCTATTGTAAATTGTGCTGCTATGAACATTGGAGTGCACGGGTTATTTTGAATTGGTGTTTTAGAATTCTTGGAGTATAATCCCAGCAGTGAAATTGTCAGGTCAAAAGGCAGTTCGATTTTTAGTTTTTTGAGGAAATTGCTTCCTGTTTTCCACAGTGGCTGCACCAGTCTGCATTCCCACCAGCAGTGTCCTAGTGTTCTCTTTTCTCCACAACCTCACCAGCACTTGTTTCTTGATTTGGTTATGATGGCCATTCTGAGAGCATATGCTAAGTGAAATAAGACATGTGGTGAAAGACAAATACCATATTATCTCACCTACAAGTGGAACCTAGTCAACAAAACAAAGAAGAAAGCAAAATATAATTAGATATATTGAATAAAGAACAAACTGACAGTAACTGGAGGGAGGGGGAGAGGGAGATAATGGGGAGTAATAGGGGAGGAGTCATCAAGGAACATGTATAAAGGACCTATGGACAAAGCCAAAGGGGGTAAGATTGAGGGTGGGAGGCAGGGATGGGTGTGGTGGAGGGGAATGGTGGGGGCAAAATGGAGATAACTGTACTTGAACAACAATAAAAGTGAATAAAAACAACTCTGACTAACAAAATTATGTAGAATAACAATCTGAATCATGCAGCTTTGCCAGATGAGAGTAAATTTGTATCAATGAGCCTCAGAATTCCCCAAGATTCTCCTAGGAAATTGAAACCATGTCCTGACATGTCCTTTGTTCTCAAGCAAATAAATCCATCTTTTGTTAGAATTCCCATTGTTGATACTGTCCATTTTACTAAGGAAGTATTTATAAACCCATGCTTCACTTTCAACATCGTCTGACCAAGATCTTCAAAGTAATTTGGTAATGCACACATTTCTGCCTGTAGAGAAATTGATGAAATTTTGGCATTTGAGCCCTACCCAGCAGGAGTTTCTCCAAGTTTACGAAGTTTGTGGAGTTGCATTCTGCCAATCCCCTACCCTAGAATAGAAAGCTTTGCATAAACAAAAGCAGTAACAATAAAACCTGGAAATTTTTTCCATGGCAACAATAATGGTGATTGTAGGACCTTGAATGAAAAGATTTCTCTTATCTTCATGGCTGAAAGTCATCAATTAAGCACAACTATTATTCTTTAAGTCATAAATAATTTTAACTTCAAGTCTTTTTTAATCTTGACCTGATTTCAGAGAGACAGGAAGGGAGAGAAGGGAGAGAAACATCTCCTCTCACAGGCACCCAGATCAGGACTGAACTCTCAGCTTAGGCATATGCCCTGATCAGGAATTAAACCTGTGACCCTTTGGTTTATGGGACAATACTCCTACCAACTGAGCCACACCAGGCAGGGCTAAATTCAAATATTTTTTTTTTTTATCAAGCACTTTCGAACTTGTTTTTTTAAAAACCAGCAAAATTCTGTATAAATAAAATTTTCAAAATCTATTCCCATTTCTTCAAAAAGCCTCTTTAAAAAAAGGTGATTCAAGGCTCAGGCTTTCAGGAAGCTGACGAATTCTATAATACCATAAGTGTAGCAAGAAAAGACCGAAGGGGTTGTTTTCTGGTACCAATTTACAAGGGTACCACAAAGATGCCAATTTAGCTTTATTGTAACAGTATATATAGAGATTGGGTTTGCTGTAGAGTGAATGGTCTTGTCTTTCCAAAATTCATATGTTGAAATCTAATCTCCAATGTGATGGTATTTGGGGGTGGTGTCATTGGGAGGTTATTAGGTCACGAGAACAGAGCCCTCAAGAATGAGATTAGTGCTCTTATAAATACCTCTCCAAGAACTTCCTTGCCCCTTCTGCCATGTGAAGGCACAGCAAGAATATGGTAGTTCTCACCAGACACTGAACCTCATCAGAAGCAGAATCTGCCAGTGCCTTCATCTTGGACTTCCCAATCTCTAACATTGTGAGAAATAAAATTCTGTTGGTTACAAACCACCCAGTCCATGGTACTATGGCATACCAGATATATGAGCAAGCACTACAGATATTCCAACTGTATGAAAGACTACAGTACTCCCCTCTTATCCGTGGTTTCACTTTCTGTAGTTTCAGTTACCTGCAGCCAACCTCAGCCTTAAAATATTAAATGGAATATGCCAGAAATAAAGAATTCATGTTTTAGCCCTGACTGGTATGTTTCAGTGGATGGAGTGCCAACTTGTGAACCAAAGTGTCACTGGCTTGATTCCCAGTCAGAGCACATGCCTGGAGGCCAAGTCCCCAGTAGGGGGCGTGTGAGAGGAAACCACACATTAATATTTCTCTCCCTCTCTTTCTCCCTCCCTTTCCCTCTCTCTAAAAATAAATAAATAAATAAATAAATAAATAAATAAATAAATAATAAATCTTTTAAAAAAATTCCATGTTTTAAATTTCAAGCTGTACTGAGTAACATGTTGAAATTTCATGCAATCCTGCTCCTTCCCTCCTGGGATGTGAACTATCTCCTTGTCCAGTGTATCCACGCTGTGTGTACTCCTTACCTATTAGTCACTTAGTAGCTGTCTCAGTTGTGAGATCAGTTATTAAAGACACCATATCCACATAAATTTCATTACAGTATATTGTTACAATTATTCTATTTTATCACTAGTTATTGTTGTTAATCTCTTACTCTCTATAATTTAGAAATTAAACTTTATCATAGATACGTATGTATAGGAAAACACATACCATATACAGTGTTCAGTACTATCTGTGGTTTCAGGCATCACTAGGGTTCTTGAACGTATCCCCTGTGGATAAAGGGTCCACTATAACTAAGATTTTTTTTTCCCTATGGAAGTTTTGTTTGGCAAGTAACTTTCCTTTTAAGACTCTAACAACATTTGAGTTTTTAAAAGGGGCTCATGAAACAGGAATTTTTTTATGGTATTAGTATGCATTGAACATAAATACTAGATGCACTCTACATGGAGAGAGATGAGTGGTGCTATCCAGTTCCAGTTCTTGCTGGAGGCAAATATTTCAGCTGCCTATTTCTTCATGTCCCATTTCAAAATATTAGAAAAAAATAATCAGTTATGGAATTAATGGATTTTACAGAAACACTGCCTGTATTTTCTTTGTTTTTTCTAAGTCGCAATCCAGTTCAGCCTTTTCCATAGCACCAAATCTCTCAAAGTATATGGCGTTCTTTGGCTGGTAATGTGACAAGCAATCTTATTGGAAAAAACTAGAAAGCTTTTGTGTTGAGGTAAATTCAAGTCTTGATTGTTTCCTTGTGTTTTCAAATTGATTTATCTTTTAAAAAATCTACATCGTTGGCTTCAAGTTTCCGTTGACAAAATCTTCAACACATAGGAAGCATTATGGCTTTGTGTCACATCACAGTCAGTAATGAAAGTAAAACCAAAGTATATCCTAAGTATTTTAATACATTAAATTGTTTTGCATTTTCCAACTTAAGCTTGGGCAGATAACTACAATATGTGCTTTTTTAGGGACTAAGTTTTCTTTAATTTGAAGCAACATAAAATTATATGAAAAGTCACAGCACTGCAATATTACCTGATAATGAAATTTCATTCCACCCATGGTTACTAATATAATTTAGATAAAATACTTCAACACAATTTTCAAAATGAAGGGCAAAATTTATAGACATACATGCCTAAGTATGCACTCCTATAGATACACATATATATATGTATTTCATACCTGATCACACTTATTAAGATTACAATTGTTCACATAATTTCTAAAGTAATGGGAAAAACATTGAAGTTACGTATACATAGATATCTTACACATGATTATATATGCATATGAATGTATTTACATGCATGCACACACATGCACACTTTTACCCTGTTAACAGTTAATGATAATTGCTATACAGCTTAATGGCTCCTATGAGCATGACCATAGAATTGAGATGACAGGATATGGGTGTTCATCATGAGGACCTAGACTTACTACCTAAATCAGAGTTTTATTCAGTAGACTCTGTAAATTGATGGGATGAGTAATCCTTTCTATAAAAGTTCCATACAAAATAAAGTACTTTTAAAAATGTACAGATGTATCCTTCAGTTTTCATCAGTTAGAACTGTGTCACCATAGACATGTCATAGTTTTTGTATTCTATCATATTCAGCAATGAAGGGAAATGAATGTGTACTTAGAAGTTGTGCTTTCTTAATTGGGAAGTTTACTAACTTAAACTAGGTTCATTGTACACAAAAGCAATCATCCATGGGTATAATAACTGGATGCACTTTCTTTTATTTCTAACAAGGGAAATAATTCTTTTTTAAATCTTTTTAAAATTTTGTTTATTTTTAGACAGAGGAGAATGGAGGGAGAAAAAGAGGGAGAGAAACAGCAATGTGTGGTTGCCTCTTGCATGCACCCTCCTGGGGACCTGGCCCACAACCCAGGCATGTGCCCTGACTGGGAATTGAACTGGCAACCCTTTGGTTCACAGGCCAGAACTGAATCCACTGAGTCACACCAGTCAGGGCAGAAATAATTCTAAATGTCATAATGTGGCAATAAGTAGGATCATATATACTGATGGTGCTTATTTAGCAGGCTATGCCAACTATATTAATCAGAACAGGCAAGACTCATAACAAATAATCATGTCTTAATAACCTATCACAGAAGATGTTATTTCCCATTCCTACAAAATCCAGTGTGGGTCAGGACAACTCTCCAGGACAGATTTCTTCCATATCATGGTGATCCGTACAATAATTAGTCTAGCCTCCTGCAATAATTTGACTCAACCATTTTAAGAGAGTGTTCCATGGTTGTCAAAGGAAAGAAGTGAGAGCTGAGATTGTCTATGATGTTATAAGTGTTTCACCCCAGTAGTAGCACATACCATATCTGCTCAGCCATTCGAACACAAAGAGGGACATGACTCCACTACTTGAGGGAGCTGGGAAATACAGCCTTACAATTCCTCAGAGGAGAGCAGGATTGGATATTGGTGACTCATAATGATGTCTACTGCATCATTGAAGAATCTCTTAGAATGAAGTAATACCTTAATAATATTCTTCAAAGAAGTAGGAAGGAAAGACACCATAAAGATCTTTTGGACCCTAGTTAAAGACTCTTGATTTACTTTCTAAAAGGTATAAATCCAACCTTCACTCTTCACTCAACTGATTCCATTCAGAAGCAAAATCTCAATGGATTCAACATGAATTTTGTGTTCAGTTCTCAGCACTACTATTTGCTAACTCTGAGTGTGTGTTCTTGAACTAATAACTTAATATCTTTGATTACTGATTTCCTCCTCCTTAGAGGATGATAATGCCTAGCTTCCACAGAAGTTTTGAAGAGTTAATGAGATAATGTGGAAAATGAATTAGCACTGTTTCTGGCACACCAGATTCTAATAAAAACTAGTTGCTTTCTCTGTCTCCTCTTCCCTCTTCCTTCTTCCCTTCACCTTTCTATTTTGTGGGTACCAGATTGAACTCTGAAAACACAGTTTGCACCATAGCTGGTGCTAAGTGTAATCTTGGGAAAATGAATTAAATATTTCTGAGCTTCCATGTACTCATCTACAAAATAAGGGTCAATGTCGTAACTATCTTACTCGATTTTTAGGAGGATTAACTTATATAATGTGCAAAGAATATTGAACAGATTTCTCAATAAATACAAGCAATTATTATTATTATCATTATCATTATTGACAATGCAACATGTTTGCAGTTTCACATCCCAACTTTGGCCTGCTTAACCCAAACTTTGCAGAATGCATATTTTAGTTATTCAGAACATAGTCTATGGGCCAGCAGAAATGGCATGATTTAGGAGCTTGTTAGAAATCCAAACTCTCAGACCTTGCTCCAAATTTACAGAATCAGAATCTATACTTTGAAATGATTCCTGGGTGATTTTCATGTAAGCTGGAGGTTGAGAAGCACTGCCCTAATATATTGAGGAGGTTGCATCTTTTCATGTGATGTACATATTGTCAGAGTGGTGACAAACAGGACATCCAAGAAGATAACACAATGTTTTGAAAAGGGCATGAGATTAGGAGTCAGTAAATCAACATTTACATTCTAAGTCTTCTACTCACAAGCTGATTGACCTCATACAAATCATTGAATTCATGTTAGACCTTTCCCTCATTCACAAAAGAGAACAGTTAAAGTCTACCTGTGGTTCTTATCCAAGAAGACATCAGAATTAATAGAGGGAGCTATTATAAAATCTCTGACCAGCCTGACACACATGAAGACTCATTAGGTCTGTCATTGCATCAAAATTAGGGCCAGTTTTCTTTGTCTGGAGATCTGCAGAGGTGGGAGGAGGCATCACCCGCAGAGGGTGAGGCAGGAAGGTCAGAATTGTCACCACTCTGATAATATGTACATCACATGAAAAGACTCAACCTCCTCAGTATATTATGGCAGTGCTTCTCAATCTTCAGCTTACCTAAAAATCACCCAGGAATCTTTTCAAAGTATAGATTCTGATTCTGTAAGTCTGGAGCAAGGTCTGAGAGTCTGCATTTCTACACCTCCCCTTTTCTGCCCTGGCTGCAACATCTCGGACTTGAATTTTATTGACCACCTGCTTCCCTCTTCCTCCTCCCCAATTTCCTGTAGCTGAAACAAAAACCATCTCAAGTAGATTCGGCAGTCATATTGACCTAAAAGTGACCCACAAGGCCATTGTAATATCTTTTTTTATTATTTTTTTTTATTTTAGGGAAAGGGAAAAGGAGGGAGAAAGAGAGGGAGAGAAACATCAATGCGAGAAAGAAACATCAATCTATTGCCTTCCATATGTCCTCCATCTGGGGACGGAACCACAACCCAGACATGTGCCCTGACTGGGGGTGGAACTGGCAACCTTTTGGTTCAAGGGACGACAGTTGACCAACTGAACCACACTGGCTGGGGCTGTACTATCTTTATAATAAATTTGCATTTCCATTTCGGGACCACTCTGCACACTGCCCCCCTACCCTCAAATCTCCACGACAGTTCTGGAAGGACCAAAATCGAAATCCCTATCTAGAGACAGGGACAAGGACAAGCCCGTTTAGCAGTCACCTCACTAGTATCAGAAGCAAAGACCACCCTAAACCCCCACTCCTCAGGTGGTGAGGAGTGATGCCTACATTTAATAAAAACCTTCCACCCAGACCCCATCAGGGTGTCTCATTTTCCAAGGTTGCCTGCTCTCACTTCTTGAGTGTATACTTTTGCTTTAATAAATCTACCGTGCTTTCCTAAATCTTTCTGTCTCACCCTCCAATCCTTCTTGTGCGGTGACAGGAACCTGGACCCCAATATCAGTATGGGGTAGAGCTCTCTCTTGTCCTCCCTGGATGCTGCCAGGCATCAAAGGGACACCTGCAAGATTGCCTCAGAAAAAAATAGAGAGTGGAAACCTGGAAGGCAACATGCAACAGGCAACAGGCATTAAAAGTGCTCTGGAGCGCCCTGGCTGGGTGGCTCAATTGGTTGGAGCATCCTCCTGTATTCCAAAAACGTTATACCTTTGATTCCCAGTCAGGCTACATACTGAAGTTGTTTTCAATCCCGGGTTGGAGAAAACCAATTGATGCTTCTCTCTCACATCAATGTTTCTCTCTCTCTCCCTCCCCTGCTCCCTTCCTCCCTTCCTCTCTCTCTCAGGTCAATAAACAAATTCTCAGGTGAGAAAAATAAAATAAAATAAAATAAAATAAAATAAGATAAAATAAAATAAAATAAAATAAAATAAAATAAAATAAAATAAAATAAAATAAAATAAAATTGCTCTGGTGCAAGGACAAATCCCCTCAACAGGACAGGCTGAAGAGCTACTATAATCAGTGTTTCTGTGGGAATAAAAGAAATTACGTGCAGAAAGTTTTTAGCCTAGAGCCTGGCACAGAATAGAATGTCCATGAATTTCTCTCTCTTTCCTGTTTCCCTCCTAAGGAAGATCCCAATTCATTTCTTTTAAAAAACACTTTCTTTTTAAAAACACAGATTTCTTTAAAAAAACACTTTTTTAAAGATTTTATTTATTTTTAGAGAGGAGAGGGAAGGGAGAGAGAGAGAGAGAGAGAGAGAGGGAGAGAGGGAGAGAGGGAGAGAGGGAGAGAGGGAGAGAGGGAGAGAGGGAGAGAGAGAGAGAGAGAGAGAGAGGGAGAGAGAGAGAGAGAGAGAGAGAGAGACATCAATGTGCGGTTGCTGGGGGTTCTGGCCTGCAACCCAGGAATGTACCCTGGCTGGGAATCGAACCTGGGACACTACTGATTTCTAAATGGCATGCCCCACTGTGATTTTTAGGTGCAACAAACTGGATGTTCTTAAACAGGAAACATGTAGTTAGTAATCATGACAGTTAAAAGATAACAATAAACACCATGTCTCACTTTATTAAGCAATAGAGTTCTGATGTAATACCAATGAAAATGTGGGGATTCCTTTCTCAAAAAGTATTAAGAATTTCAAGACAGTGATCGCAGAACATTACATCAAGTGTAGGTCCCTTTTAGTCACTGGGCCCTGTGTCAGTACACAGGTCACACGCTCTGCCAGATTCAAGGAACCCTGGACCTGAAGTCTGATGGCCTGTAAAAAATAGGCTATATTAGCAACTTATTCACTGCTTGATGTAAATACAATCACCTTGCTTCTCTGAGCCTTAATCTCCACACATGTAAAAACAGCTTTGATATTCTATGACTCTGTGAGCATCTTGGAGTTTCCTAGAAAATCTGTTGCTGAAATTTTCATTCCACTGAATACATTTTTAAGTGACATTGGGCCCATGAAACAAATTCATTCAGGTTTTTATTTCCCAATGTGACCTATCTTTATATAATGTGTGCTATTCACCATAGAAACAAGGCTATATAGGGCTAATATAACTAATAAATAAACAGTGTTTTCTCCCAATATCTGAGTGCAAAGAGTTCAGATTTTCAGGTAATAGTAATAGGGGTTATTGTGAGTTGCTGTGGAAGGAGTGGCAGGTCCCAGTGATCTACGGGGGAGAAGTGGACATGTTTGCGTGAAAAAACAGTAGAGATAAACACCAGCCTGATGATACTATTCATGCATTATCTGGACTCATCTCAATGATCTGAAATATTTTGTCTTCCTATTCCCATTCCATTCAGTTTGCTCTAGAGTAAAAGATGGGCTGCCTCAAAAATACAAGGCTACGTGAATGTTCATCCTCCTTCTCATCATCAAAGACTTTTACTCCATAAACTAATGAAAGAAGGAGGATTTGGAAAAGTACCAGTGAGACACAAGCTTAGCATGTGTGACCAAGATTAACTCAAAATTACTAGAAGAGAGCCAGGAAAGAAATAAATTAATCCATACTCCCTGCATGGACTTAAAAAAAAAAAGTGAGCAGAACGCTTGATTAAAAAAAAAATCTCCAAGTCAAAAAGGCTATTTGAACAAAAGCAGCACTTGAACAAGATGAAACAGAATACCCCAGGCAGAACAGAAATGGTATCCACTGGAAAGCTAATGTTCCCCAAAGAAGAAAACCCCCCTGAAATTCAGAACAAAGATAAAGGCATAAAGAATCAAAGTGCACATTAAGAATATTAAATTGTACTAAGTGAACAAAGTGCTTGATTCATAAACAAGCACAGTAAGGAAGCTCTCTACCGAGTGTTGTGTTCTGCTTCAAAATGCAGGCAATGAGTGAGCACATTCAAACATGCACACGTGGCCATACAGAGACCAGCACCTTATTAAGATGTTGTCTTTGGTGTTCATGCATGGATCCATTCTGTAAATGAAATGGTCTCACAATGGGGTTGCTATGGACTAAAACATGCCCCCCCCACCCAATTCATATGTTGAAATCCTAATCTGCAATGAGATGGTATTTGGAGTTGGGGCCTTTGGAGGTCGCTGGGTTTAGATGCGATCACAAAAGTGGAGTCCCCATAATGGGATTAAAAGACAAGATCTCTCTCTTTGCTGTGTGAGGATACAGCAAGAAGGTGCTATGGGCAAGCTGGAAGTGAGCTCTCACCAAACACCCACACTCCTGGCACTTTGATGGTGGACTTCTCAGCCTCAAAAAACTGTGAGGAAATAAATGTTTGTGGTTTAAGCCACCCCAGTCTGTGGTGTTTGTTATAGAAGCCCAAACTGATGAAGATTGGGGTTATTTTCACATTCTCAGAAATAACATCCATCCTCCGCCTTCTGAAATCAAGAGACATCAAAATAGAGCTACCTTAAGCAGCTTTGTGTGACTTTTTAAAAGTTTTGTTTAATAGCATTACTTTTTGTTTGCTTCAGTTTATCAAATACTTATTAAGCACTATGTATCTGCCAGGCTCTGTGCTAGGCATAGGGGATAGAGGCATGGCCCTTATCTGAAAATACCATAAATTCTAGTACGGATTATAGAAAACCAGGTCTTATGAATACAGTACATCGTACAAATGGAAAGGTAGAGGCATAATACCAGTGACAGAGGTATGAATCTTGGCCCTCAACTGTGTCAGAAGGCGTCTCCTTATACCGTTAACAATTTCCAAAACTCTCGGCCTCTTGGCGATATAATTCTCTTTTTCCCCATGTTGTAATCTTTACAGGGTAAAGATACTGCCTGTGCAGACAGGTTAGGATATAAACAAAGCAAAACACATCTCTCCAAAACAACCAGTGCCTCATATGGGGAAACTAAACTAATCATATCACTGACTAATGGTCTTCAACGGACAAGACTGACTTCAAGTAACATTGCCAGGTCAGAGAAATTTTCTGTGGTTCCTTCCTGCTCTTCTTTTCAGAACCCACCATTTTTGCTCCTCTCAGGACCCAGGATCTCTCCCTAAGAGCAGACTTTAACTCCTTGTTTTGCTCCATTTTCAAAGGGACCACTTGATGGAGACTATTATAATAACAATTAGGGATATGGTCTCTTGAGCATTTGTTTACTAAGCATCAAGTTCTATGCATGACATTTGCATAGAATATGCCATTTAATTTTCACAATCCTGGGAAAATATCTTCTTTCTCACTTTACAGATAAAGTAGTTGAAGCTCCGTGAAGTTAATTCAGTTTATATTCCACAGCTAAGTGGAAGAACAGGGTTCCAACACAGATCTAAATTCAAAGTCCTATCCTTAACCCTAAGTGATACTGAGTCTTTAAACAAATTCTTGTCATTGTGTTAGGAGTAAAGGAAATTGGTACCTTCCCCCAGGGTTTCCGGATTTAACTATTCATCCCAAGGAAATGATTCTCTAATGGTGAGATTGCTAGCAGTAAACTGAACCAGGTAGGCACTGTAGGGTTTTTTCCCTGTACTTTTAAAATTACGCTGGCTGGGGTGGCAATTTCTCTACCTGTGTAGAGGCTGATGTCCAGGTTTTTAACCTGTCACATCTTTTTAAAAAGATTGTTTTTCTGATATGTTTATTGATTTTAGAGAAAGAAGAACGGGAAGAGAGAGAAAGAGAGAAACAGTGATCCGCTGGCTGCTTCCCATACGCGCCCCGACTGAATACTGAACTCACAACCCAGGTAAGTGCCCAGACCAGGAACTGAACCGCCAACCCTCTGATGCACTGGACGACGTTTTAACCATCTGAGACACACTGGTAAGGGCTAACCTGCCACAACTTTTCACAACATGCATCGCTACTGGAATGATGCAATGGTTATTTAGTTCATCCTCCTTATCTCCCTCCCTCCCTTCCTTCCTCCGTCCATCCTTCTTTCCTTTCTTTCTTTCTTTTATTCACTTAGTCCCAGTCAGGAAAGCCTTATACAGTGTGCTAGGCTCTGCAAATGCAATGGTGCACAACAATGATAGTCTTTACCCTCAGGGTCGTAGAATAATTAGACATGATGAATTTTGAGGTCTAAAATATTACTTAGAACATACAACAATGACTATTTCTGTCCACATGTATATCATAAGGAAAGGTATTCTTATAGCCTGGTTGTAAAATAATTCAAGCCACACTGGAGACATGCTTACTTTTCCTGTGAAGAGGAAGAAATTAATGATAAAAACCTACAAGGAAGTATGGTGAATTAGAAAGCACCCTTCTGTAATGAATTACTTTTTTAGTGAACAGCTTTGGAGGTGTCCACGTCACTATGGTTTATTGAGGTCTGTGAATTTGGAAAGGAAAATTGGCTAGATTATGTTAGAAAAATAAGGGCACTACTGCCCCACTTCTTGAACTCTAAAGATGAGCAAAAGGACAGGTATTTTCTAAGGCATTCACTAATTAAACAGATCGTTCTCACTGAAAGCCATTGAAATTCTAAGATATTAAACGTTAAAGCAGAGATATTGTTGAAAGCAGAGCCTACAGAAACAGATATGTAGCAACACATTGAAACCACTTCTTTGACATACCACTTTTAGTAGATGCCTTTGCGGGAGACCACTTAAAATCTACCCATGTAACAATCCATGCTTTGCCGTTTCCTTTTGAAAGTGCGTTGACATTTGCCCTTCTTATCTATGTAAGCAGTGTCATAAAGCTTAATTTCAATCACAAGCTTCAGCAGCTCAGAAAATTTGTACCCCTTCATTCCTCTTGTGATAAAAAGAATATATTTTTGTTAAGCATGGAAAGGGGTAATAAGGTAAAGATTGAGTGTTTGTAATTATGAGTGGCTTCTACAATTAATCGAGTTAAGTTTTTTTTAAAAGTGTTTTTGGCTCTATGTTGCAGGTATAATTGATGTTATATAAAGCATATTTTGAGTTCTTGTTAATTTAATTTTATTTAAAAATTTATTTATTGACTAGAGAGAGGAGAAGGGGGAGAGAGAAAGAAAAAAAACATTGATTTGCTGTTCCACTCATTTATGTATTCATTGATTTTTTTTTATATGTGTCCTTACTTGGGAACCCACAAGTCTGGGGTATCAGGACAATGCTCTAGCCAACTGAGGTACCTGGCCAAAACTGAGTTTCTATTAATTTTAGATTAAATTTTATCATTGTTTAATTAGCACAAACAAAATACAAGTGCTGCTTACTCTTTTAACCATGATTCATATTAGTTTCAAGCATTATGACATTTTTGCTTTATTTAAATATTATAAATGGATAATTCATTAATGTTCATTATCTTTCATACCATTTATTTTTGTTTTTCAGGACAAATGGAAAAATCTATTTAAGAAACAAATTTAAATTGAAGTTCAACACTCTATAAGTTTTTTTCTGGCTACTATAACAAATTACTACATACTTGGTAATTTAAAACAACAAACATTTGTTCTCTTACATTTGGGGAGCCTGGAACTGTGCAAACAGTTTTACTGGGCCTAAATTAAGGTGTTGGCAGATCCTCACTCTATCTACAGGCACTAGGGAAAAACCCATTCCCTGCTTCTTCCAGCTTTTAGTGGCTGCCCGTATTTCTTAGTGCGTGGCTTCCTCACACCAATCTGTCCCTTCATGGTCACACTGCCTTCTCTTCTGTTTATTAGTTTTTTCTTTGCCTCCTCTTATAAGGGTAGGTGTGATAACATTTGAGGTTTACCCAGATAATCCAGGACAGTCTTCTTTCTAACCTCAAGATTCTTAATTGCATCTGCAAAATTCCTTTTCTGCCATATAAGGTAACATTCACAGGTTCCAGGGATTAAGACATCGGTATCTTTTGTAGACCATAATTCAGCCTACCACTCCCTCCTAAAGTACAAACCAGGCCATATTATGACTTCTGTGGGCACTTTTGTTTTTGGTGGTCCTTTGCCCCCAAAAGAAATTTAAAATTATATTTCAACTGCAGTGAAATAAGCATAAATATTTATATATTCATTGTTTGTCATTAATATATAATATTATTATATTCATTTTATCTTCTGATGTTAAAAGAAATTTAAATGAAAACATTTTTGTGGACCCTTAAAAGTGTATGGGCCCTAAGCACTATGCCTAATGGAAAAGTCAGCCCTGCATATAGAAAATACATAAGGTCTCTGGATCTCAGCAGCTGATAAAATTTTAAAAGTACACAAGCTCAGGAAAGAATTCTAATATATGCATGGGTTTCTTAATTGCACTTGGGTTTTCAAAATTCACAGGATTTCTGCTCCAGTTTAGATAAGTGTTCCATTTTTGAAGCTCTATCATTTTTTTATCATGTAATGTTTTAAATGGGAAAGACAAAATGTTTTTAAGGAGGTCTATTTCTTCCATACCTCATTGATAGAAAAATAATTGGCAAGATCTTTTAAAATGTACTAAAACTGGTTTTCTTCCATGTTGTCTCACTGCAGATTCTGCGTGTAACAATACACAGCCCATTATGTATATTTTGTTTTTAATTTTTAAAGGTTAGGTGTAAGAGAAAAGAAAAACGAATAACATTGAACTAAATCACACAGCTTCAATGTGACCTGGTTGGATGTCGCCCAATTTATGCCTTGTCCAAATTAGGTTTCTCAACAATAATATTATCCGATTGTCAAATGGCTCATAATTATTAACACACTTCATTTGTGGTTTGCAGAACTGCATTTCCGTTGGCCACAAGGAGAGTGAGAAAATAAACAATTTTTTTCAGTGTGTTATGAAAGATTATCTTTTTTTAAAGCATTTTCCTTTTTTAAGATTTTATTTATTTATTTTTAGATAGGGAAGAGGGAGAGAGAGAGAGAGAGAGAGAGAGAGAGATATCAATGTGTGGTTGCTGGGGTTTATGGCCTGCAACCCAGGCATGTACCCTGGCTGGGAATCGAACCCGGGACACTTTGGTTCCCAGCCCGCACTCAGTCCACTGAGCTACACCAGTCAGGGCTTAAAAGATTATCTTAATCAAAGAAATCACAGTTTGGGTTTCTAACAGCAAATCAAAGTTTATTTTTTCTCCTTAAGTAGGAAAATGCTATTATTGGGCACTGCTTTTCAACTAGGAAAACAGCAATGATACATTTTCTACCACGTAAACCTTGTTTCACAAACTCAGTTCATTAGTTTTAATAAACTTTTCTGATTTACATGATACAACAGATAATGTTTTGTGTTACATTTTATGTCCATCAGGACGGCTTTTAAAAAATTTGTATTTTTAAAAAGATTTAGCCCTGCTGGTTTGGTTCAGTGGATTGAGCACCAGCCTGCAAACCAAAAGGTCTCAAGTGGATTCCCAGTCAGGGTACATGACTGAGTTGGGAACCAGGTCCCTAGTTGCGAGTGTGGAAGAGGCAACTGATCGATGTAGCTTTTGCACATCAATGTTTCTCTCCCTTTCTTTCTCCCTCCCTTCCCCTCTCTCTAAAAATAAACAAATATTTTTATAATTGTTATTTATTTATTTATAGAGAGAAAGAGAGGGAGAGAATCATCAATGTGAAAGAGGAACATTGATGAGCTGCCTCTCACACACGCCCTGACCTGGGACTGAAACTGCAACCCACATATGTGATGGGAATTGAACCAGTGACCCCTTGGGTTGTGGGACGACGCCCAGCCTACTGAGCCATACTGGTTCAAGTTGGTTCATACTCAGCCAAAACTGCTCCAGGGCAGTTTTAGTTACACCTAAATTAAACATGTTACTGATGCACCTATTCATTGCTTTCTTTGGGAGTACAGAATGAGTAATTACATAGGAAAAAGATGAATATATTTTAATATATATATTTAAAGATTTTATTTATTTTTAGAGAAATGGAGGGAGAAAGAGAAGGAGGGAAACATCAATGTGTGGTTGCCTCTCATGCATCCCCAACTGCGCCCCTATTTGGGACCTGACCAGCAACCCACGCATGTGCCCTGATGGGGAATCAAAGCAGTGACCCTTTGGTTTGCAGGCTGGCACTGAATCCACTGAGCCACACCAGCCAAGGCTATTTTAAAATATATTTATTAAAGACTATTCCTATGTTTATTTGCAAAGTAAATTAAATATTTCATGTCATTATATAGTATACAACATTCTCAGTCTCACAGTTATGAAATCACAGTAATAATGATAGTTAAAATTTTGGCTTTACATGTACTATCTCATTCATTGCTCATAATAAAATATTGAGACAAGTTCTTTTATTATTCTATTTTATAGGTAAGAACACTGAGGCACAAAGGAGTTAAATAATTAGTCCAAAGTCACAGAGCTAGTAAGTAATGAAGTTCAGATTTAAAGCTAAGTTAGGTCCGTCCGGCTATAGAACCTACACAATTAACCACCACATTATCCTGTCTTTTCATAGACTATCTTTGTGTGTTTGTCTAACACTTTAATATTCTTTTTTTGAAGGAAATGTCAAAGATCATAAAAATTTTATGACTGCAGTCTAGCAACCAAATTCAATTAATAAGACACATGCATGCCATTAATCAAATGCACAATACACTCAGAAAGTTAACTGGAGTTTGCATTGGGTAGTGTGTGTCCAGCTTAGTGAGCTGGAGAATGGGATTAAAAATGTCAAAAGTTTTGATACCCCTGTGGATAAAGCTGAGAGTTTTACTTCATTACAAAGTAACAGACTTAATGGACAACCCTAGTCAGTTTCATACATATATGGAAGGCACAAAGAGGATTTGGGCTGAAGAATCAGAACAAATCTGTTATTTCTACTTAAAAAGAAACCAGTCAAAGAGACTATGTGCCACTGAGGAGGGGACTGGAGTGCCACATTATACTCAAAGAACATTAAAACATAAAGGGAAGCCCTGGCTGGTGTAGCTCCATCAGTGGATTGAGCATAGGCTTGCGAACCAAAAGGTCACTGGTTCAATTCCCAGGCAGGGCACATGGCTGGGTTTCGGGCCAGATCTCCAGTGAAGGGTGCATGAGAGGCAAACTACACATTGATGTTTCCCTCTCTCCCTCTCCTCTTCCCTTCTAGTCTCTCTAAAAATAAATAAATAAAATCTTAAAAAGAACAGCTAAAACATAAAAAGGATATAGGCTTTAGCTGAAAGCACTGTCTGCTGTGCATTGCCGTTTTGAAGATGGAGGTATCTCTGTTACTAACCATATCGCATCAGACAAAGTAAAATAACAATGCTAATAATAATAACAATATATGTATAAGTATTTGCGAAGTGACAAGGGATTCTGTGATTCACCCCCTCACATTGCCCAAATTCATAAATCATTTTGAATCTAGGAGTTGGAAGGGTTTTTAAGAGTTGCCAACCAGAGCTTTTATGAGCAGTGCAGAATTTCCCTGTCTACTACACCTGGTAGGCAGACATTGAATCACTGCTTAACTGTGCCATAATGAGCAGCTTGGAAAGTAGTCCATTCCAATATTGTACAGTAATAATTTTCAAATTTTTTGTTGTCTTACTAGACTGTCTATACTTTCATTTCTTAGGCCTTGTTGGCTTTTTGAAAAGGACAGAATTAGACTTAAATCTATTCTCCATGTGACAATATTTTAAAGTAGCAATTGTGTCCTTTTCTCTTCCTTTGGATAATCACCACAGATTCTGTTAACTATTCTTCATATTGAATGTTTTCATAGAACATGTAACTCTTTGTTTTTTAAGATTTTATTTATTTATTTATTCATTTATTTATTTATTTATCAGAGAGGGGGAGGGAGGGAGGGAGAAAGAGAGAGAAACATCAATGTGTGGTTGCTTCTCATGTGGCCCCCACTGGGGACCTGGCCTGCAGCCCAGACATGTGCCCTGACTGGGAATCAAACCTGTGATGATTTTTTGGTTCACAGCCTGCGCTGAATCCACTGAGCTATGCCAGCCAGGGCAGAACATGTAACTCTTGCCCTGGCTGGTGTGGCTCAGTTAGTTGGGTGGTGTTCCGCAAAGCAAAGGGTTGCCAGTTGGATTCCCAGTCAGGGCACATGTCTGGTTTGTGTGTTTGGTTCCTAGTTGGCCAGTCCCCAGTCAGTTGGTCCCATGTTTTCTCTCTCTCTCTCTTTCTTCCTCCCTTCCCCCTCTAAAAAGACATAAAATCTTAAAAAAATAACATATCATTTTTAACTTACTATGTAATTTCTTTTTAAAAAATATTTTATTGTTGTTTTATTACAGTTGTCCAAATTTTCCCCCCTTTGCCCTCTTCCACTCAGTCCCCTTCCCCTGCTGCTCCCACAGTCAGTCCCCACCCTGTTTTCCATGACTGGGTACCTAACTTCTTATGGGACAAAGATCACAAGGTGAACTTTTTAGTCATATAAGTGAGAAAGATGTCACCTGTTTCATATATTCACCCTTTCCCTCAATTCTATAGTTATTATCTATTGTTTTTCTGAAGTAAATCTCATGAGGAAAACATCTTTCTCTCATATTTCACTATGCCTCTTTTTAAGAAATTAGAAAAAGAATGTCTTTTGCCAAAACTATTGCTTGATTCAGAGGCATTTGAATGTGTTGTATCTGATCATGTGTCCATGCACCTAAAAACATTTCCACCTCACTTATCAGACCAGCACACTTTCTTTTGACTATTATGTTGGCTTGAGCTTAACCTGTCAGTTTTATCCATGTACTGGCATCAGACACAGTCCTTAGGGTGAAATAAAAGTGAGACTTTGTTTTCATTGTGTTTTTCCTAGTCAAAATAGGGTGGGGAGAAAGCCTCAAAAAGTCAAGTATTCAAATGTTAAGGGTAGTCTAGTTATCCCCTTCCCTCTTTCTCATATACACAGGCACACTGAAATAACCTAAAACCAACATTCTATTCAGAAACCTTAGGTCATTTAATTTTAACTTGTCTCCACTCTTTGTCACATGTTTTCTCAAACTCTCAAGCCTCTATTGCCTTGAACTTCCCCTTCTCCCATTCTTCCAGTGGGGATAAGGTTCCCCTCTCCATCTTCCAATGTCTTCCCCCTTTATAATGCTTTTCACTATGCCAATGTATTTCACAACAAACAACCTACCTTTTCTTTTTGTGAAGCAAAACCTTCACTCTCTTCCAAGGACAAGGAGGCTCCCTACAAAAAGTTCCCTGGGAAGGGAAGCTAATTGTCAACATGCTTTGGGTGAGAAGACAGTTGAGGGTGTTCCTGGGAGTGTTGGCTACTTCTCCATTACTGCTTCTGAAACTTTACTTCTAACATCCTCCTATTAAAATATAGTATCTGGTCATCAAAGATGGCTTTACCAGTATCTAGCCTACTCAATGACTATAATGTACAGATTTCCTGATCAGTTATCTACTCTTTAGTTTTTAGAAGCCCAGTCAGCTTATATATGGTTTTCCTGGGATATCCAGAGGCTAGGATGAAATGAACAAAAATGTATTAGACTGAGGTCAGAGTCTTTTGCCATCTGCTACTGTGTCTTGTGATATCTAGGGTTTATTCATCCATTACCTTAATTTCTGCCTCATTGCTTCCCTTTGGTAAACTATCCTACACTACAGTCAGGCCTTTGCCCTACCACTGCAAGTAAAGTGTCGTCACCAAGGTCCTTAATGTGTCCTCCTTGGCAAATCCAGTGGTCACATTGATTTGACCTACCAGTCAAACAAAGACTGTAGGCCATTCTTAAAAGAGCATTTACTTTGGCTCCCATGACACTATTTTTCTCTAGGTTCTCCTCCTATCTCTTGTACCCCTCTAACCATCCCTTACATGTTAATGTTCCTCCAAATTCTCTCCTAGGAGCTCTTCTGTTTTTACTTAATTCCCTCTCTTTTGGAAAGAGAATCCCTTCTCATCTCACTCCATTCACCACCATTACCATTATGCAGATTCTGGACCTGTCTAATTCTGTCTGGCTTGTTAAGGTTTGGCCCAGGAATTCTCTATGAGGAGCCTTTTTGACTCATTTCCCTCCTACTTCTTAGAACCTCTCATACTTTTTTACTTTTAAAATAGGTATTCATTAACTCTTACCTTTATTTTGTCTTAAATTTTTAAATGCTACTTTCCTGAGGCCCTTGGTGTATTCTGTAACTGTTTACAGTTTTTTTTTTCTTTGTTATGGGTTTAAAAGGAGTCATTTTCTCTGAATGCTTCTATTGCTATCATTTCCTCAGTCAGTTCTGCACTGTCAGTAAATACAAAGTCCAAAGCAGGGTGTCCCATTGGTGCTTTCTCTTTCTTTCCTTTTGAGGAATTAAATTGTTAGCAACATTAAGACAAGAATGCACAAGTGTTCCTACTGTTAGCAGAAATCCGTCTAAAATATGTATATAGGTTAAGTTCTTGCCCCTATGATATCTTGCCTATGTAAGAACTGGGATATTTTAAAACAGATATCTACCATAGTCTGTCTATTTTGGTAGTGTATGTATGTTTTTAAAATCATATAATTTCTCTCTTCTCCTTTAACCTTATACAATATTCTTACCACATTTCTGTGCTAAGATTCTTGGATTTTCATATGGGTGTCCATTTTGATGAAATGTCATTCTACAATCCTTATATTTTTGTTTCTCTTATTGTATTCTAATTATGAGTCACATTTGTCATAGGCAGTATTCTGTAATAAAAGTGGGACTTCCCCCAAAGCCCCCCCCTCTGGTGTACAGGCTTTGTATAAGCCTCTCCTTAAATATGATCAAACATATAAATATGATGAGATATCACTCTTGTGATTAGGTTACTAATCAGTTGGGTTTAAGTTAATTAAAAGATGGTGGGCCTGGCACAATCAGGTGACGTCTTTTCCTCTTCTCTCTTCGTTTTTCTTTCCCCTCTTTCTACCATATTACTTTTGCAAGTTAATTGAAAATTATACAGATAATTTTTAGCTGCATGTGATGAGAGAAGGCAGTAAGATAAATGAGTCTTTCAAAGTTCTCATGGTCTAGAGTTACAAGGGTCTTAAAAGTCTGGAGTCTTAGAGCTATGGAACTTCCTTGAGATGGATGTAATTCTAAAACATAATACAGCGTGACCTAGTGAGTGGTCTAATCAAAATAAATGAAATGAGGATTAGAAAAAAATTAGATGGAAGTGTTATTTCTGTTAAGGCTTTCTGGAATGTCCAGGATTTTTTTTTTCTAAAAAGCTTACTTTATAAGCATAATCTTTAAATAATATATTTCAAAAGTATATTTACATATAGGTTGTAAAGAAGAAAAAAGGGATATCTGTGTGAAAATCAGGAAACCATTATTGTTCAGATCATGAATTCCTATTTCACAGTACCTTTGCCAGCTGGGAGTAGTGATCATATCTGCAATAAAAGCAGCTAAATGAAAAAAAAAAAACATAACTCTAGTGAGATTAACTTGCAAACCTCAAGTTATGCAGTAATCACAAACATCATGTATGTCAATGTAATGGTTGCAAATGTGAAACATGATCTAGTTTAAACCATAATTAATCAGCGATGGGCAATGTTTCAGAAATGTAATGTTTCCATTTTAAAGATGTTAAAATTCATTAGTATATTAGCTTCATGTTTTTAAAACTTTTTGGACACTGGATCTAGGCCCAGAGGAATTTCAAAAATCAAAACTGACAGTACATATTTAACTATCATAACCACTCAGCAATTATGCTTAGCTGCTATATTCTCATCCAATAACTCCACAATCTAGGAACTTCTGTGCATATTGAGGTTCCTATGGAAGTTATAGCATTAATGAAATTGAGTTTTAAATTTCCCTAGGCTCAACCTATAAGAATATAAATGTAAATTAACAGAGAAGAACTAGCAGCCATGAATACTAACACTCAAATCACATTCATTTTCATTTAAATTTTACGAAGACATCAGGGAAACAATTTCTCCTCCTTTCCTCCAAAGAAATTATATTAATAATTTTGGCAGTCTTCCCGTGAAGGAACAATGTGAAACATCTTTACATTACTTAGAAAACAAGCATGTTGAAAACTAACAGTTCATGGATTATGTTTGCTTTGCTTGTAGGACAATCATAGAGACTATATATAATTAAGCTACTCCTGAGTTTAAGGAGATTCTGAGGTTTTAAAGTATGAGTTGAAAACACTAACCAATGGCCTGTTAATGGTATAGAGTACTATCAAGTGTAACAAATGGAAGCATAAAGTAAATGCTTAAAACAGCAACTTTGCATAATGTTATAACTAGTAGCTTCTCCTACCCACCATCTTTCTAGAAGATTCTGCTGTGACCAGAGGGATGTATATAAACTGTGAGATGTTTATTGTTTGGTTTGCTTGACATTTGGTAAAGGAAGGAGACTCCTATAGGTGGAAGGACAGTTCCAAATAGTTTGGGGCTTCTGGGCAGAAGAGTGAATACCAGTCAGTCCTTGCTGAGAGCAAAGTGAAAGTTATCCAGTGAATAATTTCACTTCAAGGTTGTTTATTCAAAATATGTATTTATTGAATTAGGTAAGGTTGAGTAGGACAATGAGAGCAAGAAGCTTAGCTTATGTGTCCTAGCTCTTGGGCCTTTCATTCAAGATAAGGATTTGGTCCTCCTCAGCTGCCTTGGGGGGTCTCCCCACCTAATTTCTCTGTGAATTTCTCATGTGCACTCTCTTCTAGAAGGTTACTCCTTCGTGTTACAGATAACTTTCCTGTGGAAAATGCATTCCTAAATATTGTCATGTAACAATAACCCAAATTCACGATCAATTTTCCACAGCATTCCTGACAGACAGGGGTGTGGGGGGGTGAATATAAAAAAAAATTCTGGATACTAGAAAGATCTTGAAAGTTCCTATAGGTGAAAAACATGATAAATATATACTTTTATCCACAAAAAAGTTAAAAACAAAAGAAGAGTGAGAGAAGAAGGGAGAGCCTTACTGGAGAGATTTTAAAACACTATAAAATAATGTTAATATAGTATATAGTATGCCATTACTTCAAGAAAGTCAATGAAATTAGTGGAACAGAATTGAGAATTTTTTAAAAAGCTGTATAAAGGTAGGTTAATTTGAATTATAATAAACTTCAGATTACTGAGGAAAGAATACACTTGTAATAAAGGGTTTTGGGACAAGTGGCCAACTAAATGAGGAGAAAAAAATAGGCTATGCCCTTAACAGAAGTCATTAATGAAAATAAACTTTAGAGTTATGATTTTAAAGACACATTGAAAATAACAGAAGAAAAAGAATGGATATTTTATTTTATTATCCTCACCTGAGGATATGTTTATTGATTTCAGAGAAAGAGGAAAGGGGGAGAGAGGAAAAGAGAGAGAGAGAGAGAGAGATGAGAGAGAAATATCTATTGAGTGCCTTCTGTATGTGCCCTGACTGGGGATCAAACCCACAACCTAACCAGGAATTGAACCCACAACCTTGTTTTGTACAGGATGACACTCCACCCAATTGAGCCATCTGGCCAGGGTAAAGAATAGATATTTTTTAAAGTGTGGGTGGCAAAGTCATCCTAAGCAAAGTACAAAACCCAGACTCTATGAAAGAAAAAACTGATAGATTTGGCAACATCAAGTGATATCGGCAATGTGTACCACAGAAAAGTAATGACTAAAATATATCAGAATTCTAACAAATCCATGAAAAAAAATCCATTAGAAAATTGAGAAAATGACAGAAGGTACTCCACACAAAAATTTTTAAAAGCAATAACCATATGAAAAAAGTCCTACCTTACTAGCAATCTAGGATATATGTATGAAAACATCAATGAAGTATTTTTGTCCATTAAATTTAAATTGTTTCATGATGTACACTGTTGTTGAGTACAGGGAAAATGGACATTTTCACACACTCCTGCCTTTTTGAAGGGATATTTGAGAGTATACAATTCAGTCTTTAATTCACTAAATGTATTCTAGGAGTCTCTTCTGAAGAAATTCTCATACAAGCATACAAAAATTTATAATGAAAAATGAACTCAAGAATGTTTATTGCAACATTATTTGTAAAAGGAAATAATTGGAAACTACCTGAGTGTCCATGAATAGAGAATAGTTACATAAATTATAGTATCTCCACAAAATGGAATGCTATGCAGCTGTTTAAAAAATGAGGTAAATCTATAGGTACTGACATATCACCTTGCTATATTTTTAAATGGAAAACAAGTTTCAGAATCTTGCATATAATATGATCCAATTTAGGTAAGAGAATGCACATGAACATATTTCTGTACAATATGTGTATAGAAATAATAATGATAATAATAATAAATGTGTACTGGCTGGCGTAGCTCAGTGGATTGAGCGTGGGCTGGGAACCAAAGTGTCCCAGGTTCGATTCCCAGCCAGGGTACATTCCTGGGTTGCAGGCTAGAACCCCCAGCAACTGCACATTGATGTTTCTCTCTCTCTCTCTCTCTCTCTCTCTCTCTCTCTCTCTCTCTCTCTCTCTCTCTCCCCCCTCCCTTCCCTCTCTAAAAATAAATAAATAAAGTCTTTTAAAAAAATTAAAAAATAAATGTGTAGAAGTAGGACTAAAGAAATGCGTAACACATTGTTGACAGTAAAAGTAGGGACAAGACTAAAAACAGCTATAGCAAGTCGTTAAAAGCATAGGCTCTGAGGTCACAGAACATGGTGGGGTCACAGAACATAGTGGCTCTGCTACTTACTATTTGACCTTGGCAAGTTTCTTAACCTCTCTGTGCCTCAGTTTCTTTATCTACAAAATGCTGGTGATATAATTGCTTACCTCGAAGACTTGCTGTGAGGGTTATATGGAGCAATATATGTAAAAGACTTAAAATGAAGCCTGGAAGAAGCTTATAAGCTTATGGTATAAGCTTACAGTGTAAGAGTTTGCTATTATCATATTCCTTAAATATTTTACAATAATGCATTCATGGATATCCTATGTAACAAAAAGGAAAAGGAAACTAAAATAAGAATGTGACAGTGCTTCTGAATAAAAAAGAAAAAGAAAAAAATTATATCACCTACTTTGGAATTTTAACTATACCACAGTGCAGTAGAACATTGAATTTATAATTCATATCTTGGCCCTGGCTGGTGTGGCTCAGTGGATTGAGCATCAGCCTGTGAATCAAAGGGTCACTGGTTTGATTCCTGGTCAGGGCATGGGCCTGGGTTGCAGGTCAGGTCCCCAATGTGGGGCATGTGAGAGGCAACTGCACAATGATGTTTCACCTTCTCTTTCTCTCTCCCCTCCTCTCTCTCTCTAAAAAGAATCTTAAAAAAGTAAAAAAAACAATTCATATCTTAACTTCTACATATGGAACAACAGTAACAAAAAAAGCATGGCCACAATATTTTGCAGTATTTCTTATCAAGAGGCGATTTCTCTGGTCCTGTGATTTTCTTTGAATAATAAACAAGCAGAAGTAATACTTGTGTGTGTTCCGGAGCCCAGGCCTTTCCAGGCATTGTAGCTCCTACCTTGGCCATTGTGGGGTGCTGCTCTGACACCAGCAACCAAGGAAGCTGGTGTTGTCTATTCAGAATGAGAGACCATGTGTAGAAAGACAGCTAAGGCATCCGGACAGCACTCAACACCTGTTGCCAAACAGATGAGTGAGGTTACCTTGTATCTTTCAGGTCAGCCAGCCCCCCAGCTGAAAGTAACTGCACACATGTGTCAAAATCCAGCAGAGCAAGCCTGTAGTTAACCCAGAGAATTGTGAGAGATAATTGCTGTTGGTTAAGCCACTAAGTTGTAGGGTCATCTGTCATGCAACAATAGTTAACAGACACAGAAAATATGGGATCTCTTGGACAGAGACCACATGGAGAGAGAGGTCCAGACACCTCAGTTTTCCAGCCACTCCAGTGTAGATACCAGACATGTAAAGTCATGTGGGATAAACCCAGCCCCAGGTGACCTGCCATAAATGTAGCTACTTGAGTAAGCCCAGGCAAGACCAGGAAAAACAATTCCCATCTCACCCACAAAAATGTGAGAAATGGCTAAATGTTGTTTTAAGCCATGAAGTTTTGAGGTAATTTGTTATGCAGCCAGAGATTATTAATATCATATCCAAGAAGCTTAACTTACTAAATACATAAAATCTCTTTTAAATACAATATTACCTCTTAGTCATGGCCTAAGGATCATGTTAAATCAAGGCACTAGATTTTAAAGAAAGTTTCCTACATGAAGCATGAAACGATAATTTGAATTAAATTTGATCAAACTGAACATACATATTTCTCTCAGTTCTTCCCATTTTAACCCCTTGTTTTAGAAACAAAGTTGTTAAATGAATAATTTGTCACCAGTTATCTTTGTAGGGTCTATTATGCATAACCAAGATATACAGAAAGACATCCCTACCTTCAAAGAATAAAAGTATAATAGGAGAAATGAGCATCTAACTAAATAATTATAATACAAAGGACTGGGATAAGGGTCAAGAGAGGAAAAATACTTTGGCAGTTCAGAGGAGAGACAACATTTCAGTATGGAAGTTTAGGGAGGGCTTCTCAGAAAAGGCAGGAATGGAAATTAGTCTGGTAAACATGGAAAGACAGCTAGAATGTAGAAGGAAGGGCCTCCCAGGCAGATGCAGAAGTGATGTAAATTAAAGATATTTTAGGCTTTATTTGTAATAATATTTGAACAAAAGGATAGACTGCCGCCATTGTAACCAGGTGGGATAACCTGTACTGCATACAATTTCAAGACAGACAAACAGAGCTGGAGTAGCAAGTAGCATTTAGAACTTCAAACATGGCAGCAGGTGTCCTAGCAAACGGATGAACCTACTTTGTGGCTGGGGTAACTCCTGCCTATGCCCATTCTGTGATTGGAATTCCCTTGGTGACAAAACAAAGTGGTTCTGGGGCAGTCTGCATTATTAAAATAATTATCACTGAAAAAATGTGTTAAAAGCAGATGATGGTATGAATAGAATCATACCTTTAAAATGAAAGGCAAGAAGAGGCATAGGACTTATAACAATGATTAGTTGTGTTTTACTTTTTAAATAATAGCTTTCTGATTATGTATTAATACATACTATGGAAAGTGTAGACAAATACTTTATTTTTTATAATTTTCTTTCTCATGTTTCTTTTTAAAAATTTTATTTATTTTCAGAGAGAGGAGAAGGGAGGGAGAAAGAGAGGGACAGAAACATCAATGTGTAGTTGCCTCTCCAGTGCCCCCAACTGGGGACCTGGCTTGCAACCCAGACATGTGCCCTGACTGGGAATTGAACTGAGGACCCTTTGGTTCCCAGGCCGGCACTCAATCCATTGAGTCACACCAGTCAGGGCATAGACAAACATTTTAAAAATTAAAATCACAAAAAAATCCCCTTAATCACTATTAATATTGCGATTTTTCCTAGTCGTTCTCCATGAACCTATTTGTAAATATTTTAGTTTCAGCCAATGATATGAACATGATACTAAGTTTTTGTAACCTTCCATTTTTCATATTTAAAAAATACGTTGGGGATTTTCCGTTGGCTGGAACCATTATAACAAGATGGCCGTGTGGGTGGAGCCATGGGGTACTTCCGGGCCAGAGCCAGCGGTACCCATGGCAACAGTGTCATCACCATAACTTATCGTTCTCTTTGCCCACTTCTCCACGGAAGCGAGGCTGCTGCGGCTGCCCACCGACTAGTGGCACAGCCTGGTATTCGCGAGAACCCCTCACAACCTGCGGCCCGTCTGAGCGGAGGTAATAAGGTTTCCTGTCAGAACCTGAACCCTCTAACACCCAAGAGCTTAGGCTTTCAGCTTTCTGTCCCTTTCTCCTCAGGGCATAACTCCGACCGACCACCTGGTATCCCCGAGAACCCCTCAGAACTTGCGGCTCGTCTGAGCGGAGGTAATAAGGTTTCCTGTCGGAACCTGGACCCTGTGACACCAACAGCCTAGTCTTTCAGCTTTCTGTCCCTTTCTCCTCAGGGCATCACTCTGACCGACCAACTGGTATCCCCGAGAACCCCTCACAACTTGCGGCTCGTCTGAGCGGAGGTAATAAGGTTTCCTGTCAGAACCTGGACCCTGTGACACCAAGAGCCTAGGCTTTCAGCTTTCTGTCCCTTTCTCCCCAGGGCATCACTCGGACCGACGACTTGGTATCCGCAAGAAGCCCTCACAACCTGCGGCCCGTCTGAGCGGAGGTAATAAGGTTTCCTGTCAGAACCTGAACCCTCTAACACCCAAGAGCTTAGGCTTTCAGCTTTCTGTCCCTTTCCCCTCAGGGCATCACTCCGACCGACCACCTGGTATCTGTGAGAACCCCTCACAACCTGCGGCTCGTTTGAGCGGAGGTAATAAGGTTTCCTGTCGGAACCTGGACCCTGTGACACCAAGAGCCTAGGCTTTCAGCTTTCTGTCCCTTTCTCCTCAGGGTGTCACTGAACCGACCACCTGGTATCCCCGAGAACCCCTCACAACTTGCGGCTCGTCTGAGCGGAGGTAATAAGGTTTCCTGTCGGAACTTGGACCCTGTGACACCAAGAGCCTCGGCTTTCAGCTTTCTGTCCCTTTCTCCTCAGGGCATCACTCCGACTGACCACCTGGTATCCCCGAGAACCCTTCACAACCTGCGGCCCATCTGAGCAGAGGTAATAAGGTTTCCTGTCAGAACCTGGACCCTGTGACACCAACAGCCTAGTCTTTCAGCTTTCTGTCCCTTTCTCCTCAGGACATAACCCCGACCGACCACCTGGTATCCCCGATAACCCCTCACAACCTGCGGCTCGTCTGAGCGGAGGTAATAAGGTTTCCTGTCGGAACTTGCACCCTGTGACACCAAGAGCCTAGGCTTTCAGCTTTCTGTCCCTTTCTTCTCAGGGTGTGGCTCCGATAGACTACTGAGGATCCAGGAGCCCAGAGGCCTACTTACATCCCATCAGAGGTATCCGGAGTTAGCTCATCTCTCAAGATGGCGACTGGTGGTAGCAGCAGCCCCAAGCCAGAAGTCGTCGTTGGGGGGAAATATAAACTGGTACGAAAGATCGGGGCTGGGTCTTTTGGGGATGTATATCTGGCGCTTAACTTAAGCAATGGCGAGGGAGTGGCAGTAAAGGTAGAATCTCAGAGGGCCACTCATGCCCAGTTGCTGTACGAGAGCAAACTCTATAAGATACTTCGTGGTGGCACTGGCATCCCTCGCATATGGTGGTACGGTCAGGAAAAAGATTACAATGTGCTGGTCATGGATCTTCTTGGACCTAGCCTTGAAGACCTCTTCAATTTTTGTTCAAGAAGTTTCACCATGAAAACTATACTTATGTTAGCTGACCAGATGATCAGTAGACTTGAATATGTCCACTCAAAGAATTTTATTCACAGAGACATTAAGCCCAATAACTTTGTAATGGGTACTGGACGTTATTGTAATACAGTATTCCTTATTGATTTTGGTTTGGCCAAAAGATACAGAGACAAAAAAACAAGGCAACACATACCATACAAAGAAGAAAAAAGTCTCACTGGCACTATCCATTATGCTAGCCTCAATGCACATCTTGGTATTGAACAGAGTCGCAGAGATGACCTTGAGTCATTAGGGTATGTTTTGATGTACTTTAATAGAAATACCCTGCCGTGGCAAGGAGTCAAGGCTGCCACAAAGAAACAAAAATATGAAAAGGTTAGTGAGAGAAAGATGTCCATCTCTGTTGATCAGTTATGCAGTGGGTTTCCTGAAGAATTTGCTGTGTACTTAAACTATTGTCGTGGGCTTGGCTTTGAGGAAACTCCAGATTACAGATATCTGAGGCAGCTATTTCTCAATCTTTTACGTACCCTGAAACAACAAGGTGACAGCAGATTTGACTGGACAGTTTTAAAGCAGAGAGCAACACAGCAGGCAGCCCTTTTAAGTAGTCAGGCTCAGCCTGCCCAAACTACCAGTGGTGTCCAAGCACATAAGCAGTAAAAGTTTTAGGAACAGCATTTGTTTCTCCTGAAACTTAGAACTTTGAATTCATATGCACACTAGCCAGTGGTTGTGGACAACTGTTTACTTGATGTAAAGAATTTAACTTCAAAATAAACTACCTCTGATCAACATTGGTGATGTGTTCTGAGTTGTACCCTCTGTAATTGTGAATATTAACTGAGAAAGCGAAACATGGTGTCCAGTTTACTATCGTATTTTTTTTCAAGTAGAAAAGCTAAGGAAATGGTTGACATGCACAGATTGGTGGATAAACTGTTCATATGTTATTTTTTTTTGGTTAAAATCTTTTACTTTGTTTTATTTGACTGAATTATTTTCTCAATTCAGAAATTTTTACCTAAATGTTTAAAATTAGTCTCTAAATAATCTGTTTCACCTTGCAAATGTAGATCAGACTTTGTGGCAATTACTTTGGTTTTTTTTTGTTGTTGTTGTTAAAATCTTTCACTTTGAACTATATTGCTTTGAGATGTCATTTCAGAACTGCATGAACACTCTTCAGCCACAGTTTTGATGGTTGCAGATGTTCACAATTGTTCATTATTAGGATTTATCCATCTCTGGGGTTTGTAAGTTCTTCACTTAAAACATTCTTAAAATGGTTGGCTTCTTGTTTGCAAGCCAGCTTGTATGGTAGCTACCAAAGAAAGATTCTGACTGCTTACCTGTGCTAGAAATAACATCTAAATTAAAGTGAAGACTTCAGAAAAACTTAGTGACTACTAGATTATACTTAGGACTCAGTATTAACTTTGTAATGTTCTTTGTATTTAGGAAAAAAGTATATGTGTCACAGAAATTTAGTTAACATCTTAAAACTAAACATGTATGGATGTTGCTTAGATAAGTGTAATACCTGTAAACATGCAAATGATCTGTGATTTTGTTTTTGTTTTGAAATGGGAGCTTTTCTGTTTACAAGTTCATTAAAAATTAAAAGCTGAAAAAAATATATTGGGAGTGAGGTCCGTTTTAAACAAGCTTAGTTTGAGGTAATTTTAAAATATTAAGGGGGAAATGTCCAGGCAGCTGTTAGAGATGGAGCCCAGGAGTAATGTTGGGACAGGAGATAGGGTCTTGAAGATATAAACCAGAAGTAATTATTTGAACCTGGAAATGGGATGAGATCATCCACACTTTTTCAAATGTGGGTTACTGGGTAAAGAAAGCAATTGATTCAGTTGGAATAGAATAGAATAATTTCAAAATGCATTACACAGTAGTTGTAAGGAATCATTCTGGATTGCAATGTAACAGTCAATTTCTTACTGTGAATCTAAGGAATGAGCATTTTGGAACAGTAAAAGACCCTGATAGAATGGAAGCTGCAACCAGTTTTAAGAATGGATGTGGTTTCTGTTCAATGGTTGGCATTGGTCTCTGGACCACTGTATACTCTAACATTTTTTGAAGACCCCAAAGGGCTGTTGTCTTCATGGGTTATCTCTATTGATATTTACTTATCAGAAGTTAAAACAGGCAGAAATTAAATATTTATGTATTGATGTCCTTAAGGTAACAATTATAAACTCATTCATCACATGCTAACATAAATAAGATTTACATGAAAAACTGCTATATTTTCCCAAACAAAAATTGAAAAGAATTGTAGTGTTATCTTTTGTGCCTGGCTTAATAAAACATAACTAAATTCTCATAGCTGCCTTTGTATTTTTTAAACATTTATTTTTTTAGAGGGGGGGAAGGGTGAGAGAAGGAGAGGGAGAAAAACATAAATGTGAAAGAGGAACACAGATTGGCTGTCTTCTGAACACACCCAGACCAGGGATCGAACCTGCAACTCAGGCATGTGCCCCGACCAGGAATTGAACCCACGACCTTGTGGGCAGATGCCCAAATCAGCTGAGCCACAGTGGCCACAGCTGCTTTTGCATTTCCTTAATTGAGTTATATTTATAAGAGAATGTGAGTGAAAGGCAAATAATATCTTAGTATTATGAAAATAATTTAGACTACACAGATACCCTACAAGTTTCTAAGGAACCCTCAGTACCACAGAGAGGTCAGAAAGAATAAGGATAGAAAAAGTTTATTATTTGAAAGTTGGCCATGTATAAGGATTTGACTGATGCAGGTAAAGATACATTGAACAGTAAATTAGATCATATCACACTTTCCCATAGTCCTCAGGGTAAAATCCAAAATTCTTACCATGTCCTCTAAATATATGATTTGACTCCTTTCTGCCTCTCTTGTCTCATCTTATGTCACCACCACCCAAATATACAACTTGTGCTCACTACATTCCAGATGCTCTTGACATTGTAAAGCTATTTCTCATGTAAATACTGTACCATAGCTTCTTTTCTACAGGCCTGGGATGCTAACTACCTGGACTCAGATTAGTAGCCACTGCCTTAGGGAAGCTACCTAATCACTCCAACCCCAATCTAAATGGAATCTCTCTTGTTTTCTTGCCAATACCGTGTTCTTTTCCTTCAGAGTGCTCACCAGTTTAAAACTATATACCTCATTGTGGGATTGGTTATGTTGGTCTGCCAGTGGATTGTAATCTCCACAAAAGCAGGAGCACGTATGTTTTGTTTATCACTCTCTTTCCAGTACTTAGCACTAGAGTAGACACATAGTGGATTTTCTATAAATCTGCTTCATGAAACTATGAATGAGAGAATGAAGATACATATGGGGGACCTGTTTCCTGAGTCTAAAATTATTCTTGTTTATTGTGTTGCATAGAAAATGATAACATCCTAGTCCCTGATTTTCATATAAAACACATTTAAAATCTGTTTATAATACACTATCCTAATAATTGTTAGCATCTAATAGCAATTGTTAATGTATGTAGCTATAAAGTCTGCTTATGGACGTTATTAGGCATACGTTTTAGAAGCACTGAATGCTTTAGTTATTTCAATACAAATTAATAGTTACCTGTAAGTCAATTGTGATAATTCACTTAAAAGGTTAAGGTCATGTATTTAGAGAGAAGTTCAGGTGCATTTAAATGCCAACAGAACAATCCTAATTGTTCTATACTCTTCGAATTCTTTTTCTGGAGTGTAATTTCATTTCTCAAACAAATCACGGCACATTTTGAAATCAATATTTTCTCTCTTCAACTGTGATAGCTAAAAGGTGCCAAAAAGTATACTGTATTCTTAAAAGTATTTCCAATAAAAAGACAAGTGCTATCATAATGCCAGCTTTCAGATCTGAAAGGGAAATCACTATGTTATCTTTGAGGGTAAAATTATTGTTATTGCTATATTTATAGGTGTATGGATATCAAATATACATGAATTTCATCTAAATTAAAGGCCAAGTTGCCATTCTTTCAACTTTCTGTAGTTTTAAATTTGGGCAATTATTTTAATCCATATAGCAGTAACATGAATGAAGTGCCACTGCATCCTATTGAGACACATTTGTTTCTGAAGGTTAAGATTAATCTGTATGAGAGAGATTTATTTTGAGAGTAAGGTGCAGCAGCATTGATGGGGCCTTTACAATGAGGGATATTCTGTCTGAATGTACACTTCCATTAGCAAGGCTTGCTGTATTGAATACAAAGTGACTTGCTAAAGCCCAAAGTTTAAAAACAGAAAGAAAGAATTTTGCTTCTTCTTGGAACTCTAGTCAGAAAAGTACATCCACAGGATCCATTTGTCTATTTGGATACTAAATAGGAATAGGTAGAAGACTTTAATTGGCTTGTCACTTTCTCTCCTGAGCCTTACTTGGGTATGTGAAAAATAATGTGTCTGACTCTGTTCTGAGCAGATGGATGCAGGATCCCGGCCACCAGCTGTTCACATCCAGGCTCAAATGAGCTTCTTCCAATGTGGCTGCTTTCCCCAGAGGGGCCCACATTTGGCCAGATATGGGCACTCCCTAGCAGCAAGCTGGTGACTGCAATTTTACGGATCTGTTTATGAAAACTGTTAGGGTAAAAAATCATTAAGCTACCTTTCCTCCTTCCAATCATTGTAGCCAAACGGTAAGGTGCCAGCACCATTCGTAATCTCTGGTAGCTGATCTCTGGATGACATTGTTATCAGTTGAAATGGGAAATAATGGTTTACCACAACAAGTACATTTGGAAAGTGTACCTTTGAAAACATCTTCCCATTAGACAAGCAACAAAACAAAACCCCTATATTTCAGATGGTTCACATTGATTTTCTTTGTGATTGTTATTGACTTTAGCCTTCTAACATTATTGTACTTATACTCTTACTTATGAGAGTACTTAGAAACAAGATTGAAATAAGTTATATTTTCCTTACTCATTCTTTGTAGAGAATACAACCTATGGATTCAACGAATATGTTTAAAATACCAAGGCCAGGTTATCTACATACTGTTTTCTAGGACTTTATTGTTCTAGGTACATAGTAACAATCACTCAGTATATGCTTCTTTGATTATTGAAATGTTCACATATCTTTGAAAATCTCTTAGCTTCTTAAAGCCTCCATTTCTTTACATATTCCCAGTGCTGGCACAGTTCCTGGAACATAGTAGATGCTTCAAGATCATTTTCTGAGTTGAATTTTTGTAATTGCATTAGTTCTGGGAATAAACATACAAGGGTGTACAAGTTCATGTATGTGGTCTCTTAACAAAAAGGCATATCTCTGAAAATTCCTAGCAAATTCTTTGAATAATCTAGGCAACTAGGCAACTGTTTTATACAGATTGCATGCTCCATTACAATTGATTATATTTTCCTTTACATTGGCCATTCTGAAACTGGCCGTTTAGTGTGCCTTCTCCCTGATATCCACCTTTGAAATAGAAATCTTGGTCCTATGAGCAAAATGACTTGAGAATGCTGCAATTTCCTGTTGTTTAAATGATCTAGGGACTCTAAAGTTTAATAAATGCTTTAGGAAACCTAGCTACCTCATCAGGTTGTGGGCCTCCAGAAGCTGTAAATCAGTCCTTCAGTGAAGGAGAAAAGTGACAAAGCCCTTTGTACTTTAGAATTAAAAAGGGAAACAATGTTTTTGAGAGAACTAAAGGGAGACAGGTGCAGAGCAAATGAATTAAGGGCTCCAGGGAGCTGTGGAAGACAACTGAGGAAAATGAGAGGGAAGAATGTGAGAAAATATAAAGAAGAGGCGGTACAGGAGAAAGTATTTTCTTTTTTAAAAATGATTAGACCAACTGTTGAATTACCAGGAGAGAAACAAGCTGTTTCCTTTCATGAAATCCCTAGGCATCAACTGTCCCTTCCTCCCCGTGTCTTCAAAAAGAGTAACAAAGAGACAGCAAGTGTGAGAGTGAGATGATCATGGTTTTAAATCCTATATTGCATTTCCACGACTGTTGTGGCTTGCCCATGTCCTATTCTGCCTGAATTCCCTTTTCATTAATGAGGATCTGTTTCTTTAATCATTGGTTACAGAATTCCTTAGACTTCACAATGTTTTTGAATCACTGGAAAAGTGACTGGCCAGATGTTTCTTTTTCCTCCTTCTAGAACTCTTAGGTGGGAATTGAGGAGGTATGAAAGTCTTTTCCATCCACAGTTCAGGGTGCGGGTAGTTCTTAAAGAGGAATCTTTTATTTAGCATTAAAAGCTATACACACGTTTTGTTTTGTTTTGGGCAAGGGTAGTGGGCTTTAGTAAGGTTCACTTACATACGGTGCAAGACATAGGTTTTACAACCATCGCCTTCCCTATTGCTTTTTCAACAGCCCAAAAGAGAGATGGTTCTGAAAGCAGTTGTTATGCCCCTAGAGTCGGGTTGTCATCTTTTGTTTCTTTGTTGCGGTGGGGTGGGGGTGGGTGGTGGGGTGATGGTGTGCTGCAGGGATCCAAACGATTCCTGCCCGAAGCTGAAGGGGGTGTTGGAAAGGGGACGATGGGAATAAACGTGCTCGATTCCCTATTCTTCCCCCCGAGAGTGCTCAGCTCGGTATATTTCCAACCCTCGGTGGTGTGCTGGGCTTACAGTGCTCCCTCTTTGCAAATACCTGTACCAAAAGCCAGAAAGACAGGAACACAAGGTTCCGAGATCTCCCCCTGGCGTCACCCTATTCTACCTCTCTTTCGGAAACCAAATCCGGTCCCCCAGCTCAGGAGTGCGGAGACCATCCAGCCCGGAAGCCGTCCTCTCGCAGCTGCTACTATCCAGGGTGGAGAACAGCTTGAAGCTTCGGTGCGCGCCCACCGCACCGCGAGCAACTCTTCCCGGTAATAGGGCCAGCTAAGGATCTAAATGTGCCTTATTGCAACCCCCAGAGGGCTTTCAGCTCGGCCATAGCCTCTCGCTTCCCTGTCCCATCGCTAGCAGAGAAAAATTATAAACGTACGTGCACACACATAGATAAGCACCTGCACCCTGCTTTCTTCACTCAAGAAAACCAACAGTATACGTCTGCCTCTAAGAAGGTTCGAGTCTTCGCGCTTTCTTTTCTTTACCTAGAGGTTAGTAGTCACTCTTTGCTGCTCTGCGCGCCCCCTACCTGTGTACGGCCCGGGTGGCGTTGCAGGGAGGGGGTCTGGGAGAACTCGACACTCGGGTTTCTCCAGTTGGTGCAGCTCCCCTGGCTCTGCACTTGGTATCTCCCACGGTCAGGCTCTCGCTGGGAAGCCGGGAAGGAGAAGGCGACTGTGGTCGTCGCCGCCGCCCTCCCTGGGACCGGAGTCAAACTCTAGTCCGGCGCCAACGCCTCACGCATCAGATGCACATCTGGCCCAGACGTGCAGATGTGGGCGACTGGAGAGTTCCTCCACGCCAGGCGCCCCAAGTCCTGAGCATGCCCAATTTGACTCCTAAGGCTCCCGAAGCGAGTTTATGGGCATGCAGATTCCGCTTTTCCGCTTTTTCGAGGAAGCTGAAGAGGGTGGAAAGGGAGGGATCCGAGGCTTTGGGCAGCTTGCCGGGTTCGCCAGGGTATGTGCCCCGGTGCCCGGCTGGGTGAGGGGAGGAGCCGGTTGGGGAGCCCAGGGAACTGGGCAACCAGGCGGGGCTGGAGCTGGAGCATTGGACCCCCCTCCAGACGGACATTGTAAGTGCTGACTTGACGCGCCGCCAGGAGGCTGCATGTGGCCGGCCTTGGCGCGTTGGGGTCGCACTGTCAGCGGGAGGCAGTCGGCAGTGCTCTCACGCAGACCTACACGAGCTCGCGGGTCACTTATGCTCTGCAGTCACGGGCTTGGCGTTTCTGGAAGACGGGGAGAGGGGAAAGGAGGAACCCCAACGATTCCTCTCTCCCTCGCTTCTTCTTTCTTTCTTTCTTTCTTTCTTTTTTTTTTTTTTGCCAAAGTTATACTGGCAAGAGACTTCGCATTCTTTCTAAGTCAGTGTTGAGGTTTTACACATTGAGCAGTGATCGCACTCCATTGTGTGTAGTGTGTGTGCACGCGCGTTTGCGTTGGTCATGACTATGGAACCCTGTCCCAGGCTGATCTTGGGGATGACAAATACTCTTTCGAACTCCCCATCCCATCTAACCCTTGGGAAAAAATAATAAAAGCTGGGCACGAGAGTCCCCTGGCCAGGTACTCATTGTACTGAATTTTGTTTATCCACATTCCTTCCTCTGCTCCCACCCTCAGCTTTCTCCTACCCTCTCTCCACCTTCTAACACCCTATCTTTCTTCGACTTCCCTTCCTCTGCCCGATACCTGCTCCCTCGGCCCTCCTCCTCCCTCCCCCTATCTCAGCTGCGGCTAAAACCTGGAGTCTTGGGGAAAAGGGGGGAAAAAAACCCCTCGGCTGTGGAGCTGTCAAACCGGGCATGCTCAGTAGACAGGGCAGGTTTTTGGTCTCGAGTAGCGGAGAAACATTTTTTTGCACCACCGCGGCCAGCCTTAGAGCGCGGCGGCGGCGGCCACGGCAACATCAACGCAGCTGTGAAGACGCCCCGCACCCCAGAGCGCTGCAGGCTCCAGCTTTGCTTGGAGTTCACCTCCGAGTGCCCCGGGAGCTGAGCTCACCCCTTTTGCTCACACAGGCACGCAGACTCTCTCTTTCACGAACACACACGCGTATACACACTCTCGCACACACGTACGACCCTGGGCGCAAGCACCCTCTTGGCGGCGGGCGTTCGCGGGCGCGGTGGTAGCCAGGTTCGGTCCCTGCCCTCAGCGGCTGCTGGCTGAGAGCACTGCTGCCCACAGCCGGAGGAGAGCGAAGCAGGGACCAGAGCGGCAGTTCGAACAGTAATGTGGATTTACAGTCGTTTCCTGCAGGAACCGGCTGAGACGCCTGAAGTCCGGGGTGCCAGCAACATCCGGAGGGGCTGAGCACCTGGGAAGGGGGCGGAGGACCGCACCTGGGGACCACATCAAAACTTGCGCCTGGACCAGGTAAGTGCATTTTTCCCTCTGGTTCGCCCCCCGCCCCCCACCTCCCAACCCAAGGACTCCAGGCGAACTTCGCCCCGAGGCTGCTGGAGCTGGATGGCGGCTCCCGGCCGTGAGCGTCGAGCTGTGTGGACTCGGGGAGTCCTGCTCGAGGTGGCAGAACCTTTGCTCCTTCTTTCTGTCTCTGCCGGGCTCGGAGCTCCGGACCACCCGGGGGAGAAAGGAGATCGGCCTCGTTCGAGGTTCAAGCGGGGCCCTGGGGGGCGCTGCCCTTCGAGGGCACCCTGGGCTTCTCGGGCGACACTTTTGCCTACCAACTCCTCGGGTTCTGAAAGGGGGTCCTCGCCTGGGCTCTCATGGAGAGTCCCGGCAGTCTAACAAGTGGACACGGACGAAGGGTGGAGGGGCCTGCGTCCCAGGAGAGACTAGGGGAGCGCCTCTTCTTGGGTATCCCTCCCACCTGAAACGTCCGCCCCAGGCTCGGCTGCTCGGATTAAGCTCCTGCCATCTCTAAGAAGATGCCTAGGGGCTAGGACACACTTTAGTACCTGTTTGCTTCTGAATATCTCTTTAAATCTCACTCGGGGAGCTCAGGTTCTGGGAGGAACTTCAGGACCTCCTAACCTATGCTATCTGGGGCCCCACCCGATGCGTTTTCCCTACACCCCAATCTTTGTCAAGAGGGACAGTCGTTACGCAGCAGTGGGTACCCTGGGAACCGTCGGTTTTGGCTCTAACTACGCGCTTAGCTACCCGGGTTGGTGCGTTTTCACATTTCATCCTGAGACTTGGTCCCGGGAATCTAGCCGCAGCCAGCCCATCTGCCCAGCGCCTAGTACCTTCTCGGCATGCCTGGGGAAATGTAACCTCACTTTCGTCCACGCCACAACTGGCGGATTGCCAATTCAGTTTTAGGATGCTTTTTCCTAGAGGTGGAGAAGGGGAGACTGTTGGCGCTACTAGGTGAGTGGATATGTTTGCAGTCAGGAGTGTATTTAAACATTTCAGCGAACACAGTGCAGCCGGTTGTTTACAGTTACGGAGACAGAAGATCTCACTCCACTAGTAGATGCCGTCTCGACGTTCGTTTCGCCACGGAGAGAGTAGGGGCGGGGACGGGGGCTGGTTTGCAGTTCGAGCTTGCCCTTAGCAGCTTCGGGTTTAGCGGATCTGCATCACTGCTACTGACTATATGGTAATTTGTGGAGAAAAACTACATGTCCAATATGAAGCAAATGGTTAGGGAAGCCCTGAACTTTCCCATTTTTCCCCCCTTGAGATGTTAATCCAGAGGTGTTTTTGAGGTGATCCGAGGAAATATAAAAAGAAGTTTCTGGTGCCATAGATGGGAAATTAGTAGCCATTTGGGTTTAGAAACCAAACAGAAACGAAACACCCCAGTGGATTCTGAAAGGTACTGTTAGATTAGCATTTAATTGATCTCATTTGTGATAAGTAAGGGTCATAGCTTCCTTGAATTTTAGGTGGTTGTTCTATGATTAAAATTAACAAGCCAGGTACAGTGTACTGTGAGAATCAATCGATACTCTTAACATGTTTGGGGAAGGCATTGCAAATGTCTGCTCTATTATCTTTCGGCTGAATAATCCTGGTCCATCTTCTTAGTCCGCAGACTTTCAATTTGGAGCATAGGTTACTCCAATGCTGCCAAGAAAGAGTCTTAAGAAGGAAACAGTTATTATTTTTATTATTATTAAAAGGAGATCCACAGCTTTACATTGTACTCCATGATTACCAGGCAGTGGCTTGTTTGCTAGCCCCCACCCCTTGCTCTTCATATCTGCAATGTGGGGAAAAATGAATTTTCATGAGGCATAGTATGAACCTTAAAATAAATAACTGGAAAAGCAGAATCCCGGTTTTGCCAATTTTTGTCCAAGTTCATAAGACTTTGTTTTGGTGATGTGTTAAATAATTTACTATCACAAAGTTTTTTTTTAACGGTAGTTAAGAGCTTTCAAGTATACCAAAGTAATGTTGGAACCTTTTAGTGTTAACAAAAGTCACAATGTACATTTGAAAATGGGTTCATGTAATTTGTAAAATGAATCTATGCTCTTAAGTGTTATTTAAAAGTTTTCAGATTGTCCCCAAATATTTTTGAAAAGCAGCTGTTCAGGAAAACAACTCTAAGAAGAAATGTTAGCATTTGGACAATAAAACTAAGAGTCTTGTCCTTAGAACAAGGCCAACCACATAGTAGAAAATGAACATATTTGAATACATAAATTATTTGCTATTAGTTCTAGATTCCAGTTATGAATTAAAAACAGTCATGTCATTTGACAAACTATACAATGGGCTGAAGGGAAGAATGCTTTGTAGAATCATTGTGCTGCAAGGGTGATTAAGTGACATTCCAAATACTCAAACATGTAACTGTGTTAAATAGTAAAATCAGATTACATGTAACTACCATCTCATTCTAAGGCCTAATTGGAAGTTTGAATACCCTAAAGGCCTCAGAGTTTAGCCATCAAATGTGTAAATAACACTGACATGATCATAGTTTCCCTTATAGTCATTGTACCTTTCTGGTGCCTTTAATACCAAGATTCGGGCTGAAGCAGAACATTCAAACATTCAAGTTTATTCTGTACAGTATTACTTTAAATTGTCAAACTGCAAAACATTCTTTTGATATGTTGCTTCTGAAAACAGAAGGTTTAGTGTGGACCTTTAAAACTTGGAAGGTGTAAGAGGGGTCAATAATAATATAACAAATTTTCTATTCCATTTCCATGTTAAAGATAGCAATTAGAATCCATGTAATCTTTGCTTGAAGCTTGCTTTTTTCTGAAAGTCCACCATTTTTAGTTTTAAGTATACTTATCAAGTTCTTGGTATGGATTATGGTTAACAGATTTCCTGAGGTTTCCCAAAGAAGTGATTTATTTATTTGTGTATTTACTTACCTACTGACCTTAGGTCAAAAGAAGACCAATACTTTGAATACTTGACCTGATGATTAATTTCTTTTAATGAAAACAAATTTTCTTAGTATTCACATATTTGTTCTCTCTCATACACACAGACACATGCACACACTTAGAAGCAATCTCATGAGAATGCCATGGATCAGATAGACAACATGTATGGTAATTTCACTGAAATTCTGTTATTTCTTTAAATTCCTTTCAGTGGACATTCAAAAGTAGTAATCTGTGCATACTTAACAAAAAAGAAATTTCCTATCATTTACCATTTGGAAGAAAGATTTGAACCCGATTACAAGCACAACTACAGGTAGATTAAATGATGAAGAAAATCATAAGGGATAGTTTTTAGCAATCCTAATCAATAGCACATATCTGTAGCTAGACGTGTAGCTGCTGATTAGAATAAAAGTGTAAGGAATCAAATTTCAGAACTGTTCCCATATACGATAACTGCTAAAAGTCATCTGCAGATTCTGAATGTTAAATCAGAATCTCTATCAAGTGGAGATTAAATCACTATTTTAAATGGAGATTACTATTATTTTTCCTTCCCATAAAAGGTAAAACATCCTGAAATCTGTATTAATATGTAATTTCCACTCCTTTCTGTTTTCCATTGACTATTTTAGATCTGAGAAAGTAAACATCAAATAGAACCAGGTAGAACTGTGCTGAATTTGAGCAGGTGAATGCTATAAAATGTTTTATGCAGCTTTTGATTATTCCTAACACTCGTGATGGTCCAGCCATAGGTGTCTCTTCAGTATGTAGTACTGTCCTGACAATTTATATAATGTATAGAGTTTTTGTAGTTTGCTAGATGTACTATGGTATAATTTAACCAGACCAACGAAATTGCTTACATTTGGAACCCATGAAAAATAGAGCTGAGGAAATTGGAACATGATGGCACAAACTGAAAGTTATTGTATAACAATATTTATATCAATTGCACTGCTAACATTTCCATAATCAAAGCAAACTGGTTTTAATTGGAGATAGAAAATATTTTTACAGTATATGTTAAAGCCTGTTAAATTCTTATGTAACAGCAGGACTCATTTCTAGACCTGGAAGTATAATCTTGGATGATTTACAACTTAAAAAAAATTCTGAATTTTACTTCCTGTCCAAGCCTCCACTTTAGGTAAACAATAGCATATGGCGAAACATGCATATATGCCAACTAACCACTACCTCTTGGATGATGTTTTCAATGTGATGTAATGATTCTGAAATATTGGGTTCTCCATCCCACCTTCTTGTAACTGTATGCGTGGAGAAATTAATTGGGAAATGAACACAGGAAAATGTGTTAAATAACCTCTCTTTGTATCAGTAGCTTGCTGTCTGTGAAGCTTATACTTGGAGGCTTCATATCTTTGTTTATAGTAGGTATATGTCAAGATTAATATTTTTTTTCTTGGTGCTTATGACAAGTCTCTATGGTTGTATCTAGGTGACACCCAAATATGTGAGTGAAAAGTTCTGTCAACCATCCAGCTGTTTGGGTTGATGCAAACAAACAATGACTGAGGTAATTTTTTACTTAATTTCTGTATTATTTGGAGTCATCTAATATGCTGACAAATTTGAATATCTCTGTCAAAAATAAAGAATAAAATGAAACAGTTTAAAACACACGGAGAGTACTTTAAACATTCTTGCGTTGCTGTGAAATGAACTAATGAGCCAAATGCCATCCTGAATCTACAGCCTTGTATGCTATGTACAAAGGATGTTGCTTTCAACCCTCAACAAGTACAAAAACAAAAACACACTGGCCTTTTCAACAAGCCAGGAAATTAAAAACTTTAACTTCAATTCTGCCTCCTCCCTCCACCCCCGGTACTGATTCATCAGTTTAAAGAAATCAACTTGAAGAGTTTGATATGTTGGCTTTTTACAATTTCCTGCACCTCATTTTCTACGATTCTTTTACTGCCATGGAAACTAGACGGGACAGACAGCTGGGAGTCACTAATTCAGGATGGGAACCTGCTTGTTAATTTAATTTCATGCCAGCCTGTTGGTCCCTGAAAGTAACTGTAAAAGGCTTGGGAATTGAATTTTCGAGCAATAAATGATTAAGCAGAACAAAAATCAGTGCCATCTTTGTCATTTTCCTGAGAATCTTACTGCAACCCTCTTTGTCCCTACTCAAGCAGTTCTTTGAAAATAATCACAGAAATAGAGGTTTGATTTGTGCATTCCTATTAGTGTTTATATACGCTATAGAGCATTTTTGTTCTACGAGGATGTTCACAGCTGTAAAATAGTTTCATAATAGCTATTTCTTTGGAAAATATGTTTTTTCAAATTATGATTTTGTGGGCTTTGAAGAAGCCTAGTTAGTGATCTCAGTAAAGTATAAATGATGTTTGAATTTTCTGGTAGGGTTGGTTATTTTTCCTTTTCAAATATAAAAACAATTTTATTAAACTGTATATGCCCCACTTCTTTTTATTGCAGAGACCAATGGATTTGAATACATTTCTTTGAAATCTATAAGACACTCTCATTTTACCTGCTACCGTAAAACACACTGATTGTTTTAATTTTAATTGACTAAAGAGTTGAGTTGATAAATAGTTGACAATGAGGAAATTGCCTTTTAATGTTTCTCATTCTGTTCTAACATTTTTGTGGCTGATTAAAACTTACAAAATGGAAATTTGGAATCACAAACTCTAATATGAGCTCAGTTGCAGTCCATGTTAAACCCTTTGCAGTATTATCAACTTGGCTCTGAGAAACTAATATTTTTTTTCTGTAAATTTATAGCTGTGAACAAATTTCTGTATTATGTCTAAGAAAGAGTGATTCCCAAAAGAGATTTTAGTAATGAAAAAAGAATGGAGATCTAAATCTATATATCTACACTGTGTCTCACCAGGTATTTTTCTGTTTGAAAGTGACTAGAACTTCAAAATGGAAATATCCCAGACAGAATTATTAAAGATAGAATGAAGTAGTGATTTGAAAGTTTAGGTAAAAATTATATTTTCATTTTTACGTTTTAGGGAATATTGATGATATCAGTATCCAGTTTTGGGGTACTGGATTACATATGTTTTGTTAATTATTTAGCTTATTTTTATTTCTTGAGCTGTATCTGTGTGATATCAGAATATCTGAGTAAAATATGAAAAACTCAGTCAATAGTCATTGTTGAACATGTAGATTTCCTAGTATTTATCTGTGCCTTACCTTCTGTGTCATGTCTATTTCCTCAAACCTTTCAGCAGATGACTGGCATTTGGATATATATATATATATATACAATATATATATATATTGTGTGTGTGTGTGTGTGTGTGTATATATATATATATATATATATATATATATATATACAATGAAATAAAATGAGTTAATAATCTGGAGAGTTCCAAATACCTGATTAATGAATTTTGACTGTTCATCCAAATGATGTTCTGGATTTATAGCCTAAGTTTCCCTTTGAAAATTACTACATATTTACTTTTGAATTATTTTCCTAATTAGCTGAGAAGTATTGTAATTATTCAGAATGCTGATGCAGATATGTGTGTGTATTTGTGTGTAACTTTCAGTAGAATTCCTATATGGTTATATCAAAGGGAATCAATTTCATTTTAATGTTTAGAATCACAGTTTAGTGTTTTTAGCTGCCTGTGTAAATGAAGGATTTAAAAGCAGCCAAAAAAGATGTACATTGCTATCAGTTTGCATACTTCAGGGAAAATTTGATCATTAGTTAAGGTCAAGGAGAAAATTTCCCAGTTGTATGGTTTTGCATAATTGGTGAATTTTAAGTGTTTATATTACTTCTGATGCCTCTATCTGGTTTAGACACCTGTCAAAGAGAAGGTGCCAGATTAGATGGACAATTTGTTTATTAGATATTGCAATCCCTGTGTCCCAGCTGTATGTAGACATTTGAAGAAAACTCTTCAGTTGTTCAGAGAAATAAGAAAAAGATATGCAGACGGCCTATCTCAATCCAGGTTTTTTCAAGTACATTAAAATTAAATGTCCTAAGAGATGATTAATTCAAGAAAGTTATTGATAATGAACTCATCTTATGCTACACATCCTTTGCACCCATGATGATGCATTATTAAAGGTGTCTCAATCTTGCTAATTACCACCTGTGTTTAAATATAGAGGTGTATAAATATACCACAACCACACAGTGACTCGAAGCCTTCTAGACCTCAAATGTTCCCAGTAACTCAGTTCCCATCAACAAAATGTTTCTGATCAACATTTTGAATTTGTGGTCTGCACATTACCCGCCTTTTAGTGTTAATGATTTTCACTTTTAAAGCTGCTCTCTTTAATTGCAAGCATTTGAGTGATATTGGTGTGTGATCTCGTGCTCTGTTAACTAGCCCAAGAATATGTTTGTGTTCATGTGTGTGGGGATGGAATTTTTTTTCCTAAATGAATATTTAATGAGAAGTAAATGTACATTTTGGACATAGATTTGCAAGCATCATTTACTAATACATACAAATTCATCACCTACTTGCTTACTCTGTGCCTGAAAACAATATGTTTTTGTGATTGTGACTCGCTATATGTTTAAGCAATTTAAGGAAGCATTGACAGAATTGATGTGCAGGTCAAATAAGCTCCTTTTGGAAAGATAGTATTAATTTCACAAATGAGATCTAGTGACCATGAAGGGAAAAGGCTATGCAGTTGACTAACTAATTGATACCTATTGCTTAGCCTTGAGAAGACTCTTGTACCTTGAAATACCAATAAAATCACTCTCACGTCTTCCTTGCTCACTCCCCTCTTTCCCTCTTTCCTTCCAGTCCTTCCACCTTCCCTTTCTTCTTTTCTCTTTCTTTCAGCTATTTCCAAGAGTTGAGGTAGTATATATGTTTATGAGAAAGAAAGCTCTCGGCCAATTCACTGAAATATTGAGACTGGTTAATCATTTTGTTCTTTTTCTAAATCTGACTAACTCTTTATGTATATCCTAGATCATTATAAGTATAATATGAAATATTATTCTTTCTATTCTTTTTGGTTCATATGTTCTTTCAGTTATCTTGGGTAGGAGCTAAAATAACACCTATTTCCTGGGTTGGTACTGTTTATTATAGGTTTACTCTGTGCACATATCCCTACATTGTTAGTACATTTGTGATTTATCTTTCATGTTTAGTCTAATAAAGTGTCAACACTTAGGTGTAATATCATTTACGTTTGGTTGTGAATCCATGAAGTGTTAACACAAGGGTGCTAACATTTTTTTCATTGTTTTGTCCTTTTCCCCTGTTTGAGATATTGCTTTGATGAAACATTGGACAACTTGTGAAAGTAAGGTAATTTTAATGTAAACAATTAGAATTCAGTGCAAGGGCAGTATCTTAAGGGTAATTTAACACAGAACACAGTGATTTTTAACAATAGATTTCTATAAAACATAATAAAACATGTTTAAAAGACTGTGTAAAACAACAATAGATGTAGTGAGATAACAATGTCCTACACCTCTAGCAAAATCCTTCAGGCTGCTTTGCTGTTGAAAACACAGAAGAAGAATCAACATTTACACAGAGCTCTGGAGCAATGTGTCTTCAAGTCTCAAGTGTTTTTCCATTCCACAAAGACCTCAGGTCTCATGGACTGGACTCCCCCCCCCCCCAAAGAGTTTAGTATTGCACGTTTTTTGGTTATACATCATAAAACAAACTTCATGAAGAAAATTCTTCATCTGTTCTTTCATTTCTTCATTCATTCATTTATTTACCAACACTTTTTAAATGTTCCTGCTTACCCAGTGATACAAAGACATTAAAAAAATTTAGTGGGGGAGGCAGACATATAAACTTATTCCTATCATGTAACAGATGCTCTTAAGAGGAATAATTAGAATACTCTGGCAAAGGTATGTATGATTTTATAAAGGATGTCACTTGAATTGGCTTTTAAAGAACAGCTAGGAATTTTTGTTCCATTAAGAAATATTGAGAACTGCATTCCACGTGGCAGAAGGATTATGAAAGGGCACAAGGCTAAATTAGCAATGGAAAATACCCACCCAGGATAATAACGTGTCCTTTTATTTCCTATCCAAGTCTGGTGAACAGAGCTCAGGGATAATGTCTTATTTTATTTACTTCTGAGTGTCTGACATATAGAAGGTGCTTAGAACATATTTGTTAAATGAATGAATCTGGTATTGCCTGGATAGAGGGTTATACCAAGGGAATGGTGGTTTTTCTAATGTTTATCCAGAATTATGCAATGTACTACTTTGTAACAGTCTGCTGAATTACATGAGGTGCTATAAAGTGGGAGGGGAGGGCGTGTTACTGACTTCAGGTTTTGGAAAGATGACATCTGTATGAAGAATGGGTTGAAGTGGATTAAGTGTAGTAGCAGTGAGACATTGAGATTGAGAGACTGTGTTGCAGTTGTAAGCAGTCTTGAGGGTATGAACAAAGGCAGTGACAGTAAAGATGGAAAGGAGGAACACTTGATATCCAATCATAAGTTAACATCAATGGGGCTTGGAGATTGATTTCATTTAGAGAGTGAGGGAGAGGGAGGAATGATTGAGCCTTTTGGTTTGGGAAATTAGGTAATTCCATTAAGCAATATAAGGAACACAGAAGAAAAATATCTGTTTGGGTACAGATAATGAGGTCAGGTTTGGATTTATTTAATGTGAGATACCATCAGGACATCCAGAGGGAGAGGATTTGTGATGGGTAGAGATTGCACACCTGCACATCAGGTCTGGGGGTAGAGATTTGTGTGCCAGTAGTCAATGTAGTAGTTGAAATCATAGCAATAGGAAGCTGAGCTCACTTAGGGAGTATATACAGAGTAAGAGAAGCAAAGTTGAAATCTTGAGAAATACTGAACTTAAGAGGTTGGTGAAATAAGACTGAGCCTTCAAAAGAGAGCAAGTCAGAATAACATTGGAGAGTTAAAAGGAAAATCAGAAAATAATGAAATAGAAGCTAAGGAGGAAAAAATGTTATAAATGCCACGTAAGAGGAAATAAAAATGGCCAGTAAATGTGGAAAAAATCTCAATTTTCTTTTTAAAAATACTTTGTTTATTTATTTAGAGAGAGGGGAAGGGAAGGAGAAAGAGAAGGAGAGAAACATCAATGTGTGGTTGCCTCTCATGCATCCCCTGCTGGGGACCTGGCCTGCAACCCAGTCCTGTGCCCTGACTGGGAATCTAACCAGTGGCCCTTTGGTTCCCAGGCCTCGTGCTCAATCCACTGAGCTACACCAGCCAGGGTGAAAAAAACTCAATTTTCAGTGATGAAAACAAATGCAAATGGGAACCAATAAATGCAAGGACTTTTTTTGTTTTGTAAGATCATAGTGTAATTGCTCAAGCCTCAAACGTTAGAGACTTTCTTGATTTCTTTTTTTCACCCAAACAATTAACAAATGCCAACTCTACCTTCAAACCACATTCTCTATCTGAATCATTTTCTCCTCTCTCATCATTAATACCTTACGCCGAATCACCATCATCTCTCGCCTACACTACTGAAATAGCTTCCTATTGCTGCCTGTATATGCCTTCTTGCTCCCATATAGTTTTCTACACAGCAACTAGGGTGATCCTTTTAAAATATAAACAAGATCTTGTGATTTTTCCCACTCTGCCCTCCAATGGCTGGCTTCTTATCACACTTAAAATAAAATTTAAAAAGTAATTTAGAACTGGCTGGTATGGCTCAGTGGGTTGAGCACTGGCCTGCGAACCGAAGGGTTGCCAGTTTGATTCCCAGTCACAGCACATGCCTGGGTTGTGGGCCAGGTCCCCAGTTGGGAAAGTGCGAGAGGCAACAGATCAATGTATATCTTTCACACATTGATATTTCTCCCTCTTTCTCCCTCTCTTGCCCTCACTCTAAAAATAAATATATTTTTTAAGATGCAGGCCAGGTCCCCAGTAGGGGGTGCTCAAGAGGCTACTATACATTGATGTTTCCCTCTCTCCCTTCCCCTCTCTAAAAATAACTAAAATTAAAAAATAACTAAAATAAATAAAATCTTAAAATTCAGAAGAAATGTCTACCATGAGTTACACAGCCCTGCATGATTTGCTCCCTGACTATTTATTGGGCCCCATATCTTATCATTCTCCTGATGAAACTCTCCTTATAATCATTCTAGCCACAATGCTTTCCATTTTGTTTTTTAAATATGCTATGCATCATTTTCTGTCAGGGCCTTTGCACTTGCTATTTCCTATGCCTGAAATGAATTTTCTCCAAGATTTCTATAGGCTTTCTGTCTCACTTCATTCAGATCTTTGATCAAATATTCCCTCATCAGAGAGGCCTTCCCTGACCATCCCATGGAAGGAGTCCTATCATGATTCTACATTTTATGTGCCTTTATCAATTTTTTAAAATTTTAATTGTTGTTGAGTACAATTTTCTATCTTTTACTCCCATCCCAGCCCACCCACCCAGCACTCCCCACCTCTCCCATTTCCACCCGCCCCTAGTTTTTGTCCATGTGTCCTTTATACTTGTTCCTGTAAACCCTTCCCCTTTTCCCCTGAAATTCTCCTGAAATTCCCTCCCCTCTCCCCTCTGAACACTGTCAGCCTGTTCTCTATTTCAGTGTCTTTGGTTATATTTTGCTTGTTTCTTTGTTTTGTTGTTTAGGTTCCGGTTAAAGGTGACATCATATGGTATTTGTCTTTCACTGCCTGGCTTATTTCACTTAGCATAATGCTTTCCAGTTGCATCTATGCTGTTGCAAAGGGTAGGAGTTCCTTTCTTTCTGCTGTATAGAATTCCATTGTGTAAATGTACCATAGTTTTTTGATCCATCCATTTACTGATGGGCACCTAGGTTGCTTCCAGCACTTGGCTATTGTAAATTGTGCTGCTATGAACATTGGGGTGTATAGGTTCTTTTGGATTGCTGTTTCAGGATTCTTAGGGTATAATCCTAGCAGTGGAATTGCTGGGTCAAAAGGCAGATCCATTTTTAGTTTCCTGAGAAAATTCCATGTTGTTTTCCATAGTGGCTGTACCAGTCTGCCTTTATCCACTTTTATTTTTCCTCATATTATTCATCATTACCTGGTATCAAATTTATCAAATCTACTAGCATATTAGCTCCATGGGAGCATGGTCTGTGTGTGTGTTTTGTTTATTACTGCAGCCATATGTATCACTGAGCGCAGTGCCTGGCATGTACATAGTAGGTGTTTAATAAGTGTTGGTTGAATAAATGAATAGTAAGGACATGATGAAGTGTCAGTTAGTATAGACTTGGCAGTTTGCAGCAAAAGCCTTAAAATGCTCTTACCATTTGACCCAGTAATTCTACTTCTGGGATTTTGTCCTAAAGAAATAATGTGAAGTGCAGAAATAGCTTTATTTGCAAAGATTTTCATCAAACATTATTTGTAATGGAGGAAAAAAGGAAAGAAACTGAATGTTGAGTCGGGGAATTGTTAAGTGATTTATGGTACATCTAGACGATGTAATATTTTATGGCCATTAAAGAGGATGTTTACAAATATTGTGTGATAAAAGAAAAATGTTTATGTTATACTATCAAGTGATGAGGCAGGATACAAAATTATATATTCCCAGTATGTATGAAAGAAAAAAAAACTGGAAAAAGATGCACAAAAGTGCTAAAATAATTATCTCAGAGGTGGAGTGGGTAATAGGTGATTTTTTTCCCCTTTATACCTTCTGCGTTTTCCAGATTTTCAATAAGTCTGTATAACTTTTATTATGGAAAAAATACATTTGCAAAACAAACAAGGAGGAAACAAAAATCCCCACAAAAAGATTACCACCTTAGAAGTGCGGGTTATGTAATAAAGGACAAGGAGGATAAACCTATTGACCTTGAATGGTGGTGCTGGAAGGAAAGGAATTTACCAGTTGTAACTGGAGCCAACTGGTTTTCTGGCTAAAGAAATAAGTCTACACAGACAGGGAAAATAATTGAGATCCACTGACTCAATCTAGTCTTCACTCACTGGAGAACCTAAGAAGGCTGAGTTTATCTTGGCAGGATTTAAACAGGATGTTCAAGGGAGATTAGATAAATTAAGGCTTCTTCATATGGAAGGCACTAGCAATTTGCATCATGTAAAACACAAGTGATTACTCACTATATTCCTTCATGTCATGTAGTAAAAACAATTAAGTGAAGTTAGACTATAGATTACTTGGCTATTCAGCCACAGTAACCTCTAACGGAAAAGAAGAAAAATAGCATTGACAAGTTTTGGCAGGTCTCATCATTAGAAATGCCCATATTGCCAGACAAGAAAGAAGCCACAGCCAATAATGTGAACCTAGAAGTTCTTTAGGCCCTAAGGAAGAAAGTGACAATATGGAGTGTGGTAGCATTTATTGTCTGAGAGCACTGATCATTGTAATGGGGAAACTGTCTCTGTTATTATCGCAATTATTTTCTACATGGTCTTTGAGTAAATGCCCCATTAGAAAAATAGCATCAGAGATTTGAAAGAATGTGTAGCAAAATGTAAAGATATACTGATTAGTAAATAAAGCATGACCTATATGCAGCCCAAAGTCCCTTGAAAATAAAAATAGTGTTAATATAGGTGTGATAATTAGTATATAATTGAGTAATTATTAAAACACATTTAAAAGCAACTCATTTTGTAAACAAACAGAGATTATACTTTATAAATCCATCTGAGAAAGATATTTATCCATGTACACATATATGCATATTCACATATATGTATGTATTTTTGGACTGAACTTTCAGACCTTTCTTCTGCTCACCTTCAATTTACGCATTTCATCTCCATAGCGAAGCTCAGATGCTAATTTCATTTGAGGAAGCTGAGAATTGAAGAATGTAGAATATTATTCTCTATGTAGGACCAAACAAGGGGCAGTATCACTAATGAAAGTCTAGGTTAGATGATCTCTTAATGCGCTGTTCAGATTTGGATTTAGGACTCTGCTTGTAGGCCCTAGCCTACCTCCAAAACCAACAGTCAGTTCTGTGAGATACATTTCAAACATTTGTGGCTTCTGCTGCTATTGCCTCTAGTATGCATTATTTGATTGTGTTTGATGATGATTCTGTCAGACATTCTAACTTTTGTTTTTCTTAAAGGCTAGCTAGCCCACATACAGTGTTAAGACAGTCAACAGTTTCTCTTTTGACAGTGAACTCTTGAGTCCAATAGAGGTAAAAGGTGAGGGAAGTGGTACATGTTTGGAACTGGTAAGTAATGGCAAGTAACCTGGGGGATCATATATAGATCAATGTGTGATGAAGTGGCTTTCTTTAATCATAAGTGGGAGATACACTCCTAATGGCTTTAGTCTGAGGGCAGTTGAGAAGTGAACAGAGAAGAGTTATATCATTTTAAAGTCCTCTTTCCCATTCTTATGTGTATCTCACCAAGGCCAAATGTTTCATATAGGGCATTTTATTTTTTTAAACATTTTTGCTAACCTCCTTGCAGAATTATCTTGATGGGTGTGAAGCCAGTTTCTAAAGACTTACTCAGGTCTGTGTGGCAGGAGAGCCAGAAACACTTTTTGTAGTCTAGACCTAAGTACTTTCTGAAATGTTTTCCCTTGAAAGATTCTAACTTAGCACTATTATGGGACCACATAACATTTGAGCAGAACTGTGGCTTTTGTGAGAAACATTAACAGTGATGAAAATGTATACTGGCAATTAGATTGCAACTAATCAAGAGCACCACTTCAGACTATTATGAATGATTTATATATAGTGTATTGGATATGGATATTGTTAATAATAATATAATACTCTATCATCATTACAAGGTCACCTTGGTGATCTTTATCAAAGGTGACAAAGATGGTATTGACCTACATTTTTTAAAAAATTATATTTATATATTACCTTGTCTCTTACAGTGGAGAAATTTTAAATTATTGCCTTTACTACTGAGATTTTGTCTCAAATGTAAAAAAAAAATAGGTTTTGGGATTACTTGATTGATAAATTGGGGCCATAAGGTTAATTAAGTGCCAATCATAAAATATTGGAATGTTAAAGTTTTCCTTTTCCTTTTTCTTTTGCTTTACTTTACCATACTGCTTTTTCTAAAATGGGTTTTTGAAGAATTTAAAACATACAGCTTTTTAAATAGGGTAATACCTGCTCATTGTAGAAAAATTAGAAAGTACAAATAATATATTTTACATATAATTATACCTTTTTCTAAGCAAGACTTACACTGTGATTACTTTTTTCATATATCAATATATTAATATTTCATGTCAAAATATATATCTAATCCATATACACATACCACACACAAATATATATACACACAAATTTAAAAAATATATGGCACTATACAAGTCAGAGAAGTGTATCTCTCAAGCTGAGTAATTAGTGGGGATCATTACAGGGCACAGTTCCTGCCTTATTGCCCAGTACCAAGGGTGGTATATGGAGATATAGTTAATTTCTAATTGTTAAATAAAAGAAGTCACGTGGGACATTAGAAACAACTGAGCTAAAGTGAGGGGACATGGATTTTAGTCCTGGCTTTACCAGTAACCACATATGTGTGTTTGTGTAAGCCATTTAACCTCTCTAAACCTCAGTCTCCTAATCTTATAACAGGGTTATTTTGAGGATTAAATGAAATGTGTAAGGGACTATTTTAATGAAGGAATTACAATTACTATAAATTGTTTACATCGGTGAAAACTTCCTGAAGCCGCGGGCATTTCATTTCAAAATGAGTGAGATGTTGAGTGAAAATTGGATAATGTTAAGCTGAGAGAGTCTTAGTGGGTAAGCATTCCACAGGCATACAGTTATGCTCATCTATAGTTAAGAAATTCTCTTATTAGCAACATATTTAATAGAATGGTTTGCAGTTTCAAGGAGGCCTTTTAAGAAACTGACCCTTTTATTCCTTGTAAATGATAAAATGAAGTCAACCCCACCCCTATTCCCACCCCACATGTGTCTCTTCCTTCCTCTTATATAAGGACTGTTTTAAACTTGCTTATGCATACATTTGAAGGATAATTTTTCCTAATTTGTTTACAGGAATTACAAGGACAAACTTGATTCAGCTGTCTCCTCTTTGATTCCCACAACTTCTGGATCTATCAAGGTATGTGCATTCTACACTGAAATTAACTTTGGGAATTGAACATATAGCTATAGCATGTGAAAAAATGGAATGTTCCAGTGATATATTTTGTTATATTTATTGAGTGTCATGTCAATTAAGTTGCATTGTTTTAAACTTTAAAAAACCTTTTTGAGCATTATACATAAGCTTGTGTTTGTACTCCATAATTGTTATTGTTAGTCTTTGCAAAACCAACTGTGGAGGTTGTGCTACATATTTGAATACTTCTGTGACTTTTTCAACATACAGCTACTCCTTGACTAATAAAAATATCTGCAAGGTACAAGGGAACAGCAGTAGCCAATGAGGATTTTGGTGAAACCAAAGTTAATAGTTCTCATTGACTGAAAAATAAACATGGCATTTCTCCTGATCAGTTGCAAAATTATTTCCATTCAGATAATTTTATTGACAAAAAATATTTGCCTCCTGAAATGAATGCTTAAGTTTTTAAGAAAAGTCTGAAGATAAATTATCTGTATTGTCATGGTATTGCATTCATCTATTGACCCATATGCTCAGTAAATATTTATTAAGCAGCCACTGAGTGCCTTTTCTTTTGATCAATGTACCAGTGTAGGTAGAATTAACCTGGAATAGTGAGAAAGTGATTGCTTCTATATTCAGCCCTCTGTTAGATGGAATATGTGAGATACTGTGGCAAGATGAGGGGAGATTTCAGATTACAGTCGACTCTCGAACAAAACAGGGGGTTAGGGCCGCCGACCTCCTGCACACAGTCAAAGATCCACATATAAATCTTGATACACCAATCTTACAATATATAGGACTTAAGTCAGAGCCCTGTGGCAGTGACCATGTTTTATTAGTTATACTCTTTCTTTTTTCTTCAAGCTTACATTTCAATGAACGTGAACCAAAACTAGTTGAGGTTGATTATGGAAAAAATTGGCTCATTTTAACAATCTGTGTTACCTCTGGGACACTACTGGCCAAATCTGTGTGGCCTACAAGGCAAAAAGTAGGATAATTAGAATATTTTTTCCTGCTGTTTTATTTCCATTATGGAATTTTTACAACTTGAATTTTGGATGGTGTTTTGTACAGTGTAATAAATTTATTAAGAGTATACATAAGTAACTGACATTTTAGGAAACCACAAATTGACCTTTAAAAAGTAGCCATATACATTTTGTTTCCCCCTAACTGAACTACAGCCTGCCTTCATCTTCACTTTCAACTGATCCAGAGGAAAAACTGTTTTCTCCCAATGTCTTGAACTCCATGCTTGGGAAACGGCTGTTCAGAATTCAAAAATAGTTTTCCTATCTGAGGTTGGTTGAATTTGCAGATGCAAAACCAAAACCAGGGATAGGAAGGGCTGACTGGATTTATTGAAAAAAAAATCACAGGTAAGTGGACCCATGTCATTCAAATACTCATTGTTCAAGGGTCACCTGTGATTGAAATCCTGACACTTACAGGACCCCCTCATTGGTCTTCATTCTTAGAATTCCTTGGTAAATACAGAACAGAAAGCACTGTATATCTGGCAGTGCTACACACATCATTATTCAAATAAGATTCTCATTCCAACTTATAAACAAGTCAAAAGGATAGTCTGAAATTTTGGTAAGTCTTTAGAATTACTTGATAATTTCTCTGAGTATGTGAAAACAATGAAATTATATTTAAAAAAATGCAATCCTTAAAATCTTGGAATTTGCATTGCCTTTCAAAAAATACAGTACCAGTACAAATACATTAAGGATTTAAAAAAAAATAATTGGGTTCCAGTTAATTGAGATTAGCCAGTAATAGGAATTTAAATTGATTTGTCGGTTTTAACTTTGCAATTCTTCTAGGGTACTGTCTTTAAGGGAATACTATTTCCAAAAAGTTCAGATCACTATAGGAAAAAAAAATTAAAATCAGAAAATAAAGTGACAGATTAAAAAAAAAACTTACTGAGGAAGTTGAGATTTTTGCATATTGTATCATTTGTGAAAATAATTTTCTTAATTTGATAATTGTGAGTCTGACAGTTATATAATATGAACTTGAAAGGTATTTTTTTCAGACTAAGAAGGTAAAATGTGTGAAAAATGATTGTCTTACTAACATAAATGTGAATGAATAGATCAGAGTGGAAGATAAATGCCTAAGAGGCCAAAAAGAATGCACACTTATGAAAATACTTGGCTCTAAATGTTTAAAAGATTCAGAGGGCAGCTGTGTTTACTCCCTTGGAGAATACTGTATAGTAGAAAAGCCCTTGACTGCCAATCAGTAAACCCAGGCTCTACTCACAGTCTTATACTAAGGATGTATTCCTCCTCAGGTAACTTCTCCATTCTGAGCCTTGGTTTACTTATTCTATTATAAAAACTTTCGGATGGATAGCTCCAACTTTTTTCCTACTTAAACACTGTATAATTTTTAGAAAATTAAGGATTCTTCTCAAGTGTGCAACTTGGAATCAAGATTGACCATTAAGTTGCATTACACCTGTTGTTAAAAAGATTGCTGCTTGTTTAAGTGGCTTAGTTCTGTGGCAATAGGGTGTTTATTTATTTTTTTATCTTGAAGCACTTATGTATCTTACCACCACTACCACCACCTCCATTCTCTGTGCACACCAGTATTGGCATTATATTAAGTAGATTCCAGTAGGAGTTTAGTTAGCAGTCTCATTTTCCTCCTTGATAAAAATGCTTAACTTTGGGATGCTTCTATGCTGCTACTCTGTCAGCCTTTTGAAGTTCAGCAAAACGATGTTTTCTGCCTCTTGCAAGGTGGTCATTCAAGGTCAAGCATCTCTCTGTAACTTCAAACCAGCCAAGTGCATAACCTGATGACTTCAGACTCCAGTGCTTTCAATCTGGCAACCTTCATGAGCATCAAGTTCATATTAAAGAGTTTAAAATATATTCTCCTTCATCTACATATCACAGCAATAACAACCTGGGCACAGGACAGTTCCTGGGAGCAAGTAACCACTTGGAGTTAATGATCTGAGGGGCAGCTGAAGGACCATTGACTCTTCCTAGTCATTCCTTCATCCCTATAAAATACCTATTCTTGAGACACTAAGCTTTCAGTAATTTTTCTGTCTCACATCAGATTAAGTGGTGGCCATAAATAATAGCATTTGATACATAATAATGAGATGTGGTAATGCAATAAAATGTCAACAATTCTAATACTGTATAAAGATGGCCATTCTGATCAATGCCCCCCCCCAAATGCATGGTAAACAAAGTTAATGAATCATAATATTTTAAAAGTGACTCTCCCTTTATTGATTTGAAATGAATATAAGTAAAAATTCATATGGTTTAGGGGAACAGTTCCCTTTTTTTTTTGCTCCTTATTCCACTGACAAGTGATCTATTTTAGAAATAATAAAAAATGCCTCTGATATCTATTTTAAATGGCTTTTAATACAGTATGTGTTCAGCTCCCCCTCCCTTTTTAACAATTGATTCCGTTTCAAGATATATATGACTCTGAACTAACAAATACAATTCTCTGCTGTTTCCCAGGGGAAGCATTTTTAATTTCTTTAGCATTGTGACAAACATCAGTAAGTCTCTACAGTGTGCCAGGCTTGATGCTAGATGCTAGGGAAACAAAAATCAATAAGGGACAGTGTTCCTAATCCCAAGCTCATGGTAGAGAGGTGAGGACTGATCTACATACAAAGAAATAAAATAATCAAGTATTGTGGGTATGGAATGCATATGAATTTATTTACTCATGGCATTCATATTATTTTTTCAAATTAAAAAAGGTTCATATATGAGAACCTTCTCTGTAGGGCAATGAGATATGTAATCTCAAATAGCTCCCACTTAAAAAATATGCAGGGATCATTGGTCATGGTAGGCAGAATGCCCCCCCGCGTCCCCCCGTCAAAGATGTCCATGTCTTAATACGTAGGATCTATGAATATGTTGCATCACATAGTAAAGGAAAATTAAGATTTCAGCTGGAACTCTGATGGGTATGTCTCAGTTCCACAAAGCCAAAGGTCACAGGTTTGATTCCTGGTCAGGGCCAGGGCACATGCCTGGGTTGCAGGTTCGGACCCTGATTGGGGCATGTAGGAGAGGTAACTGATCAGTGTTTCTCTCCCTTTCTTTCTCCCTCCCTTCTCCTGTCTGTAAACATATATAAATGAAATCTTTAAAAAAAGATTGCAGATGGAATTAAGGTTGCTATTCAGCTGACCTTAAGATACAGAGATCATCATGATTAGCTGGGTGAACTCAATATAATCACAAGGGTCCTGAAAAAGAGGAAAAGGGAGGCAAAAAAGAGAACCAGAGAGGTGACAGCATGAAAACTTGGCCCAACATTGATGGCTTTGAATCCAGTGGTCATGAGTCAAGGAATGAGAGTAGCTTCTAGAAGCTGGAAAGGGCAAGGGAAAGGATTATTCTCTGGAACATCTAGAATGAAGTGTAGCCCTGCTGACACCTTGATTTTAGCCCATCAAGACCCATTTCAGCCCTGGCTGGTGTGGCTCAGTGGATTGAGTGCTGGCCTGTGAATCAAAGGGTCATCTGTTGGATTCCCAGTCAGGGCACATGCCTGAGTTGCAGGCCAGGTCCTCAGTAGGGGGTGTGCAAGAGGCAACCACACATTGATGTTTCTCTCCATCTCTTTCTCCCTCTTTTCACCTCTCTCTAAAAATAATTAAATAAAATCTTTAAAAAGAATCTTATAAACAAAGACCCATTTCAGACTTCAGGCTTCCAGAACTGGACGATAAATCTGTTGTTTTACTCCACCAAGTCTGTGGTAGTTTATTATAGTAACAGTAGGGAACCATTACACTGAGGTTTACTCAGCACAGAAAATTTGGAAAGAAGGCTCTGTCTGCAGTTATAATTGCTGCAATGCATGGTACCCGTTGATTTTGGTGCACAGGGATGTTTGTCTAATGACCATTTTTTCCTGGATATCCGTATCAAGTCCCTCCATTACTAGTACAGCCCTGAAATACCTGACAGTTCCCTGTTGCTCCCAGTCTCGGGGAAAATATACCTTTTTTTTTCTTTTTCTATGGACCGCTTGTACAGAGTCCTTCCTTCTATCTCCTTGTCCCTCATCCCTCTGCCTTGATGTCTAGGATGCAAGGTTTGTAGATAAGTGAAAAGTGGAAAATAATCATACTTTCATGTGGTACCTGGAACTGCAAGAAAAATATACGCAGTACTGTCCTAATAAATTATCCTGACATGGGTTTTATGACACACATAAATTTGGGAATTGAGTACAGTGTGAAACAGGAGTCTTAGGCTACTGACCTTTTCCTTAGGATCAGTCCTCAGACTTGTTTTGTTTGCAACACAAGTCTCTTCTACTCCACTATCCCCTCCCCTCCTCTTCCCTCCCCTTTTAAAATGCTTACAGCTGGATTGTACCTTTTCAGTTCCATAGTGTCTGCCAACCCCTATTGACTTATTCCTTACTCACCTGACTTATATAAAATGAATCTGATCCTATGTTGTAGAGGTTAAGTACATATGATTAAAATTGGTTTTTAAATTTATTGATTTTAGAGGGAGAAAGGAAGGAAGAGAGAGAGAGAGAGAGAGAGAGAGAGAGGGACATTAACATTGATTTGTTGTTGCCCTTAATCCTGGATTCATTGGCTGATTCTTTTTTAAAATATTTTATTTATTTATTTTTAGAGACAGGAAGGGAGGGAGAAAGAGGGAGAGAAACATCAATGTGCGGCTGCCTCCCGCATGCCCCCTGCTGGGGACCTAGCCTGCAATGCAGGCATGTGTCCCAACTGGGAATCCAACAAGCACCCATTTGCAGGCCAGCACTCAGCCACTGAGCCACACCAGCCAGGGCTCATTGGTTGATTCTTGTATGTGCCCTGACCGGGGATCGAACCAACAACTCTGGTGCATGGGAGTGATGTTTGAATCAACTGAGCTATGCTGCCAGGACTTAAGTGCACGTGCTTTGAGATTTAAGCAGGTGAGATGATCTAGTTCTGCCAGACATTGGCTGTACAACTTGGGCAAGTAGATTAAGTATAATCTTTCTAAACGTTAGTCTCCTTGCCTCTAAAATGGGGGTAATAATTGTACCTCATAGACTTGAGAGATTTACAGTGGAATGCACATGACCTATAAAGCACTTTGTACAATACTTGAAATATAATATAATACAATACATGCTCAATAAATATTAATTACCATTTCTACCACTAATATTGTCACTGTGAGAGCACAAAGCAGGGCAGGTAATCAATTCCATCTAGTAGAGATATGAGAAGCAAGCAGGTTAAAAGACTTCATGGAGAATGTATGTTAGAGCCATTCTGCAAGTGTGGACTGGTAGGGGGTAAGGAATAGCAACTTGGTATTATCTGATGAACAAGTAAATGGTAGGGATGTGTAGATGTTCTAAGCAAATGAAGCAGTGGCACAGAAACATCAAATAATCCGGTCTCTTACAGGAACCTTAATCACTGTTTTAAGCTAAAGGGTGATGTGGAAGGTAGAGATGAGCAGACATGAGGTTGGAGAGGTAGGCTGGGGACAGATGAAGAGGGACTTCTTTGTCTGAAGGAGGATCTCCTTTTTCCTATAGGCCAGTGGTTTTCTTTTCTTTTTTTTAAAGATTTTATTTATTTATTTTTAGAGAGGGAAGGAGAAAGAGAGAGAGAGGGAGAGGGAGAGAGAGAGAGAGAGAGAGGGAGAGAGAGAGAGAGGGAGAGAAACATCAATGTGCGGTTGCTGGGGGCCGTGGCCTGCAACCTGGGCATGTGCCTTGACTGGGAATCGAACCTGCGATGCCTGGTTCACAGCCTGTGCTCAATCCACTGAGCTACGCCAGCCAGGGAAGGCCAGTGGTTTTCTAAAGCTACTTGTGAACTTCAAATTTTGGTGCATTATTTGTTGAGCCTGAGTCTTGCCTGAGGGGGCAAACTTTGAAATAAATTCACCTAAGAACACAGTTTAAAAGCCACTTCTATAGGCATGGAGAAACTAGGGAAGGATTTTAATTACACTTTTTATAGAGAAAAGCAGCAATTTTCAACCAGTGTGCTTTAAGAATTTTTAAAACATACAGTATCTGACTATTTAGTCAGGGGCACTGACCTCTTTTCCCTTATATTGTCAAATAAGAAAATGACAACAACCAGCACAATAGCTGTCTGGTATGAATGCCCCATCTTGAATCACAAATATGTAGGTCATATAATAGAGTTGGATTTTCTTTAAAGAATTTCCTTATTTATTATTTTTAGAGGGGGGGAGGGAGAGAAACATCAGTGTGTGGTTGCCTCTTACGCACCCCCTACTGGGGACCTGGCCCGAAACCCAGGCGTGTTCCCTGACTGGGAATCATACCAGTGACTCTTTGGTTCAGAGGCTGGCAGTCAATCCATTGAGCCACACCAGCCAGGGATAATAGAATGGGATCTTAATAATCATGTTGCATAACAAGGTTGTGTCTGATTGGTTAATTTTTGGTACCAGAAATCCTTATATATGAGTATAGACACCTGATTTTTTAAAAGTCACATTGGAACAAAATGGGTAGGTAATTACAATTATTATATTATTTTATAACTCAATCGAAAATATACCTATTTTTTGTCAGATAGGCAGAAACTATATATTTTGGTGTGTCACAGAATTTTAGTAATTACTGTGTGTGTGCCATGAGATGACAAAGGTTGAAAATCGCTGATACAGAGGATTCACCCGGGTAACAGCATGGAGAATAGATTGGAGGGAGTGAGACTGAAGGTCAGGGAACTAGTTAAGGGACTATCGCTGTAGGCCAGATGAGAGATGATAAGGGACAGGTGACAATTTACAATGGGAGTAAGCATAAAGGCACAGATTTCAACAACATTTCTTAAACTTGAGTGCATGTCAGACTCACTTGGAGGGCTTGTTAAATTGCAATATGCTACATCCTGCCCTTGAGTTCCTGTTTCAGTTGGTCTTCAGTGGGGCCCAAAATTTTGCATTTCTGTTGAGTTTCCAGGGGATGTTGATGCTATTGGTCCAAGGACTGCACTTTGAAAACTACGGAATTTGAGATATGCTAACCATCCTGAACTGATAGGCATGTACCACTTATCAAATTTTGGGAGTAAAGGAAAGGTTTCTGGCTTTGGAAACTGGATAGATGGTGGCACCATTCAGTGTTACTGTGATCAAGTTTAACCTGAATTGAAAAAACTTTCTCCTGACCCTAGCAAGGGAAGGTCAGCTAAAAAATCTTTAAACATAAGTTGTAATCAGATCCTAAGCCCTCTTCTGGATATCTTGACTCTGTACTCTTGTACCAGTTTCTCCCACTGATACCTCAACCCCACCCTCACCCCATTCAACTGCCTTGGTGCCACTCACTTTCAGGAAGTGAAAGTACAGGTGGAGTGGGGTATATAGTGAGTTCCATGTTATACCTATTGACTTTGAGGAGCCTATGGAACATGTAAATAAAATAATCTAAAAAAAAAGCCTTAGGCTTTAGTTTTTGTTAGTTTATTTATAGAAACATCAGTTTGTTGTTCCTGCTATTGGTTGATTCTTTTTTAAGTATTTTTTATTGATTATGCTATTACAGTTTTCCCAATTTTTTCTTCCTTTATCCTCCCTCTGCCCTGTCCCCCAACTCCCCAGCATTCCCCCCCTTAGTTCATGTCCATGGGTTATACATACACGTTCTTTGACTTCTATGTTTCCTATACCATTTTTATCTTCCCCTGTCTATTTAATGCCTACCAATTATGTTTCTTCTTCCCTGTACCCTTTTCCCCCTATTCCTTCCTTCCCCTTCCCCACTGAGATCCTTCCATGTGATGTCCATTTTTCTGATGCTCTTCCTGTTCTAATGGTTTGCTTAGTTTTTGTTTTCATTGTTTTTCTTTTCTTTTAGGTTCATTTATTGATAGTTGTGAGTTTGTTGTCATTTTACTGTTCATATTTTTGATCTTCTTTTTCTTAGATAAGTCCCTTTAACACTTCATATAATAAAGGCTTGGTGATGATAAACTCCTTTAACTTGACGTTATCCAGGAAGCACTTTATCTGCCCTTCCATTCTAAATGAAAGCTTTGCTGGATAGTCATCTTGGATGTAGGTCCTTGCCTTTCATGACTTCAAATACTTCTTTCCAGCCCCTTTTTGCCTGCAAGGTTTCTTTTGAGAAACCAGCTGATAGCCTATGGGCTCTCCTTTGTGGGTAACTCTTTCCTTTCCTCTTGAAGCTTTTAAGATTCTCCCTTTGTCTTTAATCTTGGGTAACTTAATGATAATGTGCCTTGGTGTGTTCCTCTTTGGGTCCAAATTCTTTGGGACTCTCTGGACTTCCTGGACTTCCTGAAAGTCTATTTCCTTTGCCATATTGGGGAAGTTCTCCTTCATTATTTGTTCAAATATGTTTTTAATTTCTTGCTGTTGTTCTTCTCTTTCTGGCACCCCTATAATTTGGATATTGGAACATTTCAGGTTGTCCCAGAAGTTTGTAAGACTCTCTTCACTTTTTTTGAATTCTTGTTTTTTCATTCTATTCCCATTGGATGCTTATTTTTTTTCCTTTTGTTCCAAATCATTGCTTTGAGTCCTGGTTTCCTTCCTGTCATTTTTGGTTGCCTGAATATTTTGCTGCATTTTGGGTATCTTTCATTTTTTTTTCATTCTTTAACCAAGCTCAATCAGTTCTGTGAGCATTTTGATTACCAGGGCTTTAAATTCTCCATCAGATAGGTTGGCTACATCCTGATTGTTTAATTCTCTTTCTGAGGTTATACTCTGTTATTTCATTTGGGCCATATTTCTTTGTCTTGGTGCAACTGATAAGTTGTAAAGGGGTGGGCCTTAGGTATTCACTCTCGCATGGCAACCCTTCTTGCTGTGCTGCCTGTGGGGAAGGGGCCAGAGAGAGAATAATGCAGCCTGCCTGATTGTCCCTAGTGCACTTTCCCAGGGACTCTTGTGTGAGACTGGGAGTTTCTCCCACTATAGCAACTGTGGTATCAACTCTGAGTCTCAGTTTCCCCTTAAGTTAGCCCCTTCCACGCAGCCCGTTGCCATGCTGCCTACAGCCCCACCTTGAAGGTCTGTGGACTTAACCACAGTTTTTCTTTGCTGGCTGGCCCACGCAGCCCACAGCCTTACTGGTCTGGTTGTTCTGATTGATTTTTTTCTTTAATTCCTTGGTTGTTGGAGTTCCATACAGTTTGATTTTCTGGCACTTCTGGTTGTTTATTGATTTTAGTTGGTTGTTATCCTCCTTTTGGTTGTGTGATGGAGCAAAGGGTTTCTACCTAAACCTCCATCTTGGCAGGAACTCCTTGGCTGATTCTTATATGTGCCCTGACCTGGGATTGAACCCGCAACCTTGGCGTATAAGAATGACACTCTAAACAACTAAGGTATCCAGCCAGGGATGTTTGTTTTTAATTAAAGAAAAGTTTATCACTATATTTCAGTTTGGTTATCATTTTCTCTTTATGTAAAACTGGAATAGTCAAGATACAGATCCAGATGTAGTTAGATTGAACTTTCATTTGGTGACTTCCTGTATATTTGCAGTCAATCCTATAAGGATTTCTGTTTTAAATTTTCTCATAGCTGACAATCATCCTTTTTAGAGTACAGATTAGTGAATCCAAAACATGTTTATCTTTAAATTCCCCTTGAACGTTCCTGTGACCTAATTTTTACTGCTTCACCAAAAAGAAAAATCAAAGTATGGCAGACTATGGCTGTTAAGAAGGAGAGAGTAAGAGAGTATCATGTAGATTATCTTTTTTTCTTCCCTTCCCTTCCCTTCCCCTCCTTCCTCTTCCTCCTCCTCCTTCTTCTCCTCCTCCTCTTCCTCCTCTCCTCCCCTCCCCCCTTCTTCTTTTTGTGTGTTGTGTGGCCTATTTTATTAATGGTCAGATTTCCCCCTAGTGCTACAAGCTCTGTCTCTAAGGTTGAGAGTAGGGAAAGAAAAGATCTTACAACATGATAAAGTACCTACATGCAATGTTAAGGAATAAAACAGACTATTAGATTTTAGAGAGCAGAATTGGATACTAAGAAGAATTAAACTGATACACTTGATTTCATTGCCAAGGGGCACTTATACAGGTAAGTTGATCTTTTTGGGCATATGATGTTGAGAGAGAGAGAGAGAGAGAGAGAGAGAGAGAGAGAGAGGTAGAGAAGTATTCTCAATTCACTTACTTGTCAGCCCGTAACCCCATGATACTGTATCTTAATATGGGGGCAGAAATATGGTATGATGGTTAACTTTACCCATTCGCTGGCATAAACTTCCTTGAAAAGACATTGAATAAGTGCCATCATTCTCCTTTGGAGTCTGCTAATCTTAGTGACTAATTACATACTTTTATTTTGTGGATAGAACAGCCATTCATACATTTCCATGTATGTGCAAGACGCATGATGAAGCTTAACTTGTAGATTCCATTCATTTTCTTGTATCATTTAGGTCCAACCTTTTAAAGAAAAATAGAAGTGTCACTCTATTCTAGAAACACACATACACACACGAGATAAAACAATCACAAAACTGAAAACAAGGCCTTGGATGTTGCTAAGTATAGAGAAGCCAGAATCTGAAATGCATCCATGTTTCCCAACAGTAAGTACAACATTGGAAGTTTAAGAAATGGGATCAAAGTTAATAGAAGTGGCTCTTGTGGTTACTGGGAAATCTTTCTTGGCAGACGATCTTCCTTAGGAGAGTTATTTCAGCCCCATGATATTGCTAGCCTGACAGCTGAACGCAGCAAAGTGTCTTTTGGGTAAGGCCAAGTCCAGCTCTCCTTCTCACCCTAATAAATTTGAAATGACTATTTCTTTAGTCTAACACACTTCCAAAGCATATTGAGAATTGCTATATAGTCTTTTTGGTAAGGGTAAAGAAAAATAAAAACCTAATGACAAAGATTCTGAAATAAGTGCAAAGGGGCAATGTAATCTGAAGTAGTCTAGCAGGGTCTTTTCCATAGGATAGATGTTGAATTGGTGACCTTCAAATATTGTCCTACTTTCACTAGATGTCTGACAAATGTCATTTGAAACTATTCAACTTGTATGATTTTAAATGACAGTTTTCTGAAAACATATCACCTACTTATTTTCCCTCAGACGCATGTACTACCACCTGCAAACTTTAATTTTAAAAGGTACACTTTAAGGCAGGGCTCCCCAACCTTCAGGCCACCGACTGGTACCGGTCCAAGGCTATTAGGAACCAGGCTGCTCAGCTGGAGGTGAGCTTGAATGTAATGCACTTGAATTATCCCAGAATCATCGCCCCCACAGCCTGTGGAAAAATTGCCTTCCATGAAACTGGTCTCTGGTGCTTAAAAGGTTGGGGACTGCAGATTTAAGGGACATATATATCACTCTGGCTAATAAGTAACTGATGTTGTTCTCTTATTTGCAAAATTCTCACCTAGTTAAAAATGGGATGGGTATAATTCATAGTGTATGATGTAAACCTTCAACAAAAGATTAATAGAAACAATATAAGTTGTCAGTGCCTTTCTTCATTTTATTTAATCTCACACACTGCTTTGTTCAAAAGTGCCCTGATTGATGCTTGAATATTTTGTATACTGTGAATGAACACAAAATGAAAGATGCTCTTGTGTGCACACCCTCATCTAAGCTTCCATCTATATACTGTATGATGTGAGTGCTACCTGTGAGTACTAATTTGCATCAAGCTTCTGGTTTTAATCTTAAGAGAGCACCTGAAGGTATTGCTCATTTTATTGTTGACAATAGTTTGAAGAGGTAGAGTAAGGAGCTCAAAGAAGAATGTTTGTTAATTCTAAGAAAGGCTGATTTTCAGTTAAGTACATCTTTGTAAGTCATTTTGTCATTTGGTAAACACACAGTGATTATTCCTTCAGACAGATGAAATATTCATTAGAAAGAAAAGTGAGGAAAATCACAGTGCACTGTACTATTAAAGAATAGCAAGGGAGGGGGAGGCCTGTCAATAATATTCTGACCCCAGGAGAAAGAATCAGAATTGCCATAGAGAAGGACCACCAAAAAATGGAAACTTAAAAAGGGTTATTTCCATAAAGTCTAAGGAAATCTTGGCCTCCATTAAGATTTTTGTCCCTGAGAGCCTAAACTATATGTATGGTATATGCTTTGTCTGCAGAATAAAAAAGATCTTCGCTTAATCATTATCTTGGGAGCTGAACATCCTGCTACATTTGAATAAAAATGCCTATTTCATTACTGATGGAGACACAGAGTTCGGTGTACCAAATGATTTATAGCAGAACTTACTGACAGGGATACCATATAAATGAATAAGCTATTTAAAGTATACTAGTTGTTGCCCAGGCTGTTGTGGCTCAGTTGATTGGAGCATTGCCCCATAAACCCATCCCATAAACTGGAAGGTCATGGGTTTGATTCCTGGTCAGGGCACATACCTAGGTTGCAGGTTTGGTCCCCAGGTGGGGTGCATATGAGAGGCAACCGATTGATGTTTCTCTCTCACATCGATGTTTCTTTCCCTCTCTCTGTCCCTCCCTTCATCTCTCCTCAAAATCAATAAGCGTGTCCTCTGGTAAGGATTAAAGAAAAAAAAACTAGTTGTTAATGTGTTTACTATCAAATGAAGTATATCATGCACACAAATTCTAAGAAATCTACCAAGTGGGCACTGTCTGTTAAAAAATAGTTCTATTATACCTTTAAGTAAAATGGAAAGTGATGACATAGGAAATAAAATTCTGATGCATTAACAATAAAGTTTCCCCCCCTAGTGAAGTTTCTTAAACTGTGGGGATACATAGAGTTTACTGAGCTGCAGAGGACCTTGAGAAATGAGAAATTATTTACTCTAGGCTTCTGCTTTCAAGCATGTGAGCATCTACACGAAGTATAAGGGAGTCATGTTGTACAGTAAGTCCTCATTTAATGTCTTCTGTAGTTTCTTGGAAACTGTCACTTTAAGCAAAACTACATAAAACCAGTTTTGCTGTAGGTTAATTGATATAAAGAAGAGTTAAGTTCCTATGGCATATTTCTGGTCTCAAAAACATCATCAAATTCCTAAATAAAGACCCAAACACTCCTAATATTAAACATTGAAATAAATGTGAGCTCTACATCCATTTAAGAAAGATGGATAAAAACAAATAAGAGAATTCCATCCTGCTTATTCCAGTTCAGGGTTGCAGGTGGCTGGAGTCTGTTCTGGCAGCTTAGGTTGCAAGGCAGGACCCACCCTGGCCAGCACACCCGTCCACACAGGGGGAGGCAGTCACACACACCCACACCCACTGGGACTGGGACAGTGTAGACACTCCAGTTCACCTCACGTGCACATCTTTGCGATGTGGAAGGAAACCAGAGTCCCTGGAGAAAACCCACACAGACATGGGGAGAGAACATGCAAACTCCACACAGACAGCTGTCCAGGCTGGGAGTTGATTTTCTTTCCTATCAACATTGTAATGAAACACCATTATCTGAGGACCTGCTATGCAGAATTCTTTATATAGCAAACATATAGAGCATTTATGTGCCAGGCACTGTTCTAAGCACTTTACAGATATTAACTAGGCACACTTATCATGGCACTATCCCCCACCCCCGCAGTTGTTCTCTTTCCCTTTATTTTTTCTCTATACAGGGGTGGTAAAAAGTAGGTTTACAGTTGTTCATATGGAAAAAGACATGCAGGTTATAATTACTGTAATAGCTTTATTAACACAAAGGAATATCACAGTGGCACAATCAGCCTACTTTTGCCTGCCCCTGTACATCTTTTCCATTACCTTTTCCACCACTCTCTTCTCAGTTTTGCCGTTGGCCTTTCTTTGCACCGTTACAGGCTTGTTGGTTCCCTCCAGTGTAGTAAGGTTACTGAACTCTAGTGTAAGCCTTTGTTTCTAATTTTTTAAAAGAATTCCATGGTGTTTAAGTCCGTTTTTAATAGAGATCAAAATAAATGATCATTTTGCCTTCATCTCTGTGACTTGTCATTTTTATCATGGAAGAAAATAAAATTGGCCTAGAATATTTTATATCCATATAGCATTGTTCGTTACTTACAATGTCTTAAGATAATTTCTTTAATGATAATATTTTTTATTAAGATGACTTGGAACTACATGTAGACTATTCCTTGAATAATAATTTCCCATTAAAAATTTCCAGCTTACCAAACCACATAAAAATCTACTCCTTTTTTGTCATTCTTGACATTCAGCAAAAGAAAGTGAATATGCTTTCTTTGTTTTATACCTTCTCATTCTTGAGTTTTTATTTTTGTCTTATATACTTAGTAGGTCTTTATAAATGACTTTTCATCTTGTTCTTTCTCTTTTCTGTCAGGATGGAGATAATCTTATGTGCCTGACATACTTGTATATTAAATAACAGTAGAAAATTCAGTATTCAACCTACTTTAAAGAAGTTATGTCAGCTTCTCTACATTGTTTATTGACAAGTGTATGTGTGTGATATAGCAAGTTACGAACAATTATTTTATAAAAGCCAAGAACTGTTCTATTCATTTTACATCTGTTATCTCATTGAATCCCCACAATAACCTCTGATGCCTGTACTATTATGTTGTCATGTCCCATCTGAAAGTTCAGAAGACTGAGGCCAGAAGAGGTTAAGTGGTTTGGCTAAGGTTAATAGTAAGTGGTATGGCCAGTATCCAGACAGGGTTTCAGCTACTATTTTCCCACATCTCCATTTGTTACTAAATCAATGACCAGGAGAATTCTGGTTTTTAAAAATCTGACTTCTTTTTCTTGTTTGTGTGTCTAAGTTTAGAGATTTCTAAGTTAAGGCATCTGAATCTTGAACTGGATTATTGGATGTGGCAGGTCCATTTCAGACACCCACCCAGACAGTGCTCTTTAATGTGGCCCCTCTGAAGTGTGATTCTAATAGGCATATTCTGAAATATAATCTTAACATATTTTCAGTAGCCAAAGTAAATCGATAGGTAGATAGATAATGGTAAGTGAATCAGAAGAGGCTGATTTTATAGTATCCCCTAATCCTTTGCCTAACACATATCACCTTTCTGAGAAGAATCTGCTTGTCTTTTCTTTGTCTGGTGTCAGTATTGTTCATTTCCCATGAAGCCTCCTCAAGTAAAGAAAATAGAGATTTCTTCCTGGATTATTTCTTTTTCCTATACTCGAACTGTGAATATACTCAAGATTCCTTATTTGTTTTTCTTCCTTTACCTTTTCTTCCTTGGGGATTTCATCTATCTTTATAACTCTAATTGCTATTTCTTATATAAATGATTTTTAAAAACCTGTTTCTTATACTGTGGTCCCATGTGTCCAACTTCCTGCCCCATGTTTACACTTGAATATCTTGCTGATATCTGAAACTCCTTGTGCTTCCAAAGATGATGTGATTGTGAGCACATCATCTTTCCAAGGTTAGATCCTCCATTTACCTTCTCAGTTTCTGTCAGTGATACCATCATTTTTCCAGCTACACAGGCTTGAAACTTTGTTTTCTTTGCACCCTTCTTGTACTTGGCTTTCCATATATAATCATTCATTATGTCCCATCAGTGTTTCATAATGTCTTTCACTTTCCTTCTTTTTGGTACCACTGCCATGAGCTTTATGTCTAGCTTAGACAGTTTGCCATTTTGCTCATTGATCCCCTACTGAAGCTTAGTATACTGCCTTGCCCATAGCAGGGAATCTGTGTATTTTAGTTTTGTGATTGATTAAGATGCAGATTATACCCCCTACCTCCAGCAATAATGAACAAGTCACTTTTGGAAACACATTTTTTTAGAATCTATCTTTTTCTGCATATGTGCATATCTCTTTTTGTAATCAGGTATGTATGAAAGGTCTGTCTGGAAAAAAATCCAGCCACTGTTAATATAATGAGAACAGTTTGCACGACATTGATGTAACCTGGCAGCCAAAGAGAATGGACTGGAATGTGCCTGTGTGAACAATGATGACTTCACTGTACTAGTCAGTGGGGATGGTAGATGCCAGTGAGTAAACATGTGTGCTGTGTGGCCATCAAATTCAAAATGACAGAGTAGAGCAATGAATCTGCATCACATTTTGTGTTAAGCTCGAACATTCCTCTGCAGAAACTATTTGGATGATTCAGAAGGCCACAGCTATGGGCAATGGTGATTGGCAGCTTCATCACAACAATGCGTCCACTCATGAATGACATCTTAGGCAGAGATTTTTGGTGAAACGTCAAATCACCCAGGTGACTCAGCCCCCCTACAGCCCAGATTTGGCACCGTGTGACTTTTGGCTTTTCCCAAAACTAAAATGCCTTTGAAAGGGGACAGCCCTGGCTGGTGTGGTTCAGTGGGTTGAGTGCTGGCCTGTGAGTCCAAGGGTCACTTGTTCCCAGTCAGGGCCCATGCCTGGGTTATAGGACAGGTCCCTGGTTGGGGGTGTGCGAGAGGCAACCACATATCGATGTTTCTCTCCCTCTTTCTCCCTCCCTTACACTCTCTCTAAAAAAAATCTTAAAAAAAAAAGAAAGGGAAGAAATTTCAGACAGTCCATGAGATTCAGGGAAATACAATGTGGTAGCTGATGGTGACTGGGAAAATTGTGTGAGGTCCCAAGGTGCCTACTTTGAAGGGGACTGAGGAGTCATTATCTTGTGTACAATGCTTCTTGTATCTTGTATCTCAGGGGTGTCAAACTCATTTTCACTGGGGTCCACATCAGCCTGGTGGTTGCCTTCAAAGGGCCGAATGTAATTTGAGGACTGTGTAAATGTAACTACTCCTTAACAGTTAAGTGAGAGCTCAGTGCTGCTGCTGGGTAGAAACAAGGTGCTGGACTGGATAAAACAAGGTGGAGGGCCAGATTTGACCCACAGGCCTTGTGTTTGCTGCCTGTGTTGTATCTTCTTCAATAAATGCCTCTATTTTTCGTATTACATGGCTGGATACCTTCTGGACAGAAGGTGTGTGTGTGTGTGTGTGTGTGTGTGTGTGTGTGTGTGTGTGTATATATATATATAGTAAGTTACTGGGGGAAGGAGACTTAAACTGATCCTGAATTAATGAGTTCTAATGCTTTAGAAGGATTATCAGTACATTTTGTCTAGTAAGAGGGAGATAATAAGTTCCATGACAATGTAGACTATATATAGACTTCATTCATTGCCAAATCCCTTACCTAGCTCTGTACCTAGCATCTGGTAGTTATTGATTGATATGTGTTGGATGAATTAATAATAAATGTCAATGGTAGTGATAAGTATGCTGTCCCAAAGCAATAGAACAAAAGTCTCCTGATGATGTACCCCATTCAGTCTAATATATATTAGACTGATGGGATTATACCCAATAGTCTGGGATTTTTCTACATAGTTATATATTTAAGGCAATAATTGAACTTTTAAGTACAATTTATGTCCATGATAAATTATCCTTCTTATGGTATATCATGGCATGATTTTATTTGGGCACTACCAGTTTTATTGATGAGATAAAATATGTCTTAATGTATCTTTGTAAAATGTGGAATATAACTGAGTTACTTTAAATCTCCTGTTTGAGATGAGTTTAGGCTGGTTTCTTTGGGTTTGACACTTTTCAGTCTGTCATCCTGTCCTCAGAGAGATGGAAAATTAAATGGAGACACTTAATTTAATTTATAAGCTTGCTTACAGTTATGTGGTTTATCAAGGCAGATGTTGGTAGCCTCACTTTCTTGCAGCTCAGATGTTGCCAGAACATAAACTTGCTTCTGCATGTCAAGGATTAACATGTAAAAAAGGAAGAAAGTTTCTTTCAGATGGTCAATCTTAGGGTAGTTTGCTGGGCAGTGACATTTTTTTAAATCATTGGCTGATTTTGAAAAGTATAAAAATTATACTTTTTAGAGTATAATTCATTCATAAAACAAGTTTAATTCTATTTCTTGGGAAATCCTGCTCCCTTTCTATCTCATGCCATAACTCACATCTTTAAAATATAGAAATGCTGTTCTAGCTTCATACCTTTCCCTCCCCAGAAATTGTTTTCGTTGTTTAAGTGCAATAGATTTACTCAAGTTTTTATGGTTCTACTGTCAACATTTCTGGTTTCTCTTCTAAAATTGGTTAAGACAGGCCTTGGCAGGTAGCTCAGTTGGTTAGAGCATCGTCCTGATACACCAAGATTGTATGTTTGATCCCTGGTCAGGCTACATACAAGAATCAACCAATGAATGCATCGATAGCAAATTGATATGGAATAGCAAATCAATGTGTCTCTATCTCTCTCTCCCCTTTTCTTTTGCTCCAAAAAATCAATAAATAAAAGTTTTTAAAAATTGACATAGACATACTTCCAGCGAGAAAGTATGCACTTGAATTTACCCCCCCACAGTAGAAAAGAAACAGCCTCTATTAATTTTTGCAAGGTTGTAGGAGATGATTTGAAGTGATAGGAACAAGGAAGAATTTCTCCTGGCACAGCACATATCCACAGTGGGTCCTTGGGTAAGTCATTTGCTCAATCTGGGTTTATTTGTTCTCATGTAAAATGAGGAGTTAGTTTCCTTGCATGCTCCAGAAATCTTTGAGATGCCTTAGAGTCTTAGACAGCCTTTATTTCAACACTCTTTGTTTATTAAATCCTTTCCATCCTTTAAAGCCCATAAAATATTACAAGCTGCATGACTCTAACTTGACTTTATTATTTATTACAGCATTTATATAGTCAGAATAAAAATTTTGCATGTTTGTATAGTCATATTTTGTTATGTAATTCTTTTTTATGGATTAAAATGATCTTCCCAACTATATTGCAAGAATCTTGAATACAGGAAGTTGTTTTCTACCACTCCTGTTTCTTTCATTAAATCTGTTACATTGTGAAGTACATAAGATTATTGATTTGGATGAGATGCAAATCACTTATCACCTGGATTCAACTTTTAGTGTAAGCAAAGGCTTTTCACTGAGGGCTGATTCATTTGGTAGCTTAAAAGAGTATAGTGCCCTCCCCTGAAATTACTGTTCTAGAGCCCTTAAATTGAAGTAGTATTCAAATCATAAAGGGTTTTTTTCTAGGTCTTTAGATCTGGGGATTCCATTTGTGAGAAACAAGTCCCTATTTGGCAGAAGAGAGCTATTTGGAGCACTTTTCTTTTCTGGACTTCTAACATAAACTTTCTAATCCAATCCAGCCAACATAAATTGAGCGCACACTCTGTGGCATGTACTGGGATAGACTCTGTGCTAGGTAGAAAGAAGATCGGCGTGTGTAAGGATTGATAGGACATAATTTTTGCCCTTACAAGGTTCCTGGTATAGAAGTTGGGGTATAAGTGATGTAAAACAAACAAAAATCCTCTCATTATAATGTAATAAGAGCAGTCAAAGATATAAATGAAGGGGTTTGGAATGATGAACAAGGGAGCTTTTGGCTGTATCTCATGTTTTATGTCTGGGAATATACTAGAGAAAGGTGAGGTTTATTTGGGCTTTTGAAAATGACTAGAAACCTGACTGTTAGAAAAGGTAGGGAAGTTCATCTAAGGTGGATATGTTAAAATAAGTAAAAGCATAAAGGTGTAGAGGCTAAAATAATAATACTTTCTTACCATCTAAGTTCCTTTACTTGGGCCAATCAAATTAACAGAGATTAACAGAATAAAATAAAAATTTTAATACACACACATGGGGAATTCACATAAACATGAAAATTTCAGACAGTGAGGTAGCATTGGGTACCCATAACATTTTTGGACAGAGGAGAAAGTGGAGGGTCTGGGTATTAGATTTGGAAGTAGGAATGGGTGATTTACAGGTGCTTGAGGGAGAGCTGGACACATAAGGCAGGAGAATTCTTGTTAGGCAACTCAGAAACAGTGGGATTTAAAGGGACACATCTAGCTAACAGGCCCTCCCTGCAAGAAGCCCTCTGTGAAGCTGGGCTAAGGCAACATCCTAAGATTCCCTTACTGAAGCAGGATTTTCTGTCTGAATCTTGAGCAAGAAACGGGTGAGGATCAAAGGGTCTTTTTGAGTCTTTTGTTTCTTAATAAACAGCTTAAAATCAGTATCCCCAAAAAGCTGCTTCAGAGTGGCAAAACTTTGATTACTTTCAAAAGCATACATTCTGTGGTATGTCGGAGGGACCATTTGCTATGGCTTCATTAGGGTGTTTAGGGAACTATTTCAGAAGAAAAGCTTGGAGTAGCAGGCCAGCTTTCTAACTGATCACGGATCTTCCAAATTCACTTAATTCTCTAGATGATATACATCCTTGAGGATTTTCTAAAAGTAATGAAGGCTGTGGGGTGAGGGAGATGATATACAAGAGGAGCTTGTGAAAATATATTCCTTTCTGCCATGAATTTTTCAGAATCAACTTCAAATGTCCTATATATCCAAGACTAATTTGGGGGGACCTTTTCACTTGCATGTGTGTTAAGAATTATGATGAGATTGCCTTAATTCATTTTATGACTAATGAAAGTGGAAAAACATCTCTAAGTATGCATCTGAAACAGAAATCTTACAACTCATTGCAGTAGGCAGCAACAGATATCGCTGACACTACATTGCATTCAGGCTTCAATACAGAAGACTTCTTCAACAGGTTTGGAAGGTGGACCTCACTGCCTTGTGTATGTTTTCACATCTCAGTGATGGATGTCTCCTCTTCCTCCAGGAAGCAAGGGAATTTACCCTCCTCCTTTGTGTATACTCCCTGGAAAACATAAAACCTATTCTCAGAAAAGGAGCTGAAAAACTTAGTCATTTAGAACCTTAAGCCATGTGAGGCTCTGTGGGATGGCCTCCCAGTGCTGTTTGCATTTTAACCAGGGGGTAAGGGACTTGCTTAACTTAAATAACAGACCTTAGAATTTCCTGGTGGCTACTACCCCATCATGAACAATGAGTCACTGCTAACATTTCATGTCCTTTTATTTTGTCCAGGAATATTAAGTTAAAGTTTGGTCTTTCTTGCAACTGAAATGAGAATATATAGGTAGATTTTTACTTAAAAAGCCAGTATGAAGGATTTGATTCTCCATGCTATTTCCCACACTTACTGTTACCCTTTGTAGTAATGAATAACTAACATTTTAGCTAGAGAGAAAACGAGAGTGGTAACAAAACAGACTAAATGAAAAAATGATTTTTTAGGCCTTAGGTTCCTTCCTATGGGATTTTCATTTTGGCTTCTACATGTTGCTGAGTTTAAGAAGCTGATTTTTGATTGGCAAGAAGAATGTTAAGGTTTTGATTAGAAACTTAGCTATTAGAAGAAGTGTATTGTTATTTTACATAAGCAAATCAGCACGGGCTCAGGGTGTTTAGTTTTGAGATAAAACTAAATTTGTTAAAAACTCTCTGAGGACCAGATGTAAAATAGATATCTCAGTTACTTTAAGAGCACATAGCCTGACTGAGAAGCAAATTAAGAAAGAGGAAAATAATTCTGATTTATACCAGCCATGTGTGGCCACCATAGCCAGTTTGTTAGTCAGTTCATTATAATTGGATTTCTGAATTATTTTTTCATCCTACATTATTGCCATCTTTAAAAGGAATGTGATCATTTTTCAGCTTCGTGCATTGATAAGTAGGTACACAACTCCCACTGTTTTTCATGTGTGTCTAATTTTTGCCACTCTGCTGAAAAATATGTGGCAAAATAGAAGTCAGTATATTGTGTTTTACTTCCCCAGTTGAAAACAGTTTCAGCAAAGGGTAAATATAATACCTAGTGCTCACATGTAGAAATAATTTATTTCAGCCTGCAAGCATGTCTTTGGTGTTCTTGGCTGGGCCCTAGGCACTGAGAGAAGAAAGGCAGATGTGTCTTCTTCCCTCAAAATGCTTATCCTCTAGGATGAGAAATACAATCTGTACACACGTGGAGTATATTGGTTTTCTATGGCTGGTAACAAATTATCACATTGAGTGGTTTAAAACACCGCCAATTTATTACCTCACAATTTCTGTAAGTTGGAAATCTGGGCATGACTTAGAAGATTTCTCTGCTTAGTCTCACAAAATGTGGGCTGGGCTCATTCTCATCTGGGGACAAGACTGGGGAAAAATCCACTTCCAATTCCCTTACATTGCTGGCAGAATTAATTTCTTTGCAACTGTAGAATTCATGGCAGCTTGCTTCCTCAAAACCAGCCATGGAGAAAGTGCCTGCTAGTTCAAGTCCTGAACTTCAGATACCACCTATACCCTCTTTTAAAGGACTCTCCAGACTAGGTCAGGCCTACCCAGAATAATTTCTGTTTTATTAAGCTAAAGTCAATGCATCAGAGCTTCTGATTATGCCAGAAAAATCTCTGCCTTGTCTATATCCTATTGATTAGAAGCAAGTGACAGATTCTGCCCACACTCAAGGGGAGGGGATTACATAAGGCCGTAATTTACTGGGTGTCACACTAAGATGTGTTTGTCACATACAACAAACACTAAATACAAATGATGACAATGCAAGCACTTTAGTCCAGACAACAAATCTAAGTGGAAAGTATGTCCATGGTCTGAAGGAACACATAAAAAGGGTGATGCCCGTTTGGGGTCAGCTCATGCATTCAGCCAGAGTTTACCATGCACTTACCAGGCCCTATCTTAAGGTCTGAGGCTTATGTAAATGCTGAATGGCAAGAGCCTTACGGTACTCTGGAAGACATTCAGAAGACTACAAAACTCTATTATATGTATTTGTCCAAAAAAGAAATACTAAAGAAATAGATGATAGTAAATATGTTTCCTTATAGCTGTGAGTTACTTATATCTTGCTGTAGGTGCACACTAAAGACACACATTCGCGCACACACATGTCAACCAAGCAATATAAATTTGACTGAATATAGCAATCTGCAAATAGTATATCATCTGACACAAATTTGCGATTGCTTTATTCTGGCTTCTTTATTTACTTTGTGAGGAAGGTGGACAATTGTAATGATCAAGGCCAGGGTTTGGTGATCTCAATATTGAGTCTGTTCAGGTAATGCATAGATGGTGAGCAAGGAAGCTTCTCAGATCAGTCAGTGCGTTTAACATATTACATAGTTTGCCCTGGCTGGTGTGGCTCAGTGGACTGAGTGCTGGCCTGAGAACTAAAGGGTCACTGGTTTGATTCCCAGTCAGGGCACATGCCTGGATGGTGGACCATGTCCCCAGTGGGGGGCCTGTGAGAGACAACCACACACTGATGTTTCTCTCCCTCACTTTCTCCCTCCTTGCCCTTCTCTAAAAATAAAGAAGTAAATTATTTTTAAAAAGCATCTTAAATAGTTTGTTTAATTCTTTTTCTATTTATTATCTTAGTGGACCTGAACAACAGCCCTATTACATATACAGAGCAAAGTTCCACTCCCACTTTACAGAGGAATTCCTCATCTAGAATTACATGAGCAGGATAGCAGAATACAAGGGCTAAAACCTAGGTCTTTTCGCTCCAAATCCAATGTTTTCTATATAGTACTTATGACTCAAAGTAAGGAAATAGGATGTAGGAAAAAATAGTATAAAAAACAAAAGTATCCAGATTCTCCAGTTCTACCTTTTATTGATAATATAGGGTTTTCCCCTCTTATTCTGTGTTTGGGTCCTTTATTACCTTGCTTATTTTTAAGCCCCAAATTGTGGTGACTGAAATGAGTATTTATACTTAATGTTTTATGAAAATAAAAGTCTTAGTCCCTAAAAAGTACCCTTGGGCTCACCTAGAGGGACCACTTCATCCAAATAGGTCCTAGGTTCTCTGAGTCCCTGAGTTTCTTGATGTCTCTACTGAGATTGCAAAGAAGAAAACCATTTCACAGTGATTGTAATGATGTGAACACCTGCCCATTGGGAATGAAATTGAAATCCCCAAATCATTTCATATAGCCTATTGCACAACTGACAGTTATGCTAATAAATTTTAGAACACTGCTGTCAGCTTGTTCAAATCCGCTTTGGGATGTTTGCAGTTCATCCAGTTTTGCCCCGTATTTTCTGTTTTTACTATTATTCAAACTACATCAGGACAAACATTTAGTCAGGTTTTCATTTTGTAGCCTTAACTGCCTGCATCCAGACTTTACGTAGCATACTGCTTGGTCACCTAAAGCTGCTGCAGCCCATCAGTGGCGGAGCATGTTGGGCACTAAATCCTGAGAAGACTGGCCATTCATTCATATAGGTACCTCACAAGTTCATTGCAAGGGCCTGCTCAGGATTCTACTGCAGCGTTTGTTTGTTTTCTGCAGGTGAAACTCGAAGATTAAACAATAGTGTCATATCTGGCTGAAGCTAATAGTCTCAAAGTAAACTAGTTATGGGGATTTGATTATGGGGAAATGGAATTTAGATTCCGTAAGTCATTCAGATACTACCTAATATGCAATTTTATCTGTCTTCAATTATTTGTATCTCATTTCACGGACACATTAAAGATATACCAGCCCTCATATCCAACCATTTTTAGTAGCCCGTTTCTTTAAAAATCTCTTTATGAGATTAAATAAGAAATTTTCTAGTATCACAATATTTAATATGTTATAGCATAAACATAATGAGACTTTTATTTCACACTATGAGTACATTAGATTAGTAATCTGGTCCTTGAATTTTAATTGCTCTTTGATGTTGAGAAAGTCATATATAACCTGTTTAGGCCTTAGTTTTCTAGTTTATTTCCCAAGGCCATAGTGATGAAAAACCACTTTAGTGTGTGCAAAGATACTTTATAGGAAATGAAGTGCAGCGGACAGACTAATTCATAATAATAGCAAATGTTGATAACTTGGTTGGGGTTGCCATTTAAATTTATCATATGGTAAAACTTTTGTAAATGATGTCCACTCCCCAGTGTGAATACAGACATTCTTGAATCAGCATTGTTTCACTTCAGCTTCGATGCTGTTTTCTAATGAGGTTGTCATGTTTTACACTTATCAAGTGTAAATGAAAAGGGCCAAGTTTTTCAAAGATTCCTAATAATATGTTTCTTAAAGTAAGGCATTATATATTATTAAATCCTACTCCCTAGCAAGTAGGGTACAAAATGAGGAACAGATATTGATTTGTTTGGCTTGCAATGCTCTTATGCACCCATATGCATTTTAAAAACATGCTCCATCTCAATTTATATTACATGTGCAAAACTTGAGTGTCATTGGCAACAAATCATTTGAGTTATTCTTTACTATAATTATTTTGCTAAGAATTGTGGCTCTTCAAGCACCCAGAAAGTAAAACTCTGATGGCTTAAAAATGTGACTCCTGTATTGGTGATCCTAGTGGTAAAATAAGTGGTAAACAGGGCGAAGACAGTGTTTTCCAAAAGAAGTGTCCATGTAATTTTCACTCCCTGATTTCTCTGTTAAAGAAAAGTTAAGGAGTTTTAGTGTAGTGCTCTTGTTGATCTTTCAGTAGTAGTGCTTTTGTCTTCCAACTGTCATTGAAAGCATTTCTGCTTCTCTTCCTCCTACCTGTGTCCATGGAAGACTCCCCACAACAAGGAACATTATCTGTCATTGTGACGGCTCTGTGATGCAGGAGTGTATGTTTTTCTCTTTCCATTTTTTTCTTATTTCATGCAGTGCAATAAAGTAAATTTAGGCTTCCCATGGAGAGGACATCTTATAAATAAAATAATGTCTCAGATCTGCATATACATTTCTCTATGTTAGTGCCTAATGATTTTGTTTTGATCCATGGGTGTATTGTCTATTAATAGAGTCAGCGAATATGGCAAAAATCCAGCCTCCTCCACATTTCTGTTTAATATACAAAATCAATCCTTCTCCATCCTGTTTTTCCCTGCCTATTTCTCCTGTGAATCTTTCATCCTCATAATGGTTTTAAGAATTGATACACAATGATTTCAGCCCTGGCCAGTTTGGCTTAGTTGGCTGGCCATCATCCTGTAAAGCTAAAGGTCACCAGCCTGGTCAGGGCACTTGCCTGGGTTGTAGGTTCATCTCCTGGTCGGGGTGGGTATGAGAGGAAACTGATAGATGTTTCTCTCTCATGTTGATGTTTCTTTTTAAAAATATATGTGTTTATTATTGTTCAAGTACAGTTGTCTCCATTTTCACCCCACCACACCCCCACCCCACCCTTCCCTGCCTTCCAACCCTGAACCAACCCCCTTTGGCTTTGCCATATGTCCTTTATACATGTTTCTTGGTGACCCCTCCCCTATTTTCCCCCATTATCCCTCTTCCCCCTCCTCTGCAGTTATTGTCAGTTTGTTCTTTATCTCAATGTCCCTGGTTGTATTTTGCTTGCTTGTTTGTTTTGCTGATTAGGTTCCACTTATAGGCGAGATCATATGGTATTTGTCTTTCACTGCCTGGCTTATTTCACTGAGCATAATGCTCTCCAGTTCCATCCATGCTGTTAGGAAAGGTAGGAGCTTCTTTCTTTCTGCTGCGTAGTATTCCATTGTGTAAATATACCACAGTTTTTTGACCCACTCATTTACTGATGGGCACTGAGGTTGCTTCCAGCATTTGGCTATTGTAAGTGGTGTTGCTATGAACATAGGGGTGCACAGGTTCTTTTGAATTGTTCTTTCAGGATTCTTGGGGTATAACCCCAGCAGTGGAATTGCCAGGTGAAAAGGCAGTTCAATTTTTAGTTTCCTGAGGAAACTCCATACTACTTTCCACAGTGGCTGCACCAGTCTGCATTCCCACCAACAGTGCATGAGGGTTCCTTTTTCTTCACAACCTTGCCAGCACTTGTTCTTTGTTTATCTGTTTATGATGGCCATTCTCACCAGTGTGAAGTGGTATCTCATTGTATTTTAATTTGCATCTCTGTCACATTGATGTTTCTTTCCCTCTCTTTCTCCCTCCTTTCCCCTCTCTTTAAAAAAACCAATAAATAATTTTTTAAAAAGAAAATATAATTTCAGTAACTAGAGGTTATGCAAATTAATATAGAAGGATTCTTTTTTAAAGTATATTTTATTGATTATGCTATTACAGTTGTCCCATTTTTTCTCTCCTTTATCTCCCTCTGCCCTGCACCCCCTCCCACCAGCATTCCCTCCCCCTTAGTTCATGTCCATGGGTCATACCTATAAGTTCTTTGACTTCTCCATTTCCTATAGTATTCTTAACCTCCCCATGTCTATTTTGTACCTACTATTTATGCTTCTTATTCCCTGTACCTTTTCCCCATTCTCCCATTCCCTGTTAATAACTGTCCATGTGATCTCTGTTTCTGTGGTTCTGTTCCTGTTCTAGTTGTTTGCTTAGTTTTTTTTTTTTTAGGTTCAGTTGTTGATAGTTGTGAGTTTGTTGTCATTTTACTGTTCATATTTTTATCATCTTTTTTTCCTTAGATGGTCCCTTTAATATTTCAGATAATAAGGGCTTGGTGATGGTGAACTCCTTTAACTAGACCTTATCTGGGAAGCACTTTATCTGCCCTAGAAAGTTTCTTTTGATGGCCTAGAAAATGTGAATGAGAATCACTTTCTCACTGTAAACTAATGTGTAGTGACAGACACTCAATGGCGTTTGTACCACTGATAGCTTTTTATGCAGGTTTTTAGCAACACTTCTACTGAGTCTAGCTTGTTTTCTACTCATAAATATGATATCCCATCATGAATATCATTTCATAAAAGTTGAATGGAGGAGGTGGTTGATATTAGAAGTAAGCCATAACTCTCGAGAAACTTCCTTTACTTAGGCTCCATGCAAGTTGGCTCCATTTTGTTACAACTGCAGTGACAGAACAATGCCTATAACTATGGTGTATGTTATGTGCCATTGAACTGCTGTTACTCCTGGTCACCCCATGAGTGAGTGATGTTCACAATGTCCTATCCTTAACAGCCCTTCTCAGCTCCTGAAGACTTGTGACTATGGTGTCTTTTATGGAGTCAATTCATCTCATATTTGTTCTTTCTAGTTTCTTGTTACTTTCTATTTTCCTCAGGATTATTGTGTTTTTCAAGGAAACTTGCCTTTGCATGATGTGACTGAAGTAGTTCAGTTTCAGTTTTGCCATTTTTGATTCCAGCTATATTTCAGGGTTAATTTGTTCTAGGACCCACTTATTCATCTTTCTGACAATCCAGATTATCTTTAGAGTTCTTCTCCACACCATATTTATACAAATTAACAGTGGTTCAGTGGAGAACTAAAGGCACACAATAAAGGAACTTTCCCCTGTTACTTACTCAATGAAGTGTAATTTGGAAGGTTGCTATCACACCTTAGATGCATGCTTAGTCCAATGGAAGAAGCCTGTGAAGCAAGTGTCTACAATGTGCTAGGTACTCTGTTAGGTACTCTGCCAGATCCAAAGCAATAATTTTGACATTTCAAGTGTTAACTTTATGTTCTTTAGATTTTTTTTTTTTTGGTTCCTGGCCCGTGCTCAATCCACTGAGCTATGCCAGCCAGGGCTATTTTTTTAAGGTTTTATTTATTCTTTTTTAGAGAGGGAAGGGGGGGAGGGGGGAGAGAGAGAGAAAGAGAGAGAGACAGACAGACAGACAGACAGACATCAATGTGCGGTTGCTGGGGGGCCTGCAACCCAGGAATGTACCCTGGCTGGGAATCGAACCTGGGACACTTTGGTTCCCAGTCCGCACTCAATCCACTGAGCTACTCCAGCCAGGTATGTTCTTTAGATTTTAAGTGCAATACAAATCCAGAGCAAAGAAACAGAGCAGACTGTAGTATTTCTGGATGCTTTTGTAGATTAAGACACTGGGGCTTGAGGAAACTGCAATGTGGAGAGAGTGAGCAGAGGAGAGAAGAATTGTTTTCTCTATTCTATTTGTATAGAATGATATAATCAAAGACTCAGGCTTTATTTCATAAGCAATAAAAATTTTTTGATGATTTTAAGACATGATAAAGTGATATAGTAGTCCCACCTTATCCACGGGGCATATGTTCAAGACCCCTGGTGGATGACTGAAATCACGGATGGCACCAAACCCTACATAGACTATGTGTTTTCCCACACAGTTGAACCTTGAAAAACACGGTGGTTTAGGGACACCTGTGCATAGCTGAAAATCCACGTATAACTTTTGACTCCCCCCCAAACTTAACTACTAATAGCTTAGTGCTGACTGGAAGCCTTACTGATAGCACAAGCATTCAATGAATACATATCTTGTATGTTATATACTTGTTCTTACAATAAAGTAGGCTGGAGAAAAGAGCACGTTATCAAGGGATTCATAAGAAAGAGAAAATATACTTGCAGTATTTATTGAAAAAACCTGCATGTAAGTGGACCCACTCAAACTCTTATTGTTCAGGGGTCAATTAGGCAAACAAACCTCTATAAAGTTTATTTATGAAGTTTATTTTATAAATTAGTCACTGTAAGAGATTAACCACAAAGCTACTAATAAAATAGAACAGTTATAATAATATACTATAATAAAAGGTATGCTACTGTGGTCTCTAAAATTTTTTATTGCACTGTACTCATGCTTCTTGTGATGATCTGAGATGATACAATGTCTATGTGATTGAATGAAGTGAGGTGAATGAAGTAGGTATTATGAGGTAGTGTTTGACAACCATTGACCTGACGTTTGTCAGAACGGGTATCATCTGGCTTCAGTGATCGTGGATCATTAAGCCACAATGACGTAGATGGCTGGGGAAACTCAATATGTTCAAACTGAGGTTGACTGTGGGTAATTGAAATCATAGAAAGCAAAACCTTAGGTAAGTGGGGATTATTATGGGAGGGACTGAAAGTGGCTTGAGAAGGTAGGGATATATCATTTGGAAGAGTATCACAGTAAGCAATAAAATTACTTAAATAAATGGCCTGTTCAGGCTTTGTGTACACACATGACAAAAATCAGTTCAAGAACCAGTCATTTTGAAATTAACTGACTTGGAACTGTCGTGAAAACAACTAGTTTGATTGAATTCAGTTGTTTCTCTCTAAATCAGCTCATTGTTAGAGAAGCTCTATGTGTTAATGGCACTCAGAAGAAAAATCACTTAAGCTTGGTGTTTCATGGCTTATAGGCAAACCAGCTTGTAGATTACCTCAAAGCTTGGCTCTTCACTTTAAAGTTTCAGTGCTGTGTTGCTAGAGCCTTTTAAAAGTTGCATAGCTATTGGCAGGTTGTACTAAGGTATGTTAGAATTACTAGGTGTTGAAAAATAGACAAGTTATCACCCATAGCAAAGTAAATCTTTGAGAAAGAAGTGACAAAAACCCCTATGGTATACTTATTTTATTTTTTATTTATATTTATTCTTTAATTACAGCTGATGCACAATATTATATTAGTTTCAGGTGTACAACATAGTGATCAGACATTATATGACATATGAAGTGATGACCCTGATAAGTCTAGTACCATATACTATACTTATTATTTTCAGTAGTTTAGAATTTACTAAATTAAAATTAAAATTTACAGAATAGAGAATGGAAGACAAAAGCGACCAAAAGGCACTTTATTGTATATATCATGTTTAAAGTTGTTCATATTGAAGAATATGCTATTTTTAGAAAATAGGCTTTTCTGAAGAAGAGTTCATTTGTCAAAACCATATTCCAAAGGGTTAGTACCAGACTAAACATTTAGTAGAGGTCAGAAATATCTTTTAAAAAAAAAAAATTGTTTCCAGAGAGAGGGGAAGGGAGAGAGAAAGAGACGGAGAGAAACACTAATGTGAGAGAGAAACATCATGCATCAGGTGGTTGCCCCCTGCACATGCCCCACCCCAGGGACCGAATCCACAACCTAGTTATATGCCCTCACCAGGAATTAAACCTACAACCTTTCAGTTTGCAGGACTATCTTGAACCAACTAAGGTACACTGACCAGGGCGATTTTTTAAACACTTATTTTTCTCAGGTCTGATTGTTGTTTTAAACTTATTTTTCCTGAAGGAATGAACACCAACCACTCTATCTTTAATGCTATTCTGGGACATCTTTATTTCTACTTCTCATAGCCAACCTAAATATAATAGTTATATTAGTGTCTCTTCAATGTTAGCTATTGATGCTTTCTAGATAGCTATTACAATGGTGTAGTCAGTGCTGAGCAAGTTATCTGGTTGTGACAACCTGTGGCAGACATTACTCACTGGCTGATGGAACCCACGCAAGGGTAAGTGGGACATTATGAGGCAAGAAAGTCCCTTTGAGAAAAGAAGCACTTTTTTCTGTGGCAGTTCTTGCCCAACAACCACCTACTACCAACTACTGATTTCTTTCTAGCTTCCAATTTATAGCTATAATGGTAATACAGTATCTAGAGAGATTAGAGGTAGAAATACCATTTAAGAGGCTGTCAGCACAGCCTAGGAAAAGAGTCAATGGGGATCTGAATTAAAGTTGTGGCATCAGGGATAGCAAAAGATGAACATATGGTAGAGAAATATGACAGGTGAATTTTTAAACTCTGGTATCTCTGGAAAGGTGACATGTTAAGAGAGGGAAGGTCAGAATGAATCCAAAGTTCCAACCTTGGGCCACTCGGAGTGTGGATACTAATATACATAATGGGACATTCAAGAAGTGGAGTAGATTTGTAATAGGGAAGGATATTCCACTGTGGACTTACTGTCTTTGAGGTGTCCAGGGGAGTGCTAGTTCATTGACTGTTGATACTGTGATATTGGCACTTAGGTGAGAGGTTGGAGTAGGAGATGTAGATATGAGAGTCTTCAGTATCCAGAATTTATTTAATTGAAGCTGTGGTAATGGATACAATTACCAATGGAGATAATGTGGAGATTCAATGAAACAAAATAAAATGAACTGAGGAAAATACCTGAGATGCTGTTAAAGGGAGAGTAGCCAACGAAAGAGTTAGTGAAGAGACAGTCAGAGAGTTAGAATGAGAACCATGATAAGGTTAGTGTTTTGGAGTCTAAAGGAAAACACAGAATCAAGAGGTGTGAGAGTCATCAAATGTTATGGAAAAGTTGAAGAAACTGGAGACTGAATAAAGAAAGGCACTTGGATTTTGTACATTGGTGACTTTTTTTTTAAGGAGCAATGTCAGTTGAGTGTGAAGAGCAGATACCAGATTACAGTAAGTTACTGAGGAAGTAGAAATAGGAAATATATGCTATGTCACACATCATCAGGGATAAGAACTATAGTGGTAAAGGAAAAAGAAGTGTGAAAATTGCCTTAGGTTTATGGATTTAATTGTAACAATACACAAATACTTCATTAAGGGTGCCCTCAGTCCATATGCCTGTCCTAAATTAATCCAGTATGTAGCACTGTGATATTCTGTCAACAGACATTACAGTTTTCACAGCCAAAAGACGGAGCAAGAGAGGTGAAGAAGCCATTCTTTTACTGAGTCCTTTCCCAAGTTCCTCTGGATCTCACAGTATCTAGAGCATAGTAGGCACTCACCAACTGTTAACTGAACTGAATTGAATGCCTTGAGAATATCTTAACACATGGATTGCCTTAGGGAAAAACTACCAAATAAAAGCTTTTCCACTGGTCAGGGTCTGTAAACCTCATGTCTTTTGAGAGAGAAGAAATTGGTATTTTAATTCTTCAGTGACAGTGTTTGGTACCAGGCTTGTGGTGAAATGCCCCTGATTTCTTTGTTTTTCAAAGTAATTCTCATTACTAGGGACTTCATGTGTATTAGCGAATGCTCTTAATGGAAACTTCTTGTAAGCTAACACACACACACACACACACACACACACACACACACACAGAGTCTTGAAGTCTATTGTGAAATGAAGGATTTTCTGTCTGGAACTGAGAATGATGTAGAGTTTGCTTTCATTAAACATTTGTTGTGATTTTGCAGATAAAACATTGCTAACATTCTTGCATCTGATTGGTTTATTATCCAGACTTAAGCATCTACATCAAATCTGCTTAACCTGGTTATTATGATTAGAACAAATTGTTAACTTACAAATTCAAAACTTTTTAGTGTATATGCTTCATACTACAAATGTTTTTGCAAGTTTTTCTATCATATTAAGATTTTTACATCAGATTACATACAAGGAAGAACTTTCTGGGAGACCTGTTTAACACTGCAAAGTAATGGAAAAAGACAGCGAAACTAAGAAAATTATGTGTCAATTTTCTGATAGTCTATTAATGGTTTAAATAATTAAAAAGTCTATTAGTGATTTAAATAATTCTCTCTCTGATAATAAGGTACAGAGGTGGGCATCAGATAGAGTTGATGACTTTGGTAACTCTTATCTTTCAACAGTTATTTCGTCACCTCAAGTCATTTTGGTTTAAGATGGAGTATAAATTAATAAACTTTATTTTGGATGTTCTTGACTATAGTTTGAAAAAAAACACACAATCCAGAGAGACTTTAACAATACAGGGATTCATTATCTCACATAGCAAGAACTCTGAAGATAGGATTGGTCCCTTCTGTGCTTAAAGACATCATTTTATTTCCTGTTCTTTCATCCACAGTGTGTAGGGGAATTTGTTCCTCATAATATAAATATGGCTGCAACAGTTCCAGGCATCATTCTCGTACAACAGTGCAGAAAGGGACACAAAAGGGAATTATTTGTTTCTTGTAACTTTATGTGCTAAGAAATCTTTCTCACTCTTTTACCCCAAGTTTTAGTCAAAACCTTTCCCTTTTGACCACACGTTGGATTGGTCAAAATTGGGTCATATGAGTCTTCTTTAGTCAAAGAGAACTGAATTAACATAATCCACTTACATCAGTCGATATTGAGACTATGTGATTAAGTCTGGGTCAGGATCCAGGCTTGCAGTTTCAGCTGGGACTAGGGCTAGGGCTGGGATAGACATTTTTTTAGCACCTTTATAGAGATACAAGTCACATACCATAAAATTCACACATTTAGTGTGTACAATTCAATGGCTTTTGATCTCTTCACAGAATTGTGCAGCTGTTATTGAAGTTAATTTTAAACATCTTCACCACCCCTGAAGAAAATCCCATACCCTTTAAATAGTCACTCTCTATTTTTCCTTTCTCCCCAGCCCCTAGCAACCAACCACTAATCTACTTTCTGTCTCTGGATTTGTCTATTCTGGGCATTTCATATGAATGGAATCATACATTGTGTTGTCTTTTATGACTGGTTTTCTTTCACTTAGCATAATGTTTTCAAAGTTCATCCACATTGTAGCATGTATTTGCACACCATTCCTTGCTATGGCTTTATAAATACTCAATTTTATGGGAATACCACATTTTGTTTATTGATTAATCAGCTGATGGGCAATTGTGTTGTTTCTACCTTTTGGCTATTGTGAAAATGTTGCTATGAACATTTGTGTACAAGTATTTGTGGAAACATACTCATATGTTTTCATATGTCTTAGGTATATCCCTGATAGTGGAATTGCTGGGTCATATGAAAACCCATTGCTGAACTTTTTGAGGAATTGTCAAACTCTTTTCCACAATGTTTGAACAATTTGCCATAATTTATCCACATTCTCTACAATATTTGCAATTATCTGTCTTTAAATTATATTTAGCCTCGTGGGTATGAAGTAGCATTTCATAGTGATTTTGTAGTCTTTCTTTATGCATATAGACAAGTGGAAGAGCAATGATACCTGAACAAACCTGGGATCATGTTATTAAGAATGTAGAGGGAACTGGCTGTTATAGGCTAGGAATGGACTTTGATCACAAATCAATAAAAAGTAAATTCTTTCATTTTATCTTTTTCTTGTTATACAGTTACAGTTGTCCCACCTTTTTCCCCATTACTCTCTCCTGTCCTGCCCCCCACTCCCACAGTCAATCCCCCCACATCGTGCATGCCCATGAGTCCTGTATTCATGCTCCTTTGCTTGTCCCTTTCCCTTCTTTCCCCGTTACGCCCCTCCCCCCTCCCCTCTAGTCACTGTCAGTTTGTCTTTTATTTCCAAGTCTCTGGTTCTATTTTACTCACTTGTTTGTTTTGTTGATTAGATTCCACTTATAGGTGAGATCACATGGTATTTGTCTTTTACTGCCTGGCTTATTTCACTTAGCATAATGCTCTCCAGTTCCATCTATGCTGTTGCAAAGGGTAGGAGTTCCTTCTTTCTTTCTGCTGCATAGTGTTCCATCATGTAAACGTGCCATAGTTTTTTGATCCACTCATTTACTGATGGGCACTTAGGCTGTTTCCAGGACTTCACACACCTATAAATTGTGCTGCTATGAACATTGGGGTTCATAGGTTCTTTTGAATTGGTGTTTCAGGATTCTTGGGGTATAATCCCAGCAGTGGAATTGCCGGGTCAAAACGCGGTTCCATTTTAGTTTTCTGAGGAAACCCCATACTACTTTCCATAGTGGCTGCAGCAGTTTGCATTCCCACCAACAGTGCACGAGGGTTCCCTTTTCTCCACATCCTCACCAGCACTTGTTGTTTGTTGATTTAAAAATAAGTTCTTATTTAATATAAGTTCTTATTTAACTCATTTGATAACCTTATTTATTTTATGTTAACTTACATGTGATATTTTTTGAATTCTCAGAGTTTCTCAGTTACTAATTCAATAAAAATTCAGTATAATAAGCAAATATATCTGAGTATAATTAATTCTGTAACTCAAATACTTCAGATGAAAAATGCATCTCTTCAAATTCATTTGGGCTTATATATTAATTACCTCAGTAGATGATATTCATAATACAATAGTTAATCAGTTCTCAGGAGACCACAATATCTGCCAAGCCCATTTATCCCAGGACTGGGAGTTGAGTTTGGTAAAGAATGGCAAGGAGTAAAAAATTTTTAAGAAACAATCATGGGCATAAGAAGGCTTATTTAGGAGATAGGTGTGTGAGTCTTATAAATCCAGGCCCAAGCTAAATTCAGTGTGAGAATTTTAAGGGGGCTAGTGTGTGAAGTTAAGGGGCTGAAAACAAAGAGAGCCTACAGCTTCCTTCTTATGAGTAGCAACCATACGCCCATAGCTTTGTGCGGATCTCCCTGATCATTGGTGGGGCATTGTACCTAGCTTCTTTTTTTGACTAAACTCAGTTTCCTCCTGGTTAGTTGTGACCTCTTTGTGTCTCACAATCTCACCTCTTCATGTGTTCATGAACTGTTTCTGCCTTTGCTCTCCTGCACAGCTTGGATGCCAGGAAGCTGACTCTAAGCCTCCTTATTTAAATAAGCACATTTATTTGTGATCATATACTGCTCTTTTCCTATTCAACAATCATTTTGTCTTCCTGTTGTTAACATAATATCAGATTGTTCAGCTATCCTAGAATCCTGGAGTCATAATCGTATTTGATATTTTATAAGTGAAATGGAACTTAGAAGTCATTTAATCCTCATTTTCTAACTGTGGGAACTGCCTTCAAGCCTGCATCCTGCAGTTGGGCCTGGCACTTCAAACACTAACCTCTATTAGTACTTATGTCCACAAATATACGCTGGTTCCTTGACACCAGTCTGAGCATCAGTGTGGGTGATTTTGCTTGTTAATGCCATTTGGGCCCTTATTCTCTCTTGGGAACCTATTAAATGAGACTCTCTGGGAATAGAACCCAAAGTTGGTACTTTACGAGCTCCCAGGAGTGATTAAAATGTGCATCTAGTGCTAAGAGCTGCTGGCTAGTCTAACTTTCCCAAAAATTGCTTTGAGAAGCATGGATGTTAATGGAATAAAGAGCTATGTTCAGGTACAACCCTAAATTTTTCTAGTTGATACCACGTACACAACTATGACCATCCATGTTCCAAAATGCACCTTGATACCTTCAGAAAGACTATCTTGACTGCAGAGAACCATAATTGATTCAGTTTGGCATGTTTCATGATTTAAAAATATATATTTGTTATCTATGTCAGGATATAGGCAAGAACACATCCAAAAATATTCCTTCCCCTCAATAAATTTGATGTCTGTATTTTTGGTTTAGGGATGTGTGTCTCAGAAAGCTCAATTTCTTCACATTGGTGTGAGGCATACATTCAGTTTAAAAGATGGGTTTTAGGAATGCTGAAGAATATTGAATATTCTTTTACCTTTTATTAGCTAGTGAGTTTGTTCAAATCACGACACTCTCCCCCTGATTTGTAAGATTATTGCTCAGTTACATGTTCAAGTGAAGGTTTCTGGGGCAGATACAGTAGGTAGGCATGTTTGAGTTTTGTTCTGTGAATTCTACCATAATTAAACTCTGAATAACATATGATAGTATTTTTATTCCTCAGTTTTGGACTCCTTTCACTTTAGAAATGCATTCCAAACATGGCTATCCGTGTTGAATTCATAATGCAAAGTTATTTGGAAATCACGGCATGTTAGTTTGTTCACACCAAATAGACTTGTTGGGAGGTCAGCCATTCTTGAAAATTGCTCCCAGAGAAACCAATCATCATCAAGTTTTATTACATGTGCATGGTGCAAAGTGCTTCGAAATCTATAATAGCAACAAAAACATGGTATCAATAGAGAGATGCAAAAGCATATGTAATGTATAAATGTCTTATCTACATGCAGTCTTGTGCTGAGTACTTGGACTGTGACCCGGTGCTGACACTTATATTTCCAAGCTGTATTGCATATTGGGGTGATTGCTACAAGCTAGTTAAACAGGAGCAGAAATATGTCCCAGAGCTTCTAATATAAGGCAGACAGCCTATGTCCTACATGTATGACTATGGAACCATTTTCTAAGTGGTTTAGTAAAAATTTAGATTCACTACACCAGCAGCTCTCAACTCTGCCTGCATGTTAGGATCATCAGGGAGAGGTAAAAAGGAAATAATAATGACACCCAGTCTTTATTTTCACAGATTCTGGTTTAATTGGTCTGGAGTGGGGCCCAGGCATCAGTATTTTTTGTCTCTAGGTGATTCAAACATGCAACTGAAATTGAGAATGACTGGATTTGTATGTGCCTTGTGAGGATAGGCCAGTGTCTGACCCCAAGCAATTCCATAAATACTTGCTTCATGCAGAGTTAGTAGCAGTGCAGTTGGTAGAAAGCTGAACATTTAGATTTGTTTTTTAAGCAAATGGCAACATTTGCTAAATATTTTGAGTATAGGTGTACCTTGTTTTATTGCACTTTGCTTTATTGTGCCTCACAGGTGTTGTGTATTTTAGAAATTGAAGACAAGACCCTCCACCAGCAGAAAGATTAGACTTGCTTTATCCTGTGGTCTGGAACCGAACCCACAAGACCTCTGAGGTATGCCTGCAATAAGAGAGCTGAGTATGGTTACAAAGAATATGATCTCACAAATGCCCTCATTGGGAGGGATTTCCTAACTAATGGTCAATTATGCCTGTGTCTTGCCTACAGTGCAAAAGTTTCAAAAACAGAAATACATTTAACCCCTGACTTCAATGTATTTATAATCTGCAGACTCTAATTTCCCATGTTCCCCTTACTGTATGGTTTCCTTCATGCTCTTAACTCCCCTAAGAAACGTGGGCAAATTTTACATCAGGTGGGTCTGCTTTTTCCTTACATAAAAATATGAAGAGGAGGAAGGCAAAAATATGTTGAGTAAGCAGCAAGATATGTCTGTGGAATTTTTAAATTTTTATTTATTGATTTTAGAGAGAGGAAGGGGGAAGCGAAGGCAGGACATCGATTTTTGTTGTTCCACTTATTCATGTGTTCATTGGTTGATTCTTGTATGTGCCCTGACTGAGGATCCAACCTGCAATCTTGGGTATCTGGACTATGCTCTAACTAACTGTGCTACCTGGCCAGGGCTCTCTGTGGAATTTTCAAGATTGTTTCGAAGTCTGTTAGCGCAGTAACGTCTCAGTCAATACTCTTGCTGTAACTTCCTGCTTTGAGATCTAGCTTACTCTTAATTGCTTCTCAAACTTTTCCAAAATGAAAATTTTCAAACTAGTCTCGTCACTTAAACTTGTCATAGTTCCATGACTTCAGAGTCTTATCCTAAACCCAAGGGTTATGACTCCAATTTAAATATGTAAATTTAGGAAATGTAATGCCAATGCCCTTTCTTTTTAGTATAGATTGGCTCAGAAAGCTGGCAACGCTGGGACTTGATAATTACTTTGGCCTGTAGTAAATCTAGTTGGGTAGTGAATCAGGTAACATTTAACTAATTGATTGTATTTTCTTTTTATTAATTCCATGTTTGCAATTGAGTAATGTACAAAGCAGTAAAAACATCCTGCTGTTCTTTGAATATAGTATTATGTTTTATCACACAGTGCCTTAAGCATACTAATATTTAAGGAGATGACAGGAGGATTAAAATGCAGCTTTAGTGTATGGAAGAAAATAGCTCTCAACAATAGTCGATACAACATACGTGTAGTGAAGATGACAATCAACTGATCTATTAAGCGTGGAGACAGATGTCTCATGTAAAAGATTTCTGTGGTATTGCTGGGAGACGTGCATGTGTATTATTTATTCATCTCTACTCAGCCAGGCACTACATGCAAACCCTTTCCAAGTGTTTCTTTTGAAGCACTTTTGTGCTGAATTTCTGTCTGTGAATTTGTGCCTTACATTTAACACCCAATTTGACTTTTTGCAGTCACAGTAGTGAAGTAGGATAGAAACAAAGGTCAAAAAACAGCTTCATCTGAAAATTCTAGCTTTATGTAGATACAGTTGGTATAAGAGGACTCCAGTGAGTTGGTGCTTTGTGAAAATGAAAGTTCTACAATTTTAGAGGGAATTATTATATATATGCTTGGCATTATAATACCCTCTGTTTTGTTGACTAGTAAATTTTCTCTAATTACCCATCAAGAAGAAGAAAAAAGATAGAAATAACTTTCAGTTCTCTTTTGGCCTATCACTTGAGGAATTTAAGCCATGTTAGCCTTTTTGGAGGGTTGGAGTGAACTCAGGATATTAATTCAGTTTACATCTAAAAGAGGAAAAGACCTTTTTCTTAAAAGGATGAACTAGTGTAGAAAGGCCTCTAAGTAGTGCAGTAAGTGATATTATGGAAATTACATTTGAATAGAATCCCCTCCCCCTAAGTACATTCTAACAGTTGAAACTGATAAAGAGAACCCACCCTGTCTTACCTTTTCTGCATCAAAGGAGAACACTTGGTAGCAGTCCTACTTAAGCACCAACTTTCCTTGATTTTAGTTCTTTCTTGAGGGAAAGAAAAGAGTTTCCCTCAAGCTTTTCTCCTGACAGATTCTTGCTCTAAGTAGTAACTGAATTACTAAGACATTTCCTCTAGTGAGGAAATCGAAGTTGGGAGACTATAGCCTTATGATTGCATTTTCATTTGGGACTCTCTTTGCTTAGGAAAGAATTGTTTCTTTGGGATTTTTAGACACACTTCCAGTCTTTGCATTACCACTCACTTAATTGTTCTCTACTTCTTTTCTTTGCTTCCTTTCTCAAGGAAGTCTTTCAGTGACTGTGGTTTGGATTAGCCTCGTCATATTGTCCTCATCAATACCATGTATCAACCTCTTTTTTTTAAAGATTTTATTTATTTTTAGAGAGGGAAGGGAGAGAGAAAGAGAGAGAGAAACATCAATGTGCAGTTGTTGGGGGCCATGGCCTGCAACCCAGGCATGTGCCCTGACTGGGAATTGAACCTACAATGCCTGGTTCACAGCCTGCACTCAATCCACTGAGCTACGCCAGCCAGGGCATGTATTAGCCTCTTGACCACATTGGTCAAGCCATCTCTTATCTTCTTAAACCCATACACATTTACACACACAATCGTCTGCACATTCACATGACTTCTTACTCTTTAAAAAATAATTTAAAAAATATATATTATATATTTTTTTTTCAGAGAGAGGGGAAGGGAGGGATAAAGAGAGGGAGGGAAACATTGATGTGTGGCTGCCTCTCGAGCTCCCCCTCGAGCTCCCCCTGCTGGGGACCTAGCCTGCAACCCAGACATGTGTCCTAGACTGGGAGTTGAACTAGCAACCCTTTGTTTTGCAAGTTGGTGCTCAGTCCACTGAGCCACACCAGCCAGGGAGACTTCTTACTCTTCACTGCCTTCCATGAAGTGTACTGCCCTACCAGATGACTGTACCAAGTAGCTTTATTATAATGGTTTATAGGAAAACCCATAAATTAAAAGCAAAGACCTATAGGTGAAAATATCTTTAAATATGTTTTCTATAGTACATGGACATGAGATTCAAGGTTATATTCTTTATTCAAAAAGCAAGATTTATAGGTGAAAATATCTTTTAATATGTTTTCTACAGTACATGGACATGAGGTGAAGATTATATTGTTTATGACAAATTTAGTTCATGTTAGCTAAGGATGTTGTGATGTCTCAGTATATTTATTCATTTAGGCCAGTGTTTTTCCACAAAGGCACTGTTGACATTTTGGGTTGGGTAATCCTTTGTTGTGAGGGAGTTGTCCTGTGTATTGTAGGATGTTTAACAGTGTGTATAGTTAAAGAACAAAATTCAGCTGAGTAAATTTGAAGATCTAATTGGCTTTATAAGTGATGAATGAATCAGGCAGCATCTTGTCTAGCAACTACAAGGGTGCTTGGAGGGGTTGTACAAAATGTAAGGTTTTTATAGTAAGAAGGGTGAGACAAGGGAGCTATTAATAAGAGAAAGGATTATTTTTGGACCAGGACATCTTGCGGTGGGGGGGCCGCAGTGGCATGGTCTTTTAAAATTATGCACATTGTCTCTGCCTGTGGAGGAGAGGGAAGGCCCGCTAAGACAGACTTCTCTAGCTGTGCTTCACCTGAAAACTGCAGACTGGTTGATTAAGATTACATTTCTAGAAGTAGAAACTGCAGTTAGATCAGGTAGTAAATCTAGTTTTGGTATCCTGAGCTTTTAGCATAAATTACACCATTTTGAGCCTGTGGTTTTTATATAAATACAGAGTCCAGCACAAATAACACCCCTTTATATTACAAAATCATAAGCATGTAATTCTGTAACATAACAATATTATGCTCAAGCACACCATATGGGATTTTAGGTGAAATGTTCAAATTACAACTATAAATAATTATACCCATATTATTACCCTACCAACCACACTCAAGCAGGTGTTTCTTCTGCCAGACCATATATCTATATCTATATCTATGTCTATATCTATATCTATCTATAGCTATATTTATATCTAACTATAGCTATATCTATATAATATTCTATGAACTTAGTTCATAGTATACTACAGCTATCTATGGTGATAAGTTCTTCTTTGAATAGACCTTGTATCTTAAAATTTTTTAGGCTGTTAGGGGGAAGGTCAAAGATTCTTCTTGAGCCTTTTGGACCTTAAAAATAAACAGCTTAAAATAATCAATATTCCAAAGAGGCATTATTGGAGTAGCAAGGTCTGCTGTTCTTCAGCAGCATCCCTGGCTTCTGCCTGCTACCTGTCACTAGCACGCCCTCTACCAACTGCAACAATGGAAAATGTCTCAACATTGTCAAATGTCCCCAGTGTGGGGTAGGGATAAAAATTAACCCCAGTTGAGAACTATTGGGTTCAAATATCTGGAACTTGGCTTTTTATTAAAGAGATGTGATCACTTTTTAATATAAACCATATATATATAATTTTCAATTATTGCCAGTTATACTATTTGTTCATACCACCCTTATAAGCCTCAATGTACTTCATGTATTTGAAGAGTTAAAAATAGCCTCATCCGTATTCTTTGATTGTGATGTGATTATCCAAGTAATTTATAATACCCTTACCCAAGCCTCATTTTCAAGCATTTCCCCTTACAAAGCAATAACCTCTAATATGGCACAAACAGTTCATCTGTGTTGTCTTCTACATTGGTCTCTCATCCATGTGTTGTGCTGACTTGCCATTAATTTTAAAGGAGTGATGCTAAATTATTTGAGATAAATACCTTCATTGCTTTGTAACTATGCTGGAAAGATATAAAGATACTTTATTTTAATATTTGGGTGATTTCTTTTCTACTAAGGATTTTTAGCCAACATTGCTTTTTAAGATATCATGTTCTGATGATTTATTTGTTAACTTTACTCTTTCAGTGTAATTGCTGCTATAAGCTTGAGATGCCTCATACATTTCCAAGACCTGTCAGCCCACTAGAATTTCAATTTTTTTCCCTCTTCATATTCACGGGAATTTTATACAGACAGATTTCCTATTTAAAGATAACTTTGATTTTGTATAAACCTCACTGTGCCATTTAAGTAATAAATATTGGTGCATGAACTGGTTTGACTTTCTGCTGAGAACTGCTAAAAGCCTTTTAATAGAAAACAATAGGGAATGTCAAACATTGAATCACGATCTCACAGAAGCAATTTTTCTTAGAAAGATTTTCATCACACAGAAGTTTTATCCTTGCTCAAATTTTTCCAGAAATTACATCTGGTTAAAATCTATTGCAATGCTTTCTGCAGCTTGTTTACCCCTGTTTCTATGAATAAAAAGCATGCTTTTCATGTGTTGCTACCTTTTAACTTGTTTAACTTTTATCTATAGATAGATTTAAAGACAAAATGAGATTATGACTTTATTTTAGGTTAGGGATTCACTAGGAGATATGGTATAATAACCACATGTATGTTACCCAGTATATAACTGGTTGCTTTGAAGTAAATAGGCCAGTATTCCCCCAAGTTAGCTACTTATTTTTACTCTGTCTCCTTGCCAGTCTGTGCCCTCTAACCCAGGCCAGCTGTCTCACAACAGAGTCCATATGAAAGGAATGTAGACTTGGCAGAGTTCAGTCACAACTATAGAAAAATTTCTAGAAAAATATAAACGACTTGGTTTATTTTAGTATGTTTCAACTATAATACGCTGTCTAGGAGTTTGACTTAGTCTTAATTTTTACAACTCACATAGACCTACAATATTTAGGACAGTGGAGAAGGGGCAATAAAAATGAAAACCAAACAATAACTCAGATTACACATTCTGGTTTCATGTAAACACAGTGTATGTGAAATGTGAAAAGCACCTTTTCACAGCTGACCACCATTTTAGGTTTTTCCTTATGTTCCTCAATCCCTTCCTGTCTTCCTCCCTATCTCTCTCCATCCCTGTCTTCCTTTCTTCCATTTGTTGATAGAAATGTTTAGCTGGCCATGGTTATCAGTATACATGCTACAAATGTGTTCATTGCTGAAATAACACTTTAATAAGGCTAAAAAATAAGCCTGACTTTGTTGAACCTTGAAGGAGGTGGGTCCTAAGATAAGGTAAAAATTTTAAGTTATGTTTAGATTGTGTCTTAATATTCCTTCATTGCAGACTTCCATCCTAATTCAATGCTTCATATGTGTAAGGTACTTAATTTTATATTTGTCTTTGATGATAACATCTTTAGTAAAAAGATCCTGTATTCTTCTACTTTTAGTTTCTTCAGTGATCAAGATCACTTCCTTTTTCCTGGTGGGGACAGAAAATGCTTTTTATATAAGTGTTACAGTGCAACAATATTTTAAATGGGTTCAACTCACAAATAAAGTGTATTAGAGTTTATCCTTTGATGCATGGGAATTATTTTCCTTAATAATTAAATGTATTAGTTCAATCATTTACTACTACAAAATCATTGAGAACTAAATATTTACCATATATATGCCCTATGCTAGGCACTGGGGATGCATTAGTATGAGATGTCATTTCTGCCCTCAGGAACTAACAATCTAGTGGAAGAGAAGAAATACCATGGTCTGGTGGAACAAGAGCTATAATATAGATCTGTATAGTGTATTATGGAAAACATAGGGAGATACTTTTGTGAAGGCAGACACAGAGTGGGCTATAGAGGACATTTGAGCTGGCCTTGAAAAGTGGATAGGAGCTTATCAGTTAAAGAAGTTAAGAGTGTATGTTGGCAGTGGGGATAGGATCCTTTCCAAACTGCTGGAACAGCATGCGCTAAGGCATGAAAGTGCATGGCTTGTCTGACGTGTATGCCGTATGTTCCAATGTGGCTGGAGCATAAGTTGCATTTGGACAACTTAAAGTATATAATACTAGAAAGATAGAACCTGAATTCCAATTAATGAATTTGGACTTTATACTGTAGGCAGAGAGAGCCACCGAAGTGTTTTAAACGATATTCTTAAGCAGCATTGCTGGGAACCCACACATGGGAGGATAACGTGCAGTGGAATAGAAATAAAAGACTGCCCCCAGCTTCCCAGTGTCTCATCTCCATCCATCCTGCTGTGGAAGAAGTCCAGTTTTGTCTTCATGAAGCCCAGAAGTAGGACCAGGGTCCAGAAATTATGTGCCATTGTTTTTTGTTTTTTCAATTTTGACCTGAGGACATGCTTATTGATTTTAGAGAGAGGGGATGGAAGGGAGAGAGGGAGAGAAACATTTATGTCACAGAGAAATGTCAATTGGTTGTCTCTTGAACACACTCCGAGTGGGAACCAAACCTGCAACCCAAGTATGTGCCCTGACTGAGAGTTGAATCCATGACCTTTTGGTTTACAGAACAAAGCTTCAGCCAACTAAGCCACAGCAGCCAGGGATCTGCCATTGGCTCTTAGTCCAGTTCAGTTTCTTTCCTCACCTGGCTAGCTTAGCCTCTGTTCCCAGCTGTGTTCCAGCTGCACTGAGGTATTCTAACCAGGCTTGCATTTGGAGTCTGCTTGGTGCCTGCATGTTTGTTGGGCCCAGACTTGGAGCCTATACTTTGGGCCCATACCTGAGGAACAGAATATGGGCCTGCATGGCTGCTAAGTCCACATGGCTGATACAGAAAGAGAACATGCAACCCAACAGGAGAATGAATGTGTGTTACCAGGCCAGAGGCCTTTGTTAACCTCTGATTATATTATCTCAGGCTTGGGATAGACCAAGCACTCTTTCAAACTAACCAATCAATTTCCCAATTTTTCAGGGCTTGTGCTGGGTCCTCCCCCTAACCAACCCATTTCCTGGACCTTCTGGGGTTCTGTGTCTCTTATCCAATCTGATTCTTTTCCCAGGCTAGAGACTTCCTCCTTATGGTTGTCATTTTGGCTTCTCCTGCATACCTCAAGTAGGTTAATGACTGGTAATGATCCTTTCTGCCCGATTCAGGGATTAGGTCCCATGGTTGGAGGATGCAGTGGCCCCCTGGGGAGCCTATGGGTGCTGCAGTTTCTTAGTGAAACAAGATTATTGTCCAAATCAGCTCCCTACTAGGTTATGCTTAATGTCTGATTTCCTTTGATCTCTTCCTTTATTAATACTAGCTATCTACCCATGCTAACATTCTGATATGATATGGTTTCCATTTTATAGACAGAAGTTTAGTGGCAGTATTGAAGATGAATTAGAGGGAGAAGATATGGGATGTACAATAATCCATTAGGAGTTAACTACAATGGTCCAGGTGAGAGATGTTGAATGCCTGAATTTGGACATGGGCTGTGTAAATGAAAAAGAAGAAATATTTTGTAGGCATGATGGACAGAACATAGTAACTAATTGTATGTGAGGCGTAAAGGGCAATAAAGAAGGATCCCAAGGCTTCAGCTACTACCGAAGGGAATACAGGAGGAGGAGGGGGAGGAGAAGGTTTGATTTGGGAAGATGATGTTGGATGTGTTTGTTATACCATATCTATAGAATGCTGGGCTTTCAGAACTGTAGAAATGGAGCTCAAGAGAAAATTCAAAGCTAGAGATATCAATTTGAGAATCATCAGCATAGAGGGGATAGTTAAAACCATGACCCAAGTGAAATTGCTCAGTGAGACCATATGGAATGAAAAGAGGACAGGGAAGAGTACATAAGTCAGGAAAAAGACAGATTTTAAGAAGCTGGTAGAGAAAGAGAAGCAGAAAATGACACCAAGAAGTTTGTCTAGGGATGTAGTAATTAGACTGGAGGAGAACCAGGATATAGTGCTGTTGAGAACTGAAAGAGGACAATGAAAAGGGACAGAAGGAGTTATAGGAGAGAAGTTAAGGGAGGGATAAAGAAAGAAATTGAAACACTTGAGAGACAGAGAAAGAGATTCAATGTTGGAGGAAGCAAGAGAATGAGCAAGAGAAAAACAGGTTGAAAAGGAGAGTGAGAGATATATTGAATGGATTAGACACAGAATTTTGAGAGGGAGTATACAGTTGATCCTAGAACAACACAGGTGTGGGTCCACTTAATGGTAAAGCAGTAATGGTAAATTTTTAAAGACAGCTGTTGTTTAAAAAGATCATAGATCTGCAATGGAACCAACCAGCAAGAAAATGTGGATTTTCTCTTTCAGCAGCCTGTGAGCAGGAAGAGAAAAAAAACAAAGGAGGCATATCTTTCGATTGTGAATTGGCAGGTCAGGGGTGTAAGATAAGGGACCAGCAATCACTGAGGAGGATCAGGTAACCATGTAAGGGTAGTCAGAAGAGGCTGATAGACTAGGAACTTAGAGAATACTATGTGATCAGAGGTTTCATTGAGGCTGAAGAATAAATTTAGTGGGAGTGAAGAAGTATATTTTAAAGTCTAATTATAAGGTTATAGTCTTGCAGATTTAAACAGAGTCAATTATGGCTCAACTAATTTTTATAACTAAAAAGTAATGTTGAGTAAAACATAAAAAGAATCTTTAAACTCCTGTGAAGTATATTCCTGTGATTAGAGTTGTGAAAGATTATAGGGGTAAGATGAAAAAAAGTGAAGCTGGAAAGAAGTGCATGCTTTGTCTCTTTGATCACATATGTATTGTCATACATATTAATATTTATATATAGTATGTATTTTATCTATATTTCTCTTAGTCTATTTAAAACAAGATAAGCTCGATAAAATTTGATGAGTCTACATTTAAATGAAAAGGGAAAAATTGGACAGAGAGGAACTAATGGAAATTATTAGGTTCTATGGTTAGATTTTTGGTAGCTGGGCTTAGAATTCAAAGTGAATTTAATATGTTGAACAACTTGTTAGAAATCAATCAAATTCAATTAGGGGATGTTATAGGGTACCTGGGAGGCAAAAAAACAGGTGAGGATGGCTTGGCTTGCTAATCATAAACACTTTAATTTTTTAAATGCCTCACTAAATATGTGTTCTATTAACTTAACATGTGAGTAGGTTTACCTCATTAATAAGACAAAATCTTCCAAGTGACTCTGCCCTTCACTATATTTACTCATAATTCTCTTTGTCTCATTTGCTATTCAGTCAGTTTCTAATTATGTTTGGTTCTATTTCAGAAATATCTTTTTGAATAGACCTTTACACCTCTGTGTTGACATACTGACCTTATGTTTGCATTAAATTTACATATGTTACCTGGTAAATTTTGCTCATCTTTTCTGCCCATTTAAAGGTAATACACTAACTACTCCCCCCCCACCCCGAGAAAAACAATAAAACTAAAGGTAATAGACTGGGTGTAAAAGCTCTTTTTGAAAAGGGTCAGAGTTTTAGTTAGTTTTGCTCTCAATACGGGCCTGAATCAATACGGTTCCCATGATTAAGAAAGTTTGAAAGCAAGCTGTAAAAATTTAACTTTCTCCTATGCTTGTGAACCCAACCTTGATCAAACCAAACGTGCATTCTCAGCTCCAAGAGAGTGTTTGTTCTCACTGTCTTTTCTGCTTAATTTCCCTCAGTTGAAGTGAAATGCATGAAGAATTTTAATTTGTCTTTTTTTGCATTCAAATATAAAAAGTCACTGGGTGTTAGTTGAAAATTTATGAAGTGACAGTCATGTTAATAAAGATAAATGAGATGGCTTGTTTTATTAATATTAATGTTGCACATAATATAGCTTTGCTAAGTAAATATAGGGCTCCAATTTGCAAATTTTGCAAACTAAGAATCTATAGCAGTTGTACAGCTTAAGGCCAAATTATAATTTTCAGGTGCATTTTAATGGGCTGGTAAATTAAAAAAATTGGAGAATCGCTTGAATTTATTTGAAATATTTTGAGGAGACCTAGTTACAGCCTTAATGATTTCCAGTGTTTGTGGTGATCTCTCAATCATCATACCTACAATAATGAGGACTAATACAAAAAAAAAAAAAAACACCTGGTAATTGAGAAGCAGAATCCTCCATTCTCTACTACAAGTCAATCCTGTCACTATGAACTCCATAGAGGAGGCACATGTCTGGTTGCAGTGAAATGCTTATAGTGTCAAAGAAGAAATAGGGCCCAGATTTTCTGTGGGAGATGGGGATTAAATTACTAGTTAGGGGGGAATGGAAAATGGGAAAGGGGAAGGCCTTGGACATGTCTTTATTTCACTCATTTATTCAATCATTAAATATTTATGAGTACTTATTATGTTCCAGGTCTGTGATAGATCATGAGTAAGACTAAGCCCTTGCCCTCATGGGTGGGCACTCATCACTTTATTTCTCATATATGATGCTCATCTGCTCCTTTGGTGTAGTGTTCATTGTTTGGGGAATTTGGCTGGATCTTTCTGGTCAGTCCCGACTTACTGAAGATCATTAAGATGTTGAGGTGGACAGAAGGGAGGAAGAGTTGTAGCTGAGCAAAATTAATGTGAAGAGTTTACTTGTTCTCTCCTTACCGCTCACCCTCTTGACTGCTTTTGTAACTTCCACGATGGACTGGCAAATGTAATTTGTTGTATAGGCAGCACGTGACTCCATTTCAAATTTTCATGATCAGTTTGCGAAGTGACAGGAATTATAAGCCCAATATTGACAATATAGGATTTAGGGGTGCCATTTATTCCAGATCAGTTTTTTTTCTCTTTATTTTTATGGTGTAAATTCTGATTATAAGTATAACTGTATTATTCAGTGTTTAAATTTTTTAAAGATTTTATTGATTTATTTTTAGAGAGGGAAGGGAGGGAGATAGAGAGAGAGAAACATCAATGTGCGGTTGCTGGGGGTCATAGCCTGCAACCCAGGCATGTATCCTGACTGGGAATCGAACCTGAGACACTTTGGTTCTCAGCCTGTGCTCAATCCACTGAGCTACGCCAGCCAGGGCCCAGTGTTTAAATTTTATATATTATCAGAGTGAATATTAATGTGTAAGAGAGGGACATAATATAAAAATTGAGTCACATCTTTGGATTTGTTGGGGGGTTAGTTTTTCTAGCTTATACTTACAAATGACTCAGGAGCAGAATTTGACCAACAGTTATCATCAGGATGATGCTTGGACCTTGTGCACATTTAGATTTAGTAGAACACCATTCTGTACTTCAATAGGGATGGACCATTGTCTTGAGGGATTTAGTTACTTTTTGCTTTCTTAAATAAAAAGATTTGCATTATAACCCCAAATTACTGTGTCAATGAGACATCAGAAATGTTTATAAAAAATAAAAATCTATAAATTATCCTGATGCTTTTTAAACATGCAGGTGTTCAATTTCATGGCCTAGGAAAATTAACCTGTAGACTGACTGTTTTTCTTAATCTCTGAAATTGATATTTTAAATAATGTAAATAGATAATAAGTTAATGCTATATTAGTCTCTTTTACAATAAAACCTGTGGCTTTTTTTCTAATTTTTTTCTTTATAGGATTAATCATCACAGTATTAGAAAAATTCTTACTTCACAATCTAGGCTATACACCTTTGTTTTGTGTAGAGAATAGTTAATGTCTTTTTGATAGACTTTCTAATTTCTAACACCTCCTAGGTTAGCATATAGGTATTTTGTATTTTGGTGCTAGGTACTTGAAAGGAAAGTTACAAAAATGGTTACAATTCTTTTACCCAGCAGCTAATATTAGTTTCCATGGCAGAAGACATGTAAGTTATTGTCAGTCTTGACAACATAGAAATAAGATCAGCTTTGCTCAAGAAAGTTTTCATTTAGGTTAATAATATTAGAGTAAAATCCCAGCTGAGTCTATATCAGGAAATCTTTTATGTTCTGATATCATTACACATTCAAGAAAAACAACCTTTCCTTAAAATAAAATTAGAGGGACTTGGTTTGAAGCTGAGTAAAAAAATACATTGGAAAACTGTATAGTGGAGATATATGCTCTTGCTCTGTTGGGAACCCATTTATCTCTGACTCTGAGACTAATCATATTATTAATAGTCATACACACTCTGGGCAACTTGAAAAACAGTTTGTTCAGTTCCATAAGGATCCTCTGAGATAGCTTCTCTTGTCTGAGAAACCCTCAGTTTGGTTCCATCTCTTTATGAAATTACTAATATGTTTCTATGCATACACAAGGCTTTTGTTTGTGTATGCATCCCATGATGATGCTTTATTGTTCATAGTCATATATTTCATTTATTGTCATTGCTGTGACCCCTGTCAGGTATTACTGATCATTAGCAGATGTTTTCTTGGTTTGCTAGTTTGGAGGCCTACATGCTATTTCCAAAGGGCTCTTGTATCCCATTGGCTGGTGACTACAGACTTCCACTGCTATTTCTTTTGGATAAATTAATTCATGTCTGTGTATGAGTGCATATATCTATATTTAAGATATACTTAAGATCAGTTATATTTCCAGATGACAGTTCCAATCCATGCTAGAATGACCTGAGGCCTTTTGGTTATAGCTATGCTAGGGTGAGGTCACTAAAACTGTGGAAGTGTTGGACTCACAATACACTTGCAGCCTAGGCATGACTGTCTATGCCAAGGGCAAGCAGCATGTTGTACAGCAGTGGGGTTTTGTAGTGCTTTTTCTTAAAGAAGTACTATAAGAAACTATAAGATGGTTTTCTTCTAGGAAACCACCTCTATAAGGGAAATCTTATGTGGAACCCCAATATCTAAAATTATTAAGAAAACGGAGTTGTCCAGATGAGAGACAAGGCTGAGGTCCATTTTCTCATCTACTCGCCTTTTGCTTGGCCTCTTCCTCATGACCCTCAAACAACCTCTCTCATGTTTTAAAGCTCTGAGACAAGAGATTGCAATTCACTGGGGTAATAATAATACATTTCTAAGAAACCATTGATCATTGACTTTGAAATTTTTTTCAAGTTTTTACATTTCAAAATTGGAGTGTCAGCTATTTAGGAAATTCATATCAGTTCACCTAAAAATAATAGTTCTACTGTGCAAACTGCAACCAGAAGAATTAAAAGCCAGTCCTTCTTTGCCACCTTCATAAAAGATTGAATAAACATAAAAAAATGATGTAATTTGAAAGGTAAATTTCACACCCCACTCCCATATCCACTATACTGACAGAAGGGGGAGTAACATTGTTTAAGCATTTACTACCTGCCAAGCACCTTGCTGTGGGCATTATATTCTCTAATTTAAATCTCACAACAACCCTGGGAGATAGATGTTATTTCTGTTTTACAAATAATGAAAATTTGACTACAAGAGATAAAGAAACTTACCTAAAGCCACACAGCTAAGAAGTGCAGAACCTGGATTCTGGACGCTAATCTAGGTGGTTTAAATGTCCATCCGTACCCTGTCCCCAGTGTTAGGCTTCTGTCAAGAATATAACGAGGGGGCAGGCAAGGATATCATTAAAGCTAAACACGAGAGTGCTGAAAAGTTTGTGCAGAAGTGCCTTTGATCACAAATGCAGTCTTTTTCATTTACTACTATGTTTGTGTCTTTTTTATTTGCAATATATTTAGAATTTTCTTTCTATACCCCCCTTTTCTCCGATGACTCTCTACTCCTTTCTCCTTTTTCTTCTCTCCTGCCAACTGCAGGGGACAAAAGTAAGTTTACTTCTACTCTCCTAAATTATTCTGGCTGGTATAATAATGAAATTGATGTGAGACTGATTAACAGGAGAAAGTGACCAAATTTATTACATATGTACATACAGGGTTCCATAAGAACATGAAAGCTGAGGATATACTGGGCAGCTGAGGTTTACATGTCATTCTAGACTTAGGAGAGGGAGATAGGGGTCATGAGCCAAAAGAGAAGGTAGTAAATTCACAGGTGGATGACAAAGAACAAAGATGTAGTAAATGAATTGTTACTGGACCACCTGGAAACAATGGGGAGTGTAACAAATAGACCTTGCAGGTTCTGACATGTCTGCCACACTTACATCATGTTATGCTAAGGTGATAGTTCTTTTGCTTTAATCGTGCTCTTTTTATGGTCAAAATATTCATTTTTTATTGGTGTTCGAATGCAGGTGTCTCCATTTTCCCACCACCACTAACCCCCACCCTACCCACACCCCCCACCCACTTCCCACCCTCGATCCCAACCCCCTAAGTATGCTTTTAAAAAATATTTTATTTATTTATTTTTAGAGGGGGAGGGAGGGATAAAGAGAGGAAGAAATATCAATGTGTGGTTGCCTCTTGTGCGCTCCCTACTGGGGACCTGGACTGCAACCCAGGCATGAGCCCTGACTGGGAATTGAACCAGTGACTCTTTGCTTCACAGGTCAGCACTCAATCCATTGAGCCACAGAAGCCAGGACTTAAGCACACTTTTTTTTATCTTAATTTCTTTGTGCATGTAAAGGGGGGTGATCAAGGTTCTTTCTGAGTTGTTTCTTAAAAATAACCAGCTTAAAATAATCAGTATCCCAAAAAGTATAATTTAGGGTGACAAATTCTGCTTCCCCTTACATCTTCTCCTCACATTTTAAGGGAGTTGAGTTTTCCACTCTTTCAGTTATGTTTCCTTTTGGTTACAAAAAAAAAAAAAGGAACATCTCTTAAGATCCTAAAGTGGGAAAGTTATTGAAAGAATATAGAGATATTTCACAGAATGCAATGACAAGATGTAATTACTATGTTAGAAATTTAGGTGGCTTTTTGCACCTCTCTGTGAATGCATCGCTTTTGTTATATCTGCCCTTTCTCATGGCTTCTCTCTGTACATCTGCCCCTTCTCTCCTTGTACCTCTGCTTTCCTTCATTGGCTTCCTCTTCTCAGTCATCTTGAACATTGCTTAATATGGATATCTAGGCTCCAGCTCTGTGTGAGCTTTCAGATCCAGCACCTGGATTATTTCTTCAGATCTCTAGGTTTAAATTCTTGATGGAATATGATTGGCTCATCCCAGCTCATGACTAAGCCCTCATTCTTGCATTAGGTGCTCAACCCTGGTGCAGTCAGCTGTATTGATGTGGCAGGTCACAGGCTCAAATATGGTCTCTTCAGTACAGGCTACAGTTAGGGTCTGAACCCTAAGACATGTCCAGTATACTTTTGTTTATATTGGACTTTGCTTCCAGGCATATTGCCCTCCCTTATACCTTAATTACTCTCGACTCAGAGGGAACAGGGTCTTCTGTCACTAGCAGGACATTATCTCTTCTTTTTAATGAGACATATTGAGAATAGAGAAGGAAGACTTTGCCTTGTCCAGAAGGACTTTCTTCTTTCTTTCCTGTATTTTTTATTATATCTTATTGATTATATTATTACAGTTGTCCTGATGTTTCCCCTTTTGTCCCGCTCCATGTAGCAACCGCCACTCCCTCAGGTAATCCCCCACCATTGTTCATGACCATGGGTCATACGTATAAGTTCTTTGGTTACTCCATTTCCTACGCTGTACTTTACATCCCCGTGGCTATTCTGTAACTACCTATTTGTACTTCTTAATCCTCTCACCTCTTCACCTACATCCCCACACCTCCGTCCCATCTGGCAGCCATGACAATGCTCACCATATCCACGATTCTGTCTCTGTTCTTGTTTGCTTAGTTTGTTTCTTAGATTTAATTGTTGAGAGATATGTATTTTTTGCCATTTTATTGTTCATAGTTTTGATCTTCTTTTTCAAAAATAAGTCCCTTTCACATTTCATATAATAATGGTTTGATGATGATGAATTCCTTTAGCTCTTTCTGTCTGGGAAGCTCTTTATCTGCCCTTGGATTCTAAATGATAGCTTTGCTGGGTAGAGCAATCTTGGCTGTAGGTTCCTGCTTTTCATCACTTTGAATATCTCTTGCCAATCCCTCCTAGCCTGCAAACTTTCTTTTGAAAAATCAGCTGACAGTCTTATGGGAACCCTTGTAGAGAACTAACTTCTTTTCCCTTGCTGCTTTTAAGATTCTCTCTGTATCTTTAAGCTTTGGCATTTTAATTAAGATGTGTCTTGGAGTGAGCCTCTTTGCATCCATCTTGTTTGGGACTCTCTGTGCTTCCTGGACTTGCATGTCTATTTTCTTCACCAAATTAGGGAAGTTTTCTTTCATTAATTTTTCAAATAGATTTCCAATTTCTTGCTCTTTCTCTTCTCCTTCTGGCACCCCTGTGATGGAAATTTTGGAATGCTTGAGGTTGTTCTAGAGGCTGCTTATACCATCCTCATTTTTTGGTTTCTTTTTTTTCTTCCTGTTGCTACAATTAGTTGTGTTTTGCTTCCTTATGCTCCAAATCATTAATTTGATTATCAGATCATCCACTCTACTGTTATTTCCCTGTAAATGGTTCTTTATTTCAATTAGTGTATCCTTCATTCCTGACTTGATCTTTTTTATGGTGCTGAGATCCTCACTAAGTTCCTTGAGCCTCCTTATAACCAATGTTCTGAACTCTGCATCTGACAGATTGCTTATCTCCATATTGTTTAGCCCTTTTCCTGGAGATTTGACCTGTTCTTTCATTTGGGCCATGTTTCTTTGTCTCCTTGTTTTGGCAGCCTCTCTGTGTTTGTTTCTATGCATTAGGTAGAGCTGCTTTAACTCTGTGTCTTGGTAGTGTGGCCTAATGTAGTAGGTGTCCTGTAGGGTCCAGTGGCACAGCCTCCCCATCACCCAAGCTGGGTATTCGAGGTGCACCCTTCATGTGGGCTGAGTACACCCTCCTCTTGTAGTTTAGCCTTGGTTAGCAGGTCACTGGGAGGGATTTACCCAAGCCAGTCAGCTGCAAAGACTGGCTGTGATCACTTGCCACCACCCTTCGCCCTCCATTGAGGATCAGCTGTGCAGGGGCAGGGTGGTGGTGCTCCGACATGGTCTGTAGCTATCCACTGGGCGTGCTGGCCCTGGAGTTTCCCGGATGATGCAGGCCAAAGTCAGCCCTCACCTGTGTTTTGCCTGAGGCCACCCTGCATGAGTTATAAAGCAATCTGAGATGGCTGCTACTTGTGCTGGGCTGAGATTCCCAGGGGAAGCCAAGCAGGAAATCTAGGCTTGCTGTTGCTGGTGTGGGACTTGGGGCTCAGTGAGGCCAGCTGTTGTTTGTTTGAGAGGAATTAGGAAGCTGTGCAGTATGAGCCAAGACTAGTCATTCATATGGAGAAGCAGCTTGGGTGGGCTCATAAATAGGGTGGGATGGAGTCCCTGGGGATCTCCAGGGCTGGTCAAACAGTGTTAGCCAGGTTGATGGAATCTCAGATATGGCACCAGCTTGCCAGCTTTGTGGCTCTGTGGAGGGTGAGGATTTAGAAAAGGGACAATGGCCTTGGCTTGCCTTGATGCCAGACACTTCAGTTTTCTTCCTTTATGCCACTGGGGCCTTTCCAGCTGCTATCCCAGTGCTGGAGCTCCAAGGGAGTCTGAGTAGGTGAATCCATGTGTGGGTTTTAAGAGGAAGTACTTGTGGCTCCAGAAGTTTCTTCCACTGACTCAATCCCCACCAGTTTTTGCAGCCAGAAGTTGTGGGGACTTATCTTCCTGGCACTGGAACCCTCTGCTAGGAGGTCTGGTGTACAGTTGGGAGTCCTTGCTCCTGAGATATTCATCCTGAATTTTTGTCCACCACATGTGGGTGAGAGACCAGCCCATTCCATGTCTGTGCCCCTCCTACCAGTCTGGATGGATGTGGTTTCTTTAATTCCATAGCTGTCAGACTTCCTTTAAACTTGATTTCTGGTGGTTCTGAGTGATGGTTGTTCTCTCTTTTAGTTCTAATTTTGATGTGATTGTGTGATGAGGCAAACCATGTTTGCATATGCTGCCATCCAGAAGTCTAGGACTTTCTTCTTTAAAGGAGGTCATATTAGGATTTATCGTGAGAGACATGATCTGACCAATCAGACCTGAACGTCCCAAAGTATGGCAAAGGCTCAGAAACCTTGGCAGGAGAATAAATGGAAAAAATATTCTTGGATATTTGTTTTTGCATGGAGTCAATCCTTATAAAACAACTCTTCAAATTAGAATGAACATGAAAAGCCTTTACCGTGTGGCACAGTTGCTTTGGACATGGGTGAGAAACATGACAGTAGTCCACGTTGCCTGAAGTTGACTTACTTGTGCAAATAGTAGGGAACAGGTTTCTGTAAATTAAGGTTCTTCCTTCCTAATAGATTCACCCATACTTGAAAGAGAAGTGCTTATGATGCTGCTGCTATTCAGGGCCTGATAATACATTATAAAATCACCTGAAAGAGCATCCTGAAACCAGTGCTGCCCCTTTTTAAATGCAATTTAATTTAGGTTTGTAATAGATTTTATTGATGATGCTATTACAGTTGTCCCATTTTTTTCTCCCCTTTATTACCCTGTGCCCTGCACCCCTGCTCCCACCATCATCCCCTCCCCCACTTAGTTCATGTCCATGGGTCATACATATAAGTTCTTTGGCTTCTCCATTTCCCATATTATTCTTAACCTCCCCCTGTCTATTATGTACCTACCATTTATGCTTCTTATTCCCTGTACCTTTTCTCTCATTCTTCCCACTCCCCCTCTCACCTGATAACCCTCTATGTGATCTCCATTTCTGTGACTCTGTTCCTGTTCTAGTTGTTTGCTTTGTTTTTGTTTTTTGTTACTAGGTTCAGTTTGTTGATAGTTGTGAGTTTCTTGTCATTTTATTGTTTCCTAACATTTTTGATCAACTTCTTTTTCTTAGATAAGTCCCTTTAACATTTCATATCATAAGAGTTGGTGATGATGAACTCCTTTAACTTGACCTTTCTGGGAAGCACTTTATCTGCCCTTCCATTCTAAATGATAGCTTTGCTGGATAGAGCAATCTGGGATGTTGGTCCTTGCCCTTCATGACTTTGAACACTTCTTTCCAGCCCCTTCTTGTCTGTAAGATTTCTTTTGAGAAATCAGCTAATAGTCTTATGGGAATTCCTTTGTAGGTAACTGTCTCCTTGTCTCTTGCTGCTTTTAAGATTCTCTCCTCTTTAATCTTGGGTGATGTAATTATGATGTGCCTTGGTGTGTTCTGCCCTGGGTCCAACTTCTTTGGGACTCTCTGAGCTTCCTGGACTTCCTGGAAGTCTATTTCCTTTGCCAGATTCAGGAATTTCTTCTTCATTATTTTTTCAAATAAGTTTTTCAATTTCTTGCTCTTCTTCTTCTCCTTCTGGCACCCCTATTATTCAGATTTTGTTATGTTTAAAGTTGTCCTGGGGGCTACTTAGCCTCTCCTCATTTTTAAAAATTCTTGTTTTTTCATTCTGTTCTGATTGAATGTTTATTTCTTCGTTCTGGCCCAAATCATTGATTTGAGCCCTGGTTTCCTTCCCGTCACTGTTGGTTCCATGTGCATTTTCCGTTATTTCACCTTTCTTAGCTTTCACTTTTTCCTCTATTTTGTGATCATACTCAGCCATTTCTGTGAGCATCCTGATTATCAGTGTTTTGAACTCTGCATATGATAAGTTAGATATCTCTTCATCGTTTAGTTCTATTTTTGGAGCTTTGATCTGTTCTTTAATTGGGGCATATTTTTTTTTGTCTCAGTGTACCTATTACGTAGTAAGGTGTGGAGCCTTAGGAATTCACCAGGGTGGGACAACCCATGTCACTGTGTTGTGGCTCTGTATGTGGGAGAAGGGTCTGAGAGGGCACAATGTCAGTTGTTTGGGCTCTAGGTTGGCTTTCAGTCACTTTCCCCGCTACCCACAAGCAAATTGGGCCCTTCTGGTGCTGGTTCCTGGGTGGATGGGTTTGTGTGTGTTCTGGGACCCTGTGGTTCTCTCCAGAGAACTCTCCTGTAGGGCTGGGAGGCTGGGAGTTTCCCCCGCCTCTGCAACCCCTGTAGATTTTAATAGTCAGAGGTTTTGAGGCTTTATTTTCCCACAGTGGAACCCTGGATTGCGGAGTCTGTCTCCTCCCAGGTGTTTTTCTTGGTTTATCTGCACAGAAATGTTGGACTGCCCAGTCCACCAGCCACTGCCTTGCCATGAGTCCTCTCCACCCTGGCTGCCCATTTCTGCCTCTCCTACCAGTCTGGATAAATGTTTCTTGTTTTAATCCTTGATTGTTGGACTTCAATACAGTTTAACTTTCTGGCAGTTCTGGTTATTTTTTGTTTTTAAATTTGTTGTTGTCTTTCTGTTGGTTGTGCAAGGAGGCAAATTATGTCTACGTATGCCTCCATCTTGGCCAGAAGTCATAGTGCAGCCCTTTTATAGTGCCTCTGTGTGTGTGTGTGTGTGTGTGTGTGTGTGTGTTTTGGGGATACTGACTTGCAGTGTGAGGCTCACTAATGAGGTATCATAGGCTAATGATATTATAGGAGACTTTGGCTCTATGAGTTATGATTTAAGTATATGTTAAGAGTCATGATATATAAGGACTTGGTTAAGAGGATTCTAGCAAGCATGAGTCTATTATTGGTTTATCATTTGGTGAGTTTGCAACTCTTTAAATTTTTTCCCATTTTTATTTATTTTTTAGTTTTTAAAAAATACTTTGGATTTTTATTGTTCAAGTACAGTTGTCTGTCTTTTCCCCCCATCCCTCCCCACCACCCCAGCCATCCCCACCTCCCTCCCCTGTTTCTACCCTCCCTTGTTTTTGTCCATGTGACCTTTATAAGTAGTTTCTGAAAGCCCTTCATCCTTTTCCCCCATTATCCCTTCCCTTCTCCCTTGTGGTTACTATCAGTTTGTTCCCAATTTCAATGTCTTTGGTTAGATTTTGCTTGCTTGTTTGTTTTGTTGATTAGGTTCCAGATAAAGGTGAGATCATATGGTATTTGTTTTTCACCGCCTGGCTTATTTCACCTAGCATAATGCTCTCCAGTTCCATCCATGCTGTTGTGAAAGGTAGGAGCTCTTTCTTTCTTTCTGCTATGTAGAATTCCATTGTGTAAATGTAGCATAGTTTTTTGATCCTCTCATTTACTGATGGGCATTTAGGTTGCTTCCAACACTTGGCTACTGTAAATTGTGCTGCTATGAACATTGGGGTGCATAGGTTCTTTTGGATTGGGGTTTCAGGGTTCTTAAGATACAGTCCTAGCAGTGGAATTGCCGGGTCAAAAGGCAGTTCCATTATTAGTTTTCTGAGAAAATTCCATACTGTTTTCCATAGTGGTTGCTCTTTAATTTTTTTTAAAAATTCTAAAATGTTTATCCTTGTACTCCTCAGCCATTTTTTCTTCTGAACACTTAACTAAAGAAGTGAAATTTATGGTCAAAATAAACCAGTCTTCAAACTTGGCAGCCAATGTCTTTCATATTTGTGAGTTTTTCCTGGAAATGGTTTGGTTTTTGGTATCACCTCTTGCCTTCCCCACAGTGTCAGCAGGTTTAGTAGTAGCATAGGAAGAGCTAACCACTCTGTGGTTGCTTAGTTAGGCTTTTCTACCCCAGGGTCTTCATGTATCATGATTCCCCTAAAACTTCATGGATGATGACTTCTTGCTTCAGGGAGGCCCTCTCCAACCAGCCTAACTAAAACAGACCTCCTCATCCTTCCCCATTGTCTCACTCTATACTTCTTTTACTGGGTTTTATCACAATCTTCAGTTATTATATATAATTGTTTTATGCTTTATTGAACATCTTTCCCATCAGACTATAAACTCTGAGAGGGCAAGGACTATATACCTTGTATAAGTCAGTCACTATTGTGATTCCAAGTGCATCATACAGTACCCAGCTTATAAAAGGTGCTCAAAGAGTATTTGATCGATGGATAAATGAAGAAAGCCAAAGCACACTCTCATCCATGATTACAAAGGAGCCATAGAAGCCTTTGTTTCATTTTAGAAAACAGAGAAATCCATTGGCACACTGGCTGTGTCTGTGTTCACTTGGTTAGGATTAGTGTTGTCCATGGGGAAAGGAATGAGGCATCTGAGCAAATCATACTGCATGGAAAGTCCCCATACCTACCTTTTAAAAATAATATTTATCAAAATTTTATATAAAGTGTACAGGATGATGATTTTTCATACACTGAACATACCCATGAAGTCAACATGCAGATCAAGAAACTGAATATTTCCAGTACCCTGGAAGCTCCCCTCATGCTTGCTCTCAGTCACCATCCCATTAAGGTTAAGTACCATCTTGTCTGCTAATAGTGTACATTAGTTTTGTCCATTTTCACTTTATATAAATGGAATCATACTTTTTACTCTTTCCAGATTATGTTTGTGAGATCAGCCACCAGCCATACCGATACATGTTCATGCTTAATGTTTTTAAACAAGTGAAAATGAATTCTAAGATACAGTGAGAGGCCAAGGTAATGGTACAAGGAGGTTAGTCATATAGAGTAAAGATTGAAGATTTATGTGCTGGAGTGAACCATCTTCTGTTCAATTCCTTTTGCCTTCTCTCCTTCCTCTGGCCTTGCTTCCCAAATCATAACATGTAGTTTACAAATACATGCCCTTGGAAAAATATTTATCCACTGAAAATCCCTCTTTGCTACTGCAAAACAAACAAACAAACAAACAAACAAATGATCTTTTGAGCCCATGTTCTCTGCCTGAAGTGTGTCAATTGTACCATTTCTTTATATCAAGGGCAGCATTTAATTATTGATTTTTAAAGCATGTGTCCTAATGGTGTTTATTAAACTTTAGGGACATTTTACTTTTCATCTCAAGGCATCACTTTATGAAAGACCTATGGGTGGGGTACCCATGGAAAAATTGTTTAAATTTCTGGAATTTACACAGAGACAGATAAAAATAAGATATTGTAGGTAATTCAAAATTGATGAGAACAGGCCTTCAGTATATGAAAAAAATCTATTTGAGTTATTAATCATGAGTTATATGTTTTCGTGACAGTGAAAGGTAAAAAAAAAAGCTTTAATTAAATACACCTTAATAACCTTTTCTTACAAAATCTCTTTTCAAAAATAAATGTGGCACCCTGGCCAGGTGGCTCAGTTGGTTGGAGCATCATCCTGTACACCAAAAGTTTGCAGCTCCTATCCCTGGTCAGGGTTCATGCCGGAGGCAACTGGTGGATGTTTCTTCCCCTCTCCCCCTCCCTCTCCCTCTCCCTCTCCCTCATCCCCCCAATCAATAAGCATATCCTGTCCTGGGGTGAGGATAAAAATAAAGAAATAAGGCATAAAAAATCTATGGAAGGTGTGGAGTAGCTCTTCTAGAGCCCTATGTAATGAAGAAGCACTCTCTGACAGAGAAGCTTGCCAAGCTTTTACAAATTACTGAAGAAGGCTGGGGAATTGATGGCCATCTGTTCAGCCTGATTCTCAAGAAGGTGTGCCTGGAGCCAGGGGCCTGGATGACATGATCTTAGAAGGAAAGAACCTTTCATTTTTCATTTGATGGTTATCAAGGTTCTTACAGCCTAAAAAATGTCTGAAAACTTAAGGAATGAAATAAGATGTTCCTGTGGCTCATTCAGTCTCTCCCCCCGACTCTCTTTCTCTCTCTCTCGCATTTTCAGACTTTATGCTGGAGACCACTTGGAGGCAAAAGACACCATTTATTATACTGCTTCCACTCTTAGCACTGCACATTAAAAAAACAGAAAGTATTGTGCTATTGCTTGGGTAAAGAGCTATTATTTACTGAACCTCATTTTAAAATGTTTTTATTGCTTTTTAAAGTGGCCAAAATGACACTTTTAATACCCATAGTTTTGTGTGACCTGCATATTGAACCATGCCAGGCACCACTTGAGAAGTCTTTGTAGGCTACTATGGCTCCATACACAATAATAATCAATAGCACTTAGACTACTTATTGAGTATATATTAGGTGCCAAGAACTGGTAGGCACTTTACATATATAATCTCATTTAATTCTCTGAATGATCTGGCAAGGTGCAGGTATCATTATCACTCCATTTATAAATTAGGGATGTGTGTCTTGGCCAAGTCAAATAACTAGTCTTCAGTCATATAACTACTTTCTTTCAAGCACTGAATTATGAATTCAGGTCTGTCTGACTCCAAGGCCCACATTTCTTTCCTATACAGTATTATACTTTCCTAACACTTTGAGAATCTTGGGCTATTAAAAATAAGACTCTGAAAAAAGCACAAGTTCTGATTTGGATATATTTATAGATTCAACTGATTTGTTTCCTAGTGATTTTTGATATATTGCTAAGTTTGAGTTTTAGAATTAGATAGTCCTGGGTTTGAACCCTGCCTTTTCCACTTGTTGCCTCTCTGACCTGTGACAAGTTGCTTAACCTGTCTTGACTTCAGTTTCCTCTCCTATGAAGTAGATCAAATAATAGAGCCAACCTCATAGAGCTGTTATAAGAATTAAAGGAGATGATGCAAATGAAAGCATATGTTAAAATAACAGAGTATGTAGTAAGTATTCAAGAAATATTAATAACAATGACCCTAGGGGTGGTTTTTAAACATACTGAATCTTGGCAGCCTCTCTTCCCCTGCTCAATATTTTACTTGATTGCCTCCCTCAGAAGCCTTTCTTGCCCCGTCAGGCCCAGAAAATGTTTTCTACCACCCAGAGTTTAGGTTCACCAATTGAATGGAGGCTGTCATTACTAAATAATCTTGTTTTTCGGACTTAGATTTTTCAGCAATCTGCCTTCCTACCCCAAGATCCAAAGAATAACCACAAAAATCTAAACTAGCCCCAGTCGAATTCTCCTGTGTCCTATTATCTCAAACCATGAAAATCTTGGCATACCCAAATTCATGCCTATTTACCTAGCCCTATGATTCTCATATATTTTAAGGCAAAGATTGGGACACATGGTCTGAGAAAGAATTTTGTTTTAGATTTGTAATCTGATTTATAAGATAAGATTTATGGAGACATAAAAATTAAATTGCATTTAGTTTGACATTTTTATGAAACACTTTTATGGGAAAGAATATAGGAATTCCATAAAGTTGAATTCTCCCACAGATCACGTACATGTGCTACCACATATCTTTGAGTGAAAGCCTATCAGCAATCTCTTGAATATCCTTGAAAAGTACCAAGGTAAAAGGTTATTAGTATCTTTTGCAATGTCAATAACTTCATTTCACAATTTTCTTTGGTTTCTATTGGATAGCATCATTCTTACTAATGCAAAGCTAAGCTTATAGAAACACTTGCATTATCTATTTTTTTTTAATTTTAATGATATGTATGAGACCAAGTGTCCCTGGCTGCTACAGGAGTATAGCAGATACGTATAGTTAAGAAATAACTTTATTTTGAGCAGGGGGAATGACAACACAGCACTTAACAGGCATTATCTAATTTTTGGTATTGGTAAAAGTGATGCATATTAGGAAGGGGGATAAAAATAATTAGTTCCAGGGTTTGATAGATGTCATTGTAAGCTAATATCCTGCATATAACCAATTACCAGTTTAAGGATAACTTCAATTTTTAAATGCCCTAGCCAATTTCTTTCATTGTTACAAAACATTTGAGAGCCAACTATGTAGAAGACACTTTATATTATAAGCCTGTGTTAGAAATAGACACATCCCAGAGAGCTGGAAACACAGATCACAAATGTATAATGATCTTTTTATTCTGAGTATTATATAATTTAGGCTTTGAAAAATGTTTTATTAAGGAGGAAACCAAGCAACTTTTTAATGATAAAAAGTACTTTGCAACCATGTTCATAAAAAACCTACCCAAGGACTTATTTTCTTCTGATCTTTACAAAGAAATTGTACTATCTGAAGTGAATGTAGACAAAGAACATTGATGGCAGTGGGTGTTAGCAAGATTCTTGTTTGGATTCTCCAGGTTTCTGTGTGGCTTTTGCTATAATGAGCCTTTCCTGCTTCTTGTCTCCCATGCACTTTCTTCTTCTACCTGGTCTTAAAGAGATTGCCCTGTTAGTTGAGTGTGATTCATTTCTACTAGTGGTGAAAAGGCATTTTCATCTACCACTCTGAAGTAGTATTAATCTGCTAGGCCTTCATAAATTTCATTGTGAAGAGATTTAATTTGTTTCCATTATGAGAACTTTTGAGCACATTCAGTTATCATAATCAAAAAGTACTTAACTGCATGTGTGCTATGCCAAGAGAATTACAGAGACACATTTTCTGCCCTCTGAGTGTTCAAGTTTAAGAGTAAGTGCCAGGTTTTGTGGGTCACTGTGCAAAAGGACAAGATGATACATGATCTTGGCATGCAAATTTAGGGTCAGGGTATCAGACAAAACCAGAGGACCTGTGTCACAAACGGGAGTTTCAGGGGAGCTTGGAAAAGATATGAGAAGTTCACCCATGGTAGAGACACAATTAGGAGCCTGGCTAATTTTTGTAGATTAGAGAATGGTGCCCATAAGCACAGCAAGAGGGTACAGGCAAGGAGTGGAATTCAACATACAGGCAACTTGGTCAGGATTCATGTCAGGCAAGAAGAAACAGGTACGTTTTGGCCCAGATTCAAAACAGATGGACATGTCCACTTAATAACACAGCCATGGTAAGAATCTATATTTCTTCCCCTGCCCTGATTTTAGACAACCTTTTTGATGTATTTGGACTAGGAATATGGTTTTGTGCTGCTTCCTTAGGTGAGGCAAGCTGCTACAGATGCTAGCTATTGCAATATAGATTGGGGTCCTGGAGTAGGCTCTTCTAATTTTACTTTTGAGACCACATTAACATGAACTAACATTCTTTTGAAGGTCAGATGATATCTGGTGTCTTAGGGTTTCAGTGTATCTGGACTTTTTCTTATGATTCCCTTTTTCTTGTCAGTGAAATACGTACTATAAGGTGAGGTCCATCAAAGCAGCTTTTAACATTTACAACTGAGAAACCAATTGGCATCTGAATAGAGCCCCCCCCCCCACCCCGGCCCCCCAGTCACTTAGTCCCTAAATGTGGCAGGTATCCTAGAAAGAGATTTTAGATTGTGGTATATTCCAGGTGATCAGTGAATCTATTCAGTGATAAATACCAACTTGATCTGTTTTTCAATTTTTTTCAATTTTTATTTTTAACTTTTTTTTTGAGGAAAAGTAATCATCCCTTTACCCTTTAGCTGCAGGACTTTCTCTTGGACCTCTAGTCATCATTTAGTTTGATGCTCATTGGCCATTACAGTGATTTCAACTGGGATAATGATACTGTTTCTGCTTAGTGTCAGCTGTGATTTGATAAAGGGGTACTTTATTCCTTTATGGAATAAAGACAAACATAAGGCCATGGCTGAGTGAGAGGGGAGGAGGTAAAGGATACTTAACAAGCTGGTAATTACTCTTGTTGGCATTATGCCACTGTTTATGTATTAAAGATGATCTTGATGTTGGAGCACTGAGCCAGGGGAGAGGTGGTTGAGGAGACTGTTCTAAAGAACCCGGGGTCAATCAATTCAAACAAATTAAGGCTTTACTTGAGATTGACAAAAATAATTTCTCAGTGATACCTGAAGAATTGAGTAGTCTCTTAGGTTCCTAAGAAAGGAAGAGGGAGAAATTGGAAAGAAAGACACCCACTACTCATGCATTGTATCTTCATAATAACATCGGGTAGGTATATATGATTATTCTTGTTTTACAGTTGAGTAAACTGAGACTCAAAGAGATTCAGTAACTTGTTTAAGTGTTATGTTTCAAAATGAAGGCTCTGGAAGCAGAGGGAGCCAAGTTCGAATTCCGGCTTCTCCTCCTTTCTGGCACTATGATCTTGACATAGATACTTGAGCTTCCTGCACCTTGGCTTACACATGTAGAAAATGGGCCTACCAGTAGTACCTTTAATCAAAGGAGTTTTGTGGATATTTAATGACGTAATGTGTATAGATCACTTAACACTCTTCTATGCTCTTAGTTAAGTGCTCAGTAAGGGTATCTTTTTGTAGTCATCATCATCGTAATTAACACCATTACTGCCCACATGTGTCAGACACCAAAGCTCTTGCTGTTTTCACAACAGTATAAAACCTCCAAGGGTTGGTAAGAAGAGACAGGGAAAGTCATTGTGTACAAGTAAAAGACAAAGAGGTAAGGGAAAGGCAAAAAAAGAAGAAATTTAAAAAGGACTAGAACTTTATACTAAGAGGCATGGTCATTAGAATGCCACTGGCTAGCAATTGTCTCAGGTGCCATATTCCATTTGTCCTGTCCTAGAACTACTTTTTATTTCTGAACCTCTAAGAGCTCTAGATTATAGAGAAAAAAATCCATGTGATTATGGGTGGGGAAAAACAATTATCTTACCTTTCTAAGTTTTTCTGGCTACACTAAGAAACTAACATGAGACCGATTAACAGGATAAAATGACCACATTTATGATGCATATGTACATACAGGGATTCCATAAGAACAGGAAGCCCAAGGACACATTGGGCCGTTGAGGATTATATCCTTCAATAGAGCGAGGCTGGAGTCTGGGATTTCAAGGGGAAAGCAGGCAATTCACAGGTGGAGGAGAAAGAGCAAACCTGTGGTGAACAGTTTCTTGCTGAGCCACCCAGAGCAGTGGGACCCCGAGGGGAATCTCACAGACAGATGTTGCTTGGATCCTCCTGCCTGACACACTTAGTTCATATGTGCTAAGGCGAACATGACAAGGTTTCCTTCCCCAAGCAGGTTTTTCTATCAGCATTCCTTTAGGCATGTAAGGAGGGTCAAAGGTTCTTTTTCAGTCTTTTCTTTCTTGAAAATAGTCAATATCCCCAAAAGATATATTTTGGGGTGGCAGACTCTGCTCCTGTTAAAAATCAATCAATGAGATTAGTTTACAGACCTTCATTAACCTATATTTGTAAAACCACTGCATAAAATTCATACAATTGGTCTGGCCCCTAACTCAAAGGAGTTTATAAACTAGTTCTAAGGCCATTCATATGCAATGGAAAGTAATGGTGAATCCCACATGTTTATCTGTCTCAATGACTGAATCAAATCTGTTCCATGACATACAAACAATGAGCATTAAGTTTTTCATTAATAAAAAAATTAAATTTCTTGACCTTCCAAAGCTATGGATTTTCTGTGTGCCAAAAATTATTCAGATTGTGGAAAAGCTGTGTGAAAGTATTATATTGGGTCAATTTAACTTAATTTTAAATCATTTACATGAACTGTGATGTCACTTCTCATGGATATTCAACACAACAGCACCCAACAAAGTACCTGACTATGTGCAGCCCCTGGAAGAGGAATGACTCTACAGTCTGTAGATGTACAGGAAAGCTAACTTTTTTATAAGCCAGATGGAGCTAAATTAGCCTCATGAATTCATCTTCCCTGTGATTGTTGGTTTGACCTTCGTTCTAATACACAAATGAGAATAAATAGGATCCTTTTTACTTGTTCCTCTAGTAATTGATCACTGTTTGTACTAATTTATTCTCAGTCTCTACCCCATTCTCCAAGGGGAACCAGCCAGATGCTTTCCATCTGAGAGATCCCTGCTTCCGTGCTTGAGTTACTTTCATGAGTATTGAAGTTCATCATACAAAACTATAGGACAATACCTGTTGAAGATTTAACTGTTTTGGGCCAGGTAGGACTTTAAAGTTCTGGGTAGCCATTTCCCACACTCTGAGATTTGGACTTTTGACCTGGTGGGCAGCTGATACCTTAACCAAAGCAGAATTCTCTTTATTCACAAGGTGGCAGGAGCTCCTTAATGTGATTGTGAAGGTAATCTATAAATGCATGTTTAGACCAGTGCATCAGTAAAGCTGTCACCTTAGAGAAAGGAGAGTACAGAGTACATGAAAATGTGAGCCTATGAAATATTAAAGCAGCCTATGAGGAAAGAAATCCTTTGTGTTAAGCACAGCAGTTTAAGATTTAATAAAAGTGAAAAAAGACTATTGTTCCTTTACATAATGCCATTTTGTAGAAATTCTAATAGGAAGTTAACTGAAATGGAGTGAATTAATAAAATAATTATTCCTATGTGTTTTGCTGTTTTGAAACGTAACTTTCTGCCGATGTCTGCTAAAATGTTATTTTATTAGTGGGGCCTTCACTCTGCTAGCATTCCCTAACCCCCTGGTGTTGCCTTGTTTTTCTCCACAGCACCTTTTGCATTCTGACATACTTTATATTTTACTTGCTTATTTATTTATTGTGTGTCTGCCCTGCCTACTTTAGAATGAGAGCTCCATTAGGGCAAAGATGTTGTTTTATTGCATTTCCAGTACTCAGAACAATGACTGGTACATAATGGGAGCTCAATATTTGTTTATCTAATGGAGGATGAGTGACCATAAACAAATGAATGTAAATTCACCCTGACTTAAAAGTTGAATTTGAAATTCTTTTTTTTAGAAACATACTTTCCATAAACTATGATTAAAGCAAACCTTTTATAGTATACATGTTTTAATTTTATTTTCCTATAATTATAAAATACTACCACCTAAGGACACTAATCTTTAGGTTAACACTTGATGGTATCTAAGGTAATTAATTTTTAAGTAATTATGCCAAATTGTTACCATTTTCATATCATTAATTAAGATAATGAACCTTGTCACTGATAATACTACAATTTATAAGTATTTTGCTCCTTGATTTCAGTTTTTATTTGGTTTTAATCATGTGTATTATGATTTTTAAAAACATATTTCAAACTGCTTTGAGAAGTATATTTTTAAAGTTTTACTTGCGGTATTGTAAAGATAGGCAGGCTGTTTATTTAAAGGCCTAGGTTGATAAGGCAGTGAGAAACATTTCTCTTGGCTTTGCTACTTATTAGGTAGATGACTTTGGCAGAACAGTAAATACTTTCAAGCTTCAATTTCCTTATATATGAAGTTGGGATTATAATTTCTGTGCTTTTTATTCATGGGATTACTGATATAGATCAGAAATTCTCTATGGAATGTAAATTTCTATTCAACTAGAAGGAGTTATGTGATGCTAGTAAATTAATTTCATTGTCAAATGATTTGGCCTTTAGAGTTAGAAGTATTTCTTTTTTTTTAAAGATTTTTATTTATTTTTTAAAGATTTTATTTATTTATTTTTAGAGAGGGAAGGGAAGGAGATAGAGAGAGAGAAACATTAATGTACGGTTGCTGGGGGTTATGGCCTGCAACCTAGGCATGTACCCTGGCTGGGAATCGAACCTGGGACACTTTGGTTCCCAGCCCGCGCTCAATCCACTGAGCTACGCCAGCCAGGGGAGAAGTATTTCTTTTAATGAGCAATATTGTCATGTGATTCTTTCTTTAGAATGAAATACAATTGAGTTGAGGAGTATGTTAGTATTAGAAGAAATGTGGGGACAAAGCAGGTGTTTGTAGATCAAGCATGCTTTGCTAAGAACGTGGTCATCAGTGTCAGCTTCTTCAGTGTCAGATAAAGAAAGGTGAAAGCTAAAATGCCATTGGACTTGCCTTTCAGGAGGTTGTTGGTTTCATTACTGTGGCACTGGAAATTCAATTTCAGAGGGTGAAAGAAAATGTGGAAATAGACAAGGGAATGTAGAGCACTTTGTTATGTGGTTTGATGGTGTAAGAAATCTGGGACTTGATGGTGAGCTTGCTACAGCCTTGACAATGGATGGTTAAGATGGGGGGAGAGGCTTCTATGGCAGCATGCTGAAGGGTGTTTTTTGTGAGCGGTCAAGTCACTGTTACTTAAAGTCCATTGTGTGTGTTTGTGAACACCTGGAAGGAAGTGTGGAGAAGGATTCTGTAAGCTTACAGGGGAGCCCCAGTCAGAGGCCTAACAAACTGGATACTCAGTCAGAACAGAAAACAATAAGTTATTAGCCAAGAAGCTAAGATATCTAAGGGGAAATACTGGTTTGTAGGTGGTGGCACCATATAGTTTCATAATCTACAATAGTATATGTGGTAAGCATGTGAGCCTAGTGTGTTTTTCCTTTTAGAACGGCTGAACCAGGGTAGTTAGGCAGCAGGGATGAAGAGAATAGTCAGTTTCATTCTGTCTTGATCATGGAAATTTGTTTTCTAATGACAAAGGGCTAGTGGACATGATAACAATAAACTTTGAGGAGTATCTCAAGTTTCTTGTTGAATATTCATTATAGATGGACCTTACCTAAATTTCTCTTCAGTGATACAGAATACATCATATACTTTTCTAATATTCTCATGCAGGACTTTGGGTATGCTCAATCTGCCATGACAAAATCCCATAGTCTGGGTGACTTAAACAAGAGAAGTTTATTTTCTCACTGTTCCATATACTACACATCCAAGATCAAGGTTCAGGCCAATTCACTTTCTGGTAAGAACTGTCTTCCTGGCTTGTAGGTTGCTGTCTTCTCACTGTGTCCTCACTTGACCTCTTATTTGTACCTGTGGAGTGAGAGCCAGCTTTCTGGTGTATCTTCTTATAAGGACACCAGTCCTATCTGATCAGAGCCCCACCCCTATGACCTCAGTACCTTAATTACTTCTTTAGAAGCCCCATCTCCAAACACATCCAAACTGGGGACTAGGGCTTCATTCAACAAAAGAATTTCAGGGAGACACTAACATTTAATCCATAAGAAACCCCAACAGCATCACCACGATAATGTTTATAATAACTAACTCTTATTGAGCACTCTTTTGGGTATACCAGGTACTGTGAGAGGTACTATAAATGAATTATCTCATTGTATTAGTTAACTACTTTGGTGATTTATCACAATACACAATTATTTGGCATTCACATCACAATTTCAGGGGGGTCAGTGCGAGGAGCTCTTTTCCACATAATTATTTAAGACCCAGGCTCTTTCCCTCTTGTGGCTTTGGTCTCCTCTAAGTCCCAGAACTCTTCTCATTTGGTCAGTAGATGTTTAAAGGGAGTGAGGATTTCAGTAAGCTTTTACGAGCCTTCCATGAAAGTGGCACATGACTACTTTTCATTTGCACTATGTGCTTCATCACATAGCCATACCTAACAGCTAAGAAGTGCAGGCTACTTCTCTGTCCAGGAATAGAAGAAGGAAATACAGGTATGGGTGGGCTTTAGCAGTCTCCAGCACACATTTAATCTTCACAATAATCCAATGGGGTACCTTTCTTCATTGTCCCTATTTTATCAATGAAGAAAGGGTGAGTGCTCAAAGTAGCACAACTAGTGCTTAGGAGTTGAACTCAGTCTGTCTTCAGAAGGTTGCTTTCAGCCACTGTGTATCTTTTCTGACCTCTGGAGAATGTTGCAAATGTTTGAAGCACCCCTCACAGATGTTTTAGCAAAGTATTATGCAAAGCTAAGTAAAAGATTGATCAAATATTTTGTTTAGTTTTAATCTGTTTTGTTGCTAAAGGAAGGAAAGAAATAAGAAAGGAGAGAAGGGAGGAAAGGAAAGAAGGAGGGAGGGAGAACGAAAAGTAACAAGCTTTTTGTGGAGGTGTTGTATGCTGTTTGTTATAATCAATATTATGAGTGCTTATTAATACTAGCTCACTCACCACTAGAGTATTTTCCCCTCACTGGCATAAATTATAATGATGCTATGAATGTGTTTATGGTATTATTGTGATATCAAAATATATGGACTGTTTTTTTAAAGATTTTATTTTATTTTATTTTTAGACAGAGGGGAAGGGAAGAGGAAAGAGAGGGAGAGGTAGGTACATCAATGTGTGGTTGCCTCTCACATGCCCCCTACTGTGGATCTGGTCCCCAACCCAGGCATGTGCCCTGACTGTCAATTATACCAGTGACCCTTTGGTTCACAGGCCGGTGCTCTGTCCACTGAGCCACACCAGCCAGCGCAGTATGTGAAGTCCTTTGTGTGTCCCCTCATAACTGACTCTTCACAAAGGATATTGTACTGTCCAGGAGACCATGTAAACTGCTCTCAGATTTTGAATCTATTTGCCCATATTGAGCACAAATCAAAAGGAGAAGGACCAGGAGGCTGCTTCCCATTGAGCTAGGGGGTTCCTGAAATGATCGGGAACAGGAGGATGAGGAAATCCCCATTCCTTTTTCTCTAAGAGAATGCAGTGCTGAACATAAATTACATTAGACTGTCCCTTCTTTTTTTGGGCCTGGGCTTCCTTACCATTGTCCCACCTTAAAGGATTCATTGGTTGGTTTGCAGTATTCCACAAACATCTGTTGTTTTCACATTCTTATATTGTAGTTGAGAGTTCATTTTCTTTTGATAGATAGTACAGTGCTATCCTAATTCTAGCTAAGTTGCACTAACAAACTGCAGAATATGAAATTCTAAGCTTCTAAAAGTTATTTTCCTACCATTCAGATGATATGTTTCTTAAAATGCCAACATATCCCCCAAACAATTTAATTCAGCCTTCTTAAAGCACAAGAAGGAAGTATTTCACTAGCAAAGCTGTTCTCTTACCATATTAAGTGAAATTCCTCCAATACTATAATAGATCTAGTAGCTTTTGAAGGTGGAGGGAGATAAACTGTTTAGACAGAGTGTGAAAGAGCTTAAATGTTTCCTTCCTATATTAAGGAGAATAGCACTCTGGGATGGTTTCATCCTAAAATAAATTTGTGTTCTAGGGTTGTTGGTAAAGGGATACAGAAGTATATTGAAATGACACGTTTGTTATTAAAAAACAAGTCAAGATTGTTGCCTGTGCCTGTATATGTGGTCACCTGAGAATTCATAGACAATGATATTATGTCATTAGGCTTTCATCTGGTGCTGTTGATAGTAACAATAACATAGATGAGACCTATCTTACCAATTCTGAAACACTCCATAATCTGAGAAAACATTGAAATCAGACTTGTAGAACTGAATTAGAGATGTGTGGGTATTAAAATACTCCATCCAACCCCTTTGCACATGTACCATCTGTTGTTTCCAGATGTACTGTTTTCTAGAAGCGGTATTCATGGGCATGGTATTATAACAACAAAAAAATCAGCATTCCTAGTTCTGGGACTTAATTCCCAGAAATACAAATTTTCATTGGCTGCGCTTCAGGGAATTAGACTCCTCTGTGGCTGGGGATATGCCTTTACAAGCACGGTAACAGAAATAGACCAATTCAGAGTTTATAAGGCATCAGGGAACCTTCAAGTTGGGAACAGTACAAAGTTTCTCTTATGTGTCTGTAACTCAAGGTAAGTTAAGCAACACTATTAATGCTCTCCCCTTGGTGATTAGATATGCTAGCTCATTGTAGATAAGGTGTTGGAAGTAGCTCTTCTATGTTAAGTTTGATAAGGGAAGTTATAAAATGCTCCAAAGGCTCTAGAGTATATGCTTAAAGCCTCGTATGTAGTCCAGCACCTTATTCTGGTGCTGTCTGTAAAGCAATGGGCTGTCACCTCCCTCAAGACCACTGCTTGCCTCATTAATACCACTGGAACAAATTATCACTTCACAGCCCAGAAATCTTCTATAGCAGTTGTGGTGATTGATGTAACAAGGCTAAAAAATAATGATGAAATGCATGTTCCAGAAGACAGATTCAAATGGCAGGAGCTTCAAAGGCAATTAAATGTGACACAGAAGGAGTCTTCCTGGAATAAAGTATTTTCAAATAAATGGTAAGATAAGTGTGATAATCTCCTAGTCTCACATTACAAATAAATTAGCTTGATATGAATAAATATTGCTGAAGGCTTAGTATGCATTGAAGTAAAAGTTTAGAAGTAGCCAGCTGAACCATTCACTCACACACACACACACACACACATACACACACACACACACACACAGAGTTTAAGATGGGGCAAAACAGCAATGCTTTTGGGAGTGGCCTATATGCTGATGATAGGGTTTATTTAATTGTAGCCATAGCATTTGTTTGTGTTTCTTTTTTAAATTTAATCTTTATTGTATTTTTTCCAGTGGTCATAGTATTTGAATGACACCTTTTGATATGCTTTAAAGTTTCCTGTTGGTTGTAAAGTAAAGAATCATGACTACAGATGTCAAGTTTAACTGCCATCTTCCAAAGCGAGGCAAATGATTGTTATGATGTATTGATTCTATACCACTAAGTTACTAAGTATGCTGTGGGAGGAACCTGTGTACTTAAGAGAGTGCAGCTGTACCTTAGACAGACACATCAAGGTCGCTGTGAAGGAAATTTAAGACATGTGGAAGTAACTGAAACAGCTGGGTGATGTTAAAGCACTCTTGCATCTGAAGCCTTGGAAAGGTAAACCTCAAACCGTCATTTTGAATCTGTAGGTATTACTCCCTAGTTTTCTTGAAATTTGAACACTGGACATATCAGAGAAATATACAGGGTCAGATGCTGCAAGAGAGATTATTTTTATAGGGATTTTTTAAATTAAAATTTTAATTCTAGGACTGGATTTCCAAAGAGACATTTAAGAATAAGTTTTAAATAGTAATTTTTAAAAATCATGTTGTTTTTGGTAGATATAAAATGATTTGACCTATATTGGATATTTGTTTAGAGTTCTTTCTTTACTAATCTATTCTTAGCCAAACCTGATAAGGTCATTTGTTAATTTCTTGGCATGATCAGAGGCACACATTTATTTAAGGTTGAGCATATTTTGATTTCACTCAGAAGGAATACCTACACATGACTCAATGCAATCAAACCATCATTTACTGTACTTTAATAATCAGTGTGACATTTATTTGTAACAATGACTGGCTTTTTCAGAGGTATGATCAAATGACTCAGAAATTTGTTTCTATTTGTAGAAGCCATCATTAACACTGCTAGTGACCCTGAGGGGGCTGAAGTGCTCTATTGAAATAAAATTTAAAGACCATTTTGACCTAGTTCCTTAAAATAAGTAACACTTTTATGCCAGGACACTGGTTAATAGGTGGACCACAGACAGAAACATTCACCGACTGCCCAAAGAGACTCAGAAGTTAAAGCTGTCTATCATTCACTAGGTCAGACAAAAAGACACATACATGACTTAAGTGACTTATTTTTTTAAGTGGGCTTTAAAAGGTTGCCTTAATCTCTTAAAAACTTTGAGTTTAGACTTGGGAAATTCTGCCTTTTACTTACCTGACCTGCTAACAGGTTAGAAATACTAAAAATACATACTCGTATATCATGGATGGCAGGAAACACATATGTCTAATACAACAGCTGCTTGAAATAGAAAACGCAATAAAATGACTTTGTACTTTTATGACACATTTATAGACTAGTAATAAAGCTCCTTCCTTAATCTCATTCTCTCATCACAGCACCCAAGTGATTTGTGTAATTATTATTTTATCTATCTGTTTAAACAATGGAAAAGCAAGATGAACCTAATGACCCAACATTCATTTTATTGGAGTCATTCTTCAACTACATGCGTACTCTTAATCATTTCAGAAAACACTGATTTTTAAAAAGTTTTATTAAAAAGGCATGTCACTAAATCCTCATATCTTAATATTTTAAGAAAGCAAATATATTTCCACGTGCTGAGTGCCCGCCCTGGACCAAATACTGTCATATATGTAAACTTATTTAACAGCAACTTCTCAACAACATTGTGCCATAATTATTTTTATTCCTCTTTTCATGGGGGAAGAAACCCAACCTCAGAAATGTTAAGTAGCTTCTTCAATGTCACACCAACTACTTAGTGGCAGAGCCAATATTCAAATGTACATCTGTCTGGTTCTAACTACTACATTACATAGCTTTTAAAAAAATGCAAAGAATCTGTTTGATAATAATGGCTAAATAGAAATATGTTGGAATAAACGTGTGTAATGGAGATCATCATTGTAAAACTAGGCTTTCGTTTATTAACTTGCTTTGTCCAAGACACTGGGATAAATTAAATGCCAGAGTGATAACAGAATGTACAGAATTGTGTGTATTATGTTAATGCTGTTTTATAAGTTATAGTAATGATTGATGCCTAGGAATAGTATGCATTATTTCAGGGATAAAATAAGGTTAAGTAAAGTTATTTGCATCCACATATTCATAAAATTATGGTTTTTAAAGGTGAAATTTATTTTCTACAACCTTGTTTATAAAATAAGCCAAGCACAACTATAAATGATAATGCTTTAGTTTTGAACTATCTGTTGTTCATTGTGAGGACCTCACAATATTCTGGTGCAAGTTACTCTTTAAAAGAGGGCTTAAATTAAATATATTCAGTTGTATAATATACTTTTGGCTTTAGGTTGTAATATAATCAATTATTTCATTGTGATTTAATATTGACACATTTCTGCTGGAGAAAAATGCCAATTACTATGGAAAACAGTTATATCATTCTACATGTGTAGAAGTCTTGCATTCTTGTTATTTTTTCTGCTAATCATTTATGAACATTTAAAGCCTTTTATTGTTTTTCACTTTCAATTCAAATGACACTTTTTTTTGCAGAATTACAGGAAAAATAAGTTAAACCTACAAATGACTGTGTTAGTTATTAGAAATAGTAACTTTTTCAGAAAGTACAGAAAAATAAGTTTCTATTTCTTCACCAGTGAGTCAGTGCTAAGCGCCTATGCCAACCCATTAAGTCCATATGACGTTGTAGCTCTGTAACCTCTCGCAGCCCATAACTTTCTTATCTAGAAAATGGAATAGTAACTGCTTCTCTGGGGTGCCATGATAATTACATAATACCTTGTATGAAAAGAATAATGAGCAGCACCTGGCAATAAGTAGCTATCAAATTACTATTGAATAATTTCATATTTGTGCATATAATTCAGCATTTTTGAAATATGATTTAAGAACACCTTATAATCTGATACAGAAATTGATTTTAAAAATAAGTGAAATCTCTCCCTAGTTGGTATTGCTCAGTTAGTTGGAACATTGTCCCATGAACCAAATGGTTGTGGGTTCACTTTCTGGTTAGGACACATGCTTGGGTTGAGGATTTAGTTCCCTGTCAGGGTGCATGCAAGAGGAAACTGACCAATGTTTCTCTCCCTCCCTCCTTTTCCCTCCCTCTAAAATCCATAAGCATGTCTTCGGGTGAGGATTAAAAAAAGTGAGATCTCAATTATCATGTACCTGTTTATCAGATCCGTTTGATAGCTCCCTCAGCATTGATTAAAACAATATAGATCTCTCTAGAGCATGTCTCCTTTGCCACATCTTACCTTCAGTGTTTCACTAGCTTCTTCTCAAAGCAGAGCAGTTTGATGTGGCTGTTTGACGTGACTGTTTTGATAGAAGCATATTGGCATAACTACAAATAATTTTATCAAATATAAAATCACTGTTATTTTTTTACTTCCAAAGATTGTATATCAGACATTTTTGGACCTAGTTTTTTCTGTCTCTGTCTCCCAGACTGCATGGTTATGTTTCTTCCTACTTTATCATACTTGAATTGTTCGGTTTTCCTTTTTCATTAAAATATATTTGTTTGGTAGTTATGAAAGCAAAACTATTTTTAAAATGCATACAATTGAGTTAGCATCCAAGTGAGGGGTGGTTTTTATCCTCCAAAACTATTGTTATAAGAGTATTACGTCATAATTTATGTGTGTCGCTGTGGAAATTGTTAGAGGACTTACTATCCTAACTTATCCCCAGTGTCTTATAGGATTAGCAAAATCAAGAAAGCTACCCAAAACAAGTAACCACTTAAAAAATATTCCTACTGGAAAACAGAATGAATTTCACAATTACAATGCTAAATGTGTATTTCACTAGAGATCAAACAAGTATGAACATTGTAGCTTTAAGAGATTAGATCATTTGAAATGGTGACCATTTAACAAACAAAATGAATTATGACCGATACCCCTTTTTGGAAAAAAAAAACATGTATGATAAGCATGTGCGGCTCTTAGTTTTATACTGTATGAATGCTAGGTGGTGCCTAACCCCTACCTCATCCTTCACCCCATTTCTGAGCTTCTTCACATCTGGTACTCTCCTGGCATGTAGATCAGGTATGGGGTGAGGCTGGAAGATAGGATAAAGATGATTGCTTCAAATACTGCTTGATTTAAAGTAACCAGAATATTTAATATTTTTTTGTTATTTAAATCTTGTCACATTATCAAAATACTAGGTACTCTCTTCCTTTTATTTCCATATTATTTCTCTTCTCTCTACCAAAATATCATGTGGTAGATAGTTGTGTTGCAGGTCAGGGTTTTATGTTTGTATGTGTGTATATTGGTGGGTATGGGTGGGGTGGAGAATGAGGTATGCAACTAGTATAAGAGGTTGGGCATTATTTTATCTTTTTTCCATTTTGATTCCCTGCTTTTATGTCATAAAACACGTGAAAGTTGTATGATATTGCTAAATAATAAAGAATATTAAAATGGCCTTCAAACTAAAAATTAATTCCTACTTAGAGATTAATTCCTACTTAGAGATAATGTCTTGGAAAATGTAGGGGGAAGGCTAGAACATCTGCAAAATGTACAGCTTACTCATGCTATTATGGGAAAGGTGTGATAGATTTGGAGGGGTAATTGCATAAAAAAAGAGGCCTTATTTTTGCAAGCAACCTGCCTGACTATAGTTATATAGAAATAGACAAAAATTTAAGTTAGTAGAAAACACCAATGTGGAACAAGCTAGTGATCTCCTTTATAAGGCCATGTTGGTCATGGCTTATCCCATTCAACAGGCAGATGTTAAGATAGTGTTAGTAATTATGTACTTGTTGAACACCGATGAGCAATGTGTTTTTTATAATGTAATGGATGCAGAGTTTTTGAAATAACTATACAATTATTTTGGAAGGTTTTATTTATTTACTTTTACAGAGAGGGGAAGGGAGGGAGAAAGAGAGGGAGAGAAACATCAGTCTGTTGCCTTTAGCCCTCCCCCAACCATGGACCTGGCCTGCAACCTGGGCATGTACCCTGACTGGGAATCAAACTGGTGACCCCTCAGTTTGCAAGATGATGCCTGACCCACTGAGCCACACCAGCTATGGCCAGACAATTGAATTCCTGCCTTTACATGTCTTTTAGTCTATGTGGGAACCATACAACATGCTGACATACAACGGGTTGTAAACAATAGTTTTTTTAAAGATTTTATTTATTTATTTTTGGGCATAGGGGAAGGGAAAGAAAGACAGGGAGGGAAACATCAATGTGTGGTTGCCTCTCACACACCCCTGACCCACAACCCAGGCATGTGCCCTGACTGGAAATTGAACAGGCGACCCTTTGGTTCACAGTCTGGCACTCAGTCCACTGAACCACACCAACCAGGGCAATGAACAGTTTTTAAAAGAATACTTAAACAGATACTTAAATATTGTTAGTGCATAGGACTGACATAGTCTGGGTTAATCCAGAAAAGGTCTCTGAACCAAGTAAACTTTAAGATAAAATTTTGAGGAAAGGGTTTTATTACTCAGTCTTATTTTTGAATCAGAGTTATTTTAAAGACTGTTCAAGGAATCCTGCAATTTATACTATTTTCTAAACCTAGAGAGGAAGAGTGCTGTCATAAGAAAAATTTTGTGAAGAAAGACTGATAGTGTCTTTGGTTGGGTTTAGTACATGCTGATTTTATGGTAGCAATATGTCATCAATGGTACTATAAAGATATTGCAAACCACCCACACAATTAGAAAATAGCAACCATTCATTGCCATTTTGATTATCTTCCTTTTTTAGGATATTTACAGCTTATAAAATAGGATAACCTGATTAAATTTAGTCCCTTGAATCACAAGGAATTCTAGATTATTTCCTTTTTAATTCTGGGAGAACTTAAGCCATCTGTTGCCTTGAAGCAGAGAGATTTAGTAATCAGGCGCAGCAGTAAGAAGATATTTGTCTAGGGATGCTATTAATTAACAAACTTGGAAAGCATTCTGAATGTCTTACCTTAAAGTCAAGGCACTCCTCACAAATACATTGGACATTTAGATGAGCAAAACCTGTCTTGGGTCAGATTCAGTATTGTTAACTGTATTGACTTTACTATACATTAGATCTCCAGAATTTCCTCATCTTGCATAACTGAGCCTTTGTACTTCCTTCCCCCAATCCCTGGTGACTACCGCTATACTCTCCATTTCTATGAGTTTGACTATTTCAGATTCTACTTACAAGTGAGATTATACATTATTTGTCTTTCTGTGTGTGGCTTATTTCACTTCACTGGAGGTCCTCCAGGTTCATCCATGTTGTTGTAAATGGCAGGATATTTTTTGAGGCAGAAATACATATATGACATTTTCTCTAATTTTCATCCATTAATATACATTCCATATATTGGAATAGCATGAACAATGGTGCAGTGAACATGAGTGCACAGATATCTTTTTAAGATCCTAGTATTTTCCCTTTGAATATTTATCTAGAAATGAAATTGCTGGATCATTAGGTTGTTCTATTTTTAATATTTTGAGGAACCTCCATACTTTTTCCCATAATGGCTATACCAATTTACATTTCCAAGAATGCACAGGGTTCTCCTTTCTCCACATCCTTTCGAATACTTGTTATCTCTAAAACAGGTATGAGATGATATATCATTGTGGTTTTGATTTGTCTTTCTCTGATGATTAGTGATGCTGAGCACTGTTTATATACCTTTTGGTTGTTTGTGTATTTTTTTTTGAGAAATGTTCATATTCAGGTCCTTTCCCCGCTTTTTAGTTGGATATCTTTTTTCTGGCTATTGAGTATATGAGTTCCTTATACATTTGGGATACTAACCCCTCATCAGATAGATGTTTGCAATTTCCCCCCATTTCATACATTGCCTTTTCAATTTGTTGAGTTTCTGTTTTTAAGTACCTCCAAGGTTCATAGGTAAGTCAAGAATGTCCAATGTAGACTTCGACATCAAGCACACCCCTGTTTCAATCCCAACTCTTCCATTTACTACTACCTTTTTACTTTTGTAATTTACTTAATCCCTTTAAATCATTGCTTCCTCAATTCAGAGTTAATGATAGTACTTTATGGATATGGTTATTGCTAGAATTGAATGAGATAATATATGTAAAATGCTTTTACAACAGTGGCTGCCACTTAGAAGGTTCCCATAAATGTTAAGCCCTTTCTTTTTCTCTTCTGTCCCCCTAAGAATTAGCTTTATTCTTTTACATTTTTTATTTTTTAATTTTATTTATTTATTTTTAGAGAGAGGGGAAGGGAGGGAGAAAGAGAGGGAAAAAATATCAATGTGTGGTTGCCTCTCACATTGCCCCCACTGGCAACCTGGGCCACAACCCAGGCATGTGCCCTGACTGGGAATCGAACCAGCAGCCCTTTGGTTCACAGCCCAAGCTCAATCCACTGAGCTACACCAGCCAGGGCTTTATTCTTCAATAGACTTCTACAAAACCTGCCCTTTCCCAGTTGAAACTATCCTATAAACTGCAGCTATAGTAGGAATCTCCTAAAAATACTTTTTAGATCACACTGTGCCTTGCTAAACAGTCTCCAATATCGCCCTATTGTCTTCTGGATAATATTTAAACTTCTAAGCCCAATATACAAGCTTCCCATAATCTGAGTCCAGCTATTCCCTCCCTACCACTCTACATGAACATTTCACTCAGGCTTAATTAGTAGACAACAGTGTTTCTCCAATAGGTTGGAGGGCTTGCTTCTTCAGGATAAGGCAGTTTGGTGTTATGGGGATAGCTGGTGGTATGATAGTGAAGGTACTGGTACAATTTGTGATCGGGTAGGGCAGGATCCAAGAAAAAAAATGTTCTCTTTATTATACCCCCATGAAAATATTCTTCCATGTAATATGCCCAGATTCTGTTAGTCAGGAATTTCTGAGACCAATCACTGAGCACTAACTTTGTGCATGATATTAACCTAGGAATGAAGGCTTTGGTGATCTTCTCCTTAGTGAGTTCATCAGAAGTAGAGGAAGACAGACATACAAATGGTTTAAAACTGATAATATGATATGATACTGCCTTCCTAGGTGTACATGCATGTGTGTGGGCATATGTGTGTATGGGTGTGTTCTATAGAAATAGAGGCAAGTGTGACAAATTTATGTAGGACATCATTCTCTAAGAAGATAACATCTGAGTGTGAATTAGGTATGTGAAATTTTAAGTGAATGAGAGCACTGAGTAATGGTAAGACAAGGGAAGTCATTTGGGAAAGAGGAAATTGAAGATGCAGAGATAGAGGTGAAAGGGTTTGTGTTCAGGGAATCACACAATGTCTAATGAAGCTTCAGTATAGGAAGAGAGTGGGGATGGAGTGGAAAATACTGAGAAATGTGGCTCTGAATGTATATTGGGGTCAGTTTGTGGATTATATTATGACATTTATAATTTATTGAGCACTTACTATGTGCTAAGCACTGTGTAAAGTGCTGTATACGTATGGCCCTTTTCAAAGATTTCTATCAACCATATGAAAATGAGTGGATATTATGTCATGTAATTGCTCAAGGTCACCAACTGGAAATGACAGGGCCAAGACTAAAACCCAGGTGTATATGACCACAGAGTCCATGAATATGCGTGAATTAAGGTAGTGACTGTAGCGGTGTGGCCATAGAGCAGAGGGAGTAGGTTATGAGGCATCCTTTGAGCTAGAAAAATAGTGTTAATGTGGCTTCATTACTGATTTGATTTTGAGGGATAAAGTAGAGTGAGGCATGGAGGAACACTCTTAAGTTTTCTAGCTCTGGAGATATGGTTTTGGAGATATGGTACGTCCATTATCAGAGATGGGGAATTTAGAAGGGAAAAGAGTGGGGAGAGTATTAATGTATTTGGATTTGAATGTTTCATAAACTTCAAGATCTTCCAGTAGCCTGAAGGTAGTCACTAGACCATTCTTAAATGCAGGTTCAGAAGTCTGGAGTGAACATACAGATCTAGAAACATCAGCATATTGGCAATAATAGGAGGTTTAATAAGAGATAAAATTACTTAGGGAGAATGTGTAAAGGTAAAAGAGAAGAGCACCAAAGGTGGAATGTTCCTTCCTTTCCATTTTTTCATTATTTTCTTTGCTAAATAGAATAAGCTTCCTAGGAATAAGTTTCCAGTTTTCTATTTTTTTTAAACTTTTCCAATATTTATGGGGTTATCAGCTACTTGAGGACAAACAGTCCTCTGAGTTTCTACAAGCTCACTGACATTTAGCGGAGAGTCTTAGGCATAGTGTGAATTCATTATATTGGAATTTCCTGGAGAATGGGATGTGTTAGGGATGGGACTCCGAGAAACCATTAATGAAGGGCTTGGACTGTCAGCTAAGAGTCAGGGTAACCCCTGTGCATCTGGAGCAATGGAGGCAAGGAGAACGTGTCTACTGCTCCAGTCTTCCCAAGGGTTGGGCTATTACCCTCCTTTAAAGGTAGAAATATAGTCATGTAACAAAGTGTAAATTTTGTGTTTTATTAAGTACCGACTTTTTCAGACTGTAAGATGCACTGGACCATAAGACGCACCTAGGTTTTAGAGGAGGAAAATAGGAAAAAATAATTTTGAAGCAAAAAATGTGGTAAAATATTTAATAACATAAATAATACAGGCTGCCACCCCACCCCCAGCGAGCCAGATAAGCTACATTTGGACTATAAGATACACCCCCTTTCCCCCCCAAATTTGTGGGGGAAAGGTATGTCTTAGAGTTAAAAAAATACGGTAATTATTCTCAGGCTTGGAGCTGGATAGAATTTAGAAGTCTTTGAATTTGAGTTCTCACTTTCTGAGGAAAACTTCTGATTTGTAGTAAATAACAACTGGATTTTTCTTTGCTTTAAAGTTTAGGATTAATATTTTAACTGTGCCTCACAATGCAACTGTTTAAATGAACCATTCACTGATTATTCTGAGATTTCAAAAGATATAGGGCACCAAATAAAAGCTAAGTATTGTTACTTCATTGTTGCTAAGAGACAAAATCAATACTCGATTACTCTGTATTAATATATCCAGCCATGCAAATCTTTAACCTCAGATTAACTAACTGTAGGACTGTGACCCAACCTACAACAGTAACATTTAGAAATAGAGAATTAACTGATGCAGAGCCCATTTGTAAAGTATGGAGTTACACTGATTCTCCAGCTAGTTTTCTGATTGTCATTCTGTCTAAAGTAGCTGTAGAATCATGGCAAACAGAATTTGAACTCATTGGCATTTCTGTGATCCTTCCTCGACCACCCATTGTATAGTACAGTTTACAAATGAAATCTTCTTATGCCTGGTGGTATTTTACATTACAATAAAGGTTGTTTCCTCTGTTAACATTCCAAATAGTTTTACAAATTGCCATTTATCATAACCCTAAATATTCATAATCATTAAACATTTAACAATTATGCATTGAGTAATTGCCCCGTGTCAGCTAGCATAGCAGTACACTAGGTACTGGAGATGTTGTGATGAACAAAACTGTCAAGGATCCTTTTTGTACACTCTGATAGGAGAGGCAGATAATATATGAACAAAGGTGTATGTAAACTTGGTAATTTCTGATAGTGATTAGTGCCATGTAGATAGAAACAGGGTAATGGAGATAGGGTGATTAGGTGGCAGTGGTAGTGTATGTTCAGAACATTGTCATCAGAGAAGGCTTCCCTGAGGAGGTGACATTTGAGTTGAACACTGAGTGATAGGAAGGACTTGGCCAAGCAATGATATGGGAGGAAAGGGTCCCAGACAGAAGGAACATCAGGTGCAAGGACTCTAAGCTGGGCATGAGTTGGCAAGTCTAAAGCCTATAAAGATCAGTGTGGATGGAGTGGAGTGATGGGGAGGGGGGAATATATGAAATGTGATTAGGGAAGCAGGCAGAGTCTGGATCACTCAGGGCCTCATGGGTCATAATGCCCAGTTTGGATTTGATTCCAAGGAGAGTAAGAATTCCCTGTTGGGTTTACCACTCCACCTTCTAAAATTTGCCTTAGTTTCACTGTTTCCTTGCTGCCTACTTCTTCCCAAAGTGACTGGTGCCTGGTTTTCACTGTCCCAGAGAACCGATTAGATCTCTGGTGCTTTCCATTCTGAACCATCCATTCTGTGCTGTCACTGCCCTCCCCAATTTCACCTCTCCCTTCGATGCTCTGAGTGGGAACTCGTCATTGCTCTCAGCAGAGGGGCTTGCCTAGGATTTGGGGCCCAGGTCAGAAAAGGACTCCACCTGAAAGGAAAGGCAACATGAATCTTCCTGGAGGAGACATGTACACTTTCTTGCAGCAGCTCCCCTATAACAGCTGCCTGGAAATGCAGCTAATACGGTGGGGGTGTGCCTGAATGCCAGATGGGGAAATATGCCCAGGAAGGCGTCCATGGTAGAGAGAATTCATGAGAGAGCCCCCACAGTACCACTAATTTCAACATGCACCTCATGAGGAGATGTCAGGATGGTGAAAGCTTTTCATGTCTGATGAGGAGTTTTGAAGAGGTGAATTAGATATGTTGGATTTCTCCATGTGTTCAAGAGACAGAGCCTGTGTGGAGGCTTAGAGCACGTAGAAATGTGGTCTCTGTAGAGCAGTGTGGATGTTTTGAATTCTGCCAGAGTGGGGGTAATATGGCCTACAGAACTCTCTAGTTTCCCTTTCTCAGATTCTCTGTGCACCAAACTGCCTTCTTATTGTGAAAAAAAAGTACTATGTTTGTACTTTGCTCACAAGTATTGCCACATATGCAACCTCATTTAGTCATCAAACCAACCCTACAAGGTAGGTTTCATTCTATGTCAAAAATCTGGAAACTAAGGTCTATCGAAAATGCCCCCAGGAAAATATCAATCTTCACATAAAATGTAGGGAGATGAATAAATGTGGTGCATATCTTGGAAATAGAGCCAACAGGATTTTCTTATGGATTAGATACAGAAGATGAATAATACAGCTTTTTGTTATTGCTACATACAGGGAAATTGAATTATTAAATAGTTAAGATTAGTCTATAGTTGTTGCTAGAAAGCAGCTGTTAATTATTCCAACACATTGTTGTGTTTGGGTTTCTGACAACTAAAATAAAAACTTTTAGAAGGACTTTTCCTTTTCTTTATTTTTTCTTTTCAGTTATTTCATCAATGAAGTAGTTTCAGATTAAGTCATCCAGTTGTGAATATTCTGTTTGTTGATATTAAGTACTCTGTTTATTAATGTAAAATTCTGGTTTTTATTTTTTTAAAGATTTTATTTATTTATTTTTAAAAAGGGGAAAAGGGAGGAGAAAGAGAGGGAGAGAAATATCAGTGTGTGGTTGCCTTTCACACTCCCCCTACTGGGGACCTGGCCTGCAACCCAGGCATGTCCCTGACTGGGAATCAAACCAGCAAACCTGTGGTTTCCAGGATGGTACTCAATCCATTGACCCACACCAGCCAGGGCTAATAATGTAAATGTTCCTTTTTTAATGTGAGGAAATTGGATGTTTGCTTTAGTGGGTCAAGAGATGTGGCTGGGGATGGAGGGAGTTGGACCTTCGAAATGGGAGAAGATGTTCTTACTAATGAAGAGTAGACAGCAGGGATACAGTGACAGATGGAGTCCAAGGAAGTCTGGACTTTTGTGAAGGACATTTGACAGTGTCTTTAATGGCAGGATGGAGTTAGAGGTACATCTTGGCTTCCCTAGGCTTTTGTAGTCAGTGATCTGCTGCATATATCACTTTCCTTTCACAGAGTTGTTGGTCTTAAGAAAAAGTTTTGGAAGTAACTAGGAAAGAGAAATTGAACTCAGATTCATAGACTCCCCACAATGTGCCAGGAACTATGGCAAGGTTTTTCTGAATGTTATCTCATCAACCTTCCACAAAAATATGGGAAGTAGTAGCTTTTAATAGATAATAATATGCCACTGATCCTTAAAGAGGTTAAATAACTTGTTCAGGGCACAATGCTGGTAAGTGGCAGATTTAAGATTCAAACCCAGGTGACTCCACAGTGTAATGTCTCTTTGTACTGCATCCCTTGTGGTGACATGAATGAACTGCCTTGATTATCAAAACTGTATTTTTAAATGTGTATCAAAACCAAGCTTTGGACTGCAGTTGTCTTTTTTAAAAGTACATTTTATTGATTATGCTATTACAGTTTTCCCAATTTTTCCCCCTTTATCCCCCCTCCACCCGCACCTGCTAACCCTCCAGCGTTCCCCCACTTAGTTCACATCCATGGGTTGTACATATAAGTTCCATGACTTCTGTGTTTCCTCTACCATTTTGACCTCTGCTTGTCTATTTAATGCCTACCAATTATGTTTCTTCTTCCCTGTACCTCCCCCCCACTCCTCCCCTCTCCCTCCCCACTAAAAACCCTCCATGTGATGTCCATTTCTCTGATACTCTTTCTGTTCTAGTGGTTTGCTTAGTTTTTGTTGTCATTGTTTTTCTTTTCTTTTAGGTTCGTTTGTTGATAATTGTGAGTTTGTTGTCATTTTACTGTTCATATTTTTGATCTTCCTTTCCTTAGATAAATCCCTTTAACATTTCATGTAATAAGGGCTTGGTGATGGTGAACTCCTTTAACTTGACCTTATCTGGGAAGCACTTTATCTGCCCTTCCATTCTAAATGATAGTTTTACTGGATGGAGTCATCTTGGATGAAGGTCCTTGCCTTTCATGACTTGGAATACTTCTTTCCAGCCCCTTCTTGCCTGTAAGGTTTCTTTGGAGAAATCAGCTTATGGGCACTCCTTTGTGGGTAACTCTTTCCTTTCCTCTTGAAGCTTTTAAGATTCTCTCTTTGTCTTTAATCTTGGGTAATGTAATCTTGGGTAACTTGATATTGGTGTGCTCCTCCTTGGGTCCAACTTCTTTGGGAATCTCTGGACTTTCTGGACTTCCTGAAAGTCTATTTCCTTCACCAGACTGGGGAAGTTAGCCATCATTATTTTTTTTCAAATAAGTTTTCAATTTCTTGCTGTTGTTCTTCTCCTTCTGGCACTCCTATAATATGGTTGTTGGAATGTCTCAGGTTGTCCCAGAGGTTTGTAAGACTCTCTTCACTTTTCTGAATTCTTGTTTCTTCATTTTTTCCCCATTGGATATTTACTTTTTCCTTTTGTTCCAAATTGTTGATTTGAATCCTGGTTTCCTTCCTGTCACTGTTGGTTCCTGAATATTTTGCTTTATTTGATTTTAGGTATTTTTTTTTCATTTTTCGACCAAGCTTAATCAGTTCTGTGAGCATTTTTATTACCAGGGCTTTGAACTCTCCATCATATAGGTTGGCTGTATCCTCTTTGCTTAGCCCTCTTTCTGAGGTTTTGCTCTGTCCTTTCATTTGGGCCACATTTCTTTGCTCGGGGGCCCCTGTTAATTTGTAAAGGGGAGGGGCAACCTTCTTTGCTGCGCTGCCATGCTCCTGTGGGGGGAGGGGCTAGAGAGGGAACAGTGTAGTTTGCCTGCTCAGCTCTAGCACACTTTTGAATGAATTCCCATGTGAGACTGGGAGTTTCTCCTACCGCAGCAACTGCCTGGTCCACAGCCATCTCTGAGTCTCAGTTCCCCCTTAAGTCAGCCCCACAGCACCACCTGCTGCCTGGCTGCAGCTAGCCCTGCCCGCATCGTCCGACAGCTTGCATGGTTTCTCTCCATCCACCGCTTTACCAGTCTGGTTGTTCTGACTAATTTTTTTCTTTAATTCCTTGGTTGTTAGAGTTCCATGCAGTTTGATTTTCTGGCACTTCTGGCTGTTTATTGATTTTAGCTTTGTTGCTATTCTCTTTTTGGTTGTGTGAGGAAGCAAAGGGTTTCTACCTATGCCTCCATTTTGGCCGGAACCCAGTTGTCTTCATATTACATTAAGCAAGGAAGATTCACCTACATCATTCTGGAAATCACATGAATGCATTGTGGATAGATGCTTTATGGAACCACTTTATGTGATACTTCATTTTGTTGTCAGGTTTAGGCAAAGAATCCCCCTTAATATCACAGTTTTTGGCTATTTGATTGGCTTCTTCTTGGGATTGTCAAAATCTATAAAGGTTTATATTGAAAACAGAGTCCTGGAAATATGAAAAATTACATGATGGTCCAAAGAGAATGTCAAATACCAGTCAGCATGGGAAGTAAGGCACCTGATTATGTACTGAGACCTACATATATTAATATTAAGACCTGTAGTGTTAGCTCCTAATGAGAACAAAATGGGACCAGATGTGTTTACAGCCTTCATGGTGAATTTATAATATTTAAACCAAATTAACTTAGGGTGCCATTTTACAATATCTGTGTCAAAAAGAAAACTACTAGACCTGGGAGAATCTAAAAAAAAAGCCAGTAAGAGCTGAAAAGGGAAATCTGTCTCACTGGATTAAAATAAATAAGAGTATATAAATCCAAAACACACCTAGCATTTGCGTTATAGTTGTAAAAATTTTTGATTACAAAGGAAAGTATATTGGCAGTGTTAAGTTGGCAACCTCAATGAGAATAATTTGAGAGTCAATATGTGAGATTTTAAAATCATTTCAGATTACAATTATTGTCATCATGGGTATTTGTTAGTTTGTTTCTTATACTTGAGCAAAATTTTCCTCAGTGTTTTGGCTTAAGTTTCCATCTCCAGGACCCAATCTTGCAAGATCACCTCTCACCCTTTTCTCTTGGTGACTGGGCACTGAGATGGGACATTATGTACTTGATCTGACAACTTAATAAGATGTAATAAGACCTGAAATAGGGGCAGTGCTCTCTCAACTGAGAAGGTCCAGATAGCAACAGAATCTTTTCAAGGGTATGTCTAACTAAATTCCCTTTAAGACTTCCCTTTAAAGCATTAAATGTCTTTTCCTGTTTTAAACTAGATTGTGATCAGTTGGAATATTGGTGAAGAACAGGTCATTAGCAAAAACTCCAATGAAGGCAATTGGCTTTGGGTTTGATTTTCCTGTTTTTGCGGTTAGCTTAGCACCAGATGGTGCCCTAGTGAGTTCTGTATAAATAATACAATCATAAGGTTGAGTGATTCTCTACCAGTCACAGACTCAAGCAGAAAATAGCACTTGTCTTTCCATATAAGCCCATGTAGATTATCTTATTGCTGAATTGTTCTTATGTAGCTCGAACCCTTAAATTGTTATGGTTGGTGTTTTTTTCCCCCATTTCTTTATTGGGTTAGCAAGCAGTCAAATCCTCACTGTGACCCAGAGGGAAGGGGTACAGATCTGAGAATCTTTAGCTGATACATCCATCTACTGCCAAGAGGAAGAGAGGCAAAGAAGCAAAAATCTCTACATTCCCTCTCATTCCTGAAAGGGAGGGAAGAGCAGCCCCAACACTCCCTTGACAGTTGGTGCACATTAGGGGGTGATGGAACTGGCTTTGCTTACACAAGCACTGTGGCAAACCCTTACAGGCTTTCAAGGTCCATCCAGCTCAAGTGCCAACTGCAGCCCATGATGCTCAGTGATCTTTCCCTTTTATTGGTTCATATGACAGTTATCTTTTGCACCTCAAGATCTAGCTCTTTATTATGTACTGTTTGGTATTATACTTTCCCTGTGCTGCTCACTGTGAATGTTCCTACAGGATTCTGTCACTGAAATCTGTTTTCTTATAACCTGAAGTGCTTAACACAAAATTGGACATTTAATACCTGTTGTTGACCCAATAACACACATGTGGCGTGCAGCTCCCACACATTGGGGCATAGTTTCAATGGCCCCATTCAATGAACAGAGTTCATCCATGGTGACTCAAAGAATTTTATTTTTTTAAAGATTTTATGTTATATTTTTAGAGAGACAGGAAAGAGAGAAAGAAAGGGAGAGAAACATCAATGTGAGAGAGAAACATCAATCGATTGCCTCTCATATGTGTCCTGACTAGGGTCTGAACCCGCAACCCAGGCATGTGCTCCAACCAGGAATTGAACCTGCCACCTTTTGTTTTGCGGAACAATGCCTAACCAACTGAGTCAGACTGGTCAGGGCAAAGGATTTTAGTTCCTTAACAGTGATGGAGAAAAAAAGAGAGACCTCCCCTGCTCTTCTGTTTGTCTTTACTGTCCTAAGGATTTGACCCATATAGTAGCAAACTGCAGAAAAGGTGATATGGCATATTGGGGAGAAACAGGCAGAATCACCAGGAATCTTTCTTCTTTTGAAAGCTGCCTGTATTTTTACTTTGGATTAACAAATAATTATGTAATGTGTCCAGCCTTCACATACACCTACAATAAAATTGACCTACTCAAATGTCTTTCTGAGTGAGCTTGGGGCACCATTTCCAAGTGATTGTTACTTTTTACATATTAGATGTTTGGGGTGACCTCAAAAATGTCACTTAGCTATTCAGATAATTTATTAATTACATGTAGATCATTCATTTCACATATTTCTTTTAAAAAAGATTTTATGTATTTATTTTTAGAGAAAATGGAAAGGAGGGAGAAAGAGAGGGAGAGAAACATCAATATGTGGTTGCCTCTCATGTTGTCCCCTACTGGGGACCTGGCCTGCAACCCAGGCATGTGCCCTGACTGGGAATTGAACCAGCGACTCTTTGCTTCACAGGCCCGTGCTCAATCCACTGAGCTACATCAGCCAGGACCATTTCACATATTTCCCTAAATATTTTATGGTCTGCTGCAGGGTTCTCCAAGTTTGTCCTGTGGAATATTAGTATTCCATGAAATACAAATAGATGCTTCTTGGAAAAAAATCATCTATTTGGTAGTTTGGAGAAGGGTTGCATACTCTATTTGCCTCCTGGGACATCACATAGCATATTAAAGACTCCAAGGAGCCCTGCAGGAAAAAAAGATCTGTTTAATTTGTTTAACTTGGCATTGAGCAAACATATCTGACCTTAGGTAGAGAAATAATATTTAGTGAATATTGTGTGTCAGGTATACATTAGCTTATGGAAGTTGCACAATAAGGCTCTAAATTAGGTATTATTATCTATAGTTAATGATGGGCAACTTAGGTTCTGCTTAATTTACTTATTTTTATTCTCACCCAAGGATATGCTTATTGGTTTTTTGTAAGAGGGAGGAGAAAGGAGGGAGAGAGAAAGGGAGAGGAACATCAGTCAGTTGCCTCTTGTAGGTATCACAACTGGGGAGTGAACCCGCCCGCAACCTAGGCCTGTGTCATGATTGGGAATCAATTGTATGATCTTTTGGTTTACAGGATAGGATGATGCTCCAACCAACTGAGCCACACCAGTCAGGGCAGTTCTGCTTTGTTAAAGCATTTGCTCCGGGCCATACAATGACAGGTTCTTGTATAGTGAGTTCTCATGTTGACTCTGCCACCAATTAGCTATGTAGTACCATTTTGGACAAATCAATTTTGTCTAAATTTCCTCCTCTAACAATCACACTAAAGTAATAATGTGGTTTGAAAATGGAAGGAGTTGTATGTATATTACCATATTTTGGTTTGAAACAGTGCTACATAAGTATCATTTGTGCTTTACAAAAATAGGGGGAGAAGGAAGAGAGCAACAAACAGCTAGTCTCAGAAACCATGTTCACTCATAACATGTAATGCTAAGTGCTACACTTTTAACAGAGACAATGAACCAAAAAAAATAATAGTTGTAGCTGCCCTGAATGCTCATCAGCACACGTACATTTTCATTTGTGAGCACTATGTATTTTTGATAGTCAGACCCTCTGTCTCATGGATTGATCAAATTGGGTAGTACAGCATTAATGCACCCAGTGGTACTGTTGTAAAATGTTAAGACTAGAAATATATTATGCCTGGATACTGGTTCTTTGATCCTTAACTGCAAATTTTCTTGCTTCTATGTCTTTAAGCCAAAAGCTAAGCTTCTTTCAACTTAGGTATGTATCATTCATTAAGCAGGCATTATATAGATCACTTGTGGCTCTGCCTCATGCCACCAATCCCATCATATTGTACTTGATTCTTTGGGCTCCGTCATCTCAACTTATCAAATTCACCATATGAAGTAAACCCATTTGTACTTAGCCCCTTGCAAGCATAATTTTGAGCAATTTTGATACAGATATACCCCCCTAAGTTTTGAGAGTCTTTATATAATTGTTCTACCTGTAAAGTCTCCAGATAAATATATAACCTACTATATAATACATAGTCCAGTTTTCCCTAGATTTATTCTGTATACTGACCTGAATGTGGTGACAGGTTTATGACAAAGGGAAAGAGGACTGCTAATTAGATGTCTACATGCCAAATTGGAAACTGATTTCCTTGTTACCTAAGTTGAACTGAATCCCATTTTCAATCTAGAAGTAATTATCAAGGCAGTGCACAACTGAACGGAGGCAGACTACATTTTGCATTCTGCATCCCTGAATTATCATTAGCTGATATCATAAATATTGATATATAGTATAATTCTCCACCAAGTTTATTAAAAGAATTATTTAGAAGTCCATAGTGGGTTTATTATCCAGGGTTCTAACATTCTCAGAAGTGTGATGAGTGTTTTTGTGGTTTTCCTAGATTTTGTATTTATGAGTTGTTTATGGCTCTGACATTATTTTATGTCAGAATTCATTAACCTTTAAAAAGTTTCTGATATGGTTAGGAACTATTGTCACTTCTGGTTTCTAGACACACAGAATGCATCCTAAAAAAGAGAAAATGGAACTGATAGCATTCAGACTCACTGGAATCTGCTTTCTTTGGCCACTTGGTCTCTGAGGTGTATTACTGGGTGTACTGGAGAGGGCAGAACTGCCTTTGCTGTGATGACATTCCAGTTCCTTCAGTAAGAGCCCCAAATTACAAGCTCTATTCTTCGATAACTAATTTTGAAAGGTGTTCATCTGTATCCTTGCCATAAAGAATAGAAGAGAAATAATGACACTATTTAAAGAAAGGTTTCAATATATAACAAAGGGTAATTGCTGTGGAATCTGTGCATAGCCCAAGTGAGTTCATAACCATTTCCCTAAAGGCAACTCCAAGGGCAGATTAATCCTACTGTCTGGGTTCTGCCCAATAGTGCTTAAGAGACTGAATGGGATGGACAATAAAAAACAGACAGATATAAAAACAAAAACCTCTTCCATTCCTTTCTAAACCCTTTGGTCTTTATGCAGCTCAAAAGATACAGGAAGTATCTGAAGTACTTTTTAAAATATTTTATTTACTGATGAGAGAGAGAGAGAGAGAGAGAGAGAGAGAGAGAGAGAGATTTGTGCTATTTATTGATGCATTCATTGGTTGATTCTTATATGTGTCCCTGTCGGGAATCAAACCCATGACCTTAGTGTATTGGGATGATGCTCCAACCAACTGAGCTACCCAGCCAAGGCTTCAGAAATACCTGTGACACTTATTAAATAGTAAAGCTTTTGCTGCTGAGCAGTAGCTTAGAAAGGACTGAAGCTGAAGGTAGGTCTATTCTGATATTCATCCTGGCCTGAAATAAATGTTTGTGTCCTTGAAATAATTTTCTGGTGGTGTTCATACATTATTTTCTTTATATATCAAATAGGAATAATAGTCCATGGGTCTCCTTTAAGTTCTGGATGTGTTAATTAGCCATTTGTAAACCAACCCAGTACATATTTCATCTGGATAAATTAATTTATTGTTTTGTATTGAAATATAATTAAAAGGTAGTTGCAATTAGATTTTAGTCTCTAATTAGCAATTACTGTTACTCTGTACACGAGTTAGATGGTAAATTTCATTAGCTTATTTTCCTGAGCAAAAGATAGTGTCTAATCACAGTCTCTGATCCACAAACCTGCAGACCAAATCCTTGCCTTCAGTTTGCTAAGCAAAAGTTTTCCATGCCCTATTTTAAGGATATAAAGATAAAGATACTCCTTTTTGATTTGATACTGTTTTTCATTTCCCTCATGTTCTCTTTATATTTGACAATACCTGTCCTATGAACTTGAAAAAAAATAAAGCTTTTTTTTGTTGCAGTTTAAGCCAACATTCACTTATTTTCTCCTTGTACATAAATGTCAAGTACAATTGCAATCACTCCATTGGTTTGTCTGCCACTACTATGTAAAAAGAAATTTCAACATTGAAGCTCACCCATTCACTCATGTATTCTGTCACTCAGGAAATATTTGTGTGATTACACTGTTCAAAGTATTATGCTGAATAGACACAATAATTTTTTTTGTGTGTGTGAACATAGGCAATTTATTAAGTTTAAACTTCAAAGTTAGTAAAATTAAAAATTTTCCCGTGATTTTTTACTAGAATGAGGGCAAATTGGTGATGACGATATTTATCGTAAACATAATGCATTTTCACAACTTTAATACTTACTAACTGATTGTATAAAGAACAACATATTTCCTGAATGAGTGACTGTTTTGGAAATTTAAATTGTTTGGTAGCCCTTTAAGAAAACACTGACAGACTTCTCTAACAGTCTGTGTAGTCATATGAATCACATTACTAAACTTTTTTTTTTCCCTTGGAAGGCACATTACCTCAAGAGCAAAATAAATACTGCATTATGTTTGTGTCACAGACCTCAATTTTAACACATTTAGTGAATCAAATTGGACGAATTAAAAATCAGTAAGGCTTTTGTGTTGTGAGTTTATTTTGAATTTTGGGTAACAGCCCTGTGCATCTGAGGTGAGATTTAAAAAATGCTTAGTGTTGCTTCACAATATTGCTTGAGTTTTGTAGAAATGTGGTTTTGTAATTGTTTCTACACACACACACACACACACACACACACACCCCAGTTGAAACCCCAATTTAAAAAAGAAGGTTGGATCCAGTCAAAAGTAGTAGACACAACATACTTAATGAATGCACTTGTCTAACTAAAAGTATACTTTCTTGATTGCTGAGGGGATGGGCCAGTATAATATTCTGGAGTGGGAGCTACATTACATTATCCCAAAAAGGGTAAAGAAAGAGCAGAAAATACCCTGTTACCTAAACTTATTGTCATGTATCAGGTCATCACCACCACTCAGTAGCAGAAATCCAGTCTTCAGTAGGTAGGTCTGGATAGGTAGTCAGCTGTCTAACATGAGGGAGGGTAGGGAGGTGGTAGTTGGTGAGCAAGGCTGTTGGACACCCCTGGGGTACAGGGCTGTACTGTTTTATGGAGGCTGAGCACACAAAACAGGGTGCCACTCTTTGACTAGCTTCTCTGTGTCTTTCGTTTTTAAACATATTTTGTTGATTATCCTATTACAGTTTTCCCATTTTTTCTCCCCTTTATTCCCCTCCGCCCTGTACCCCTCCTCCCAGCAGCATTCCCCCTCACTTAGTTCATGTCCATGATTCATACATATAAGCTCCTGGGCTTTTCCGTTTCCCATACTATTCTTACCCTCCCCCTGTCTATTTTCTACCTACCATCTATCCTACTTATTCTCTGTACCTTTTCCCCTTTCCCCTCTCACTTCCCCACTGAAAACCCTCCATGTGATCTCCATTTCTGTGGTTCTGTTCCTGTTCTAGTTGTTTGCTTAGTTTGTTTATTATTTTTTTTTTTAGTTTCAGTTGTTGATAGTTGTGAGTTGGTTGTCACTTTACTGTTCATATTTTTGATCATCTTTTTCTTAGATAAGTCCCTTTAACATTTCATATAATAATGGCTTGGTGATGATAAACTCCTTTAACTTGACGTTATCTGAGAAGCACTTTCTCTGCCCTTCCATTCTAAAGGATAGCTTTGCTGGATAGAGCAATCTTGGATGTAGGTCCTTGCCTTTCATGACTTGGAATACTTCTTTCCAGCCCCTATTTGCTTGTAAGGTCTCTTGAGAAATCAGCTGACAGTCTTATGGGAACTCCTTTGTTGGTAACTGTCTCCTTTTCTCTTGCTGCTTTTAAGATTCTCTCTTTGTCTTTAATCTTGTGTAATGTAATTATGAAGTGCCTTGGTGTGTGCTTCCTTGGGTCCAACTTCTTTGGGACTCTCTGAGCTTCCTGGACTTCCTAGAAGTCTATTTCCTTTACCAGATTGGGGAAGTTATCCATCATTATTTTTTCAAATAAGTTTCCAATTTCTTGCTCTTCCTCTTGTCATTCTGGCACCCCTATGATTTGGATTTTGGAATGTTTAAAGTTGTCCCATTGGTACCTAAGACTCTCCTCATTTTTCTGAATTCTTGTTTCTTCTTTCAGTTCTGGTTGAAAGTTTATTTCCTCCTTGTGCTCCAAATTGTTGACTTGAGTCCTGATTTCCTTCCCTTCACTGTTGGTTCCCTGTATATTTTCCTTTATTTCACTTTTCATGGCTTTCTCCTTTTCCTCTATTTTTCAACCATACTGAACTATTTCTGTGAGTATTCCGATTACCAGTATTTTGAACTTTGCATCTGATAGGCTGGCCATCTCTTCATTGCTTAATTCTATTTTTGGAACTTTGATCTGTTCTTTCATTTGGGCCATATTTTTTTTTTTGTCTCGTCACACCTGTCATGTAGTAAGGGGTGGAGCCTTAAGTGTTCACCAGGGCAGGGTAGCTACTGTTACTGTGTTGTGGTGATGTATATGGGAGAGGGGTCCGAGAAGGAACAGTGCTGCTCACCCAGCTCTCGGCCGGCTTTCAGTCACTTCCCCCGCTACCCACAATCAAATTGGACCCTTCTGGTGCTGATTTCTAGGTGGGTGGGTTTGTGTACATTCTAGGACCCTGTGGGTCTCTCCAAGGAACTGTCCTGTGAGGCTGGGAGTTTCTCTTGCCTCCACAACCCATTTTGAGGCTTTATTCCCCCTGCTGGAACCCTGGGTTGTGAACATGCAAATGTGGAATTGCCCAGTCTGCTATCCACTGCCTTCCCACAGGTCCTCTCTGCCCCAGCTGCCCGTCTCTGGCCCTCCTACCAATCTGAATGAATGTTTCTTTTTAACTCCTTGGTTGTCGTACTTCCACACAATCTAGTTTTCTGGTAGTTCTGGTTATTTTTTGTTTTTAAATTTGTTGTTCTTCTTTTGGTTATGTGAAGAGGCAACATGTATCTACCTATGCATCTATTTTGGCTGGAAGTAGCTTCTTTGTGTCTTACCAGGATCTTATTTTCACACTGCCATTTCTAACCTCTTTTCTCCAATGATTTAATAATCCTTCTGCCAAAATTTTACCATAAATGTAGTTGAAAAGACAGTCCTTGTGCTTGTTGAAGGGAAGTGTTTTTCCCATCATTCTGCTATGGTGGTAGATCTCTAGAGAGGTTTCCCTCACTAGAAACTCTGCTTCTGGTGTCATAGGGAATTAAGGTTCTTTATTAGGTCTAGTTAATCAACTATCATAGATTCTCAGGGTAAGAGGAAACCTTATGATCATTTAGGCCAATATTCATCTGATCTTTGGAAGTCTTCTTTTAAGAAGTGTCTCCACCCTGACCAGTGTAGCTCCAGGTGGCTGGGCATCATTCTGCAAAACAAAGCATTGCTGATTGCTGGTTTGATTCCCAGTCAGGGCACATGCCTGGATTGTAGGTTCAGTTCCCCTATCAGGATGTATGGGAGAGGCAACTGATTGATATGTCTCTCTTGCATCAATGTTTCTCTCCTCTTTCTCCCACACTTCCCCTCTCTCTACAAATAAATAAATAAAATATTTAAAAAGTGTCTCCCTTTTAAGAACGAGGTACTTCACAAAAAGAAGTGTTCCACAGTCAAATAAGTTTGAGAAGCAATAGTTACCATTTAGGCTGTGAGTGTTCTAAAAAAAATAGACTTGTTTTAACTAACCTGGAATTTCCCTCCACTGATTGGACCTCTTTCTCTCATGTATTATGTTTTAATATTTTATTCCACAGAAAATGACTCAGTATATGTTGTTTTTCAGATAATATTTATTAAATCAATTTAAAATGGAACTGACTTTTTGCCTCATGTCAAGCTGCCCTTTGACTCCTTGAGTCTTATTCTCTTGTACAACTTGCTGTTTAGTCACATCTACTTCATGTTTTGCTGTGCTAGGGTTTTTGCACTCAGTATTGGCCTTTTTCACATTTTATCTTACTGGACCAAGCCCACTTCTGTAGCTTGCCTGTTTGGGTCCCAGCTATGTCATAGTGTACATTCATCAGCAGTCTGAGATCTGTGTGATTCACTGATGTCATGAGCATCACCCATCTTTGTTCAATGGGTAGATTAGGAATGATCAACAGGACCGGGTATGGTTAGTAGTGTTTTGGCTCAGGGGAGGCTGTCTCAAGATACTGCACAATGACATATTGATTATTTTGAACCAAAATCACCCGAGAAGTAGAACAAGAGCATGAAGAGCTCTCTGACTGTCTTCCATCTCCCAAAAGCAGGAAATAAATATCCATGACAGGTATTCTCCCCACTCCTGAAGAACTATAAGACAACCTTATCACAAGATTTATCAAATCCAGAATTGAAAAGGCATGTATAAACATACCTGGTACTGTCTTTACTAATTTACTGCCCAAGCCCAAACTTTGTTTAGATTCCTTTCTAATGAGCACTCAGTTTCTTTGTCCTGTCAATTGCTCAAAAATTTATTGTTTGTCAAAAAACTATTAAAAAGTACCTAATTTGATCAGTTCCTTGAGCCTCATTTTATGATCTGAGCACCATATTGTGATTTTTCCCTGTTCATGTATTAATTTTTTTTTCTCCTGTTAATCTACTCTTGTGTCTATTTTATTATTTTATAACTAGTCTAGCCAGAAGAACTAAAGAAGCATAGACAGGAGGAACTCTCTCCCCTCCTCAACAGCATCATTCCATAAACCATCAATCACCCTTTGGTTTCGATTGCTAATCTCCCTAATTACTAACAAATACTTTATGACAGTTTCCAATACTCCATGCCCCTAGTTTTTGTGGTTTGCAACCCTCTTCCTTCAAAAGGCAAATCATGTTTTACTATTTTTTAGCTTCCCAGTTTTTTCCTCCAAAGCAAGACTAGTAATAATTTTGTTTCTAAATATAGTGGCTCATTAACTATTCATAAAACTTATTCCACCTCTTTTGAAGAAGTAATGTTGGTCAAAATACTGCTTTATATTTTGTAGAAATTATTTTTTGGATGTTTTATAATGCTCATGCTGTCTTTTTGTGCATAAAGAATTTAATGTGTGTGGTTTCTCTGTATTTATATTGCAGTTTTCTATCTGAAGGAGTAGTCTCTTGAAATTGTATATAGTAATTAGTATAATTTGTAAAATAATAGATACTTTTGAATGTGTGGGAAGTGAGGCTTTCAAATGCAAAATTTAAATATAATTGCTGTTTAAACATTTCACTTAAAAGATATCTATTAATTACTTTTTTATAACTGCAGGTTTAGGGTGGTCTGTTGTTAATTAATTCTGCACAAAGCCCCCCAACAAAAAAAAAAACTAAATCCAGGTATTTCTCAAACTTGCCCCAAACATCCAATTTTAACATTTTATTTATATTTATGCAAATATTTTGCAAAGGGTTAGCCCCAATTATTTATTGCTACTAAATTACACCTTGGAGAAGAATTTTTGCTTTGTTTGCAAATCACTAGATTAGAAAGACAGGAATTTGTAACTGATGCCATGTCATTTTCTAGGTGAGGTACCTTGAATGATTTGGTTAATGTGTGTAAACCTCAGTTCCTTATTTGTAAAATGGAGATGATGAGGATGATGATGAATACCTACATTATAGGATTGCTTTAAAGATTACATGAAGAGTATTCAAATAAAGCACTTAGCACATTGCCTTACATTGAGAATTGGATAAGTGATTATCAGTCTCCTAAGTTTCATCATTAAGCAAAACCTTCAAAATGTCCACAAAAGTTGGAATGTTATAAGTCAAACTTCTGTTTGCACAGGGCTCTGGCAATCAACATGGTTCTGTTTCTCAAAAGTCTTCAATTTTCATGATGACTATAGATTACATTATCTTACTTAGAGTGATATAACCATTCCAAACAGTTTATTTCATATAGCCACCAATAGTACCCCAAACATAGCTCAATCACAGCACCGCAGTATACTCAAATGTATAATTGAGGTATTTGATTGGCCAGAAAGTTTGATTTTTTTCATATTATGGCTGTAGTAGACTTAGCTGTCTTTACCTTCATTTGAAACAATTTTGTTAGATTGTAATGTGACAGCTGTCATATCAGTGTGCAGTCTTTAAAAAACTGATCAAAATTGATGATTTTTGTGTAGCTATTTTAGCAGTGAAGATAGAAGAAAATACACAACACTTTTGGCATATTATGCTTTATTATTTCAAGAAAGGTAAAAAAGCAACTGAAATGCAAATAAGATGTGTGCAGTGTATAGAGAAGGTGCTGTGACTGATTGAATGTGTCAAAAGTTGTTTGCAAAGTTTTGCTGTAGATTTCTCACTGGACCATGCTTCATGATCAGGTAGACCAGTTAAAGTTGATAAAGATACAATTGAGACATTAATGGAGAGCAATCAATATTGTACCATGTGGGAGATAGCTGACATACTCAAAATATCCAAATCAATAAAGTTATTGGTGAAAATGAAACATGTCTTTCTTTTTACTGAAAAAAAAATAAATAAATGAACTTTTTGGCCAACCCAATAGGATAATAGGGTCTACTGCACTTGCATGGCGCATACATGGTCCAAATAGTGTGTTGGAAAAACAAAGCATAGCAAAACAAATCAGCAGTTCCTTTCCATGGGGCATATGACTATTCAGAATTTGTCAAAGTGGAAATGGGCTTGTTGAAGATAACTTGAGTTTAGGACATAGTACTGCATATTTTGTTTCCCTATCAAAACTACCTAATTTGGTTCAAATTTTGTCTGGGTATTTTTCTTTTCTTAGGAACAACCAAAGTTACAAAAATATAGCAGGTTGTACTGTGGCTCAGCATATAACATGTTTTTGGATGGAGCATGCCCCTATTTGATATTGAAAGGACAATGAAATTCAGTGGTCACCAATCCTGTAAGGTCCCAGGTGAGGAGACCAGACAGCAGCCCATGCACTTTGGAGTGACAGCCCCAGAGGACAAATCCAATAGATGGTATCAGGCACTAAGCAGGGTCTTAGGGATTCTTGTGCAATTAATTTTCTGCACAAAGATGCCCTATTGAGAGGATACGAGTTTAGGCTGGAATATAGCCTGCACTTCATTCACTGTGGGTCCTTTATAGTTGTTCTGCATGGAGATGGCATCTTGTGATCATTCTTTCAAACAGAGGTGTGTCTTGTTCTATTTTGCATAAAGGTGCTTGAAGAAGAGTACAGAGCTGGTCATCACTCAGTCACCACTCAGCCTTTGGTTCTATTCCCTTTTGACTGTAGCTTGAAGCAACAAAACCCTTTCATAGAGAACTTGTCCTCTCATAGGGGCTAAGGAGCCATAAGCTGTCCCCTCTCAGAATGATGATGTTGGTTCCGGTGGTATTTATTGTGGTTTATAAAAACATATATATTTCATTATCCAGGGTTCCTAGCTCTGGGCTCCCAAAACCATGGAATTTCCTGAAGTGCTAAGAATGGTGAAGGTGTCTTTGTTACTTGGCCTTTGGAAAGCCCCTAAGGATGGGGAACTGGTCTCCAGCCAACACCAGATTAGAGGGTTGGAACTTTCCATCCCTTTACTCTCCACCCTCCAAATGTTGAATCTATCTTCAGTGGCCAATTATTTAATCAATCATAACTATGTAATGAAATCTCCATAAACCCCTAAAATATAAGGTTTAGAAAGCTTGCAGATTGGTGAGCATGTGGAGATGCTGGGAGAGTGGTGAACTTGGAAAGGGCATGGAAGCTCCTCACTGTTTCCCCATACCTTGTCCTATGTATCTCTTCTATCTGGCTGTTCCTGAGTTACGTATTTTTTTTAATAATAAACCAGTGATTTAATAAGGAAAATGTTTCTCTGAGGTCTATGAACTGCTGTAAAAAGTTAATTGGACCCAAGGAGGAGGTCATGGGAATGTCTTATTAATAGCCAGTTAGTCAGAAACACAGGTAATAACCTGGGCTTGTGATTGGTGCCTGGAGTGGGGAGGCCAATCTTGTGATACTAGGCCTTCAACCTGTGGAGTCTGATGCTATCTCTGGGGAGGACATAATGTCAGAATTGAGTTGAAGTATAATAGGACACTCAACTAGAGTTGAAGAATTGCTGGTTGGTGTAGGGGACACTCTTCAACATTGGACATTGAGTCACAGAACACCAAAAGAGTTCTACAATATTTCTAGAAATGATACAAGGATCACATTAGTGATGTAATGGAAAGTACTGAGAGTTTGTAGTTAGAAATCCAAGAATTGTAATCCTAATTTCAACATTTACTAGCTTTGTGATCTTGGTTATGTTCATGAAAAATGTGGGATACACCGTCATTTCAATAACATTTTATATGGTCATATATACTGTGGATTTTATTAAATTTCAATGAAATTTGATACATGAGTGGAAAGAAATAAATGGTTTTGAGAAAAAGAAATGAATCTGTTTGCAATTTTAAAGCAAAACTGTCATCGTGCTTACAATATTTATCCTAGGTAAAAATCATCTCTGGTCCACGTTGCCTGATAATAATTATTACAATTGTGTGAATTCTGGAATTCAGAGAACCAGAACCACCTTTTGTATAATGACTGCCTCTGGGGTTTAAAGGAAGTTTCTCCTGTGCTGTAATGTGGCTCACTGGGATTTGAGCTGCAGAGGAAACTGGCCCTGCACCACTACATTTTTATTGAAATTTGAGAGCAGCAAACCAGATCATAGAAACTATGGATTAGTTCATTGCATTATGCACTGTGCCATCCTTATAAGTATATTTCAGAAATTGATAGGTGGCCTACAAGAATCCCATTCTGCTAAGTTTTATTTTTCTTTAATTTCTCAAGTAGAAATAGTTCTGTGGAGAAGAGCCCATTGCATATACATTTATTTATCAGCAATAATATTCCAAGGTTGTTATTTACACAGGAATGATGAAAACTTACTGGAGGTTCTAAGTAGCTTTTTCTTAAGATTTTGTTTTTTATTTTCAGAGGGAGGGAAAGGGAGGGAGAAAGAGAGGGAGACAAACAGCAATGTTGGGAAAGAAGCACAGATCAGCTGCCTTCCACAAGCCCTCAACTGGGAACCCGGCCTGCAACCCAGGCATGTGCCCTGACTGGGAACTGAACCACCAACCTTTAGGTTCACAGGCCGGTGCTCAATCCACTGAGCCACACCAGCCAGAGCTAGGTAGCTTTTGATTGTTACAATAGACAGTGTATATAAATTTTGCAGTTAGTCAGGCAGAAGTGGTTCTGTAGGAATCCTGTAGTGTAACCTAAGAATACATAACCACAAAATCAAACTTCAGTAATAATATTCTTATAATTCTTATTGGCTCCAGAAATATCATGAGAAACCCTGCAGAAAATGATTTTCTTTCAAGTAAATACTTTTAGTAAATAATATTGAATCAGAATGTTTTGTGTATTATTTGCTAGTTTTCTATCAATAATTTGATTTGTGATTGACATATTTAATTCTTTTCATACCTGTTCCTTGTTATTTTCTAGTGGTATTTGGGTCAGAACCCACATTAATTTGTGGCTTGTCTGGCTTACACATTGGTACTTTTGTGGAGCACTTGTATTCCATATGAGATCATAGAAATAAGCTCTATCCAGAAATTGGTTTTTCTAGCATTTACATTCCTCAAAATCACATCTGCTGTTGAATTTTACTTTCCTGGAGAGCATTGCCTTTCATATGACCACTTTAATGTGTCTTGGGTTTTTTATATTGTTGCTTCAATGTTAAATTAGTTCTACAACTTTTTTGGCTGCTATAAAGTCTACAGATTTTAATTGCCAAGTAATGTCTGCAAAAATAATAATCTCATAATGCACAATGCACTTAATCAAGTTTATTATGACCTTTCCCCTTCCGTTTATTGATTGAAGAGCTCTATCCTGTTGGGATCCTTAGATTGAGAAGCTAGTTAATCAGGGAATATGTTTGCTTGGTAGATTGTTTGAGTTGTCATATTCTAGATATGTGCCTTGATTAAAGAAATTTATATACAAAGGGAATCACGATTTCAACAGTTAGTAAGGATTATTAAGAAATTTTTTTGACTCTCATGCCTGTATCTTTCTATTCAAATGTTCACATTAGCAGATACTGATCTAAGTCTAAACTAAGCCATAGAAAAGCTCTAAACATCCATTGTCCTAATGACCACAAAATCGTCCATTTCTTCCCTAAAAGATACTATTCATGGTTTAGAATATACTTTAAAAAAAAAAGGGGAAAAAAACCCCTGGCTGGTGTGGCTCAGTGGCTTGAGTGCTGGCCAAAGAACCAAAGGCTCGCCAATTCTATTTCCACTAATGGTGCATGCCTGGGTTGTGGGCCAGGTCCCCTGAGGGAGTGTGTGAGAGGCAACCACACACTGATGTTTCTCTCCCTGTCTTTCTCCCTCCTTTCCCCTCTCTAAAATAAAATAAATAAAATCTTAAAAAAAGTAAAATATATTCTCACATTAGATGCAAAGGAAACATTTTCTCTTCTTACTACTTCAGTTTAGATGCTGGGTTCCCTGGCTGATAGATTTGGATCTTGTGAACCTGTAATGTGACTGAACAGTAGCTAGTCCTCCTGATCTCTGAAAGGCCTTCGTCATGTTCTGTTTCTTTGGGGGCAGGTTTCTGGCTACCTCTCTTATACTCCCCCCTTGATCAATTTCCTGATACCCTCAGTCATTTGCTTAACACACTCAGCCTTCCTGGTCTCCTGTTAGTTGACTATACTACAATTTAAAGTTTCTGAACTTTGCTGAGCTCTCAACATTTTGAAAACAATTTTTTATCCCTTCATAGTACACTTCTTTTTTCTGTTGCACTCAATAGCTGTCTCCAGCCATGTCTTCCTTCCTCAGAGTAGATGATTAGGCCTCCTAATTTTACTAAAAAAAATGGACGTTATCAAACATGAACTCTCAGATTTCTTCATCACTGCCTTTAAAGTATTGTTAAGCCTTTTTTCTTTCCTTCATTTTTGAGTAACAAGCCTGTTTACCAATATTTTTATTCTGCCCTTTGGCTTTCTACTTCCTCTCTGCAATCCCATAGTTCAGGCTGTCACCATCTGTCATCTTCTAACTATCATTGTCTCTAGTCTTGTCTCCCAGCCTGCTAATCCATTCTCCCCAGCGATGTACCACTATAATCATGTCACTCCCTGTTTCCAATTCTTCATTGCTTTAAGATTAAAATATAAAATACTTAACTGAGTGAACAAAGTCCTTCCTAATCTGGTGTGTGACAAACCTACTTTCCACGATTCCCTTTGCGGCAGACAGTCACTGTTTCCTGATCACACCATGTAGTTTTATATCTTTGTGCTTTGCCCATGTAGCTCTCTCTGTTCCCTTCACCTAGAATGGCTTACCCACCTTCTGGATATGGTAAGCTCCTATTTAATCTACAAGACCTAGTTGAAATATTGCCCTCATGTGAAGCCTTTTTCAGTCCATCCCTATGCAACATCCATTCCCTTATTTTCCATAGCCCTCTTTGTATACTTCTATTACAGTATCTCTGTATCCCCTTATAATGATCTGTGTCCATTTAAATGCCTTTTTGTCCTTACTAGTCTGATGGTCTGGTGAGCATCATGTCTTTTTCAAAAAGATTTTATTTATTTATTTTTAGAGAGAAGAGAAGGAAGCAAGAAAGAGAGGGAGAGAAACATCAGTGTGTGGTTGCCTCCTGCGTGTCCTCTACTGGGGGCCTGGCCCACAACCCAGGCGTGTGCCCTGACTGGGAACCAAACCGGCAACCCTTTGGTTCAAAGGTTGGCATTCAATCCACTGAATCACACCACCCAGGGCTCTTTTTTTAAAAATATTAATCTGAGGATATACTTACTGATTTTAGAGAGAGAGGAAGGGAGAGAGATAAAGAAACATTAATGTGAGAGAGAAACATTGATCAGTTACCTCCCATACGCACCCTGACCAGGGATTGAATCAGGAAGCTTTTGGCATATGGAACGGCGCTCCATCCAGTTTAGCCACCTGGCCAAATGGTATCTTGTCTTAATTATCTTTGTTTTTTAAGCTTCTAGTGTAGTGCCTGATATGCCATGGATACTCCATATTGTCGAATGAGTAAATGGAAGAATGACAAGTGAGTAGCACAGGTTTCATTTTGGATAGTCAGGCATAACTTGAAGCCTGAAACTCCAGACATTTGGAAAGATAAACAGCATTATAACAAATTTGGCAAAAATCAAAGAGTGACATGACATGCACAGTGGCAGAGATAATTACTAGATCACTAAAGCCATACAGTATCTGAAGCTTTTGTATAGTAGTGGGGGAGTAGGGGAGGCAGGGATAGAAAGAAAAGTAAGTAGCAAGGCAGAATGAATGACTGACAATAACGAGTCCCCTCTCCATCCCATGGACCTGACACACACACCTCTAGATTTGCTCTGTGGCATCTTCTATAATTAATCCTCTTACATGACTCTAAGAATTCAGTATCTTTTGTTTCTCTCTAGAAGTTCCTTCCCAAAGAGCCATGTTCACGTGGCTGTGATGTTCTCTGAATGGCTGTCCCTGTGCTCTTCTAGTACAGAAACACCAAAGAGAAGAAGATGGTTCACCTTCCTTCCTCTCTCATCTACTAGCATCTTCAGACTCCTCCCATTTGGCTTTATCCCATACAATGTGCCAAGTATTTTTCATTATTCTGTCTTAAAAGCTTGAAATAGATCTAACTGCCCACTAAGGGGCATGAGATAAATTTAAGTTACTAGCTTCTAAATCAAATGTGTTGAAAGATTGTCTCACTTATTTATTATTCATTAATTCAACAATTGATTATGAATGCCTACTGTGTGCCAAGCCACAGAGTACTCAGAAAGATGTTCATCATGCCCTCAGGGGATAGCATATTTTTGTATACTAATTGAAATGCTGCAGTTCCCCTGCTTTTTCATTTCAAGTAGTCTTTTTTGGAGTTTTATTACCAGTCACATACAAGGATGAGAAAAGTTATGTGGTACTAATCAATAATCTTAGACCCAACAATCTTAAAATAATCTGATTGCAGGTAACTTCAGGACAATTTTGACAAAATAGGGTCTTATCAAATAATTGATTTTCCCAGCCAATTTGGTAAAACCATAATGGAGGGATTCTTAACGGTGAGGATGACCTTGAAAATTTATGAACCTTCTCTGCAGATCTTCATATGGGATGAACACCTCACTAAAATGTTATAGACAACTGTAAACTTGGATCAGTTGATCTTTTTGAGGTCCTTAAAAATTCTAAGATGCTATGATTAGAATCAGTGCTTGATATCACGGATTCTAGGACAAACTTCTCTTCAGCTCCTGATCTGTTTTTTGACATCTCATTTAGGAATGTGAACTAAAGTAAGCAGTCTTGGGGCTATTTTGGAATGCAGTGAGTCCCCTTTACATCACTGGTGATGAGAAGAACTGTGTTAAGATTTTACTGTCTACAGGTATCTTTGAAGCTATGGTTTGACTCAGGACTTATCACTTTCTGTTCTAATGAGCTGTGTTTTGACATTGACATTTAGATAAAGTGGGTTTGATATTAGGAAATGCTTGTCTGGTGTTGGCTTTATACCTATTTTCCTCTAAGCGGTCCATTTTTCTTCTTTTTTCACTATAATCCCCTTATTTTCCTGACCTCTTTGCTGTTTTAAAAAATACACTTAAAATTAATAGATTATGATTTGTATTTTTTAAAATATTATTCACTTTTATTGTTTATTCTATCATAGTTGTTCCCACATTTTTCCTTTTCCCTACCTCCGCCCTGCCCTGCCTGCTTCCCTCCCTAAGTCAATCCCCATATTGTTCTCCCTGTCCATGGGCTGTACATAAATGTTCTTTTGTTAATCCCTTCACCCACCTGGACTCCTCATCTCCTTTATGGCAGCTGTCAGTCTGTTTCCCGTATCTAAGCTTTTGTTACTATTCCGTTCGTTAGCTTATTGTGCTAATTAGATTCCACACATAAATGAGATCATGTAGTAATTTGTCTTTCTCTGACTGACTTCATTCATGTAGCATAATGTTCTCTAGGTCCATCCATGCTGTTGCAAAATGTAAGAGTTGTTTTTTTTTTTCTTACTGCTGTGTAGTATTCCATTGTGTAAATGTACTACAGCTTTTTTATCCACTCATCTACTTATTTTTAGAACTATTTTAGGTTTACAGAAAATTTAAGTAGATAACACAAAGATTAGTCATATCTCTCCTGCCTAGAATTTCCTCTGTTATTAACATCTTGTATTATTATGGCACATTTGTTAAAATTAATGAACTTATATTGATTCCTTATCATAAACCAAAGTCTATAATTTATACAGATTTCCTTAGTTTCTATGTTATGACCTTTCTCTGTCCAGGATCCCATCCAGGTTACCACATTACACTCATTTGTCATGTTTCCCTAGGGTCCTCTTGGCTGTGATCTTTTCACAGACTCTGTTTTTGATGACTTTGGCAGCTGTGATGAGTACAGGTCTAATATTTTATAGAATGGCCTCTTATTGGAGCGTGTCTTATGTTTTCTTTATGATTATCCTAGGATTACAGGTTTTTGGAAGAAGAACACAAAGGTGAATAAATGCCATTTTCTTCACAGAATATTGAAGGTACATACAAGGGGGACCCCCCAAAAACTGGAGTTATCTTCTGGATGTCCACCTCCTTGTAGTACAGGCTTCCCCCACTAGGTGAGTGTTCTTAGGAACCCATCTGTAGCAGTGTGCCAGCTGGTGTTGTTGAGAGAGGCTGAATCCAGCTTCAATGAATTTTTTTGAAGACTCTTGCAACATGTTTTCCCATTTCATGATGGGTGATTTATGAGCACATCTACCCACAGCACGCTGAGTGTTCAGCAGTTTTTGACCAAAAAGGGCATTGACTCCCCTGACCCACCCTCCCTATTCACCTGATTTTGCCCCCGACAACTTCTTTTTTGTTTTCCTAGACGGAAAAAATCCTTAAAGGGAAACTTTTTCCTGATGTGGAAGAGGTGAAACAAAGAACAGCAGAAGTACTAGAAGGCATCAAAACCAATAAATTCAAAGCCTGTTTTGGGCAGAGGGAAAAATGTCTTGAAATGTGTATTGCATCAAAAAGAGAGTACTTTGAAGGTGATTGAAGTTTAAATATGTAAAAATAAATACACAATTTTTTATAAATAAATTCCATTTTTGGGGGTTGCCCCTCATATTATAAACATGACTTATCATTGTAGATGTTGGCCATGGATCACTGAGATAATGTTTGTTAGGTTTCTCCACTGTAAAGTTACTCTTTCTCCCCCACCCCCTTTCTAAAATGTAGTCTTTGGAAGGAAGTTGTTATGTGCAGCTACCCTTCACGAGTAGGAGCATGAATCCATCTCCTTAAAGGCTGAATATTTATATATATTATTTGGAATATTGCACAGGAGATTTGCCACTTCTCCATTCATTTATTTATTCATTCATTTTTTATCAGTATGTATTTATGGATATTTACTTTATAACTTGGATTGTAATTTGATAGTACTTATTTTGTTGCTCAAATTGTTCCAACTTTGGCCATTATGAAATATTTCATTGATTCCTATGCCTGTTTGACCTACCTACATCAATGTAAATTTTTATTTTTTTGTTTCCTTAACTTTTTTTGAAAATGGTATGCACCTGTTTTTCATTCCATTTCATTTTGGATATGTATCTCTTTGCTTTCAATCTCAGCCATCTTCATAGAAGCTGCTGAAAGATCACAGATGACCAGAAAATGCTTAGTGATTTAAAGAACTAGGGTGACCTCATGCCTTCACTAGTCTCTCATCTGTGACTTCAGGTTGTAGGTAACAAGAATTCTTATGTTTTATATTGCTTTCCCCCAAATTTTAACTGTTTCCTATATTAGAAAACCAGAGTGATGATGCCTTTCATAGATATACAAAGTCTTCAGTGTATTTTAGATTCACTGAATCAACCTGCATCTTTATAAGAAAGTAGCTGATATATGTGAAAAGGTATCTGCACCCCCATATTCCCTGCAGCACTATTTGTGTTAGCTAAAACAGGGAAACAACCTAAATGCCCACTGATGGATGAATGGATAAAGAAAGTGTGGTATATGTACACAATGGAATATTATTTGGCCATAAAAGAATGAAACCTTGCCATTTCTTAAAATACGGGTGGATCTTGAGGTCATTATGCTAAGAGAAATAAGTTAGACAAAGAAAGACAAATACCATATGACGTCATTTATATGAGGAATCTAAAAAAACCAAAACCAAAACAAAAACCCCTGGTCACAGATACAGAGAAAAGATCAGAGGTTGCAAGAGGCAGGCCTTCAGGGTAGGGGTTGGAGAAATGGTCGAACTCTTGTTTTGTTTCTTTTTAGTTTAAGATATAATAAAGGGCATGCATAATTTTTTAAAAGAAGATGAGACTAGCTTATCTGTTTGTGCCCAGATATCATAGGCATTATTTATAATGAATGAGTTAGAAGAGAATGTTTTTCTGTATAAAGTATTGAAAATATGATTTATTGTTTATTGAAAAGTTATATTCTAGTAGTCACTTAATGGGTGACAATGGACATTAAATATGATAACTAGAATGATTTTAAGAATAAAACCTTATTAGATTATATGCACTGCCTATGTATACAGATGTTGTCCTTTAAATGTAAGTGACATTAGAGGTACCCATGATACTACAGTCTTCTCTCGTAAGGCCTGTCAGTGAGCATTTTCATTATAAACCAGCTTTTCAAGGGCATATAACATCTCTAAAATTTCATTTGGGGTTTAAACTTGCCAAACACAATTGCAGACTGAAAATTTCTTTTGAAAATTTAATCAGAATCATTGTGTTTTTCCCAGTGCTTTGACTTGTGTGATAGCTACTTTCTTTCTTCCTGTGTCTTGATAAATGGTTTCTCTCTCATCTGAGAATGATGACTGTTGAATGAGAACATGGCCTTAAATTCTCCGGGTTTGATGGGGAGCGTGTAATGTCATAACTCTTTGATTCTACAGTGGGCAACTTCCAACAGAGAATGTTTCCTAAATGGCAGTGTTTCTTCTTCTCCTCTTCCTCCTCCTTCTTCTTCCTTCTTCTTTTTTGTAATGATCCATTAATGTAGTCCCTATAGGTTGCACTATACTTCTCTGTTGATGTACCAGCAATAACTATGTAGAAATTATAAATATGAAAAAAGAGTTTATTGACAGTATTTAAAAGGAAAAAATTTAAATTCTAAGAGAAAGAAAGAAGAAAAATACTTTTTCAAACTACCAAATTTTCTGGAGAAACAAAGTAAAATTTGAGTAAATAAAAAGATATACTATGTTTTTGGCTAGAATATCTGAATATTTAAAATATATGTTGTTCCAGTTTAATTGATATACAGGTTGATATGTATAGAAATTCAAAATTAATTTATAAGTTCTATATAAATTTAACAAGATTTCTGTTCACTTTTTAAAAAATATTTTATTTATTTATTTTTAGAGAGGGGAAGGGAGGGAGAAAGGGAGCGAGAGAAACATCAATGTGTGGTTGCCTCTCATGCACCCTCTACTGGGGACCTGGCCCACAACCCAGGCATGTGCTCTGACTGAGAATCAAACCTGTGACCCTTTGGTTTGCAGGCCTTTGTTCAATCCACTGGGCTACACCAGCCAGGGCTCTGTTCACTTTTAAGACAATGGTTCTGAAGTTCGTATTGCAAGGATAAGCAGATTTTAATAATTAAAAATATTTTTGATACATCAACAAGAGATATTAAAATATACAACAGTTATACTAATTACTAGTATGGTAAGGTTGTAAGAATGGAGAGATGAATAAAATGAAGTAGATGATGGTCTTGAAAAAATATTACTTTTTATGATAGAAAAAAACAAACAGTGAAGAAAGAATCATTTGATAGTTGTTGGAAAATTGGCTGTTTGGAAGGTGAGAGAATTTACCATAGTATGTCAAATTATAGTTACATTTCACACCATATGCCTAAAGAAATTTTTGAAACATTTAAGAGTTACTTGTTTTCAAACTTTAAAAATAGAAGCAAATAGAATTGAGTATTTAACTGATTTTATGAAAAGAAAAAATCACAGGAAAGGGATGATGAATTTAAATCTATAATAACCAATGTTTTTTTTCCTTAAAATCATTACCAGAATGAAAGGGCAATTTATAAACATGGAAATACATATTTAAAATATATTATATATGGAAAATATATGTGAAACAGAGCCTTAATGTCTTAATATATAAATATCTCTTAGAAATCAATAGGAAAAGGATGAACACTCTTATAGGAATATGGCAAAGATATGAATAGAAAATGAAAAGGAATGTAAATGGACAAGAAACATTTGGAAAATAAAAGTACAAATTGAAAGCAAGGTTTAGTTTTCATTGTTGTCCATCACATTTACAGAGATTAGAAATAAGATCTTGTGAAGATTCTGTGAGACAGACACTCTTGTAGACTTCTAGAGGAGTATAAATTAGTTTAATCTTTCTGGAATGCTAATGGCAATATGTACAAAGATCCTTAAAAAACGATTAAGCTTTTTTTAAAAAAAAAATATTAAGCTTTAACCCAAGAATCTTGTATCTAGAAAATAATCAAGAGAAAATTATTGGGATATGTACAAATATATGCAAGGACAATCATTTTTTTACTACTACTAATGATGAAAGACTGAAAAAAAGCTGGATGCCAACAAGATGGAAACAAGGGAAACAATTATGGTACACTTATTGTGATAGAGTAATGTACAGGCATTTACAGCCATGTTGCATAAACAATTACAGTTGTCATTTGAGTAGGTGACTCCTTTTTCCCCCTGCACATTTCATCCCTGAGCCTGATCAGATTAAAATATTACAAAGAAACTTAACAGAATTTCCAAAACTCTAGACTGTCACTGTTCACTGCTTTTTGGTTGGATCATTTGGCCTGGGTCAGAACAGCTTTTTGCTCTTCTATAGGTATCAGATTACACTCACAACTTGCTTACGTGATCTAACCCTGAAAAGACCTCCACAAGTTTGTCCGGTAACAAACTTGGCTTTTTTTCACAGATAGGCACGTCAAAAGGTTGACCATTTGACCATTCACTTTCCTAAAACTCTCTTCTCTTTACTACTGGGTCATGACCTTTTTCCTGGTCATTCTCTCATACATCAGTTGTTCATTTGCCTAGTATGATAGTGGAGGTACCATGTAGGTCTCTCAAACAATCCTGCCATGTTACAAATTTAGGATTTGGGGTCAAATAGATCCCGGCTCTACTACCATTGAGTGATTTTAGGTAAATTACTTAACCTCTCTGAGCCTTAGTTGTTATGGTTTAAGAGATAAAATGTATGTAAAACACTTAGTTCATTGCCTGGGATATAGTAGGCAATTAACAAGGTCTCTATTGTTATTCGTATTATGCATTAGGGGCTACAGGAGACCAATTTATTTGTAAAGAAAATACTGATGTTTTTATGAAAAAGTACTTTATTGTTATTAATAACAATTGATGCTACCAGGACAGAGTATCAGCTGAGCTGTTAGTCTAAGTATTTAAGGTATAAAGGAAGGAATTAGCTCTCAGGAAATTCTCCTTAAGTGGCACTTAAAGATCATGCTTCATCACTTCTCCATCCCAAGCACCTAGCACCATTCCCAGCAGGTTATAATACTCAATCAAGATTTGTTGAGTAGATAGATGGCTAGCTGGCTGGCTGAGGTATTACACATCAAAGTCTCTGGTAGCCAGGGAGTAATGTGAAGGATTCGAGTGCATGTGTGTGTGGAGAAGAGAGGATATACGTACGGGGAAAGAGAAGGGACAGGTGAGACAGAGGGTGATGGAATGATGTGAAAAGATACATCCCCATGTTTTCAGCTACAAACCTTCTGTCCTCTATTTTGTTTTCACACTCAACTAAAAACAACTGGGAGCATATTGGAAGAAATGAAAACTCCTATGGTCTCAATGATGGACCTGTGAACCCCCTTCTTGATTCCCACCCTCCTAGTGAAAATTGGTGAGGAGATGACAAGGCAGAGACTACTCCCTAGTAGTCTGTGGGGATCCAGAATCTAGGCTAACAGACCAATAGGGCCATGACCATAGTGACCTGTTATCTGAGCCTTAAATAGGGACACATGGTCTGATCAAAGATTCTTTCCCCTATTATGTGAATGAACTCATGGTGGCAATCTCACAAGATACATACATTATATCTCCTTTAATTAATTACTGTTATTGGAGACCAGAGGGGAGAGGGGAGGGAATTTTAGGGGAAAAGGGGAAGGGTTTACAGGAACAAGTATAAAGGACACATGGACAAAAACTATGGGGGGTGGAAATGGGAGGGAGGTGGGGAGCACTGCAGGGATGGGCTGGGATGGGAGTAAAAGGCAGAAAACTGTACTTGAACAACAATTTTTAAAAATTACTGTTATTGGAAATAAAATTCTGTGAAATTAGGGTTGTTCCAAAAAGCTAGAAGCATATGGTTGCCACAGTTTGGGGCATGTTTTAAAATACAAGGATTTGGGTTGGTTGTGAAAGTTTTGATGATGTTTTTTATCTCATACATACTCACAGACACACTTCTTCATTTTATTTATTTATTTTTATCCTCACCCAAGAACATTTTTCATTGATTTTAAAGAGAGGGACACATCAATGCAAGAGAGAAGCATGGATTGGTTGGCTCCCCTATGCACCTGAGCTGAAGATTGTCTGTGTCTGGATCAGGGATCAAACCCACAACCTAGGCATGTGCTCTAACCAGGAGTTGAACCTGCAATGTTTTGATTATGGGACGATGCTCCAGCCAACTGAGCCATACTGGCCAGGGCACACATTTCTTTATTTTAGGATATCCTGCAAGGAGGGTTTTGCTACTGCTAGATTTTTCCATAGTCGTGACAAGAGTACAAAAGCCCAGGTAGGGCACATTTAACCTCAGAAGTTGTAGAGAAGCGCCCTGGCTGGCGTAGCTCAGTGGATTGAGCTCGGGCTGCGAACCAAAGCATCGCAGGTTCGATTCCCAGTCAGGGCACATGCCTGGGTTGCAGGCCATGACCCCCAGCAACCGCACATTGATGTTTCTCTCTCTCCCTTCCTTCCCTCTCTAAAAATAAATAAAATTAAAAAAAAGAAGTTGTAGAGAAGCAATAGATGTGCAGTTAAGCAGACTTAACTGATGAGAGTGAAAAATACAACCTAGATCCCAGGCATTCAGGACTAACTATGAGACTAGAAGAGAGGATTAAGCTTTTACTGGGACTGCAGTATGATAATTATTTATGCTTTGTAAGTAAACCAAGAAGCAGGTGCATTTGTTCAATGGGAAATTAAATCTTTGTGGAAAGGCCTTAAGAGATGTTGAGCTTTATGAAAGAGAAAAAAATGTACATACTCATTTGGTTTGAAAAGAGAACAGAACGAGGAAGATTTCAAGGACAAAGGTGGTATCCACCACCATTCATTCAGCCAACAAATACTTTTGGTGTGCTTACCATGTACAAGATAGTATTCTAAGCTCCAGGATACAACAGTAAACAAGATCTACCAAATTCCTGCTTTCATGGAACTTGCATTCTAGTAGGAAGACAAACAATAAATAAATAACAAATATACATATAATGTGTTAGGTAGGGATACATGTTATAGAAAAAATAAACCAAAACAAGGGGATAAAGAATGGTGTAGTGCAGCTGGAGTGTTACTTTAGCTATGATGGTCAGGGGCCGTCTCTCTGAGGGGGTGACACTGGAACAGATTGATTAATAAGTGAATATGCCCTGAGGTATATGGTATTAAGCTTAGAGTATGAGAAGAACTGAAAGCAAGCCAGGAAGGTTGGAGCTTAGTGATAGGAGCAGTTTGTGTGGGACTTTGAAGGCCATGGTTGGGAAGTCAGTTTTATTTTCAATTTGATGGAAAGCCTTTGGAAACCTTTGGGTGGAAGAGTTAGGTGATCTGATTGATGTTCTTGAAAGAGCACCTTGGTTGCTGGGCAGAAGGAGAGTTTAAGGAGGCAAGAATTGAAATAGTTAGGCCAGTTAAGAGGTGATTGCCATAGTCCCGGGTGCCTTTTGATGATGATGTGGACAAGAATGGGAGTGGTAGAGGTGGTGAGCAATGACTAGATTCAGAAGATATTTTGAAGGTAAACCTGCTATTATAACTTGTTGATTGATTGATTGGAAGGAAAGAGGGAAGGGTGCCAAGGTTTTGGATCCGAGTAACTGGGTAAGTAGTGATGCTATTTATAGAGGTGGTGTTATAAGGGTGGAGAAGGTTTGAAAGGGAATTCAAGGGACAGGTTTTGAACATTAAATTTGAGATGTTCATACTATAACTAAGCAATGATTAGCAAGTGGTAAGCAGTTGGATATATGAGTATGAAATTCAGGGCATGGTCAGGATTGAAGTTTTAAATTGAGGAGTGGACACGTACTTTTTAAGTTGTGGGAATTGCCATAATCTAGTGAATGTGTGTGGATAGAGAAGAGGTCCAACAAATATGCATTCCATGGAAATTGTTCTCCCCACCTTTTATTTGTTCAGTTAACCCCTAACAAGTACAGAAAACCCCTTATCTGTGGTTTCTCTTTCTGTGGTTTCACTTTCTGCAGTTTCAGTTATCCATAGTTAACTGTGGCTTGAAAATATTAAATGGGAAATTCCAGAAGAAAACAATCCATAGGTTTTAAATTGTGTGTCATGACCTGGCTGTTGTCACCTAGTGGACTGAGCACCAGCCTGCAAACCAAAGGGTCGCCGGTTTGATTCCCAGTCAGGGCACATGCCTGGGTTGCGGGCCAGGTCCCCAGTAGGGGGTGTGCGAGAGGCAGCTACACACTGATGATTCTCTACCTTTCTTTCTCTCTCCCTCCCCCTGTCTAAAAATAAATAAATAAAATGTTTAAAAATTTTGTGTTATTATGTTTAAATTTGATGAAATCTTGTGTCACCCTATTCCACCCTAAACAAGATGTGAATCATATATTTGTCCAGCATATCCATGCTGTATGTGTGCCTTGCATATTAGTCACTCAGTAGCTGTCTCAGTTATCAGATCAACTGTAATTTTATGGCAGGGCTTGTGTTCAAGTAACCCTTACTTAAAGCCATTCACATAACTTTTATTATAGCATATTGTTATAAGTGTTCTATTTTATAAGTTATTGTTGTTAATCTCTTACTATGCCTACTTTACAAATTATCATAGGTATATATATATATATATATATATATATATATATATATATATAGGATCTGTGTGTGTGTGTGCATAGGGTTCCATAATCAGCAGCTTTAGGGATCCACTGGGGCTCTTGGGATGTATATTCTGCAGGTAAGGGGGGTACTGTGTTTCTGCGTGCTTATGTCATGCTAGGCACTGTTCTAAGCTCTGGGGATATAGTGGAGAGGCAGATGGATAAAATTACTACCCCAACATTATCCTGCCCCTACAGAGCTTACAATAAAAAGATACATAGCTGATAAGATGATCAGGACAAAGGTGTCTCCCAGAAAGCTAGATTAAAACATTGAGCTTTACAAAGAATAAAACAAACCTAACCATTGCTAAGTCCATATGATTAAGTTAAGCCAGAAGACAGAGAGAATGAATGTTCAGTATATGTGTGGGAGATGGGGAAGCCTGAGAGGACCAAAGCCAGGGACACCTACAAGAGTGAGGCTAGATATCTCTAGAGAACATGCAGGCAGAGCTGAATGAAGCCGTGAAGAAAAATTTTTGCACCTATTGGTAAAATGTCTTTCTAACCTAGAGTAGATATGGAATGGAAGTGCATTCACATTGTGCCAGAAAAGACTGCCAGGAGTCACAAGTAGAGAGCAGATCAGAGAGGCAGTAAGTGGTTATGAGCTTAGGTTCTAGAGTCAGACAGATATGGCTTTTATGTTTGCCACTTTTAGCTGTGTGACTTAGACATTGTAGTCTTCCAGAAGCTCAGTTTTCCCATCTGTAAAGGAGGAAAGAAAAGTATGGACCTCATATGGTAAATGTGAGGATTAAAGGGACAATGTGTGGAAAGTATCTAACAAGATGCTTGATGCATAATAAATGCTCAATGAATGTTAGCTTATAATGATAATACTAATTCTGATGATAATAAAGTGAGAATTTTCTACAGCTTAGCTAGTTTCTATCTCCTTCTGGCTGATATTCCCTCCCAGCAAATTGAGGAAAGCAATGGGGTTAGCACAAGTCAGGTTGTCCGTGCTTGGTAAATATGTGTGCTTCTGTGATTTTTCCCTTATTTTCACCCTTTCAGTTTTCATTGTTTATGGGGCAAGACCTTTTCTTATGTTTCCTCTCAGCTCTCTCAGAGAGAAATGAAAATTTTTCTTCAAGTGGGCATCTTATCTCTACAGCAGTGCTTCTCAAACACGAATGTGCAGGGGAGTGAGTCACCAGAGGATCTTGTTAGAGTGCAGATCCAGGTGCAGTAGGGCTGGGGTATAGATGGAGAGTCTGCATTTCTAACACACTCCCAGGTGATGCTGATGCTGGTGCTTCTGTCTGTGCACCAACCTTTGAGTAGCACTGAGCTAGGAAACCGAGCTGGGGAACACCAGAAAACATGAGTGAAGTGTAGGAGCAGGAGCAGCCAGTGATCTGAGTCTCAAATAAGTGAGACATGCTAACCATGACTACTCCTGTTTCTCATCTCAGCCTCAAGTGGTTCCTTACATTACAGCCAGTGTAAAGAGATGATTTAAGGGCAGGGAACAGGGTTATAAAAACAGGAATGCTGCACATGATCCCTTACCACCTCCATGCTGCCCTGAAACAGATGTGAGTGTACAGCTGTTTGCTACACAGAGAGCTCCTGAGGAAAGTCTCCATGGAGCAATATATCTTACTTTTATTATTTCCCCCTTTATGATGTTTTCTTTACTCAATCCCATGAAAAATCACATAATGGGATTTTATTGTAGTCTGTTTGAATAGATAGGACAATGGAGAAATAATGTAGTCAAGAAAGTGTTCCCACAACTAAAAGAAGTTTATCTGAGAAATGTTTGTGGCAGAACATAAGCAACCATTAGAAATGAAATTTGGGCAAGATGAGAAATCATTCAATATAAATTGCATATTGTTGATCAGAGATACTTGTAATATACAGAAAGATTTTCATTATGATTATTGTGATAAAAAATGTGGCTTTCAAATATATTGTTCCAATATGACCAGCATTTTTATTGAAGAAATAGTCCTTACTCAAAAATGGTCTCTGATAAATGGAGATTGAATTAGACAGTATATTTAGATGCTACTGAATATCCTCAGATATCTTGTTTTTCAGCAAGTAAAACAGAAATTGATGGTGAAAGTATTCCTGGTTTGTTGGCCTTTTCAACATGTTCCACCCTTTTAATGAATGAGACATTGAGTTTTATTCCATTAGTTTAGAGATATTTATTTCTTTGTATATTATTCAGTCTTTCTTGGTTGCTTAAATCATTTAGGTTTTTTAAAAATAATTTTTTAAATTTTCAATTACAATTGATGTATAATGTTATATTACTCTCAGGTGTACAACCCAGTGATTAGACATTTATATAGCTTAATACAGTGATCACCCCAATAATAAATCTAGAACCCACTCGACACCATAGAAAGTTATTACAATATTATTGACTATATTTCCTATACTGTACTTTACATCCTCATGATTTTTCTGTAACTACCAATTTGTACTTCTTAATCTCTCCATAAGAGCATTTTGTTTTCAGTCCATAGCCCTTCATTTACTTTTCCTATAGCTGATTGATATGAAAGGCAATATAGCAAGGGGTTTCAGAGCATGGGCTTTAGATTTGAATCTTGCCTGTGCTGTCAGTGTCTTCATCTGTAAAATGGGAATAATAATAGTCCTTAATTTACAGAATTGTTGTGGGTAATGAGTTAACACATGTAGAACAGCAAAAACAATTACCAGTGTATTTGTAAACATTTAACAACTTGTTCAAATAATTTTTAACTAATCTTATTAATGATGTTACACGGTAAACCATTTCATGTCAATGTTCATGTTTTATCTCCCCAGCCAGATGACAAACACATATTAAGTATAGGGACAGTATCGTTTATTTTTTATTTATTTCCTTCAATGCATTGCTTATTTCTGCATGTTTGCCATCATCACTATGGATTTGGGTTGCAGATGCACCACCAAGAGGTTCATTATAAACATAAAACTGGAAACTGCAACAAGGAAACACTGCCAATCAATAAGCAGTAGGTAATGAGCTGGGATAAATGGAAACATATTTTCTCACTAATAATACTAATTATAGTAAACCTATTTATCAAGTATCTATTTTACTGTAAGACACTGTGTCTTACTCTTCACAATAATTCTATGAATTAGAAAACTGAAACTCATAGAGGTTTAGTAGCAAGTCTCAGGTCACTAAACTGCAATTCCAACTGACTACTCTCTAGTTGCAAACACTTCATTGCATCATCCCTTTAAAAAATTAATTAATTAATAAGCCAAGCAGTGAAAGACAAATATATGGTCTCACCTTTAACAGGAATATAATCAACAAACCAAAGAAACAAGCAAAATATAACCAAAGACACTGAAATAGAGAACAGGCTGACAGTGTTCAGAGGGGAGAGGGGAGGGAATTTCAGGGGAAAGGGGGAAGGGTTTACAGGAACAAGTATAAAGGACACATGGACAAAAACTAGGGGAGGGTGGAAATGGGAGGGAGGTGGGGAGGGCTGAGTGGGTGGGCTGGGATGGGAGTAAAAGATAGAAAATTATACTTGAACAATAATTAAAATAAAATTATTTTTAATATATTTTATTGATTATGCTATTACAGTTGTCCCATTTTCCCCCTTCACTCCTCTCTACCCTGCACACCCCCTCCTACCCACATTCCCCCCCTTTAGTTCATGTCCATGGGTCATAAGTTCTTTAGCTTCTACATTTCCCATACTATTCTTGCCCTCCCCCTGTCTATTTTCTACCTATTGTCTATACTACTTATTCTCTATATCTTTTCCCCCTCTCTCCTCCTCCCACTCCCCTGTTGCTAACCCTCCATGTGATCTCCATTTCTGTGGTTCTGTTCCTGTTCTAGTTCTTTGCTTAGTTTGCTTTTGTTTTAGGTATGGTTGTTACTAACTGTGAGTTTGATGTCTTTTACTGTTCATATTTTTTATCTTCTTTTTCTTAGATAAGTCCCTTTAACATGATGAACTCCTTTAACTTGACCTTATCTGAGAAGCACTTTATCTGGCCTTCCATTCTAAATGATACCTTTGCTGAATAGAGCAATCTTGGATGTAGGTCCTTGCCTTTCATGACTTGGAATACTTCTTTCCAGTCCCTTCTTGCCTGCAAGGTCTCTTGAGAAATCAGCTGACACTCTGATGGGAACTCCTTTGTAGGTAACTTACCCCTTATCTCTTGCTGCTTCTAGAATTCTCTCCTTCATTTTTACCTTGGGTAATGTAATTATGAGGTGCCTTGGCATGTTCCTCCTTGGGTCCAACTTCTTTGGGACTCTCTGAGCTTCCTGGACTCCCTGGAAGTCTATTTCCCTTGTCAGATTGGGGAAGTTCTCCTTTATTATTTGTTCAAATAACTTTTCCACTTGTTTTTCCTCTTCCCCTTCTGGTACCCCTATAATTCAGATGTTGGAACATTTAAAGATGTCCTGGGGGTTCCTAAACCTCTCCTCATTTTTTTGAATTCTTGTTTCTTCATTCTTTTCTGTTTGGTTGTTCCTTTCTTCCTTCTGGTCCTTTCCATTGATTTGAAAGCCAGTTTTCTTTCCATCACTATTGGTTCCCTGTGCATTTTCCTTCATTTCTCTTATCATAGCTTGCATTTGTTCATCTAATTTGCGAACAAAATCAACCAATTGTGTGAGCATCCTGATCACCAGTGCTTTGAGCTGTGTATCTGATAGGTCGGCTATCTCTCATTTGCTTAAAAGTACTGGCCAAAGGGCTTTTAATTCTGTTTGAGCCATCTTCCCTCTCCCCTTTGGTCTGGTCGTGCCAGTACATATGAGGGGCGGAGCCTTAGGTGTTCACCAGGGCGGGGTACCTCAGTTGCTAGTTTGTGACGTTGTATGTGGGGGCAGGGTCTGAGAGGGGACAGTGGCGCCTGCTCCACTCTCTGTAGGACTTCAGTCCCCTTAGCTGCTTCCCACAAGCAGATTGGACACTTCTGGTGCTGGCTCTTGGGCGGGTGGGCTTGTGTACTTTGTTGGACTCTGTGGGTCTCCCCAAGGAGCCTCCTGTCAGGCTGATTCTCCTGGCCTCAACCCCCACAGGTGTTTTCAATTGGTGCATTTAGGCTTTGTTTACTGACAGTGGGTCCCTGGGTTGCTGGTCTGTGTCGCTGCCATTTTCGCCTAGTTTATCTGCGTGCAAATGTGTGACTGCAGACAGTGTCACTGGGTCTGCTTGTTGCCTCCCATGCCCAGGGTCTGCCTCCAGTCCGTCAGCTGCCCTTATGCTTCTGGGGTCCACCAACTGCCGTCTGCTCCCTGCGCACCTGAGTCTGCCAGTCACCGCTTTTTCCTGCTGGGACCCCTCTCCCCCTCTCCGTAGGCCTCCGACTCCGCCCCTCCTTACCGGTCTAGATGTGTGGTATTCAGATTTCCGTTCAGTTCATTTCTCTCTGTTCTGGTTGTTTTTTGTTTCTACATTTTTATTGTCTTTAGTTTTGGTTGTGCGAGGAGGCACAGTGTGTGTACCTGTGCCTCCATCTTGGCCGGAAGTCCAAAATAAAATTATCTTAAAAAATTAATTAATTAATTAACTAATTTTATTTTTTCCCATTACCATTTATCCTCTTCCACCTCCCCTCTAGCAGTCACCACACTGTTGTCCATGTCCATGAGTCCTTTTTTGCTTGATCCCTCTACCCCACAGTGCCCCAAGAGCTGTCAAATATCTGGAACATAAGTTTAGTTAAAACAACTGAACTGAGTTTACGTAACAGTTCTGCTTCTCACTAATCACATGACAACTCAGAATCCAGAATTCATGTCTGTATAGAAAAACCCTCTAAGTCTGTATCTAAAGTTTCTTTCTAAAAGACTTTGTCCTCTGCCATTTTCCTGCCAGGCTTTACTCCTGCCTGTAGAACCCCGGAATTGATCACTTCCTCCAAATTCCCCAACAGTGTGCATTCTTTGTTATCAGGTCCTAGGATTTGTCCTCCTTTTCATATAATTTATGATAATACATTTCTTTTTTGTAAATATTTTATTTGTTTATTTTCAGAAGGGAAGGGAGGGATGGAGGGAGAGACACATCAATGTATGGTATCCCATGCGCCCACCACTGGGGACCTGGCCCACAACCCAGGCATGTGTCCTGATTGGGAATCGAACCTGCGACCCTTTGGTTTACAGGCCAGCACCCAATCCACTGAACTACAACAGTCAGGGCTGATAATACATTTCTGATTTTTTCATTCAGTGGGAATAATCCAAATATGGAAACATTGTATTTCTCCATCTGTTTGAACACTTGGGCCCACTATCACATTTTAATTAGTTAAGTACTACTCTGAAGCAATGGTCCAGAACAGAAAGAATGATCAATACTGCTGGTTTAAGTCCAGATGTATGATAATGAGCATCTTGGACATAAACAGGATTACTTCTTGGCATTGGCAGATTATTAAACCACTAAAAATCTCCTTGTTCCATGTTGCCTGGAGCCAATAATTTCAAGGAATTTTCTCTTCTTTTCTGACCACTTCTATTTATTACTATTCTTACGGAGCATGTGTCGGGTAAGGGGATTGGTAAAAGGTAAAAGTAGAGATGGTGAGCCTTGGCTGGTGTGGCTCACTTGGAGTGTTGCCCTATAAACCGAAAGGTCATGGCTTTGATACACGGTCAGAGGACATGCCTAAGTTGCCAGTTTGGTCCCAAGTCGGGGATCATATGAGAGGCAACCAATCAATGTTTGTCTCACATCAATGTTTTTCTCCCTCTCTCTCTCCCTCACTACCCCTCTCTCTAAAAATCAATAAGCATGTCCTCAGGTGCAGATTTAAAAAAAGAAAAATAGTAGAGATGGTGATAGACCAGAGAATAGGAAGATCTATGTATGAATATACTTTCTTGTTCCCAGGAGTCATTAGTATGAGAATATATTTTGCCTCATATTGACTCAGCCACCTGAATAATATGTGTCTTTAAGGTTTTGATTACAGTTCCTTCATCATTTGCTTTTCTTCCAATTTGAGTATCATTTGCAAACTAGGAAATGTTTTCAATATCCTCATCCAAATAATTACATTCATATAAAAAATCTGTTAATGAAACATTAGAGCTAAGGGCTTAATTGCTGAAAAATCAACTCCCAGAGCTAGAAAATTCAGTTAAGGTTCCATGGCAACAAGATCTATTATTAACTGTATAAATGTTATCTAATAACATTTTGAAATTAACATGCTGGTTTAGGTACATTCAGGACTATATATAAGGTAAAATGCTGTTTAAAAATAAAATCAATGTTTAAATAGTTTCCCTAGTTGAAAATTATAAAAAAACTTCATGTTCCTTCCTTTATTTCTTATCAAATTTCGTACTTGGTTTTCCATCAGTTAATGAGAAAACGCTTCATTTCCTTTGAAATATGACAGCATTTGATGTTCATGAGTCATATTTCTGTCATTTTTCTAAAGAAAAGAACTAGCAGTAAAGGAACCTGCAGACACAAACTTGGTGAGGCAGGAAACCTGGTGTATGGTGGGTCCTAAGAAGGGAATGCGGGAGAGCACATTGTCCTTCGAAGGGAAGAGTTCTAGACATGAGAAAATAATTTAAAAATTTTAAAGTATGAAAAGAGTGACAAAATTATCTTAAGTTGAGGAAAGGTAATACATACTTATTTGCTACAAAGAACTCAAAACTGACCTGGGTTCATAAAAATGAGTATAGGAAGGTGGTAAGAGTTTTTAGTAAGGATACTATTTATATCAAGGGAAAAAAGGCTCACTATTGAAACTACTGAATATATGACTGAAAATTTCTAGTAAGCGTATTGAGAAGATGATTCAGGAGTGGGAAGTACTGGTGAGATTTTTCTCATTCAAACAAGTGCCCATGCCACCAATGGCGAAGCTGGGGGCCGAGGCTGGGCAGTGATTTCCCCAGACACCCAGCACAATAGTAGTGAACTCAGCACATGGAAGTGTGCCACACTCCACTCCTCCAGAGAAAAAGGAAATCATCTTGAGGGACTCCTTTATGATGATGGTTTTCAAACCCTGGAAGAAGTATTTATTAGACACATTCTGTTTATTCACCACTGTTGCTTAACATGGGGATCCAAAACCAAAAGACATGGCATTTGCCCGTGAGAAGCTTTTCATCAACTGGGGAAGACAAGGTCTAACATATTTACATTAACAGAGAGAGAATAAATCCAAGTTCAGGCACAACATAAGCATCTAGGAGACTATGCAGTGCAGACTGTACACATGTTACTGGAACAACTCCAATTAAAGGTACATGGTTCTGGGGTGCATGGCTCTAAAATATGATGGCGCTCCAGCTGCTGGTGCTCTGTTGACATTGAAGTACAAGACTGAAAATTGACTTTTAATAAGAGCAGAGTTTTAGGTTAATAATAAGGATTACCTTGCATTAATCAAAAAATATTGAGCTGTTTTCACAGCACTTTTTTTGGGACTGAGAAGTCAAAAGGTACAGTACACACTTCCTGTTCTTCCTAAGCTTATGGTTTAGCTGTAGAGACAAGGTAGCATTTTTGAGGTATAAGAAAGATAAGGAAGTTGCTGAGTACTTAAGGAGATAGGGAAACAGGAAGTCAAATCAGCATTCTGGAATGACCTCAGAGAAGAGGGACTCAGGATTAGTGACAGCCTGGTGATGTGGAAAATACTGTAAGCTGTGGAGTCTTACACATTAACTTTAAATTCAGGCTCTGATACTTAGCAGGTGTGTGGCTTGGCTGAGCCTCTGTTTCTTTATCTGTAAAACTGGGGATGTAATGCCTAACTTATAGAGATCCTGTGAAAATTATCAACAAGAATATGGTGCTTCTTTTCAGGGTAGTGAAAAATGTTCAGAAATTGATTGTGGTGATAGTTGCGCAACTCTGAATATCCTAAAATCCATTAAGTTGTACTCTTTAAATCAGTGAATTATAACATATATATATCCACATATATATGTCCAAAAAAGTTATGTACATATGTATGCATATATACATATATACATATATATATACATATATATCCAAAAAAGTTATATCCACACACATATATATCCAAAAGAGTTAAACATAAATTTACCATGTGAAAAAATTTACCATATGATCTAACAATTGTACATATATATACATATATACATATATATACACACTATGCATATACTATGCATATATAAAATATAAAAAATGCATGCCCAAAAACCATGATTGAATGTTCCTAACAGTGTTGTTTTCCTAATAGTCAAAAATCTGACACAACCCAAATGTCTATACACTGGTGACTGGATGAGTAAAATGCAGTATATCCATACAATGGAATATTATTCAGCTATAAAAAGCAATGAAGTTCTGATACATGCTACACACGAATATGTCTCAAAAACATTATGCAAAGTTAAAGAAGAGAGAAGCAAAAGACCACATAGTGTATGACTCCGTTCATATGTAATGCTCTGGAAAGGCAAATCTATAGAGACATGTAATAGATTAGTATTTACCAGTGGCTAGGTGTGAAAACAGCAAGTGACTGCAAATGAGTACAACAAATATTTTGGGGGTAATGTAAATATTCTAAAATTGGTGTGTGGTGATAGTTGTACAACTTCTTGACTTAACTAGACAGTCACCATAGACAATACATTCTACATGGGTATATTTTATGACATGTATATTAATCTCAATAAAACCAGAATGGATTCAAAGTGTTAAGTAATACATGCTTAATAAATGGTAGCTTTTACCATTGTCGAAGCAATTAGGCAAGGCCTTCTGAAGAAAGGGACCTTTAATGATAGGCAATGAGCAGTGTGTGGCTAGATGATGGGGAAGGGAAGAAGGAAGGATAGGAACATATTATGAGCAGTGGTCTGGAATAAGAAATAGTCCTGGTGTAATTAGTGTTGTTACAGAGCTGACTAGAGTTAGCCAGTCTGTGCAGGGGATGTTGGTAGATAAGGAACTGTTGGAAATAGACCCAAGACTGAAGAAGGTTGGGTAGCACATGGCTGACACATACCATTGATGAGTAGGTAGAAATGCAGAGGTTTGACTGGTAGAGGCTCCAGGTGATAGAGATAATATATCACCTGAGTGGTGCTGACCCATAATATTTAGAGTTAGGAAGAGCTCAGGTGGTAGGATGTGATGCGGTGTGGCATGGTAAGATGTGGTGTGACAGGTGCCTAAGCAGTAACTTATATAAGATCAGTTGTGTCTGAGCAAGTAGGCTAGAAGGTCAGCCAGAGGAGCCAGGCCTTGAGTGATTAGTATGAGAGTAGGTAAGGTAAAGATAGTGTTGTGGAGACATGTAGGGAAAAAACAAAGAAAAAGGGTGATCATCCCACTGACTATCTTTTCTCTGACTGCGTGCGGAATCACGTAAGCACTGACTAAGCGGCCTTCCAGTCTCATGAGTTACTGAAGTAAGCAGCCCTGTCAACATCAGGCCCTCCAGCTTTCCAACAAGTTCAGTGAGGTTGCTGTGAGGGAAGTCTCTGAGTGTCTTCTCAAAGTTGTCTAGAATTTTAAAGATTTCCCAACCAACTTGAAGCAAACCCTTATAGTGCTTAATGTAAGTGATGTGATAAGATCACGACCTTTTCAGAAATGCCTTTGATGTCAATCCTAATTGTACCAAATTTCACCTGACAGGGTGAGAATGAAACATGATAAGCTAGTTTGTCAAGCATCTCAGTAATCTTTTGTGTCAATAATCTGCTGCAACTCAGCACTGCAGTGATGAGCCTGGTGAATGGTGTCCCTCGACTTGGAAGGAACTTATTAAGTGTTTAATCATTGATTAATGAAGTAAAAATGCACAGGTAGACCTTGAAGTGATAAACTGAACAGTAACCTAGGCAACCATTAGTGCTTCCTGCCCACGGTCCGTACTGGCATTTGTTTTGAAAATAATGACTGCTCATTTTCTTACCCACCATGACTCAGAAAAACCAGTGTTGACAATCAACAGAGACAGAAATGAAAAATATTGCAGGTAACTCCTATTTTGAGTTTTCATCACAATTGTAAAAATGGAAAAAAGGTGTCCAGAAAATACTACGGTCATAAAGGCCAATTTTTCCTTGAATGGCCTTTCCGATGTGTAAATTAAAAAAAAAACTATTATATCATATCTGATACTATAAACATAAAAGATCAAGTAAATTGAAATTGCATTTTTATTTTTTTCAGGTGCACTTTATGATTGGCCATAACAGCAAAGTAAGTATCTGATATTTTTGAGTTTATCATCCATTCACTTTTGGATGCTTTTAATCCCTTGTTCATGAATGTATCCTGTTTTCCCAAAGATCATAGATAGATACCACAGTTCACAAACTGAAGAGATGGGGATTATTTTGGTCTTTATTGTTTTTTTTATAGTTTCATAAGTTATCAGGTTTCTTTCTGTTAAAATTTTCCCTCATGTCCACACACATTATTGAGTATGTGGAGCATACAGCATGCTAATTGTCCTACCCTCTGCTTTGTGCTTCAGTGTGATGCAGAGGTGTGATCTGAAATATTTGGATACTTCCTATGGACTAGCAGCTCATGAGTCCCTATTGAGGTTTGCTTGCCATGAGGAACTTTTTTCTAATAGCTTGTCATTTCAGACTACAGTCTTTGAAGCTTCTTTCTAGAGATAATCTCTCAATGTGATCATAAGGCAAATGACCAAAAATATGTATTTTTATCATAAAACACCATACATAACATTCTCAACATAGAATACCATAATGTAACATTCATAACATTCAAAACCACTTGACATGTAAAACCAAGGTGGCATGGAAGGTTCCAGCCGGCCTGAAAGGTTTACCAGTGTTGCCTTGCTATTTTTTCCCTACACTTCTAAAGATTTTTTAGTTATTACTGTCCCTCAAACCTTTGAATACTACTGTCCCAAACCTTGCTTCATGACAGTCCTTATGTGGGCAATTCATTTACCAAGAAATACAGTTTCTTAACAATGAAGTGAGAAGTCATTACTTTGATAACACAAAGCCACACTTCATGTCTTGGTGACCAATGGGTAGTCTTATAAATTACTGACAAATAATAGGAGATGGCAATTACTGCACTGCCGCCACTGATAGATAAATCTGTGCCATATTAATCTGGCTTTTATTATCTCTTAAAACATCATCAGATTGATTTTAGAGTAGCAGGGATATAAAATAAACATACAAGATACCTTTACAGTATAAGCAAGGAAAACCAGCCTTGTTTATGCCAGAAAATTCCGTTGTCGAAATGGAATGACATTTCTAAGCAACTTCTTGTTTCAGCACACACAAAAAAATGTATATCTGTTACCTACTTTACTTTAAAAACTATAGCGCCAATTTGTTGTAGAAGGAAAATCACAGGACTGAAAGAAGGAGAAACCAATGTTTTAGTTCTGCCTGTGTCGCTAACAAGCTATATGACCTTTAACAAGTCACTTAAGTTCTCTGCACCTTAGTTTCCACTATGTAAAATTATATGGTTAAATTAGATGACCTTCAAGACCGCTTTTGGTTTTAATATCTTACAATCTAATATGATGAAGGCACAATATTGCCACATGTACCATATTTATATTTATATATCTTAATTGCATGGCCTGACAGCAGTATGCAACTGCAGAGAGCTCGCACCTTTTTGAGGATGAAAAGAGAGAATGTGGATACTGAGGCAGGCTAGTATAATAACTAACACTTGTATGTTAATAATTCACCCAACACATATTTACTGAACACATAGGTGCCAGATCAATGGTAAGCATATAGGTAAAAATGAAACATTCCCTTTCCCTTCACACATAATAGTGAAGGACGTAGATCTTTAATATAGAAAAGTCTTGATTAACTGGATGCTTAGGGAAGAGAATGTTAAATGAAGCTTTTTAAAAATTAACACAGCTAACTTTTATTTGCCTTTGTAGTTGAAACATTTTATAAAACTGCAGACCATTTTACTATCATTATAAGTACAGTACAGTTTAGTGAACATAATTGCATTTTATTTTTAGTACTTGGGAATTTTTTTCAGGATCTCATGTTCATCATATTAAAAGCAGTTCTTATTGTACAGGACAAGTAGGAGATGGGATGATTTATACTGGGTGAGCTCACTTCTTGGTAGATGAGTTTGTTTTTGTTTTTTTTTAAAGATTTTATTTATTTTTATTTATTTTTAGAGAGGGAAGGGAGGGAGGGAGAGAGAGAGATAGAGAGAGAGAAACATCAATGTGCGGTTGCTGGGTGTTATGGCCTGCAACCCAGGAATGTACCCTGGCTGGGAATCGAACCTGGGACACTTTGGTTCCCAGCCCACGCTCAATCCACTGAGCTACGCCAGCCAGGGCTCGATGAGTTTGTTTTTATTTCAGTAAATATAAGATAGCTACTTGCTTGGTCACCGTGTTTCTTTTTCTCATAAAAGTTGAGTATAGAATATGAAACAAAATGTTTCATTAGTTGGGTTTCAGGTAATTAAAGTTTTACTTACATAAAATCCCAATCATTAACATAGGGGTCTAGTTGCTTTTTTGGCAAGGAAGTAGTATGCTTAGTTTTTGGTGTCAGATTTAGTTAGGAACATGGCCTGACCACACACGATAGTATCCAGAAGAGATGAACCAGAAAGTGGCAGGTAAAACATGCTGTAGTTACTATTTTTTACCCAATTTTATTGAGATATAATTGACATAAAACACTATGTAAGTTTAAGATATATTATGCAATATGGATAAAGGAAGTTAAAGTACTTGGGGTAAAGAAAAAAGAGCAGGAGATATCTCTATCTTATGTCTATTTGAAGAGCTGTCTTGTGGGGGAGTGAGTGGAATCCCACTTGGAAGGGATCTGAAAGGTTGTCTAGTCCAATACTTCCATAATATATTCATGTAATATTTGAAGATCTTCCAAAGCATTAGGTGACTGAGGACATTTGGAGAACTTCTGAAGCACGTTATTCCACCCATGACTGCCCTTTTAGCTCTTCTTTACACTGAGCTCAGATATGTCTGTCTACTGGTGTGACTCATACAGAATGCATCAGACCATAGCCCCTTAGATATTTACAAATGTCCTCCTATTGGATGTAATTTTTGCTCTCCTGAATCTGTACAAGTAGACTTGTTCTCCACAAGGTACAGCAGGCATTTAAGGCTCTGCCTACCTTTGGCCTTAATTCTCATTGTTTAACCCATGCCGGCTATATTCCAGCCTCCCCAGACTTTTCTCTGTTTCCTTAACAGGTTATTTGTTTTGTGTCCATCATGCCATTACCTCTTATAGAATATCCCCTTTCCCTTCTGAGACCAGTGAGTGAACCTTCAAGTAATTGTTCAAGGCCCAGATCAAATGCCCTCTCTTTTGACTGTTTGGCAAATCTTCCTATTCATCCCATTTCATAACCATCTCTTTCTCTCAGAAAACTATTTCCTAATAGGTTCTTATATTCATAGCCAATGCCTCTTTTAAATCATTTATAACATTTTAACATGTTCAGGTTTTGTGTGTTTGCCCAGCTAGGAAGTGAACACTTGGGGTTAAATACCATGTCTTATTCATATTTTCCCCTCAGTTTAATGTGTTTTAAAAATTAATGTATAAGTGACATACTCATATAAAGTAGTAGTACTTCATTTAATTCATTGCTTATAAACTTCATTTATCAATTTCATGTGATGTCACCTAATTTTACCTTCTAAAGTGTGATTTATTTAATCCAGAACTTCATTTGTTAGACTCCCATCACATCCCTTTCTTCTCAGCCTTTGTCCTTCCAGGTGAAGAAATTTAATACTTATTGTCTGTTCCCCAGTCTATTGATTCAGGTTTTTCTGGATCTTTCCCATAAAATATCATGGAGCACAATACTAAATAGGAATAATTGGGGGTGCATAGGGGGAAGGAGGCATGCCAGGAATGGATAGCACCATTCATCTTAGGCCAAAGTCCTAACCAATGTCACTCCGCCACCACCACTTATCTTCATTCTAGATTGCTTCCCCCAGGACAGCTCCTAATTCTCACTGAATCACAGAGCAGTTGTGATTATTTCCAAGTCATTGGTTTATTATTAGTTTGCCTTTCTTTGCTCAGTAATGAAAATTAGAGAGTGTTTTACTTAAAATTATGTGCATTTTAACATGTGGTGTTAGAATATTAGTTCTTACTCTTCCTTTAACCATATATGTCACAAAGCATTTCAGGTCAGTTCTTAATCAGCTTTTCACTGGAGTTTATAGAAAATTACAGGATATGTTAAAGTCAATTTCTATTCTCTCAGAAAAACAAAAGAGGAAGGATGAGGAGAAAAAGTGTAAAGGGTTGAATGGGAGCCTGAAGTTAGCTTAGTTTTGGTGAGAGTTTTGTAACAAAAAAACCCTGCTTCTGAAACAAAAAATAAAAGAAAAACAACCACCTCAATAAGCCATATCAGACATTAGCAGCATTAAGAAACCTGTGACCTGCTACACAGTTCATTCATGACAGGATTTGCCTGCCTCACCAATAGTTTTAGAATAAATGCTCTTGAGCTTGAGTTGCTGAATGCTCAGATGAGTGATACAATAGATCAGCTAGAACCCAACAAGTAATGAGCAGACATGAATACTTCTCAAAACAGGGGAGCAATAGGAAAAGCTTTTATTAGATAAATTATAGATCTTCTTCTCCCTGTCAACAAATAGCATTGCAAATTCTTTCCCCTAGAGTCTCTGGCAAAACAATACTTATCCAGAAGGCTCCTACACAAACTGAAATCTATTTGAACACCAATGTTATTTGGGAATAAATGGTCTAAAATCCTTGGGAAGAAGCTGCTCGTGTAACTGGATTTTTGTTGACATTGGATTAAACTTCAGACCCCTTGACTTGGATTCTAAGGAAAATTAACCTTCTCTTTAGGGGTATTGAGACAAGAATCTGCAAACTAATGTACTGTTATGGTGAGAAGTAAACATTGATTTTCTGAGCTGCCATTTCTATTTCTGAGAAAAACTGTTTGAAAGTCACTGAAAATGAGGAATTTTTGTTTGAAGTCCTATAGCTATAAATATTATATGTTTGGGCCTTTTACTTTTTCTTTATGCCAGATATTTTTCCCTTTAAGTAAATGACATATTTAGGCTCAGATATGTGAGTTGAATCAAAAGCTAGAAGGAGTCATTCTAGCCCTGGCTGGTATGGCTCAGTAGATGAGTGCTGGCCTGCAAACCAAAGGGTTGCTGGTTCGATTCCCAGTCAGGGCACATGACTGTATTGCAGGCCATGTCCCCAGTAGGGGCCATGCGAGAGACAATCACACATTGATGTTTCTCTCCCTCTCTTTATCCTTCCCTTGCCCTGTCTCTAAAAAATAAATAAAGTACTTTTTAACAACAGAAAATAATTCTATGAAACAAAAAGGAGCCATTATAGCTTGAAGAAACCCTGCTTGGGGACATTCATAGCATGTGTTCCTAGGCTCACTCCTCCTCTGTGGTCTTGTAGGACTTTAACAAAAATGTTAAAATTGGATCTCTTTCAAGCATTGAACAAGTTCCTTTTTTGCTTGTTGTAGGATTTGCTGTGGTAGGAGGCAGCTCTTTAAACAACAATTGTGCAAAATTCTACCAAATTGAAGTAATGTTTAAAAAACTGGACCTAAGTTTAAACCAGCCAATCAAATACCAAACATGAGAACATTTAAAGCAATTAGAATTAGAAATAAAATGGTTTGCATGAATCACTGAGCTTAAAATTTCTTAACATTCTCTGAACTGAATATGTTGCAGGGCAATGTTTCATTCAGTTTAATTCACTAAATTAAATGATGGCTTATTTTCATGTTTTGTTATTGCCTTTAAGAAATCCATACAATATTATTTAAAAATCAACCCATTAGCAAAAGAATTATAATACTATATTTTCAATCTGAAAATTACCTTAGAGTCTAATCTGACTGCCTCCTTTCTCAGATGACAAAATTGAGACCCAGAGAAAATGTACAAATGCATGTCTCATATAACCTTGATATTCTCTCAGCTCAGTGATTTTGCAGTACTGGAAGATGTTCCCTATGCAGTCAACTCTTTGGGGGGCTATAACTTGAAGAGAGCAATAATGAGGGATATTGAAAATTGCTGCCCTACCCTGGCTGGTGTGGCTCAGTAGATTGAGTGTGGGCTGCGAACCAAAAGGTTGTCAGTTTGATTCCCAGTCAGGGCACATGCCTGGGTTGTGGGCCAGATCCCCAATAGGGGGTGTGTGAGAGGCAACCACACATTGAAAAAAAATTGCTGCCCTGGCTGGTGTGGTTCAGTGGATTGGGCATCATACTGCAAACCTAGAGGTTGCTGGTTCAGTTCCCAGTCAGGGCACATGCCTGGGTTGTAGGTCAGGTCCTCAGTTCGGGGTGTGTGAGGGGCAACCGATCGATGTTTCTCTCACACACTGATGTTTCTCTCCTCTTTCTCCTTCTGCTCTCTCTAAAAATAAATTTTAAAGAATTTAAAAAATTACCACTATTTCTCTTCTTCCCTTCTTTAGCATAAGTAGCTAGACCCAGAATCAGGCTTATTGGAGGGAGAGCCTCTGGACTAGAAGCCAGAACTAGGTGGAACTATGGAAGGTAGTCCCAGACTTTATGAGTTTCAGAAAAAAGCTGGCCCAGACAAAGATTTATCTGTGGAATACTCTTAATCCTGTAGCAATCCTGTGTTCTTTAGCTCCCAGCTTCCTACCAGCTCTCACTGCTAGCCCCCAGCTTCCTACAAGTTTGTCCAGTTTAAGGCACAGACTTAGATTTAAAAGAATCCTTACACATAAGTCATCTATTCCTATTGTTTGAGTCCTTTCCATAATTTTCTTCACAAGTGGCCATTATGCATATGTGGCTATGACATAACTTTATGCCATTCAGCTATTCTAGTCACTCTCTTCTCAACAGTCTCTCTTTGGTCCATGGCCTTTAAGACTTTTTTTCTTAATTTAAGTATTATTGGTATACAATATTATATTGGTTACATGAGTTTCAGATGTACAATATACTGATTCAGGCTTTTAAAGATGGGCAGCCCCTAACTGAATACACCACTTCAGGTATAGTCTGGGTACACAAGTTAGATCAAGAATATCATCTTTTTATTTCTAGAGCCTATATTTCTATTCACATAGCCTGTACTCACATCAGCCACATTATCCTGCCAACTCATTGTGCTTGCAGTCAACTAAAATTTCTTAGTTTCTCATACTAATTTAAAACCAATTTTTCCCATGATGTACTTATATAGCAGAGATATTTTTAATACAGATGCAAGATTTTATATTTATGTCTATGAAATTATAACATGTCATATTTGCCTCATAGTTATATCTTGGCATGAATTTGGGGTGTCACAATTATACCATTCAATAGGCTAGCTATTCAAACTAGTTCTGTGTCATTTAAAAACTATTTCCTCACTCATGGCCTGCATAAAAATGTTAAATAGGATGAGGGGAAGGAGATCACTACAGACAAATTAACCAACTACAACCTTGGTATGGTTGTTCATTCAATTATGTGCCAACTTAAGTGCACCATCATTTATCTTATACTGTTTAATCTTGTGTAATAGTATATTATGAAAGACATTGCAAACTGCTTTATGAATCTGAAACACTCATATCAAACCATTTCCTTGTCCTGTCAATTTAGTCAGTCTGCTGAAAAGGAAAGTGAATTAATCTGCCAAGGCAAATCGCAAGTATGCCTATGCTGAGTACTGGTACTCACTGCTTTCTCATTCAGAGGTAATTCTGTACTCTCAGAAATCTTTTATGATGGCTAAGAAACCTAAATGTTTTTATAATACTACCTCCTCATGAATCTTGGGCTTTAATTTATTCTTACTAATGAGTCTTTTATTGTTTCTTGTCAAAAAATTAAATCTCTTTGACAGAAAAAGCAGATGGAAAATAAGGGTTATCTACTTATTGATTCTAGGATTTGTTTGACAAGTAGGATCACTATACCACCAACTCCAGCAGTGTTTTTATTCATTCATTTTTAAGCTTGCCCTAGATATACCTAAAAATACCTCCATGCTTGAATTAATTAATTAATTAATTAATTTATAAACAGAGCAGAAGGGAAGGAGAAAGAGAGGGAGAGAAACACTGTGTGGTTGTGCCTCTTGCATGCCCCCTACTGGAGACCTGGCCTGCAACCCAGACATGTGCCCTGACTGGGAATCGAACCGGCAGCCCTTTGGTTCACAGGCTGGTGCTCAATCTACTGAGCCACAGCAGCCATGGCTTTTCTATGCTTAAATTTTTCTCCCTGAACTTTTTGGCCTCCATGTCCTTCACAAATTGTATTAGTTTTAGCTAGTTAGGCCCTATTTTTAGTAATATGCTATTGTTTTTATCTTTTCATATCACCATTAAACACTATGTGACTTTGGCTGGTGTGGCTCAGTGGATTGAGTGCTGGCCTGTGAACCAAAGGGTCTCCAGTTAGATTCCCAGTCAGGGTACATGCCTGGGTTGTGGGCCAGGTCCCCAGTGGGGGACATGTGAGAGGCAACCACACATTAATGTTTCTCTCCCTCTCTTTCTCCCTCCTTTGTCCTGTCTCTAAAAAGTAAATAAATAATTATTTAAAAGTATATATGACTTTGTCAAAAAGTTCTAATTTGTGGCCATATCTTAATCCTATGGATATTTCCCCTTCATCTCCCATCACTACTACTAGGATAATGATGATGAAGGTTATAAAGGTGACAATTTCAACAGGAGTATTATGGGAGCTCATAGCAATTAAGTTCTTATTATGTGTCAGGAATTATGCTCTCTTAGACTGTTCAGGTTGCTATAACAAAGTACCACAGCTGGGTGACTTATAAACAACAGTAATATATTTCTCACAGTTCTGGAGGCTGGACTGTCCAAGATCAAGATATTAGCAGGTTTCGGTTCTGGTGAGAGCCTGCTTATTGCTTTGTCTTCCCATAGCAGAAGGGGCAAGAGATCTATATGGGGTATCTTTTATAAGGGCACCAATCCATGCTTGAGGGCTCCATCCAAAAGACCTAATCACCCTGATAGGTCCCACCTCCTAACATTATTACATTGGGGGCTACTATTACAACATGTAAGATTTGGGAGGACATAAACATTCAATCTGTAATATAGTCAAGGTGCTTTTCCCGTGTTAACTCTAATTTTTACACTAACCCTTTGAGATAGAGTCTATTATTATCTCCACTTCACATATAGGCATATGAAGGCATAGAGAGTTTAAGTACTTTGTCCCAGATCTCACAGCTGAAAGCCTGGCATTATCATTTCATAGCCTGAGATCTCAACTGTATTGCTTGAGAACAGGGGCGAGATGCTGAAGGGTTGAATTGTTGGGGGCATTATGATGCAGTCTCAGAACATTTTGTAAGCAAACTCACGGGATATACAGAATTAGTTTTTGGCACACCTCTTCTCCTCTTCCACACATTTAATTCCTCTTATTGCTTCTTGTTGCCAGCCTCTGGGTTTCCTCTACTTGTAAGCTGTCCCTAGCTCTTCAGCTAAACTCTGAAGTTCAAATGTATGGTTTAGGTTATAGCTGCTCTGTTGTTTCCCATGTATTGTAGCCAAGCACATGTTACATGTGGGCTGTACATGAAATCCTTGTGGAATTAAATAAATGACAAACATTGGGATTCATTGGTTAAAGAATAATAATGAGCTGTGTTCTAGAGGAAGGTGCATGCACATTCAGGAACATTCTCAAATGAACTGTGAGTACTGAGAGAAACATAATACCTGGCATAGAGCCATGTTCAGTGACTGTCTGCAATAAATGAATGGGTCAGAGAGGCAGAGAGTTTCCCTGGATTATGATCAATATCAATTGTTCCTGTACCTTATATCTGTAAAATATATACTCTCTTGAAGCCTAACTGATGCAGTACACTAAAGTCTTGTATTCAGATATGAGTCATAGTAATTATACCAGCAGTTTTAAATACTATTTCGTTACAAGTTCACTTAAAAACACAAGTGTGGATCGGTATGCCGTGGATGCACACACAGATACACAATCTCCAAAGAGACAAGGATATTATGGTTTTTTGTTTGGGTAAACAGATCAACTCCTAGTGTCTTTCAGCGAGGTTAATACAGTTTTATTATCTGAATATCTAAGTAAATCTTAAGGTGCAAATTGACTCAGACCTATTCAAATTTGATATCAGACTTTAGACAAATCCTTTCATAACAAAAAATAAATGGAGAACATATGATGGCTTAAGTCTTTTATATATAATTATATGGTTCCCAGAGGGGACTTATAATTGAATTATAAGCTGCCTCATGAGTATTCTAGCTGGTGTTTAGAGAACCGCGAAGCAGAGCTGAGCAATTTTTTTTCACCAGCTAGAATGTGAACAAGACACCCTATAATTCAATTATAACTAGCCTCCAGGAACCATATAATTATATTCTAAAGTAGTTTGGGGAAACTGGGAAACTGAATGTTTTTCAACACATTCTATATGTTTAAATGATAATTTGATAATTTTGCTTTACCTCTCACCTTTCCTAATTACATAGGCATAGGGAATCTTTGTGACCTATTCCCATGTACTTTTCAAAACTTCAGAATAAATTATTATTGTAGAAAGTTCTTAGCTTATTCTCCTTTGTTGTAGGTCCTCAGTTTTCTCAACTATGAAATGACAACTTGATTTAGATGATCTGTAAAGTACTTTCTAACACTAACAGTAACTGTGTCTGGTATTGGTAAGGATCTTCAGAGAAGCAGAACCAATATGACGGATCTATCAATCATGTGTGTATGTGTGTGTGTGTGTGTGTGTGTGAGAGAGAGAGTGTGTGGACGGAGGAGGGAGAGAGAGACAGAGATGTTGAGGAATTGGGGTAGCACCTCCAAAATCTGCAGGGTAGGGTGGCAGGCTGCTGGCCTAGGGAAGAGTTAATGTTGCAGCTTGAGTCTGACCCCAGTCTGGAAGCAGAACTCCCTCTTCCTTGGGGCACCTCAGTCTTTTATCTTAAGGCCTTCAACTTATTGGATGAGGCCCACTCACATCATGGAAGCTAATCTGCTTTACTCAGAAAAAATCTGCTGATTTAAATGTTAATCACATAAAAAAAACACTTTCATGGCAACATCTAGACTGGTATTTGGCCAATAAGTGAGTATCACACCTAGGCAAGGTTACATATAACATTAACCATCAAAAGTCAATATAGCAAGAAAATTTTGTACTCTTCAGGGCCTGCTTCTCCAGATTGTGGATTATGTTTCAGGGACATGAATGTAAATCAGGAAGGTGAAACTTTAGATCTGAAGCTGTGGTATTATAATTCAACATTGCTATGAATGTGTGAAAGTAGATGCTTGTATTTGTAACAAACTCATCGTAAGCAATATGCTTTCACACGGAAAATGACCCATGTAAGTCTCTTTCCTATTGAAGGCCTCAAAATTTCCATTCTATAAATAACTGAAGATGCAATAACTCTCCATAGATAATCCACCCATATCTACTTTTCTACCATCTTAGCATCTTATGGGAAGTTTCCTCTGAGCAACTAGTAATTGTGGTGACTATATTAATTTTTAAGTTTGAACTAGTTTTTAATAAAAAAAAAAAATAATGCATTCAGCCCTGGCTGGTGTAGGTCAGCATATTGAGTGCTGGCCTTGCGAACCAAATGGTCGTGGCTAGATTACCAGTCAGGGCACATGCTTGGTGCGGGGAAGGTCCCCAGGAAGGAGGTGCATGAGAGGCAGCCACACATTGATGTTTCTCTTCCTCTCTTTCTCCCTCACTTCCCCTCTCTAAAAATAAATAAATAAAACATTTTTTTTAAGTAATGCATTCAGATGTATGTGAATGCTCATAATGGCACTATTCATAGTAGCTGGAAAGTGGAAACAACCCAAATGTCCATCAGAAGATAAAGAAAGTGGAATATTATTCAGCCATAAAAAGTGAATGAAGTTCTGTTCATGCTACAGTAATGATAAACCTTGAAAACACTATGCATGCTAAGTGGAATAAGACAGTCACAAGAGGCCACATATAATTCCATCTCTTTCCCCCCAAACACTGTTCTGTCCCTTGATTTTTCACTCAGTGATGTTTTCAGACTCTTTCTGTATCAGCATATATACACCTTTAACATTGTTTTGAACAGCTGTGTCTTACTCCTTTATGTGGATACGTCAGATTCTATTTAAACATTTCCCTCCTGAGGAATTCTTAGTTCTTCCCAGTGCTTGTGAAAATGCTGCATAGACATTCTTTTATATCTGTTCACAAGGCAGTGCAAAATATATCTGTAGTATAAATTCTTAGACATGAAATTGTCTAGTCCAAAGGAATTTTTAGATTTTGATAGGTACTAATCGCTGCACTTCCCTATACACTAGTGGGACCAATTTAGACCGCCGCTGACAGTGCCTTAGGGCGATTGTTTCACCAAATTAACACTGGTTATTTTCAAACTCGTTAATCTTTGTCAATATCATGGGCAAAAAAAATTCTCATTTCAGTTTTTAGTTGTTAATGAAGTGGAACATCTTATATTTTGCCACAAGTATATTTTCCTGTGAATTTTCTGTACACTTTTTTCCCTTTTGTATTGAAGTATTGGTCTTTTAATTATTGATTTGTAAGAGCTCTCACACATTAAGGAAATTAGCCCCTTGTCTCTGGGTTCTTGTCTGCTGCCAGAATTCCCTACATTTTCATTTTTCTTTATCTTGTGTTTATGGCACTTTTTGGATGGGTACTTTTTAAAAGTTGTTGTTTTCTTGCTTTCAGTAAATTGGAATGTACAGTGGAAAATATACTCCAAGCTGAAATCACACATTTATATTACTTATTATTTTTCAATGAGGCCATCAAGTCTGCTCTGGAGAAATGCTCACATCACCACTGGACTCATTATTTTACTTCACAGATTCTTGTCCTCATGGTATTGGATATTCCTTAATTCTCATCCTGAAGTTTGCTTTTAATTAAATTTTTTCAAAAGATTTTATTTATCCAGCCCTGGCTGGTGTAGCTCAGTGGACTGAGTGCTGGCCTGTGAACCAAAGGGTTTCTGGTTCGATTCCTGGTCACTGCACATGCCAGGGTTGTGGGCCAGGTCCCCTGTAGGGAGCACATGAGAGGCAACCACACACTGATGTTTCCCTCCTTCTCTTCCTCTCTCCCATCCCCTATCTCTAAAAATAAATAAAATCTTAAAAAAGATTTTATTTATTTATTTTCAGAGAGAGGTGAAGGGAAGGAGAAAGAAAGGGAGAGAAACATCATTGTTGGTTCCCAGGCCAGCACTCAGTCCACTGAGCTACACCAGCCAGGGCTGAAGTTTGCTTTTAGATAAGGGTATTTTTTGTGGTTTACTTTTTAATTGGTCACAGATTGATCAATAAAAACATGAACAGTGAACAGATTTCAGTTCTTTTCTCTTTGTCAAGTCATTCTCACTTCATTCAGTAGAACAGCTGCCACAGTGTTTACATATTTGCTAATTTAACTCTGTTACTCCTTTCTCATATACCATGCACATGATTCTAACATGGAGACAAAAAGACATAAAATAGTTTAGAGTAGAAAATGCAATTAAAAAAAGAAAGGCCTGACAATAGTGTATTCGCTATTAGGACTACTTTCATTTTCTCTTTCCTCCTTCCCTCCTTTATTCTCTCCCTCATTTCTATTTTAGTTTTTTCATGTTTCCTTTTCCCCTTTCTTCCTTTCACCTCTCCTTTCTTGCTTCCCTCCCTCTCCCCCCCAATTATGAAAGAAACACATATCCACAGTGAAATATATACAGTGGGACAAAAGTAGGCTTACAGTTGTTCTTATAGAAAAATAATACAGTAATTAATACATAATAATACAAGAATAAATTCTATTTTGCATAGTTACTACAGTAAACCTACTTTTGTCCCACCCTATATGTGTGCATGTATATAGATAAAAACATATTGAAAAATCTTCACAAACAGGATATATAAATTTAAACCAGCACCACCCCTCCCAGACAACTCTCTGTTCATGTGACCCAGAAAGTACAAGTTTTCTTAATGTATTTTTCTTGAAATTTTTTATTGGAGTACCAATGGGAATGTGCAATCTAATATATTGTCTTAGAAGAGTATATGCATAGAAGTGCATGTGGGTCCCTTAAGAATCATTATCTCAGGCTATACCCTGATTTCAATGCTATCATTGCTAAAGTTTTTCTTAGGGTTTCTTTGTGCCTATAGATTTTAGACCTTGGGAATTGTCATGAAATGCTCTTACTAGTAGAATTTGTTTTCTTTGCAGATGAATTTGATTTGGGGGAACAACCAAATTGTATTTTCAGGCCAGTATGTTGAATATAGGTTTTTAAAATGTGAGGTATGACCTTTGATCAAAAACACTAGTACAGCTGATTTTTTAAAGCAGCTCAAAAACAAACACTGAAGATAGTCATTAGGGAGGAATTCTAAAAATGTTTCCAGTAATGACAACATCATTTCTATGTTTAAGGCATCACAAGTCGGCAGAATCCATGAAGGAGCCAAGGCTCATTTGGATGTATGAATTCTGCTGTGCTGGTTTTTGGATGTCAGAGTTTTGCTTACAAAGTTTGCCTTAGTTCCCCTCCTTAAGAGCCCGAGAAGCCTCAAAGTAGGTTAGCAGTATGGTATATCCAACTGACTCCTGCTTCTGACAGTAGCCCTGAGGGATATAATAACAATCTCAGAGGTGATGGAGAGCCCCCTGGATTTCTTTGGCGGTCTTTAATAACCTGTTGTACAGTTGCTCTTTTTATTTTTTACATCTATTTTTTAAAAATGTCTGATTATAGTCTGTTTTTTAAACAGACATATTGTTTCAGTTAAATTTATTTCTTATCTCTTCAGAGAAGCAATATATATGTCTTATGACATTCTTCATCATCATTCACATTAAGCTACTTCTGGGGGAAAAAAAAACAAAAACTTTTCAAAAGCTTCCACGTGATGAAATCATTATTATATCCTAATGTTCAAGAATTCCTTGCTTCAGGACTACTTCTGTTTTCATTGACTTTGATGGCCAGCATAGAAGCTTATTATTTCAATTAATGAAGGGCACCATAATAATTGTTAGTTTTTATTCTATAACATGTGTGACTTCTTGGTTTGGTAGAACTAGCAAAAACATTTCAATGTGATTATAAAGAGGATTTGTGTTACTATGTGTGGGGCACGAAAGAAATAAAAGCCATTCACAGGAAGTGAGCCTTGATTTCTAAGCATGATAGGGTATGCCGGAGGAGGCCAGTTATTTGGACTTTTAATAAGAGCCCTGATTTTCAAAATGAAGGACAGTGTTCTTAATGAACCGCATATTTCCTTCAACATTCTGTTTAGATCAATGTGATAGGCCCACCCTATGTTGACTAGCTGTTTTCGATACATAATGGTTGATGTCTGCAATGAAGTCTTCCATCAGGCAGCCTCAGTTCTTGTTAAATAAGGACTTCCATGCTCTTTTCACTGCTTTGTTCCTGTTTGGCATGTGGCCTGTCACTGTAACTGAATGGGTAAAATGTATATAAAAGAGCTTAAAATAGTGTTATGGAATCTATGTTAAAATGCCATTTCTTCATTCTAAGGGCATGTGTTGAATACCTACTATGTGCCAGACACTGTGGCAGTTACTGGAGATAGAGGAACGGAGATCATGGCCTGTGTCCTCAAGGAACTTGTAGTCTGAGGACAGAAGTTGGAGTAGGGAGATCTGATCACCAGGGTAAACAAGTATAAAAGGTGGTGGCAAAGAAGTGTCTGCATGGCATGGATTGACTATACTAAAGACTTCCTCAAATCTCCTCTCCCATTAAAAAAACTCAAAATAAAGAAAAGGCAAGCCTGAATTTGAATTTCAGCCCTACCTTTTATGAGCTGCAAACTTGGTGAGAATCTGGTGAATGTTCTCCAAATTCTGTGAGCCTTTGTTTTCTTTTTGTACAATTGAGATAATAATAATCATTATGTAACAGAATTTAGATGAGCTTTATAATTTATGCTTATTGTATGACTAGCCTGTTTTGAGTAGTTGATAAATGGTGGCTAGGATCACGATTCTTAATATATAATTTGTGCATAGGGATTGCATGATGTGTGACTGAGTTTTTCTTTTCAGAAACAAGATTTTTACAATTTGAAAGGTGACAGACGTTAGAAAAGAAAATGACTGAATTTCCCTAAAGCCTTACACATCCTTGCAGATCACACCAAACATGCTTTTATGGTGATGCATTTTGTATCTGTCTAGCATGGCATGCATATTATGCTGGCCTTAAGCACAATAATTTCATTTGCCACTTAACTTCTGTCAGAGACATTTTCCCTTCATATGTCCCTTGTGAAGAGTCCTGCCAAGAAAATCTGTGCATAGAAAAAGGTTGCCCTCCCCTCCTCCAAATGTCTCCTTTCTGTTCTCTGGTATCTTCCCCTGTCAAACTGAAGCCTTAAAATTGGACTCACTTTAGGACATGAAAGCCAGCATTGAATAAAGAAACAAAAACACTTCAACCTGACCTGTGACAGGAACTGGTATCTGCTGTTTTCCTCTCTCTGTCCTTTACTGCTTTCATGCTTCCTGTACTTAATATGAAATATTCAGTCATTAGGGGAAAAAAATCAGCCAAATTAGTTGGCCATTTATAGACAGATTTTTTTAAAAAAATTATTTATTTATTTTTACAGAGGAGAGGGGAGGGACAAAGAGATGGAGAGAAACATCAACCTGTGGTTGTCTCCTGAGTGCCCCATGCTGGGGACCTGGCTTGCAATCCAGGCCTGTGCCCTGACTGGGAATTGAACTGGAGACCCTTTGGTTTGTAGGCCAGTGCTCAATCCACTGAGCCACACCAGCTATAGCAAAGAGATTTTTTAACTGCTTGAATTCTCTGGAGCTTTTTGGCTTTATGATATGTTGTTACAGTCTTAAATGCATTTTTCAAATGAGAGATAGTATTTGCTTTGGAGTGGGAGTGTCAATTTAATTACATTTTTTGGTTAACTGAATATTAAACCTAAATTTGTTTTTAGTTTATTACTTGTTAAAAACCCAATGAGTAATTTCACTTCCTTAGTAAATTTAATAAGGGCACAGATAACACATTGTATGTGTATTAAGTGTGCTAGCTATTGTGGTATGTACAGAGGAAGCTGATAAAATGTTAACCTGCTCCCCCCATCATGAAAAAAAGTCACCTTGTAAACAGAAACTTATAGAAACCTCCTGAGTACTATGATAGAAATATGAACAGAGAAAATAATACAATTAACTAGCATTAATTCATTTTAGAAATATTTCTTGAGAACCTACTATATGCCAGTCACCATGCAAAGTGCTAGGTAATTAACAATGAAATAGATACACTCAATCTCTGCCTTTATGGATCTCACCTTTAACTGGAACATAATCAACAAAAGAAAAAAGCAAGCAAAATATAACAAGAGACATTGAAATTAAGAAGACTCTGACAGTAACCAGAGGGGAATGGGGAGGGGACAGTAGGGAGAAGGGTTTTCAGGAACTGCTATAAAGGACATATGGACAAAACTAAGGGGGAGGGTGGAAGCAAGAGAGAAGGGGGGTTTGGTTGGGGTGGGGGTGGAGGGAAAATGCAGATAACTATAATTGAACAACAATAGAGTAATTTAAAAAATAAAGTTGAGACAGACCAAAAACAGCTATAAATTCAAGTTGCGATAAGTATGCTGAAGGATAATTACCAAATGCTATGTGAAAATATATCAGGGGCCTGAAACCCAGTCTGGTGGGCCAGGAAGGCTCCTCTAATATTCATCCTTCTGAAATCTTCTCTTGTGCTGTCCTGGATTGTAGCTAGAGATGGTATAGGAGGGTTAGTTGATTTTATCTTGAGGCTACCCTGTGACTAAATTCTGATATTAGCTTAATATCACTTAGAACTATGGAATTTAAAAGAAATTATTTTATTTTAATTGTTCAAGTACAGTTTTCTGAATTATGGAATTTTTAAAGATAAAGATGTCCTTAGAAGTCATATAGTTTTAGTGGGGTTCAAGTTTTACATTTTATTTATTGAATCAATTTTTTTTGGCTTTTTAATTTTTTTTATTTTATTCTAATCATTGTTCAAGTACAGTTTTCTCCCTATTGAATCAATTTTTGAAGTAACATTGGTTAATAACATATAAGTTTCAGTTATATATTATAATTCAATATCTGTATACAGTGTATCATGCTCACCAAATTATTAAATTTGACAAGTTTAGGTCAAATATATAGTGAGGGATGGAAAATTTAACCTTTTATTTTTTTGAAACAACAGAAACTTTTGTTTTTGAGACAGCACAGCATAGTGGTTAAGAGCATGGACGGTGTAGCAAGGCTGCCTGGGTTCCATTTCTGCATCTTTTCTTTATCAGCTGCAAGAACCCTGGAAAGTTACTTAACTTCTCTGTCAATTGATTCTCTCATTAGAAACATGGTGATCTGCCCATTGAATTGCAATTTTTTTCATATTCTGATAGTGCTTATTTTCACATTATTATTACTATTAGTATCTTTTAAGGGGGTAAGAAATTTGGTTGTTTCTTTAAATAAGATATTTTAATATATTTGGTTGACTGGCACATGGTAGGACTTGAGCTTGCTCCTACAGGAGAAAAGCAAGGTTTTGGTAACTTGTGTTGGGTTCTCTCCAGCATAAGTGTCTTTGGTTAAAACTTAATGCATTATAGTTCTTCCCTGCATCCTAATACTTCAGTAATTGACAAGGACAACATTTGCTTTTAATTTCTGAGTGTTGATTTTGTATTCTGCTACTTTTCTGAGTTTATTTATTAGGTCTAACTGTTTTTTGGTAGAGTCTGTAGGGTTTTCTATTTATAGTATCATGTGATGTACAAACATTGGTATTTTTGCTATCTCCTTTCCAATTTGGATGCCTTTTATTTCTTCTTCTTGTCTAATTGCTGTGGCTAGGACTTCAAATGACTGGGTTTTTTCCATTGCTTTACTTTTTAATAAGAGTGGGAAAAGTAGAAATCCCTGTCTCGTTCTTGATCTTAAGGGGAACGCTTTTATTTTTTGGCCATTATATATGGTGTTGGCTATGGATTTGTCATAATATAGACTTTATTATGTCGATGTATGTTTCCTGTATTCTCACTTCGCTGAGAGTTTTTATCATAAATGGGTGCTGGATGTTATCAAATGCTTCTTCTGCATCTATTGATATGATCATGTAACTTTTATCTTTCATTTTGTTTATGTAGTGTGTCACATTTATTGATTTGCATATATTGTACCAACCTCACATTCCTGAAATAAATCCTACTTGATCATGGTGTTAGATCTTTTTAGTGTATTGCTGGATCAGGTTTGCTAATATATTGTTGTGGATTTTAATGTCTATGTTTGTCACAGATATTGGCCTATAATTTTCTTTCTTTATCTTGTCTTTATCTAGTTTTGGAATTAAGATAATGCTGGCCTTGTAAAATGAGCTTGGGAGTATTCTCCCTTCAATTTTTTGGAATAGTTTGAGAAGGAGACATGTTAGTTCTTCTTTGAATGTTTGGTAAAATGCACTTGTGAAGACATTCATTCCAGGACTTTTGTGTTGTGGGAATTTTTTTATTACTGCCTCAATTCCATTGCTTGTAATCTCTCTATTCAGATTTTTGTGGTTTTTCTGATTCAGTTTCAGAAGATCGTATGTTTCTAAGAATTTATCCATTTCACCCCTGGCAGACAGAATCTCCATTGGTTTTTTACAACCAGATGTTATGTGAGTACCTCTTCTTGGCTGTGGTGTTCCAGGCTGGGGAACCTGACATGGGATTGAGACCCCACACTCCACAGGGGGAACTTTTGCATCTGAGATACCCCTCCAGTCTCAGCTGCCACCTGTCCATGGGAGCAAGACCAACACTTTTTTTGTCTCCACCCTTCCTACCAGTGTTAACATGATGTTGCTTTTATAAATCATTGGTTAAGACTTTTGTTCAGCTAGTCTTCAGGTGTTTTTTCAGGCTGATTGTTCTATATTTTAGTTGTAATTTGGTCCTGGGAAGAAGTGGGTGTACCTTCCACCTATTCTGGGATCTTCTTTTGCCATCTGGAATCCTCTTTTATGACAGCATTCCACTTTTAATTATATGTTTTTTTCTGTGTTTCTTTCAACTTATACAATGATAAAAAGTAAAGCAATGGAAAAAAACCAGTCATTTGAAGAGCCATTTGGTACTGTTCCTGTTTGACCCTATTCATTTGAGATATCTAGATTTTCAGTGATTTTTGGTCTGTCTGTCTTCCCAATCATGGTTTTCGAGTTTCACTTGTTATTTTCAACAACACACTAAGTGTCTCCTGTGGCCCTGATTTTTGGATAGCATTTAATAATGTTTCTGCTGTCACTTTTATAATTTCTGTACTTCTCAGGCTGTCAGGTTCTGAAGTAATCATCCTGTGTTGCTAACATGAAAACATTTAGAAATTACAAGGAAGCATGAATGAGGTTGTGATTGCATTGGTATTTTTGATGAGCATTTGTTTACTTCCTATAGCTAATAATAATAGGAGGAGGAAGAATGCAGGGGGAGGAAAAGAGGAATATATTATCAAGAAATTGAAATGAAACCGCATAGAATTATAGAATATATTTGTAAATGATATATCTGAAAATGGACTTACAGTTAAAATATATAAAGAAATCTGTAGGTCAGTAATATAAAAATATGTAACAATTAAATAATGTGTGGTCATCAGCAAGATGATGAAATAGAATGTATCACTCTCATAACTCCCTTCAGCAAAAATCATTTGACAGCCATCAATGGACAAGTGTGCCGTCATGAGAACTTTGAACTTCAGTTATTTGTGAAACCCTGTTGGAGCCCATGACTGACGTGGGCCATTTTGAAGAGTCAGATCCTTCCCAGGTGGTAGATTCTCCAATTGTAATTTCCAGAAACAGCTCTGTTTCCTTGTGGACTTAGCTGTAATACCATTTGGCTTTGGTCCAGCCACCAGCATCATCTGCCGAGAACTGGCAAGAGTCACACCTGCCTGTGCCCTGTATAAGAGGCATGCTGAACTCAGTCTTGGCTACGGACCATGAAGTAGCTGTGAATGGGATTCAGACACCCTGAGCCACCAGTCCTTCCTGCCTAGGGGCGAGGTAGGAGGTATGCCTCACTCTGCCCCCAAGACAGGCCTTTAACAGTGAAAACCACTCATTAAAGCATGAAAGAGGTATTTGCTCCTTTAAATGGACAAACACCAATCCAAGGCTACACAGATAATGGAGAATCAGGCAAACATTACACCATTAAAGGAAACTAATGAAACTTCAGTAACTGACCCCAACAAAATGGAGATCTATGAATTGCCTGGTAAAAAATTCATATAATCCTCCTAAAGAAACATGGGGACATGCAAGAGGACACAGATAGACAACTAAAAGTAGTCAAGAAAAACAATTCATTAAAGAATGAAATGTTTAATAAAGAAATTCAAATAAAAAATAAAAAGAGCTAAACAAAAACCCTGAAGCTGAAGAATACAGTAAGAGGCAGAAGAGAAAAATTCAATAGAAAGCTTCAACAGCCTACTCAGTCATATAAAAGAATCACTGAACTTAAAGAGAGGTCAGTTGAAATTAGCCAGTTAGAGGAACAAAAAGGAAAAGAATGCAAACTTACACATATATGGTCAATGAATCTTTGACAAGGGTGCCAAGAATACACAGTGGGGGAAGGATAGTCTCTTCAATGAGTAGTGTTAGGTAAACTGGATGTGTACATGCAAAAGAATGAAAGTGGACACTTATCTTCCATCATACACAAAAATTAATTTGAATTGGTTTATAGATTTATATATAAGACCTGGAATCATAAACTTTATTGAAAAAACATGGGTAAAAGCCTCTTGACACTGGTTTCAGGAATGACTTTCTGAATATATGGTGCTTATGGATACAATACCAAAAGCACAGCAAGAAAAGCAAAAATGAAAGTGTGGGTCTACATTAAACTAAGAAGCTCTACAGCAAAGGTAACCATTGACAAAGCTAAATGTCATCCAAGGAAATATGAGAAAATATTTGCAAATCATATATCTTATAAAGGGTTAGTATATAAAATATATGAGTATCCCCTACAACTTAACAGCAAAAAAAAAAAAAAAAATCAAATTACCTGATTTCAAAATTGGGCAATAGAACTGAATAGACAGTTTTTCAAATAAGACACATAAATGGCCAATTGGTATCTGAAAAGGTATACAACATCAGTAGTTGTCAGGGAAATGTAATTAAAAACCACAATGAGATATCACTTCATACCTATTAGGATGGTTATTATTAAAAAGACAAGGGATGGCAATTATTGCCCAGGGTATAGAGAAAAGGGTACCCTTTCACAGTTTCCACTGCTGTTGGGAATGTAAATTTATAGCAGTTATTGAAAATACTATGGAGGATCCTAAGAAAATTAAAAATAAAACTTCAATATAATCTAGAAATTCTACTTCTGGGTATTTACCAAATGAAAATGAAAACAGTAATGTAAAAAAGATATATGAGACCTGTCCAGAAGGTATCTAGCCATGTAGTATGAAAAAATAGAGATTTTTGAAGAAGATACAAGATACAAGAAACATTATACATAGGACAGTGATGCCTCTGTCCCCTTCAAAGTAGGCACCTTGGGACCTCACACAGTTCTAACTGCCATGCACTGCCCTGTTGTATTTTCTTGCATCTTATGGATGGTGTGAAATCTCTTCCCTTTCAAAGGTGATTTTATTTCTGGGAAAAGCCAGAAGTTGCAGTCTGCCAAATCTGGGATGTAGTAGGGCTGAGTCACCTGGGTGATTTGATGTTTTGCCAAAAAACTCTGCATGAGACATGATGCATAAGTAGGTGTGTTGTCCTGATGAAGCTGCCAATCACCAGTTGCCCACAACTGCAGCCTTCAGAATCATCCAAATAGTTTCTGTGGAGGAATGTTCAAGCTTAATGCAAAATTGGATTCAGATTCATTGCTCTACTCATTCAGTCATTTTGAATGTGACAGCCACACAGTACACACTCTCACTCAATAGCATCTACCACCCCCACTGACTAGTACAGTGAAGTTGTCATTGTTCACACATGTGCATTCCAGTCCAGGGTTACATTGATGTCATGCAAACCATTCTTGTTATTTTAACAATGGCTAGAGTTCTTCTGGACAGACTGTGTGTGTGTGTGTGTGTGTGTGTATGCTGGATACACACACACATACTTGATATGTATATGTATATACATACATTGGAATATTATTTAGCCATAAATAAGAATGAAATCTTGCCATTGGTGAAAACATGGATGGACTTTGAGGGCATTATGCTAAGTGAAATAAATCAGAGAAGGAAGACAAATAGCATATGATCTCACTTCTATGTGGAATCTAAAACAAAACAAAAAACCAAGCTCATAGAGAACATATTATTAGTTGCCAGAAGTGGAGAGTAAGGGCTGGGTAAAATGGGTAAAGGGGTCAAAATGTGCAAATTTTCAGTTATAAAATAAATACATCATTGGTATGTAATATACAACATGGTGACTATAGTTAATAATATTGAACGGCATATTTGAAAGTTGCTAAGATGGTAAATCTTAATAGTTATCATCACAAGAAAAAAATTGTTCCTACATATGGTGCCTTGTTAAATAGACTCACTGTGGTGATCACATCAGCCTATATAAATATTGAATTATTATGTTTTAGACCAGAGACTAATATCTTTTATCTTCCTTATACTTGAATCAAATATATAAATAGTGTAAGTAAATAATTTTAATAAATATACATAAATATAAGTATTCTATTTAAAAAGATATTTTTATTTACTTTTATATTCTATCAGTTGTGAACATTTAAAATGTTACCATTTTATCTTGTGAACATGTCTTGGATATAGAGACCTTCTGTACTGATATAAAATGGTGGGAAAGAAAGTTCATGGGAGTTTTGATTTCCCATCTTGGTGAAAACAAACAAACAAAAATCCCCAAAACATATATCCACTTTTCTGGAGTGTTCATAGCAGCATTATTCATAATAGATAAGAAGTAGAAATCCAGAAAATGGCCATCATGCAATGAATGGATAAACAAAATATGAACTATCCTTACAATGGAATATCATTCAGCTGAAAAAGGGTCCAGTTCTGATACATGTTACAACATGGGTGATCTTAAATACATGCTAAGTGAAAGGCAGCACAAAGAAAACTACATACTTTGTAATTCTATTTATATGAAATATCTGGAATAGCCAGATTCATTGAGATAGAAAGTAGATTAGTGGTAGATAAAGCAGGATGACAGCTAGTGGCAGTGGGGAGGTTAAGGGGTAGATGCTAGGGGGGCGTATAAGGGGACTAAATGGTAATGTAAAAATACAATAAAGATTAAATTAAAAGAAAAATAGACTTGAATTAGCAATAAACTAATATGATTTTAAAAGTTAAAGAAATAGAAAGTAGATTACTGATTGCCATGAGGAAGAAAAAAGAATGGGGATTGATTTCTAATAGATGCAGTATTTTTTTTGTAAGGTACTGTTGGGAATATTCTGGATTTAGATAGTAGTTGTGGTTGCACAATTAAGTGATTATACTAAAACCCACTTAATTGTGCACTTTAAAATGTTAATTTTATTCCCTGGCTAGTGTGGCTCAGTGGATTGTGCACCAGCCTGCAAACCAAAGGGTTGCCGGTTTGATTCCCAGTCAGGGCACATGCCTAGTTGCAGGCTAGGCCCCCAGTGGGGGGAACGTGAGAGGCAACCACACATTGATGTTTCTCTCCCTCTCTTCCCCTATTTCTAAAAATAAATAAATAACATGTTTAAAATAATAAAATGTTGATCTTACATGGATTAGATCTTGATAAATCTGTTTTCAAAGGGTAGTAGAACAATAGCCAAAATTGAGCACTGAATCAATTGTAGACATTAGTTTAAGTACTTTTCCATGTGTGATGTTCCGTGTTTAATGTTCACAACAGATGTATGTGCATATAGGTAGTATATTTTTCCTCTATTTTACAGGTGTGAAAATCGAAATTTAGTAATGTTACTCAAGTTGTTCCATAATTTGCCTAATGTCCCATAGGCTAAAAGTCTAGGAACTGAATCTAGGTAGCCATCCTGTATTCTTTGTTTTTAATGCTTACCCAAGGATATGGTATTGATTTTTTGAGAGTGAGAAAAAGGAAAGGAAGGAGGGAGGGAAAGGGAGAGGCAGAGGTAGAGGAAGAGGAGGAGAGGAGAGGAGAGGAGAGAGGGAGGAGAGACAGAGAGAGAGAGAGAGAGAAGCAAAGGGAGAGAGAAACAGAGGGAGAAAGAGATACTGATTTGAGAAACATCCATCAGTTGCTTCCTGTATGGGCCTGGACTGAGGATCAAACCTGCAATATAGATATGTGCCCTGACCAAGGATTGAACCTGTCATTTTTTGGTGTTCCTGATGACACTCCAAGCAACTGAGCCACTTGGCCAGGGCCACCCTGTATTCTTGAATATTACATGTACTTCCTGCCTATATTTTTCATTATAGCTTTGTAAGATATAATCAACTTAACATATAATTTGCCCACTTAAATGTACCAGCCATTTAATGTTTTAAGTATATTCACAGACATCTATGACCATCACATAGTCAATTTTAAAACATTTTAATCATCTTATAAACAACACCTCCCCACCCCCCAAGCAATCACTAATCTGTCCCTCGTGGTTGATTGGCATTGCTACCTAAAGCCATCTGTGTCATTGTATCATCTGTTAAAATTGTGTGTGTTTTAGTGCATATAGCCGTGGAATTATGAAACAGTAGGGTTTCTTTTAAAGAGGGTCTGGAACCCTGGATTAGAAGAAAAGAGATTAACTAAATATGATTTAAATGCACTCCTTAAGGCAAAGGAGGAACTTTACAGGTGTTGATTTGATTTGTTTCTGGCATTACCTGTATTGTTTTACCCTGAGGAGCTGGGTATACTCAAAAAAAAAAAAAAAAAAAAGGAAAAAAAAGAAAAACTAAAAAGAAAAGAAGATCTTGATTGCAAAAAGTCTATTTTGCTTCTGTAAAATAAAGCAGAAATTATGAGGAACTTTCTTTGCCTTTGAAATTGGCATAATGCCCTCCAGCTAAATGGGATTTGCTAAGTGGCTTTGCTAGAAAACCTTTCCTACCCTGCTTGTCCTGAAGCTACTGCTTTTCCTCCTGACCCTCTTGACTTCAGTTTGAGTATATGTCTTCCAGTTAACAAGTAATTTAGGGGAGTGTCAAAAGGTAACTAGTGTCCCCTGGGTTACAATTAACCTAAAAATTAAAAGGTGGAGTTTAAAATCCTCATTAAGTATAATAAAAAAGGGAGTTTCTAAATTGGAGTTGGATTTAGAAAGTCACCTTTGAATTAATGAAACTGGCCGTACTTGACTATGTACCAAGCTAGGTATTTGAGAGAGGTTATCTATATTTAGGAGAGAGATGGTATATAGCATAGTTTAGTGGCAATTAGTGACTTAGGCAAAATGAGTAGAAAAAATTCTTTCTAGGAGCCTTTTTCTGTGCTCCCACTCACAGTGAACATACTAATACCCTTCAGTTTTAATCACCTCTAATTTCTGAAATACACTTATGAGTGTTATGTTATTTGAATTGAGAATTAGTGTTTTCTCATTTAACCTGACCAGATATTTGGCAACATCATATTTCCCTTAGACATTTTCTCGATGGTTTATTTTTAAAGGTAGAATGATAAAAACAACTGTGTTCTCTAAAAATGATTTATTGTGAACTCTGACAGCTTAGTAGTAAATTCTAACTAATATGTATTACTCATAATGGAGGCCTGTAGCTTGTTGACTGAGCTGATTATTGTGATAGTTCTTATCACATAAACATTAAGACCATTCTGTGCTCAATATACTCAGAGCCTGGTGGATGCTTAAAGTATTTAATAAGTAAGACATATCTATGTTTAGTTTTAAATAATTCTAAAAATCGGTTCTAAACACAACAAAGTTCTTACACTAAAATAGCCTTTGTAAGTTCTTTGTAAATTTTGGATATTAACTGGTTACCACATATATTGGTGAATGTTTTCACCCATTCTGTGGGTTGTCTATTCATTTTGATGATGGTTTCCTTTGCTGTGCAACACCTTTTTAGTTTGATGTAGTCCTATTTGTTTGTTTTTTCTTTGTTTCCATTTCCTGGGGAGATATATCTGATAAAATATTGCTATGAGTAATGTCTGAGATTTTGCTGCATATCTTTTCTTCTAGGAGTTTTATGGTTTCTGGTCTAACATTTAAGTGTTTGATCTGTTTTGAATTTATTCTTCTGTGTAGTGTAGTAAGTTGGTCTAATTTCATTTTTCTGCATGTATCTATCCAATGTTCCCAATACCATTTATAGAATAAACTATCTTTTTAAAGATTTTATTTATTTATTTTTAGAGAGAAGGGAAGGGACCAAGAGAGGGAGAGGAACATCGATGTGTGGTTGCCTCTCGCACGCCCCCTACTGGGGACCTGTTCCAAAACCCAGGGATGTGCCCTGCCGGGGAATTGAATCGATGACCCTTTGGTTCTCAGGTTGGCACTCAATCCACTGAGCCACACCAGCCAGGGCAGGATACACTATCTTTAGCTCATTGTATGTACTTGTTTCCTCTGTCAACTATTAATTGACTAAAACTCAACACCCATCCCCACCAAAACAATCCAATTGAAAAATGGATAAAATACTTGAATAGACACTTCCACAAAAAGGACATACAGATGAACAGTAGACATATGAAAAGATGCTCAACATCACTAATCATCAGAGAAATGCAAATTAAAACCACAATGAGATACCATCTCACACCTGTCAGAATGGCCATCATAAACAAATCAACAAATAACAAGTGTTGGAGAGGTTGTGGAAAAAAGGGAATCCTAGTGCACTGTTAATGGAAATGCAGACTGGTGCAGTCACTGTGGAAACAGTATGGAGATACCTCAAAAAATTAAAAATAAATCTGCCTTTTGACCCAGTGACCCCACTTCAGGAAATATATCTAAAGGAACCCCAAATATTAATTCAAAAGAACATAAGCACTTCCATGTTCATTGCAACATTATTTACAATTGACAAGATATGGAAGAAGCCCAAGTGTCTATCAGTAGATAAATGAATAAAACAACTATGGGACATTTACACAATGGAATACTACTTAGCCATAAAAAAGAAGAAAATTTTACCCTTTGCAACAGCATGGATAGACCTGGAGAACATTATGCTAAGTGAAACAGCCAGTCAGTGAAAGCAAGCACTGTATGATTACACTCATATGTGGAATCGAATGAACAAACTGAACTAACAAGCAAAATACAGACAGATTCATAGATAGAGAGCAGGCTGTCAGTTCTGGCAGCTGGGAATAGTGGGTGAAGGGATTGAGTAAAAGGTAGAAGTGACTCATGGACATGGACAACAGTGTGGTGATTGTGGGGCGAAGGGATTATAAGGGGGATAAATGGTGATGGGAAAATACAATTAAAAATAAAATAGCCTTTAGAATCCCATTTTATGGAAGTCAGTTTGTGCTGTCTAGAAGTGAAGCATATAAATATCATAATTATCTACTGAACAGGAAACATTGTGGAAGGTAAAAAATTATTCCTGCTTTTTTTTTGGAATATTCAAAACCAAATTGCTTCTATAGATGTACATTCCCCCTGTTAAATGGTGCTTGGATGTAATAAGCCTTGCTTACAAAAATATTTAAATATACTTCTTTTACCCCATTGCCCAAACACACACCATTTGAATACTTGAATGATCATGTATGCTATGGGTTCACATATTGACTTTTAACCTTCTCAGTTCCCTGGCTTTTAGGGAAATTCATTTGGGGGTATGGAAGGATTTAAATATGAAATGAAAATGACCCCACTGATTCACAGTCAGCAGGACATGCCCCTTGGTTTAGAAAAGCAGGTGGCCTTGCCAGTTCCTTCGTAGCCTGTGGGCATGCATTTCTGCAGCAGCTGATTGGGTTAAGCTTTCTTCTGTATCCATGCAACAGGGAAAAGATAACTGATCGAACCCCCACCTTGGTCTCATTAGTGCTGGGCTTTAACCAGTGGATATGGGATTACATAAAAGCTAACAAGTAGCAAAGGGCAACTAGGAATTTTATAGCTGTATGACAGAGATGTAGTGGAGGTATCTAGGACATGTTCTTTTTTATTAGGAATGCCTCTGAAGGCTCACACACTTCAGTTCTTCAGAGAGCCATTTAATATATCTCATGTGTAAAGTTACTACTGGATTCAGACTGTAGGTTTTTTGACTGATGTCAAAAAAAGATTTTTCATTGGTATGACTGCATGAGCAATCTTGACTCTTTTAAATACATGCATCTAGATAAAAATAATACCTTCTAAAAGGGGAGTGTTTTTGTACTTATTTCCTTCATCTTTCAGTACATCTGTAAAAAGTGAACAGATTTGGATACTTAGTAAGACTCCTTTCTTTTTCACCAGAAATGGATTGGCAATATTTAGAATTTGATTTTTTTTTCCTGTTTTTAGTACTACTCTTCCAATTTTCGCAAACTACCTACAAATCAGAAGTGCAAATGTAGGAACTGGTTGCTCTGCTTCTTCAAGAGTGAAAGATGTTTCTTCAAGAGAAAAAATAGATTTCTAGTGTTTGTAAATGGAAAAAATGGTACACAACGCATATGGAGGGGGTCTTTTAATTAAAATTAAGTTGAAATTAATTGGTGAAACTGGTTTTGGCTTAAGCTGAGTGAGTCACTGATGTGCCTTCAAACTCTCAATAAATGAAGAATATGGGAGGGGTTGGTGGGGTAGAGGAAAGCAACAGGGAAAATGATGGGACAACTGTAACTGAACAATAAAAATATATACATTAATATGACCACACAGATAACAAAATTTTAAACCACTTTGAGGACTGTATTTGATCACTATTTGTATCCCCCATGTTTAGTCATTGAGAATACTTAAATAAAGGCTAAAATAATTTTACTATATATTACTTATAATGTACACATGTATCAAACTTAAAGAAATAATTTGATGGTAGAAAACAGTCTGGAGCTGACTGGTGATGGTAATTCAGTTTCTTGACTATTGGGAAGAAACTACTTTCTGCTTGCACTGTAGTCACCATGATGGCTAGAATTTCTGTTGAAAAGTGTTTGTTATATGCCTAACTGGCCTAATGATTAAGGAATATGACTTTTCTGACTCCTGAATTCGTAATTTTGTCATTTCCCTGATGTTTAATACTGATCAGCTACAGCCACAGGTAGAAAAGCATTCAGGAGTAAGGGAGAAAGGAGAAACAAACACCGACATAGTTCCAAGTTTTCCCGTGGAAACTGATGTACTGCATCTTAATCTAGATTCTAGTTTACTTTAAAACTGGCAGCGAAACTAGAGAGCACTCCATAGCTTTGTGATTTTGTAGAATGTCATTCATTTTCGGTATACTTCAGAAAGAAATCAAAGAAGTAACCATTAAGAAATGAATCACTAATAGCATCGCTAGTGTTATATTATCTTTTAATACATTTGAAATTATTCACACGGTTAGAAAATTTGGTAGCATGTTAGCTCTCCATTCCTCCATTTAATGTAGAAGGAGGTTGGGTTTTGGCTTGGCTTATGATTGAGAGAAGCAAGTCTAAAGATTCCATTACTGTCTATTTTGCTACCAAGTCAGAAGACTGTAAAATTATTGGTGTTGCCTACTAAGACTAACAAGGGGAGGGATATAGAAATAAGGAAAGAGTACTTAGACGGGCAAGCAGATCTACAAAGACCAGCATTGCCTACTTTACCAAGCATGATTCAAAAAAGCTAGAAGTAACTCAGCTCATTGCTGGCATTCACTTCAAGGTATATTATTCCTTTTAAACTGAAACTGTGTCTAATTCTGTGGTGAAGAGAAATTAATGAACAACCTCAACTTTCACGTATTTTATTTCCTCTAAGAGTGCTAAAGTCATACTTGAAGTTGTTGAAGAGAAAGGTGCCCATCAATTGAAGTGCAGGATATATCCAGACACGAAAGGCTTTATTATCCTGTGCAATGAATTATATAATCTTTAAAAGTCATTAAAGTACGCACATTCAACTTGACCTGCTCTATATACATGAGCTTTGCCAGCATTTACCCATGTGGTTATATCCTCTTCAATTTTTCCCCTTTTATCCCCTTTAGAATTTATCCATGCTTCCTTCAGCTGTTCTTACATTGCTAAGCTAAAGGAATCTATAATCCCCTAAGGGATGCTTCCAAGATCTATTGGCTAAAGAGTATGTTCTGCTTTGTCCTGCACTGGTACGCAAAATGTCCACCATTTTGGTTATGGTTTGTGGCCAAGGCACTAGCCTTAAAAATCAAACAAACAAATAAGCCCTAAGGATAGTGCATATATCCAAAACAAGTAAACACATTTATTCTTTAGAAGCAGAGAGAAGATGAAATGCTCCATTTCTTTAAGAATCCTACAACCCAGCGTGTTAGAGTTGGAAAAGATCTTTGAGGTTATCTCTAGTTTTTAATTAAAGTTGGATTCTTTTGTTTCTTGTTTGTTTTGTTTTAGAGTCCTTTCATTCAATGAGATTTAATATGGCAGTTCAATGAGTACACTAGATGACAGGGAGAACATTAGGGCTCCCCTTCTCTGTTCATGATCAGTGTTTTGGAAGCTTAATGGTTCCATGGAGTTTGAAATGAAGTCACAGTCCCACATCTATTTTGTGGAGAAAGTATTACTGGAAGCCCATTCTGATTCCTAATCCAGGGCTCTTTCCATTTATGCATTTCATCTTTGTGATTAATTTATTCTTTTTGTTTAAATTTTATTAATTTATTCTTTAACTCACTGGAGTTTCTTCTATTCTATGGAGGTATTCTTATCACCATGCTATGTAATAATTCTGCAGTAGTAATAAACAGTGAAATGACAACCGTAAGGAAAATAATACCAAGGGAAAGGAAGAAGGATGATTCTGAAACAGAAATCTTCCTTTCCAAATTTCTAAGAGAATCTCTAAATGACAGCTGACTATGAAGATTGGGTAACAGTGTTGTATCATTGGTAACTTTTATTGTTTTAGCGACTCCCCAATTGACATTAAAGCGATATCCAAGTAAAGTGGCCTTTAATAGAAAGGGAAATGAATTGTGGGTCAGATTTTCCCAATTCCAGAAGATTACTTTCTGAAAACAAATAGCAATATCTGGTGAAAACCAGTTTACTGAGGTCATGAGCCTAAATTTTATTGCAAAGCTCCAAATGATGAATAGTATCAATTTTTCCCTTCAGCTCAGACTTTTAACATCAGAGGAAAGCATGTTATATATGGCAAAATAGATGTAATGAGTGAATCCAAATAGAACAGTTACTGTGCAGTAAAACACTGGATCCAAATGGAATCTTATTCATCTGAATATACTAATTAGGGGGACAGTTGATGTCATAGTGTATATCTAGTGCTGCTTTAAAATATTGTAACTGATGAGAGCTGCCTGTATTAAGCATTTGAATGGGTTTTTGCAGTGGATGGACTTTTTCAATTTCCCAGCATGTGGGAACTGCAATCTTAGTGTTGCAAAGGTGCTGACCATGATGCAGATAAATAAATATTGTATCGTGACATTTTATGGTCCTAATTTCCATAGAGTTCCAATTATTTGACTTTTTTGGTCCTAAGTTGCTACAGCTTGTTCTTCAGATTCAGAAACACCTCTCCTCGAAGACACACAGGAAGGTGAAGATGCAGGTTCTGTTGGGGCCTGAGGTTTACACAATTTGGGAGCCCCTCTTTTGAAAAGGGATGTAAGATCAGAAATGCTAAATTGGGTGCAAAAGTGAATATTTAGAAAGGGACTACGAAAGTGAGGGGCCCTGAGGCTCAATCTTCAAGGTAAATCCATTCCTGCATACAGAACACACCACTAAATAATTTAGTGGTTGATCAGTGAAGGAGAGGGAAGATTTTCAAAAGCTACAACCCTTTGATATTAGAAGGGTTTTTGATATGTTAATGACATGTATAAATACAAGTGACAAGATCACAATCATTTGGTCTCAGAAAGACAGAATTATAATGTACTTTGATAAGATAAGATCTAAATTAGATCAATTAAACTTTGATAATGCCATAGAAGTCTGGTTTGTCTTTATGCAATGCATCTTGAGGAATTTAGTTACAATTATTTTAAATCACTGATATTATATTTTGTACCAATGATATGGGAATTACCAAGAAATATATCCAGTTTGATCAAGGTTAATAAGAAAAGGCTCAACATTTTCATAAATGTCTTTTTAAACAGATGGTCTTGTATAACATGTAAAATGAAATCTAAGATTTAAGTAATGGTTCACTTTTTAATTTGTGATATAAACTGCAGTTTAATCTGGACTCACTATACTTTTAGGCATCTAAATCTATTGTCTGGGTTGTTCACTAAATAACAGCATCCAGTTATATTCAGCCTCAATAAGAACCTTTGTGTGCATACTTTTTATGTATGAGTTTCTGGTTCAGCTATGTCTGTTTTTTTTTTTTTAAATTCACTGGAAGCTTAATTTAAAGTTTATCTCTATCATTACTAGCAGGAAAGTTAGAATATTTTATTAAAATTAGAATTGGAATATCACATAAGTGATACTGATGATCACTTATGTTGGATGGATACAATAGATTCATGCATTAGGGACCATCCATAAAGGTTAGGAACGCATTTGGCTCCCGGAGTGGCACCAGAAGATCTACTTGCAAGGTGTCTCCTTGTCTGAACTACAGTGATATCTGAAATTCTGGTTTTGGTTATGTCTGGGTGTCAAAATACTGACCTTTTAGAAACACAAATCATCAGAAACATTAAACCTGCTACAAATTAAAAAAAAATCATCAATTATCTATCCATACCAAATATAAAACTGATAAGAGCTTGGCTATAAATCCAGTTAAAGGTGTATAGTCAAGAACAAGATAATGCATATTAGAATATATTCATAGGTATACAACTTGAATTTAGGGATATAGGCATGATAAATTGACTCATTGGTTATTTGCTAACTGTATGACTTCAGCAAAGTCACTTGAATTCTGTAAGTTATCCCTCTCTGTAACATGTAGAAAGCGGTCCCTTCCAGAAACAAAAGTCTGTTTATTTAAATATGTACTGAGTATGTATTTGATTTTTTAGCTTAGTCTTCTGGGATCTTAATCCACCTTGTCACTGATGATCCTAGCAATTACCATTGGCTGATATACTACTAAATTCATATTCACTGTCCCTTTCCTACTATTCACTTTTGGTATAGAAGTCTAGGTCAATTATAGTGGTTTCATGAGATGAAAAATAAAGTGTAAATAGCAACTTTATACAGTGACTTAAAATTTTAGCTTATAAATTGCCTACAGTAAATATGCATGTCATAATTCAAAACAGGTGTGTATGTTCATGTGACCACGATATCTGCTGCATATAGTCGGATGTGGGCCACAGAGAAAATTATAATGGAGGCCTCAGTTTAAAGAGTGGAACATTCCATGTACCTATAGTAGCCATTATAAACAATAATGTGACTTTACAAAGCAAATGCATATATGTAGCACTTACTGTGAGTCAGGTGCTGTTCTGAGTGCTTTAGTATTTTCTGATTTAATCTTTATAGTACATCAGTGAGGTTTGGCACTATTATTGCCTCCACTTTTAAAAAAAATATTTATTTTTAGACAGAGGGGAATGGAGAAAGAGAAGGAGAGAAACATCAATGTGTGGTTGCCTCTTGAGTGCCCCCAACTGGGGACCTGGCCCACAACCCAGGCATGTGGCCTGACTGGGAATTGAACCAGCAACCCTTTGGTTCACAGTTTCACACTCAATCCACTGAGCTATACCAGCCAGGGCTATTACCTCCATTTTACAGATAACAGAATTGAGACACAGAGAGTCTAAGTAACCTGCTTAAGCTCACAGAGCTCAAAGTGGCAAGTGAAGGGATTGAACTGTCTTGACTCCAGAATCATACTGAATGAAGTAGGAAAACAAAGGAAGGCTAACCTATCAAAGAGCATCGAAACATCTTATAAGTAGCCAAGCAAAATTGTTTCACACCTGGAAAAATATATTCTAAAGAATATATAGTTATTAAGAGCTCTTTACAGCAATAATCTATGAGTGACCAGTATGAGAAAAAGATGAAATGTGAGGCAAGCATGGCTGGGCAAATGTGGAAACCTGGGCCACGAGGTTCTGTTGTTTCACTGACTCTGTCTTGCTTCCTTGGGATGATGATTACAGCCCTTGCAGGACTATCCCTGTGAACGTGGCAGTCTGTATGCCAATGTAGAACACAGCAAGTTCTTTCCTGCTTGTTTCTTTTGGCATGGCATGTGAAATAAAGGCACCTTATAACAAAAGTCTGGGAAAATGTTGTGCATGGTACTGAGGACATCCCAAGAGTGACTAATTTATTAGGAAAGATTAAAAGGATTAATTACATAGAGCTCAGCTAAGTAATGACTAATGAGAAACATGCAAACTGTCTATAAAGTATGTGAAGAACAAACCCACCAAAGAGAGGAGGGATTTACTTAGTTGGGCACAAGTAGATGAAACTAGAAACATTGGTTGAAGTTATAAAAAGGATTGTTTTGGCACACCCACTTGTAAAACTTTTTTCAAAAAGATATCTTCACTGGAGGACTTTTTTTTCATTTCTTTTTGAGAGAGAGGAGAGAAGAAAGGAGAGAGAGAAAAACATCGATGTGAAAGAGCTGCCCCCCAGATGTGCCCAGACCAGGGATCATACATGCCTGCACCAGGGGTTGAACCTGCAACCCAGGCATGTGCCCCAACCAGGAATTGAACCTGCAACTCTTTGGCTACAAAACAATGCTCCAAATAACTGAGTCACATTCACGAGGGCTATACACATTTCTGACTAGTGATATCTACTAACTGTAAAACAGGTTCAGAAAATAAAACAAGAAGGGCTCTGTGTGGCCTTGAAGAATATCAGCTGGGGTTATCGGAAGGTGCAAGGATGCATGTATATGAGCTATAGTTTAGGTTAAATACTCTGGTTCTAGAGTATGATCTCTCTTAGATTTGGAAAGGTTACTGCCCATCTTGCTCATAACAGTGGTATAGTGCAACATAATGTTTTTATGTTTCACTTCTGATTGCCCAGTGCCATGTACAGTAGTTCTGGTGCATGGTCTCTGGATAAATGTTGCTATAGGAAGAGAGAGGGCACCAGTGAGAAACAAAACTGTTCTCTCGAGGGAAGCCTTGTTTTAAGCAGAGTCCAGGTGCTGGAGCCCAGGAGCTTATACATTGGAAGTTGAGCATTTTATTGAATATAGTAGATGTTTGCTTATTCCTATAATGAATAAACAGATGAACAAACAAACCTCACTGAATGGAAATATCCTGATCTGTAAAATAAGGTTAGCAAAAAATACACACCCACTAGTTAAATTTTAGAAACTAACTAATGCATATGAAGCTTGACAAAAAATGTGTACTCATTAAATGGTAGCTATTATCTGTTGCTCAATGAACTAGTACAAAATGATGCTTAAGCTCTTTCTTTCACTGCTCCCTGCCCTTGCACCCTGAGCATGCCTACTTCCTCAGGAGGATGTCTAAAAGGGCCAAATACTTAAACTCCTCGAGGGAAGTCAGCACTACAGAATGAGGCACTGTTGAAACATTTCCTTTTGGATTTGAATGAAATCATTCTACATAGAGTGGGAGCTTGATGATGCCACTAAAAAGAAAAAAATAAATTACCATGTTTCACAATATTGCTCTGATAGAGAAAATTAAGATTATTTTATACCATGGATTGCCAAAGCATTTTCCTGTCCTTTTGCTTCTCTGTCACTAGAAAACACTCATATTCATTAAGCTGAATGTCCCAGTTGGCTATTGGAATATTCTCATAGACAGTCCAAGTTTGGGTGGGCATCAGAATATATCTGAATACGAGTATACTATGTCCTGACCTCTCCCAACACCCTGTGTTACAGTGGAACTCTAGCTAGTCTTTGTCTTCATTTCCTCTCTACAAGTCTGTGTCCATTTTGACACCTTAAGGCACAAGCCTTTCAAACTTAAATGTGTTTCTAATTCTCAGATGTTAAAAATCAACACAAACATGTTGTAAAACCATTATGCTTTATTTAGGGTGAAAACCATTCACTTTTTCTTTTTAAAGGTATAGTGGTTAGGCTTTCAACAAATGCATCCTAAAATGAATATTACAAAAGCACTACAGCCCTGGCTGTGTAGCTCAGTTGGTTAGAGCATCGTCCTGATAGGTGGATTTTGTGGGTTTGATCTCTGGTCAGGGTACATACAAGAATCCACCAATGAAGGAATAAATAAGTGGAACAACAAATTGATGTCTCTTTTACTCTATCTCTGTCTCAAAATCAATGAATAAAAATTAAAAACAAAACAAAAGCACTACCAAGCATAAATTACATTCAAAGATAAATCAGGTTGAAATAAGAAAATTTTAACTGTCAACTGCTACAAAATGTCACTGGGACTTAAAGAATACATTTACACTTATTCAGTGAGGATTAAAGGCATCTCTCTGAAATGTCAGTTAATGAGGACTGGTGTGGCTCAGTGGATTAAGTGCCAGCCTGTAAAACAAAGGGTCACCAGGTGAAATACCAGTCAGGGCACATGCCTGGGTTGTGGGCCAGGTCACCAGTAGGGGGCGTGCGACAGGCAACCACCCATTGATGTTTCTCTCCCTCTCTTTCTCCCTCCCTTTCCCTCTCTCTAAAAATAAATAAATAAAATCTTTTTAAAAAATAAGGATCTGGAGTTTTTGTTAGAGTGAGCATGTATTCTATTGTTTCTCTGGAATTTTAATAATGATTCAATTGTCTTTGTAACTTGATTACTACCCCTAAGTCTCCAGAGTAGTCTGGGAGATAATACATAAAATAGCTCCTGTAATCTTTTTCATAAACTTATGAGAGTGACATGCTATTGATTCTAATGAAGCACCGTAATGGGAGACAGCACACCTTCTCCATTCACAAGGGATAGGCCCTGAGATCTTCCTGACTCCCCACATCCTCAAATACCACTCTAGCATATAATTTCCCTCATAAAATGCAGTAAAGTATAACTGAAAAATTTAACAGACCCTCTTTCAGATCATTAATGATTCTATAAATGCAAGACTAAAGTCATTTACAAAGCCATTTTCTGGCTAAGAACTAGCACTTCCTTTTCACTGCCAGTATTAGCAGTAGCAGTTGTTTTTCTTTTCAGGGCCATTTTTCACATAGAAATAAAGTTAAATTTTATCACATCAGTAGAGTTGCTGTGTACAGCCCAACACGTACAGAAGCGCATAGAGTTTTGGACGCTGGGCAGTTGTCCAGCTCCCCTCAGTAGCTGTATCAACTTCACTATACCAACCTCTCAACACCAGAGATCCAAATTCATGGCTCAGCAGCATTAGAAGTTACTATAGGTCATGGTCCCATGGTGTCACTTGATGAGGAGTCGAAATTGCAAATGTTAAATCCATAAATTCCAAGGATCTACTATATTTACCAGCTTAATGAGCTTAGAAGTTGCATTTCACTGGATGTATCAGATGCACTGAACTCTTTAAGGGATTCTGAGTGCTATTATCAACTCTACAAGAAATCTGGAAAAATGTTTTACATCATAGGTACTGAAAACTAACACTGGTCCTTTATGCTTCTATTCGTGTTCACTTTTTCAGATTCCCAAATGCAGTATACCATTTATAGTAAGTTTTATTTTTTTTAGTAGTACAAATTTAGAAAGCGTTTTATTTCTCTGAAAATTAGATGCTGAAAATCAGGATGTACAGTTGTTGACACTTGTACAACATGAGTGTGAACTGCATGGGTCCACTTCTACCTGGATTTTTTTCAGTAAATACAGTAAATGTATTTTTTTTCTTTTGACTTTCTTAACATTTTCTTTTTGCTAGCTTACTGTATTATAAGAATGTAGTATATAATACATATAACATACAAAATATGTGTTAATTGACTTTGTATTGACTGGTTAGCCTTCCAGTCAGCAGTAGCCTATTAGTAGTAAGGTTCTGAGGAAATACACATTATGTGGGGATTTTTGACTGGGGGTGGTTGTTGCCCCTTACACCGGCATTATTCAAGGGCCAACACTACCTGCTTTATCCAAACACTGTGCTTGGCACTATGGGGAATAAAAATGTTGATATAGATGCTTTCACTTATTGGGTCACTCACCATACGTGAGACATTGAATAATGCCTTTACATGTATTATCTCATTTCCCCTAATGATGAACAACCCTAATATGCTAGAGTGGTATTTGAGGATGTGGGGAGTCAGGAATTTGAGGGATTCTCCTTGCCCTTAAGGAGTCTGTAATCTATTTGAAATGATAAGTCATAAATGTTTTATTCGCTTAGTTCATTAGGATGGCCTGAGAGGCATAAAGCGTTTTACCCCAAAATACCCTAGGAGTCCAACATCCAATTTTCCCAGTCAACTGCATTTTCTTTTTGTTTTTTGCTTTTCTATTTTTACAAACTAACTGACACTTTCTATTAATTTAAGTAGTTATCTGTGAAGTTAACCTTTGTGTATCTAATTTTAATATTTTATCCAGAATATTAATAGGAAGATATTGTAGTAAAAACCTTAATCTTCATTGGTCAGTCTGCTTTAGGGTTTTTCATTCCAAAGCTTCTAATTGGATATAACGGGTTATTTATTTTCTATTAAAGTGGATTCTACGGCCCTGTTGGACTTGTATTATTTTGGGAGTCTAATATAATCCTACTAGTGACCTTAGATCAAATTTTTTTATAGTTTTCTATATGAGTTGCAGGCATTAGACAGTCCCAAGCTTGTTCCTTTAGAGCAAGCTCAACTTACTGAGTTAGAATTTGTTGATCATTGCAGATTGTAGCTAATTTTTGCAAATGACAATTTCTGTTCTCACACCTCCTCTGGTGTATAGTTCACAAACAGCATTGTAACATAGAAAATCCTGTGAAACTAAACAGATTGTAGAAGTCTAGCATCTCGGATGGTATGTAGATTTGTTGCTTTTCCTGGAGGACTCTTCTTATCTATGAGGCAATAAAGGCAGATAAATAAAGTCTTCCTAGTAATATATTGTCTAGGGAGCCAGGAGCACTGGCTTCTAGTCCAGGCCTTGACACAGACTATGTGACTTCTAAGAAGTTATCTTTGGGGACCACGGTTCTGACAGCTATAAAATGGGGTGGTGACATCTCTCCCATAGTGCTAATGTAAAGGCGAATGCAAAAAAAAAAAATGAGTTCCCTTTGGAAGAGATGCACAATATACATCCAAAGTAGCATTCTTAGTTATGCGCATATGCGTTTTTTCATTGCTGACATGTTTAATGAAAACTATTTGTCATTTTATTTAAGTATTGCAGCCCAACAAGAGGTACAGATGAATACAATTTGGTTATAAACAAAGGAAGAATGGTGCATAGATGAGCTGAGTAAATTTTTCTTCTGCAATGTATGCACTTTATGATTGTTACAGTCAGGAAGAGGATATGAAAAAAGAAAGCAAATCTGCAGTTATTCAGCACCAATCTGTGTAAGGTAAAATATCTCTAATCAACCCATGGTTCAAGAGAAGGAATTGCAGCTCCAGTGCGTTACCGACACTTTCTTGTTCCCTGTCTCCTACTACTTATTGTCAGAGGCTGCTTTTTCCACTCTCAAAACTTCATAGTTGGCCCTCAGGAGGTTTAGCAGGCTCTGTTGTCACACTTTTGTCTTCCTCATTGGTTTCAAAATGCAGTGAGGGTGACGTGATTATCTGTAGAACCATCCGTCCCCTGGAGGACATAATATACATTGAACTTTAGGGTTTTTAAAAATATGTTTCAAGCCACTAAGTTTTTACCTAGTACCTACCATGAATCCTGACTAGTATTAGGTGCCACGAGGGACTAAGAAAATAATCAGCACAGTCCTGACAACCGAATGTTTTACATGTTGAGATGTAACACTTTTGTGCATGGCACTCATGCCATATTCCCTTTGAACCCATAAGCTCATTGAGGTCATAACTCATGTCTATTTCTTTTCTTTTTTATTGTTGTTCAAGTACAGTTGTCCCCATTTTCCCTCTACTCCACCCACCCCCACCTCCCACCCTTGAACCTACTCCCCTTTGGCTTTGTCCATGTGTCCTTTATACATGTTCCTTGATGGCCCTTGCCCTATTATCCCCCATTATCCTCTCCTACCTCCCCTCTGGTTACTGTCAGTTGGTTCTTTTTCATCTTGGGGTCTTTTCATACTCACCTTTTAAGAAGGAGAATTCTTCAGATAATGGAACTTCCCCACAGCATTGCGTGATTATTATCATTCCTGGCCACTCTATACTAAATGCCAGTGGCATCTCACAGTCACTCTAACAATCAAAGCCACCTGCACACATTTTCAAATTTGGGGTGACTCTCCCCCCAACTGAGAGTCACTATTTTATAGTCTCATACATGTTACCTTGTACATTACAGGAGGTCTGTTAATATTTTGTGAAGAAATGAATTCATGAAACAACAATCGGATAATAATTCGAAGCATCGAAGCAAAGCATCGAATCACATGCAATAATCTTTAGAACAGAATAGTAGTACATTAGGGCTCTGGGAAGAGAGATCACGTTATGTTAAGCTGTGTGAATTATTATTTTGGGCTGTGCCTTAAAGCATAGGTAGGCTTTCAAAACTGATTGGGAGTACAGCAGCCCCTGTAAGAGTCGCGATTTACATAAGAGCAATTTTTGGAAGTGGCATGCTGTCAGGCTTGGAGGACTGTTCTGGAGGATAGTATAAGGAATGTCTGGATATGTAGGAGTGAGTCAGCTGAAAAGAGTCTGGACCTGAGCCTGTACCCAGCAGTTTGCTCCCAAAGGCTTTTCTACAATGTTATCACAAGATGGAAGTCTTCTTTTATCAAGATGAATTTGGTTATTTGCATATAAGTGGATTTAAGAAGGTACATACATGAGACAGGTGACTAGTTAAGATATTGCCATAATTTACTTGGAAAATATGTCATCCTTCCTTCTTTTTTGTGTGTTTTCCCACCCACATTTTCTTTTTTTGTTTCTTCACTTCTAGGTAGTGCAATATTATTTTGATACCAAAAGCCATTAATGTTTTCTTCCACTTCACCTTATCCATCTAGTACCAATGGAACATATTATGAGTTAAAAAGATCAGCTTAGATTTATCTTCTAGCCCTTATTTCACAATTTAAAAAACTTAAACTGAAAGTACTGGAAGATGAAAATAAAAATCAACTCAGTGATCAATCTGTTCTGCTCCTAGGAGAAATGGAAGAATAAGTGGAAATATTTAACTCTAAATCTGGAGGTTCTCATATAGGAATGGATGAAGTTCATAGAGGAGCAATACCTTCTAGCTTCAGAAAAGAAACACTTGATGATGAGTTGAATTATATTAACTTATGCTTCTGTTTGCAGATTCTTTTTTTTAAAGATTTTATTTATTTATTTTTAGAGAGAGGGGAAGGGAGGGAGAAAGAGAGGGAAAGAAACATCAATGTGTGGTTATTTCTTACACGCCACCTACTGGGGACCTAGTACTCAACACAGGCATATGCCCTGACTGGGAATCGAACCAGGGACCTTTTGGTTTGCAGACCAGTGCTCAATCCACTGAGCCACAACAGCCAGGCTGTTTGTAGATTCCCTTGTTCAGCTGTTAGTATTTTAAAATTTCATTTGGAAGGGGCTTAGGAGAAGGAATGATATATGTCCTTATTTCTCAGGTCAATTGTTACATACTTAAGATGACCAGAAAAGGGGCTAGTTAATATAGCAATGTGCCATGCCAACAACTCAATAATTTGTATTTCTTTATTTAAAAAATCATATAAATATACAAGGTTCCTTGGTTGGTTAAACTTTTAAAGGAATTGTATTTCAAAAATATTTTGATTTGAGCAGACATTTATATAAAAGTGATCACTATACTAGTTTTGAAGTATTTTTCTTTATGCATTTCATGTCCCAAGGGACCACCATAGTAACACTTAGCAGTTACTGGAAATTATTGTTTGCAAATTACTCAAACTATTGCATTTATTAAAACATTTTAAAATTTAGACCTTTAAAAATCATGATTTTTTCACATCACTAAGATTTTACTCTGTATAATTTATGTGTTAATATATAATATTAAGCAGAACGACTGTTAGACTGTTTAGGTGGAGATAAAGAACTTTTGGCATCTGTCATACATGGTTTCAAAAAGCATTCTAGAGGAAAGAAAGGATAAGATTGAACATTTTCATGAACAATTCACTAAAAATGTGTAGAATATAAAATCCTAGATGATCTAGGTAGTCATTTTTGTGGCTTAAAACTGGGGAAAACTAGAGCTTTTTACCTTAATAATTAAATTTTCTTCAACATTTCTGTGAACTAAAGTGTTTTGGTAGGCTAACAAAAGACCAATTAGAGAATATACATTTACAGAGCAAATAAAACCATGTAATTATGAATGAGACATGTATTTTTCCCATAAGTAATGGTCCATTTTAGCTTTATGGGTTCCCAAATGCCAACCTTCTTTGAATATTTCAGTATTTGAGTTTCATAAATTTTAAAGATATTTTATTATTTATTTTTAGACAGAGGGGAAGGGTGGGAGAAAGAGAGGGAGAGAAACAACAATGTGTGGTTGCCTCTTGTGTGCCTTCTTCTGGGGACCTGGCCCGCAATCCAGGCATGTGCCCTGATTGGGAATTGAACCAGCGACCTTTTGGTTCACAGGTCAGCACTCAATCCACTGAGCTACACCAGCTAGGATATGGCTAAAACTTTTAAAGCTATATCTTAAACTGACACACTTTTAAATAAAATGTATTATATCCTCCTACCTTGAAAAGTATACCTTCCTAGTGATCTGGAGGGCCAAGTTTACATTTAGAACACTTGGACACCTCTAAGTGTCCTCACATACACACAGTTGACATCCCAGCTAATGTGTGAGCTCCATTTGCATCTCCTGCAAACAGCTACCTCTTGATCAGTTGAATTCTGGGATGTGTACATAAAAATCATGTCTACCATTAGATAAGTGTAGGGACTTGGGGTAGAAACCCTTATAAATCTTGGAAATGGGTTCTACATACTTGAGTGGGAAATTCCAGAGTCTCAGGCACCTGGAACATGGTCTTTCCCTCCCTCTTCCTTACCTCTCCCTCCCTATCCTCCTCTTCCTCTCCCTATTGTCTTGTATATGTGAAGTTTTAGGTAATTATTGTGTAAGATATTTGACTTTTAAAGCCAAGTGTCATTAAAAGTGCCTACCTTAGCAGCAATTAGTAATATTTTTTTAAATTTTCACTCAGCTCACAATTTTTAGATTTCTTTGGTTTCTCTGCTGTCCCAGTATTGTTTTGGGGGGTGGCATTAAGATACATTGTTGTAACCATATATATTTAAATCTGCTTGTCTGGTCCTTTAAATCAGTTGATACTGCATGGATTTATTATATTTGGAGTTAACTTTTGGAAATCTTCAGTGGCATGTGAAGTCAGCATACATCTGCTAAATGCCAACTTTTACTAGTACCTGAGTACAAAACTTTTAATTCTGGATGAGTTTTTCCTGAATTTTTCATAACATACAGGTTTCTAAACTGGAGACAATTTTTTAGGAACTTTCTATGAAAATGTTTTCATTTTACGCTAAATAGTTTTTTTTATTACTGATGAAATATGTTAAATGTAGAGGGATTTCACACAGCAAATATTCATATACGCATCACTCTTGTACTTAGCTCAAACCTAACATGTTAACATATTTTCTGTAGATTTATTTTCAGGAATTTAAACATTACACACAAAATTGAATCTTCTTATGGACCACATCTCACTTTCCTTCCTCTCTAATGTTAACCCTCAGATATAACCAGTGTACTAAATTTGAGATCTATCATTCCCTTTTATGCTTTATGATTTTTACAACATTCAGAGAGGTTTTCCTTAAACAGATATTTTTCTTCAGTGTTCTTTTGTCTGTTAACGTTGTTTCATGGATTGAAATATACTGATATGTGAGGCTCTGTTTTATTCTGATCCTCCCCTGTTAATGGACATTTAGAGTGTTTCCCAAATTCAGTTTTGTAAACAGTGCTGCAGTAAACATTCTCATGAGCATTTTTTTGAGGGGGGGACAGTTTATATTTTTTAATTTTTTAAGATTTTATTTATTTATTTTGAGAGAGAGGGGAAGGGAGGGAGGATAAAAGGGAGAGAAACACCAGTGTGTGGTTGTCTTTCCCACACCCCCCACTGGGGACCCTTTGGTTCGTAGCCTGGCACCCAATCTACTGAGCCACACCAGCCAGGGCTGTCATGAGTATTTTTGTATCTGTCTGTGTGAGAGAATATTTACTTCTTATTTTCATTCTTATTCTTTATCTTCACCTGAAGACATGCTTATTGATTTTAGAGAGAGGGGAAGGAAGGTAGGGAAAGAGGAAGAGAAACATTGATGTAAGAGAAACATCAATTGGTTGCCTCTTGTTTGTGCCCCAGCTGGGAACCTGCAACCTAGGTAGGTACCCTGAGTGGGAATCAAACCTGGACTTTTTGGTTTATGTGATGACACTCCAACCAACTAAGCCACACTGTCCAGGGCTGTGTGAGATAGTATATATCTGGAAGTGGAATTTCTGAGTCAAACAGGATGAATATCCTAAACTTTGCTAGGTACTGCGAAATTGCTCTCCAAAGTGCATGAGATGAGACTCCAACCATCACAGTACATGAAATTTGTTAGTGTTAAATTCTTGCCAGTTTGCAATCATGTTACCAGTCCTCACTGACGTAATTTATGTACTATGCATTGCTTGTGAGAAAGGGCTTTTTCATGTCTATTGTTCATTCAGATTTCCTTGTCCTATAATTGCCTGTTGGTATCATTTGTTCATTTTCCTACTTCTTGTTTAGTTGTAGTTTTTTTTAAAAAAATGAATTCTGAATACCAATCTTTGCAGTCATAATCTTTGCAATTGTTGTCTCCAAGTTTGTAACTTCTTTTCAGCTTGTTTCCTGCATCTTTGATTAGAATTGCATCAAATTTATAGATTAATTCTAGTACAATTCATATCTTTATGAGATAGAATCTTCCAATTCCTGAACATATTTTATCTCTCCATTCATTGTAATTTTTTATGCCCTTCAATAATTTTTGCAGCTTACTCCATAAAAGTTCTGCATAGCTTTTGCTAGATTTATTCTTAGGTTCGTTTTAGCTTTTCTTAATACTATAAATTGAATCTTACTTTTTTTATTGAATTATCTAATTGGTTATTAGTTGTATGCTATTGATTTTAGTATATTGATTTTGTTTCTAGCAACTTTGCTAAACTTTCTTTTCCTAATAGTTTGTACTTACTCTTGGATTTTTCTATGTAGACAGTTATAGCTTTGGAAATAATAACAGTTTTGACTCATCTTTCCATTTTATACCTGATTTATTGTCTTTGTTTTATTACATTGTCTAGGATGTCCATTAAAATGTTAAATAGAAGTGGTGAGAGTAGGTGTTTTTGTCCCCACTTTAATGGTAACACTTCTAAAATTACACCATTGATTATTATGTTTACTGCAGGTTTTTAATATACCCTTCATGAAGTCAAGAGACTACTGCTATATTCCTAATTGATTATATATAAAAACACTTTTAAACATAAATCTTAATTTTTGTTAACTGCCATTTCTGTATCTATTCACATAACATATGCTTTTGTTTCTTTATTTTAATTTGGTTAATTACATTGATTCTTCTATTGTTAAACCAGCCTTTCATTTCTTGGACAGACTCAGCCTGAGACTCAGCCTGGCCATGATGTATTATTGGTTTTTACAGTCCAGGATTTGGTTCTATATTTTTAAAGGATTTTTGCATGAGTAAGATTAGTTTGCAATTCTCCTTTCTCAAATTGCCCTTGTCAGGTTTTTGTGCCACGGTTGTACAAGCCTCAGTGAATGAGTTGAATAGTTTTCCCTCTTTTTTTAGTCTCCAAAACAGTTTATATAAACAGAAGTAATCTACTCCTTGAAATTCTGGAAAATTTTGCATTTAAAATTGTGTGCACCTGTTGTAAAGACAGAGACTTTTGATTATATATTCCATTTGCTTAATGTTTTTGTTTATTTTTAATTTTTTATTTCTTCACTCTGAGTCTTTGCATAAAGATATTTATGGTTATATTTTTGTTTATGTAGTTTTTATTATATCAATATTTTATCTTTTAGCCTGTTTTTCCCCATTTTCTTTTTTATCAGTTTTGCCAAAGGATTGTTTAGTTTATAATTTTCAAAAATTAACCAGTTTTACTTTTACAGTTTTTTTTTCTATTGCAATAATTTCTCTGCTTATTTTTATATTTCCTTCCTTTTACTTGTTAAGTTTAATCTGGGGTTATTTTTCTAACTTCTGGAAATAAATGTCGAACTCACTTATTTTTCTACCTTTCTTGTTACTTAATAAAGGCATTTCATGCTATCCGTTTCCCTCATTCTGTACCTTTAGGTGTACCCCACACATACTAATATGCAGTATGTACTTCTGTTCTCTAAGTTCTAAATATATTTTTAAAATTTTCATTGTGATTTCATCTTTAACTCAAGAGATAGTTAGTAGTGTTTTTAAAGTTTTTATACACCTGGAGGTTTAGGATTGTCATTTTGGTGTTGACTTTTTAGTGCTCATATGTTGCTTTAGGGTCTCACTAATCCTTGTCTGAATCAGTGGGTCTCTAGCTCATTGCTGGAGAGGGGGAGCCTGTGCCTTCCCTGTTCTTGTTTCTCCCTAGGTCAGCAGTTACATATGAATGTGTAACCACCTTCAAGAGTCCTGCCCTCAGGGCCTTTGGCTATTCATCTTGTCTGCCTCTGAGCACTTTTATTGCTGAACCTTCTCTGCAACTGAAGTCTTGGGTAGCACTGTATACTCCTAGGCTCCACACTCCACACATCACTTGCTTCACACTGCTTTGCAGTTTCTCTTCTGTTCCTAGTCCAAAGAGATGTTGATCTTGTCTTTGAATTTAGGTTTTTATGTTTTGCTTTTCTCTTTTTATGAATTACCTATTATTTCTCTGTGTTGAGTAGAGGGATGAGTCATTTTCACTTTCAGTATCTTTCATCCTCCTCTGCAACAGTGAAGAACTGACATCACATCCTCACTTCCCACTTCCCAGCCCCCAAACAACAGTATGTGTACTTATGATTTCAATTAACCTTTTATTTTAACTAAACACTCTTCTTCATGAAATCTTGAAAGTTTCTCTGCTTTATAGTCATGCAGCACTATACTTACAGGAACATTGTGTTCTGGTTTTTTGACTCTTCATAAGTCATTATTCCCAAATAAAATAAGAATTTTGCCTTGTGTTTAATAGTTTCAATATTACTTTTTTAAAATTCAACATGTCAGTATGAAACTGAAAGCAATGCTGCCTGTTGATAACTAGCTCACTCAAGTAACAGTGAATCATGAGGCCAAATGAAATTAACTGGGAATTGGCAGGACACTCTGCATTCTCAGTGCTTATCAGGAGATTTAGTGAAAGCTAATCACTCCCTTGCAAAAGCAACTAAAATGAGAATAATAAAACTTACTAATTGCATTATTCTAAGCATATATATTGTAATGGGTAATAAGAGTATAGATCTTGGCTTAAGGAGGAGGCATTGAAGAATGCATCCAGGACTGGGAGTAGTGGCTACATGCTTTAGACCAAATCATCCAGGAGCATTATTGAGCATTATTGATACCACTGACCCATCCACTACATTTTTTAAAATATTTATTTATTTTTAGAGACGGGAAGGGAAGGAGAAGGAGAGAAATATCAATGTGTGGTTGCCTCTCATACACCCCTTACTGGGGACCTGGCCCACAACCCAGGCATGGGCCCTGATTGGGAATCGAACTGGCGACCCTTTGGTTTGCTGCCTGTGCTCGATCCACTGAGCCATACCAGCCAGACCTATTTATTTATTTTTAGAGAGGGGAAAGAGAGGGAGAAAGAGAGAAAGAGACACATTGATATGAGCGAGAAACATCAGTTGGTTGCCCAATCAGGGACCAAACCTGCAACCTATGCACATGCCCTGACTGGGAATGGAACTGTAACCTTTCACCCAACAACTGAGCCACACCTTGAGGGCTAAATTTTTTTAAGGTTCTTTTGTCATTTTACATTAGGCATAAGCTACTCAGTAATTTGTATGTATGTCATCATCTTATTATCCAGAGTTACTGCTCTGCAGAATTATTTTCTCCAAAGTCTTAACCTGCCTGCTTGATGAAGAACCATTAAGACTGTGGTCAGTCTTCTAAATATAACATCAGTACATATCCTTGGCTAAAACTGAACCCAGTGCTGGATTGCACAGCTTGATACTTGTGGCTTACAGAACTGAGGGGGTCCAAAACTTAGTGGGCTACTTTGTTTCTTTAATTATTTAGTGTATATTATTTCTGCACATTCAATATGCAGAATATGTGATTTGAAATAAATATACATTAAGAAGGATAATAACTGAACACAAGAAAGCTAAATGAAAAAAGGTTATGAAATTAAATTGTATTTCTTGGGGATCCATATAGAATATACACATATTTAACATAGACCTAAGGTTTTCACATATATAATCTGTTGTACTTTAACTTATACATCAGAGGAATAAGTGGTCTGTTTTCATAGGAACTGCCTTGCTCTAAATTAAATAGCACCCCTTTATGCTTGGGGTGCTAAATAGAAAAATTTAAAAGTAATGTAGTCATAGAAATGTTCTTTAATAGGTCCATTATGTATCATATTTGAGACTGGAGCTCTTAGAGCATTGGGCCATTACTGAATTTTCTAAACCCAAGGATCAAACCACTAGTTAGAGTAATAATTTTGCTACTTGGCTCTATATTATAATGTCACTAATTCTTTGAGGAGTTAACCTAAAACTATTCAATAGATTATATGTTTTATACATTTGGACCTGGAAGTTTCCATGTTGTCTTCACCCTAATTTTACTTAACCCTGAATAGCACTTCTGCTTGGTTTTTACTGTTATTGTTGATTTTTTGTTTTGTTTTGCTTTGCTTCCCCCTTTGCACTGGGTCACATCAGTATGAATAAGACTGAAACATGGAAGGATCAGGTTTTATTTCTCCTGTACCTTTAGTTTCTTTGAAAAACCGATATGGGATTTTTAGTCACTGAGTATATGTGCATAGTAAATGAGGCCCATTCTCGATGTAATGTGCCCAGAAAAGCAATAAAAGCCTGTCCAGTTAGGGGTCCAGGCCCTCTCTCTCACTTAGAAAGTGGCCATGCCATCCCTTTTTCTCCACAGGACTTCTGCAGTCCTTGTGAATGTGTTCATTGCGGCCACAACAAATGGACCCCACTGGTTGGAGTCTGCATCAAGTATAGGGGCACTAAGTGCTAAAGCAAGGATTTTGTTCTTGTGGAGGAAATTATTTGACTTGCAGGTGTGAGGTGCATATTAATATTTGAATTTTGGGAGGAAATTTGGGAGGATTTAGCAGCCTTCCTTTCTAGTCAAATAAGCACTCAAGAAATAATTTGCTGAATGAGTGAATGGTCATAAATTCTTATGAACTTGCTGCAACTTCCTCAGTTTTTTAGTGCTGTATTTGTCGTCATCAGAGGTAAACAGGGATACTGATTGCTGCCATGTTCACTGTCCTGGGACCGCTGGGAGCAGGGGTTGGCAAACTACAAACCTCAGCCAAACACAGCCTGCCTCCTGTTTACGTGTGGTTCGTGAGCTAAGAGTGACTTTTACATTTCTGAATGGTTGAAACAAAAAACCAAAAGAAGGGTAGGATTTTGGTACCTGTGAAAATTATATGAAATTCCAATTTCTGTGCCCATGAACAAACCTTTATTGAAACACAGCCATGCCCATTTACTTACATCCTGCTTTTGCATAAGGGATGAGCTGTGTAGTTACGGCAGATTCTATATGACATGCAAAGCCTAAAATTTTACTATTTGACTTTTTACAGAAAGAAAAATTCGCCAACCTCTTACTTAGAGGATTGATTAAATGGTTTTCATGAAGAAACCTACTAGGGGGAAAATGGTGCCTATGTAAGCACAAAAGTGTTGTGACTTTCATTTCTAAATCTGTTTTCATTATTTCTGAGCTATTTGCTTGCAGGCCTTATAATGGTAACAGGTGCTAATGTACAAGAATAGAACGATAGCTCCTACTATAATTGTTCACATTCATAGAAAACTGCAGGTATAGCTGTAGCCAGACGTTTAAAGAATGGGAACTAAAATGAAAATGTAAAATTTTTTACTGGAAGAAAAGGATAAATAATATAGGAGTTGTACCTAAGACCTGGTAAAAAGCCCAGGCAAAAGAAGTATTTGTCTTTAATTCATGTTTATAATCCCCTGGGATGGATTTTTAATAGACGGCCTTACAAAAAGCTCAGAAAATTTTTACAAGGCCATAAAACAGTTTTCTAAGGCAAAAACTTTAATTTCCTTAAAAAGTTACATAGCAGCAACCACTTTAAGCTAGAGCTATATTTTATTAATAATGAATCATATAGAAAATTTTGGCACTTTATTTACAATTATAATGTAAACCCTTGGTGAGATGTTTATGTTCTTATGGGGTAAGTGTCAAGTTTTAATTCAGTGGCAGAATGGGGAAAAGAATGACAATTTCAAATTTTGAATAATCTAAGGAAACGAGTAAATTTTAGGACTACATTTATTTTTAGGGCTAAAAGCTTACAACAAAGGTTATCTTAAAATAGCACAAATGGAAGTGAAGTTTAACTAATGGAGTTCATTTAACTAATGTAGACAATAAAACCAGATATTTCACTCTTCAAATGGGATTACATTTTGGCAGTTATCTAGTTAATTTGATTCATGGAGAGTTATAAATTGGATCATTCAGAGTCCAAAGTGAAATGGTGATTTAAATGCAGCCCAATGGCCTCTGGAGAAATAATCAGTTCTTTAGAATTCATCTGAAGAATTAAGTTTTATCCTAATTACTCACCTGGAGAATTAACTTGAATTTTGAAGCATTTGACTAGGAAAAAAATAAACCTGGGTATTGCATTTAGGACAAAACCCCTCTAGGGAACAACTTTGGAAAAATTCAAGCCCAGGAAATGACAGGCCAGAAGCCTACTTTCTTGATCCAAAGGAAAAAAAAAATCAATTGTATTGCTTCTTTTTGTTAGCTAATCCAATCACTTCTGTATTTAGTAAATATTTATGAAATAATTCTATGTGCCAGGTACTTGTGTAACCACTGGGAATACAGAGGTAAACATGTAGACAAGACAAATAAATTCTGTACCTTCTTGGAACTCACATTCTTGTGGGGGGAGATAAATGATAATTACATTGTAATTTCAGGTGGCAACACATTCCATGTAATAAAATAAAGCAATGTTATAGAGACTGAAATAAGAGGCACTACTCTAGCTACTGCATTCAAGGAGGGCCTCCCTGAGGAGGTTGCTTTGGATCTGAGACCTGCATGGTGAGAAGGACTGGATCATGGCAGTTGTTAGAGAAGATACATCCCAAAATGTAAAGGTAACCTTAGCATAGAGGCAGATCTTATTCCAGAGACTGTGATTTTGCTCAACATCAAAACCCAACCCGTGTTTTCCAGTCAATGCTCAGAAATGCCAATGAGGAACAATTATGCCATGGATTTATTACAGTCATTATTGTTATAATTAACATTTTATAATACTTACAAGTTAAGAGATGTTTTCACCAATACCATTCCATGTGAACCTCATGTGATGTGGGTACTAATATATCCTCATTTTATGGAAAAGAAGACTTGGGGTTCAGAGGCATCAAGTGCATCACTCAAAGCCACTCAGGGAACTGTTCAGTAATTGTGGAGACAGGGCCTTGGAGCCAGAAGTTTTGTTCCAGATTTCCAAATTACTCATTTTATTACACCATTCCACCTTAAGCTATACCTGTAGTTATTAAATAAGGGTCTGGATACTAATTAGTATCCACAGCAGACACTATATTTGTGTCTGATTAAGTAAGATTGCTTAATATAGTGCTACTTTAGGAAAAATAATGAGAATAAAGTTTTCCATCTGAAATTTCATGATGGTTTAGGATCAAAGGAGAGGATATGATTGGTTTTATGTACTATCACATATGATTACCCATGGGTGTAAATATCAACACTGTTACTAGTTTTCTTTTTAAAGGAAAATGGTTCTTTGAACATAAAATTAGTCTTAGTATAAATTTGCAACTTGTGAGTAGTTTGGTTTATTTTATTTTATTTTTTAAAGATTTTATTTACTTTTTTAAAAGATTTTATTTATTTACTTTTAGAGAGGGAAGGGAGGGAGAAAGAGAGAGAGAGAAACATCAATGTGCGGTTGCTGGGGGCCGTGGCCTGCAACCCAGGCATGTACCCTGACTGGGAGTCGAACCTGCGACACTTTGGTTCTCAGCCTGCCCTCAATCTACTGAGCTATGCCAGCTAGGTATTTACTTTTTAGAGAGGGGGGAAGGGCGGGAGAAAGAGAGGGAGAGAAACATCAGTGTGTGGTTTCCTCTTGTGCACCCTCTACTGGAGACCTAGCCCACAACCCAGGCACGTGCTCTGCCTGGGAATCGAACAGGTGACCCTTCAGTTCGCGCAGGCCAGCACTCAATGCACTGAACCACAGCAGCCAGGGCTGCTTTAGTTTTTGTTTTGTTTTTGTTTTTTAGCCGCCCTGGCACTTACCCTAAAATGCCCATCTGCACTGGCCTGGGCCTGTGGGGTATTCATTGATGTTGTGTCCATAGTAAAGTAGTACACATCATCTTATGTGTGAAGCACATTTGGTTATGGTTGACAGGATTTTCATTTTCCACTCACAGATGTAAAGTGTTTTCAATATAACACAAGCCTCAGCATAACAAAGTCAGCAATTTACGAGAGGCACACAGCTCCGCTTACCTTTCATTTGTCAAAAATTGATGGGAAACATCTACATTGCTTGTTCAATCTGTTAATTGTATGTTTTCATCCAAGCTGAACTGTCAAGCTAAGATCTGTTCATTCATATTAGTCTATAGGGATGTATTTGTCAATAAGGCCTTTAAACTGCTTTACATGTGACCTGTAACTCAAGTAATTCTTAGTAAAACATTATTCAAAGGTTATGTATACTCTAAAATTACTTTTGTGACACACTCTGAAGAATAGGTTACATCACCTCCAGTTTCATCATCTCTAAGGCTTGTAATTTAGTTAATTTTAGATGGGTTAACATTAACTTTGAGGAAGGTTGCAAAATTTATCACTGAAAACAGTATGCTTTTAATTTTTTAATTATTCAAACTTTTACAAGGAATTTGGGGAAGTTTGGGTAAGTAACATCATGAACATTTTCCCAAATAAGGCCTGAAAAATCATTTCAAAATCCAGATTGTAGAATATTCAATTATACAGGCATATTGGCCCATGAATCCCTCAATAGGAGTATCTCAACTCCTTAGCTCTAGTTCTAATATATTAAAGGTGTTCAGTAAACAACTGATGAGTAAATCACAAATCTAACTTACTAATTTTACTGTTTTGAATCCTGGTGCCCGAAGAGGTGCAGTGACTTTGCTTAGTCACATAATATGTCCATGGTAGAAAAGGAAAGAGAACTCTGGTCCCTTGAACTCCAGCCCACTAACTGCCTTTTCCTGTACCATGTTTCTTCTAGTTTACTTAACTTACTTCTGCAATAATCCTAATTTCCAGTGACTTGGGTTGAGTAAATGAATGGCTATTTAGGCTATGTCCCAATACAAGGCTGAGTTCTCAAAATGAAGAAAGTATAGATACTGTATCAAAGCATGTATTATATCAAGCTTTAAAGTTATGGGGGAGAAAAAAAGAATTTTCTTTCTTCCCTTGTAAATTTTTCTGGCTAGACTGAAAAAAATTAACATGAGACAGATTCACAGAAGAAAATGACTGAGTTTATTATATGTGTACATACTGGGGTTTCATAGGAACATTACACCCAAGGACATATTGGGCTGTTGAGGCTTATATGCCATTATGGACTAAAAGGAGGGAAGCAGGGCTCTGGGACTTTAAAGGGAAAGAAGGCAATTTACAGGTAGATGACAAAGAGGAAACATGTGGTAATCAAATTCTTTTAGGTCCACTCAGAAACAATGGGGAGTCTAACAGATTTTGTAGGTTCTGCCCTGTCTGCCACACTTAGTTCATATTATGCCACAGTGATAGTTCCCTTCAGGTTTTTCTATTTCATTTCCTTGAGGCAGGTAAGGGCAGTGGGGTGGGGGTGGGGATGGGTCAAAAGCTCCTTCTGAGTCTTTTGTTCCTTAAAACTAATCACCTTAAAATAATTGCTATATCAAAACAGCATGTTTTGGGATGGGAACTCTGCTTCCCCTCAAAGGTTAATAATGTTTTCTCCATAAAGGGGTAAATTTTTATTTGCTGTTTCTACCAGAGGTTGAATCTCAGCGGTGACAGCTAACACAGCTTTTTCTCACTAAGGAGCTATTGGGCAACACTGGGAGCAAGAACATTTTCTGAATAAATGATCCAGTTGAATTGCTTGCTATGATATATTACATATATGCTCCTCTGATATATTGCATAATCCTTTAGGAAGTGTTATCTTATTGATGCACTGGAGGGAAGGTTTGGTTCACTAAGCATTGCCAGATAAAACACAAGATGCACAGTTAATTTTTAACTTCAGATAGACATTGTTTCTTTTTAGTACAAGTATGTCCCAAATGAGAATTATTCACTAAATATGGCAATCCTAGATTATCTGCCATAGAAAACACCCAAGGATGTCTTGATTTGTTTTTTTTTTTTTTGTTTTGACAACCTTCTCTTTATTGCTTGGTTTCAATAATTGTGGTGATTGCTTTGCTCACCATCCCCTTTACTGTGTGTCAGTGAATCTTCTGTGCATTAACTGTGGGCCAGTTGCTAATGCTGACAATTTGTATGACCTGCTAACAGATTAGTTATTCAGGCATAACAGAAACCTTTCCCAGAGCCTTTTGGGAGCTGGGGCTGAACATTCAAAGCTCGTTTTTAACCTATTCAAATACATATCTCCTTTTAAGAAACATAAAAACTTATGTCCCTGAACTCCATTGAGAATGTTATTTTCTATAGATTCTTTTATGAAAATATTTTATCTTTTCCATTTTATAAATATAAAATTATATTATGATAGTAACTTTTTTAAGTTACACTCCATATAACATTGCTGTAGAGATTTTGAAATGCACCCCTAGAGGACAAGGTCCCCAATTGAGAATCAGTGATCTAGGCAATGGCAAAACCAATCACTGAAAAGTCAAGTATTGAATCAGGCTACCCATTCAAATTTTTCTTGTATCTTTATGTTTTTTTTAACAGTACAGAGGATTTTTTCCTTTCTTCTTTTTTTTTTTCACTCACCATGCCGTGAATCCACAGGGAATGGGCTCCAGCAGCTCAGGTTCCCTTCCACTGGTTCTCACACAATGTGCTGCTCTGGGTGGAGCAGGCTGCTGCTTCAGATGAACCCAAGTACCTTTCTCTTTGGCTTCCTTTTCTTCTGATTATTTTACTTCGTACATTTCAGGAAGCTACCTCAGCTCTTAAAGTGCTTATGCACTTAATAGGTACATTAATTCTCTTGGCAAGAATCTTGCCCCTCAACTTGTTTACAACAATGCCCACCACATGCTGGGTGACACTGTACACTCTTCCAGTTTTGCCATGGGAACATTTGTGGGGCATTCCTTTCTGAACAGTGCCCTTGATGTCTACAATATCACCTTTCTTCTAGATTTGCATGTGTGTGGCTAAAGGGACGACTCCATCTTTTGACTGTTCCAGCCAAAAAGCTAATTATTTTCTTTTTTAAAAAGATTTTATTTATTTAGTTTTAGAGAGAGAGGAAGGGAGGGGGAGAGAGAGGGAGAGAAACATCAGTGTGTGGTTGCTTCTCACGTGGCCCCCACTGAGGACCTGGCCCGCAACCCAGTCATGTGTCCTGGCTAGGAATTGAACCGGTGACCCTTTGGTTTGCAGCCCGCGCTCAATCCATTGACCTATACCAGCCAGGGCTATTGTTTCTTTTTTAATTTATTGTTAAAATCAGTATTTTGTAATGATTAACTCCAATAGAAGTTAAATAATAAATATATAATCATTTTAATGTGTGTTAGAAAACCATTTTGTTGTAGAAATAGACAACCTCAGTTTGGAAACTACTGGTCCATGTAAAACCAAACAAATAGTTTGCTTCTATGGGGGCTGAAGAAATATAACTTTCCTCCCACCTTCTAAGTTCTTCTAGCTGGACCAGTAACCAAATTAACATGAGACAGATTAATAGGAGAAAATATGCATTTTGGAGGTGCCATAAGATATGAGATCAATAGGCAGTTTAGGTTTATATGCCATTCTGGACAAAGGAGAAAAGGCAGGCAGGAGTCTGGGATTTTAGAAAGTAGGCAGTTCACAGGTTGATGAGAAAGAGCAAGCATTTGGCAGTCAATATCTTGCAGGGCTACCCAGGAAAAGTGGGACGCAGAGGGAAGTCTAACAAACACTTTACTTGGATCCTCCTGGTGTGACACACTTAATTCCTATCTGCTAAGGTGAATGTGTTAATGTTCCCTTCCTGAAGTAGGTTTCTCTATTTGATCCCTTTAGGCAGGAAGTGAAGAGAGTCAAAGGTTTCTCTTGAGTCTTTTCTTAATAGCAAGCTTAAAATCAATATAACTAAAGGCACATTTTTGGGTGGCAAACTTTGCCCTTCCCCCTTTAAAAATTTCTATTACCGTTCACTTTCCCCTCTTAAGTCGACCAGCTGTTTGGGTCTTTTGTAGGTAAGCAGAACACTGCTGCCTTTGAAGACAGCAGGCTACTCACAAATCTGAAACGCCTTAAAATTTTTTTTATTGACACTATTACAGAGGGCCTTCATTTCACCCCCTTTGCCCACCTCCACTCAGCCTCAGCCCCCCATCCCCTTGCCTTTACCACACTATTGTCTGTGTCCGTGAGCTATATACATATATGTTCTTTAGCTAATCCTTATTGTTAATGGTAACATTATAATACCTTGCATTTGTTCTCATTTATCTTTTCAACATAGGAATTAGATTACATTATTCCCATTTTGCAGATGAAGTTGCTAAAAGTCAGAGTGCATAGATACCTGGTTAATCTATTGAGGATCAGACTATAATCTTTATTATAAACTATAGCTTGTTTTTATTTCTATTGAATTAGTTTTAAAATTACATTATTGCACACTTCTGTGCTTCAAGTATCTATTGATATATAAACAATTAGATTTAAAGGAGGATGTCTTCATAAGATTAATATCTAGGCAATTATAGCCCCAGGAAAGAAGCTTACAGATATGTATTAACTCTCCTTACAGATACTCGTTTTATTTTCACCCAAATGATAGGTTTAGTGTCATGCAAAGAAGTATGTAATAGCCAGGTTTTTTATTGTATCGTCCACTTTTGGATTAAGTTTACTGAGCTGCTGTAGCAGCCCAGGGTTCACACACTTAATCTGGTTAGGCTGTTGTCTGCCGATTAACTAGGATTTATTGATTTCTTTTCAAGTTGGAGAGCAGTCTGACTCAGAAATCTTTACCCCTGATTTAATCAACCTAAAATAAATACCAAACTTAAACTGATTGCTGAGTTCATCACATAATATTGATAGAATAGGCAGTTAGACAGGCATGAGCAGAGCAAGAACAATAGGCCAGGTACAGAGTATCACCAGGGCAGAAAGTTCTGGATGCCTAGCAACCAACAGAACTAAAGGAAACAACTATTACAGTCTAGGACCTTGCTCCCAGGGTGATCTTTCCTCCCCTAGCATGTCTCTAGTCACATGGTTTAGACCCCCTGACCTTTCATATCATTAGCCATGTGGTTTAGACTCCCTTAGATGCACAAGAAGGGGGTTGGGAAAAAACCTCACATGAGTCCCATAGAAGCCCTTGCATGACCACTCCCTTAAGCATTAAGCTCCCAGGACAATGAGGTTCTGGTCAGCATCAAATAATGTTAGGGATCAAAGCCTCCAGTCTTTTGACCAAAGAGACAGATTTTTAGTCAAACTAGAGGTGACATTTAGACCTCAGTTGTGTTTCAGATCCAAGACCAGAAAAGCAGCAAAACCAGATCAGGTGACACCAGGGCTGATATCAGGACCAGATGCAATATATAATGACCCCCTACCCTAGTGCTGGCCAATCAGTACAGACCACAACCCTGAAAGGGCACACCTGGAAAGCTGATGAATGTTCTATTGAGATCCTCCCCTGAGATGGTCCCTAAAATTCCTGCATTTAGAAAACAGACAATAACCCTTAACTCAAGGGGCACCCAATGTGCACGCATGTTCTCTCTCTCACCTTTGCTTTTCCTCCTCCTCTTCCCTTAGGTGTGTTACCTTTATTTTCTTTCTCCTGAACTCCAAAGGCCCTTCTTTTGCCTTTGTAACTTGTTTCCTAAGTCTAGGCAGCCCAGCTGAGTCACTTCCTCTACTTCTCTGACTTTGTAAATGAACTTCTTGCATTAGAGTTCTTACCTCTGAATTCTTTCTTAGCCGAACTCAGGAACTGAGGTTGCTCAACTGAGGTCTAACACCACTGTTAAGAACATCACTCAAGCATGGACCATAATTTATCATTGTGGTATGTCCTGGCCTCCTAAATAAAAAGGAAAACACAAATTAACAAGTAAATTTTTGGGTGGAAAGTTTTGAAAACATTTTACTGATTAATTAGACATCCAATATCACTTCTTCATGTTAAGCAAAGGCAGAAATGAATACTCAGGATTTGTAGTGGTTACTGTAATATGAATTATGTATTTTTAGGGTATTGCAGGTTACTAAGGCATTAAGCACTGATTGCTATTAAAATTAAATACTAAGATATTTATCAGGCTCACTTTAAAATGCAGTCTGTCTTGAAACAAAATTTATATAGCAATATAAGTTAGATAAAGTGTCTAAAATGCTAACCTAAAATAATCATTTTTGTAGTTACTGATAATTTATAATGGCCTACCCCTGTTTGCCTAAACATCTTGAGTTTTGACACAATTAGTTTCATCTTGTCTGTTTATCATCATAGAACATCTGAAAAGATTACCAGCTGCTTTGGAGGACAAGATAGAGTAGGAAGATTATGTTACTTCATGAAGGACTTTTCTAAACCTTCTTCCTCAGCTAGCACTAGAACAGAATTACAGATATTGAACATTTGGGGTTCTGTATTCCTGGTGAAAAAACATTCATAGGTGAGGTGAAATAAATACATAGCCAATCAACACAATGCCCAACTTTAAGATACATTGGAAATATCAGGTTGATTATTTTTTATAAATCAGATGCTTGACAACCTTGTTAACCTAACAATCTTGTATATATTTACATAAAGCTAAAGAACCTTGTTAGTCAATCAGCTCGACACCAAATGAACTCAGCTGATACCTGTGAATTGTTTTGAGCTCATACACACTCATCTCCAGTCTTGTGCCACAGCATCATTTTTGCGTCCTTCCTTTGGCCTTCATTCACGTTGATTTTCGGGATAACAAAGTATAATTCATGTTAAATATACTGTTCATTTTATTTGGAGTGTTTTCGAAAATATAATTATTATACTATTTTGTGAATAAGTCGCTTTCAACTGACTAATGAGATTATCAAAATACTTATCAAAGAGAATACTTTAATTAAATTATTACAACCTAAAAACCTGGCTGTGGCTATGATGTGATTAAATTATTATAATTATGTGATAATTTTATTTTAAAGGACAGTTATAAATATATTTAATTAGAAAATATAATTTAATAAGTTAAACTTTTAAGGAGTCAATTCACTTCTATATGAGTAGTCTCATTTTAATATTTGAAAGTGTATAGGAATCTGTTCCTAGTTTCTCTTACTGGAATATTATATCATTTTTCCTTGAAAGTTTTCTTGAACACATAAAGTCAAGCAAACTGTATATTCTCCTAGTGATGCATTTATCAAAATATGTTTTCTGGAGATTGACCTTAAACAACAAAACACATACACAGAGCAGCAATAACAATAAGCAAAAGTCTATTATTTAATATAACAGGAACCTAAACAACAAAGCAAAGAAACAAGCAAAATATAACCAAAGACACTGAAATAGAGAACAGGCTGACGGTGTCCAGAGGGGAGAGGGAAGGGAATTTAAGGGGGGAAGGGGAAGGGTTTGGAGGAACAAGTATAATGGACACATGGACAAAAACTAGAAGGGGTGGAAATGAGAGGGAGGTGGGGAGGGCTGGGTGAGTGGGCTAGGATGGGAGTAAAAGATAGAAAACTGTACTTGAACAACAATTAAAATAAAATTAAAAAAGAAAAATAGTACATACTTATTATAGTATCATCTTGGAGCCTCCCAATGTATATTCATTTATTAGACCTTTAAATAGTTTTGCAATAAATAAACCTGTCTATTTAACCCACAGTTTCCCAGACTTACTCTTTTGTGGTTAAGTCTAACACCTATTTGCCTGAAGAGTGAGTATTATGTAGTTTGCTCTTTGGCTAAGGTAGGTCTAGGCTATGAAAATAAAAAAAGTGCAATATGAAAGCTTATGTTCTTTTTATGTATGAAAATATGAGTATTGAGGGTAAGAAATATTGGGTTGGCCAAAAAGTCCGTTTAGTCTTTTTCTGTAAAATAACTAAACCGTGGGTTTCATTTATACCAATAACTTTATTGATTTGAATATTTTGAGTATGTCAGCTATCTTCCACTTTGTAGAACATTGATTGTTCTCAATTAATGTCTTGATTTGCTCACTATCATTTTCAACTGGTCTACCTCACCATGGAGCATCGTGCAACGAGAAATATCCAGCACTAACCTTGGCAAATCACTTTGACATGTTTGATCAGTCAGAGAACCTTCTCCATAGACTGAACAATATTTTTTCATTCAGTTGCATTTTTACCTTTTTTGAAATAATAAAGCATAATATGCTGAAAATGTAGCGTATATTCTTCCATTTTCAATATTAAAATGGCTGCACAAAAATTCACCAATTTTGATAAGATTTTTTAAATGCACTCTGATATGACAACTGTCACAATACAATCTTACAAAATTGTTTTGAATGGAGTTAAAGACAACTAAGTGCTACTAGTGCCATCTTATAGGAAAAACAAAACAAAAAACATTTTTTGGCCAACCCAATATTATGACATCTTGGATTAACTCTAAAATACTCTGACTAAAAAATAAGCAAAGTTTTCAAAATATAAGTAATTATTTCATAGGGTTGATACATAGGTAGGTGTTTATTATGCTATTCTATTTTATGTGTGAAAATATTCAGGTAAGTTTTTAAAATTCAAAAAAATCATGCTCTTTTTATGTAAACTTGGTTGCAATTACTAATTCTTTCAGACATGTTTGCATGATTTTACAGGACAGGTTATAAGATTGCAAAGAACGATGCGTATTTTGTCATCTTGTCCTCTCTGTAACCAAGGGCAGACATTTGTTGCACTGTCAAGTATGATTAGGGTGGTCACATTAGAATTGTCCTCTGTGTTAAAACAATGGACTGAAATGAGCTGGGATTTGAACTTAAAACTTTAGCCTCATTACGACCATGCTCTAACACAGTAATTCTCAAAGTGTCTTTTTTGAACTAGCTGCATTGACCTTGCCATGTTGACTTGCTCAAAATACAAATCCACAGGTCCTCTCCCAGACTGAATCCGTAACTCTGGGAGTGGAGTCTAGAAATCTGTGTCATAACAAGCTTCCCTTCCCATGATCTTGATACATGCTCAGCTTTGAAAATCACTTCTCTTACCTATTGTGTTGATCTACACATAGACGTGGCAATTTGAAATTTCTATCATTAGCATTTTGTAAATGCTTTCTTAACTTTATAATAGGAAAAAGTTAACAGGGATTGTACCATTGGTTCATATGCTGCTTCTCCATCTTTAGAGCGCTGTTTAGACATGTTGAGAAGATTGGGTTAAGAGCTGAGAACATATCTATTATCTTAATGATACAACAATGGTCCCATCCTACTTAGAGGATACAATGAGAACCTGTAAGTTCATTGTGTAGATACTGAGTTGACCAAAAAGTTGGTTTGGTTGTTTTCGTAAGATGACTCTAGTAGTGCTTAGTTGTCTTTAGCATCATTCAAAACAATTTCATTAGATTGTATTGTGACAGCTGTTATGTTAGCATGCCTTTAAAAATACTTATCAAAATTGGTGAAATTTTGTGCAGCCATTTTAATATTGAAGATGGAAGAATATACACCACATTTTCAGCATATTATGCTTTATTATTTCAAGAAAGATAAGAACACAACCGAAAGGCAGAAAAAGATTTGTGCAGTGTATGGAGAAGGTACTGTGACTGATAGAATGTGTCAAAGTGGTTTGCGAAGTTGCGTGCTGGAGATTTCTCTCTGGATGATTCTTCACGACCAGGTAGACCAGTTGAAGTTGATAACAATCAAATGGAAACATTAATTGAGAACAATTGGTGTTCTCACAAGAGATAACCAGCATACTCAGAATATACAATTGGTGTTACCACACAAGAGATAACCAGCATACTCAGAATATCCAAATCAATAAAGTTATCAATGAAAATGAAAGATGTGTTTTTTTATGTTATGGAAAAAACTGTATGGACTTTTTTGGCCAACCCAATATATTTAGACATGTCATTTGAGTTGTTGTTCATAGCTTATTATCTTGGTTTTTGTGACAAGGATATTCTCTAGCAGGGTTTGCTTATCTGTGGATGGTGGATGGCAGCCCATCTCCATGCCCACAGTGCATATAGAAGCACACAAGAAGCACACAACTCTGGATCACAGAGTTTGGGTTCAGTTGCTATTTAACTAGGAACTGATCACTGAAGTGGAAACATCCCTCTTAGTTTTGGTGAAAAGAAAAAGGAATACAGTCATTAAACTGAGACTTCCAAAAGTTATAAAGTAGGCCAAACTCTCCCCCTTGAGGCTGTAGGGTAGAGGTAGCTAACATGTTACATCTTGGAAAATAAAACCTTAAATCAAGCTTCTTTAGAGGAATTCATAAAGCTTTGCATTCCACTATGAACTTGTTTAATTAGAGAAGAGGAGAATTACTTTTATAGACAGGGAGATTGATGAAGAAATGGAAATTTGGGAACTTTCCTTTAATTGTATACTTGGCCTTAAGTATGTATTCTAATTGCAAAGCTATATAGCCCCTGTATTCTTACGTTTTTTGAAATGAGGAAGGCCATTTTGTTTATCATATTTCATTTCTCATGCTAATACTTGGCAAAAGTTCTTCCCTAATATTCATGGGAATGCAGGATCAGGTATAGTATCACAGGTAGTTTTCTCAGACTCTCTCCCTGTTTCTGCTGCCCCATTAACAAGTAGCAGAAGCTTTTGGCTTCATAGACACCATGACCATTTCTAATCATGACAGCTGTAGTATGAGTTTCACTGACATTGTCCTCCTGGCGAATCAAGGGCATGTTCTTACTTTCTACATTGAATCAGTATTGGAATGCATCTTACCATTTACTATGTTTGCTTTTCTGCTTACTTTCTATTTATTCAGTTCTCTCTTTTTAAAGATTTTTATTTATTTATTTTTAGAGGGGAAGGGAGAGAGAGGTAGAGAAATATCAATGTAAGGTTGCCTCTTGCACACCCCCTACTGGGGACCTGGCCCGCAACCCAGGCATGTGCCCTGACTGGGAATCAAACTAACGACCCCTTGTTTCACAAGGCAGCATCAATTCACTGAGCCACACCAACCAGGGCTCTCTTTATTCAATTCTTGAGCAATTAGAACTGTAATAAATCCCCAGTCCCATTTAACAAATGTCCTGGGACAGTCAAGAGTTAAGTCAGTTAATGGAGAAGTGAGTCCTAGAAACTAGAGGGTCCTTTAATTAGTTAATAGAATCAGTTAGGGTAGTAAAGGAAGGACCTTTTTCTGGGTCTTTATCTGGCAGTTGCTACAATAGAGTCGAGTAAGGAGAAAAGATTAGGGAGCATTGTTACAGAAGTGGTCCATTTCTTTTTCTTTTGCTTGATTTTAATCTAAATCTATATGAAACATTTTATAACTAAAACCCATTTGGAGAGGACTTAATTTTGTGAGCCAAATGCATAGCAATAAATGTTGATACTATATTTAGCTTTACTAAGCTATAATTGGCAAATAAAAACTGTATATTAAGGGGTACAATTAAGCTAATTAACACATCCATTACCTCACATGGTTACTATTTTTGTACAGTGAGAACCCTTATGAATTACTCCCTTCACAAATTTCAAGTACACAATAGAGTTTTGTTAACAATCTATACCATGTTATACATTAGATCTCCAGAATTTATTCATCTTATAACTGAAAGTTTCTACCCTTGGACCAACATCTCTCCCACTTCCCCTAACCTCCAGCCCCTGGCCACCATCGTTCTTTTGATGTCGAGGACTCAGGCAGGAAATCAGGCTTTCGGTCTAGGTCAGGTTAAAGGCAAGTTTGTGATGAACAGGGACATGGTTCAGAAGATTCGAAGGTACCTTGACCCTTGAGCTTTGGCTTAGGCAGGAAAAGGCCATAAATCACTCAGGGAAGAGAAAGTGACTTAGGGAACAGGTCTGACTGTGGGCCTTGGGTATACAACCCCAAAACTCTTTTGTTGGCCCCAGAAAGTATTTTCCACTCACAGTATTAAAAGAAATTCACCTAGTTCAAATCTTGATTAAAGGAGTATTTAGTGAGCACCTTGCTCTGTAAAGGAGACCGACAATATATATAGTGATTACAATATAAAGTGATACATGCAATGATAGTTCAAGGATTGGTGCATGATGTACTTTAAGCCTTCATTCATTCACTAACATTGAATGTCTAGCAATATTTAACAGATATTTACTAGACACTTACTTTGTTCCCAGGACTAGGTTCTGAGGATGCTGTCATGAATGAAAAAGACAAGACCCCTGCCTTCCTGGGGCTTATAGTCTAGCAGGGAAGAAAATCTAACAGCTGTGCATTCCCCCAGGTGTGATCAATTTAGCCGCTCTGGGGTCATAGAAACCTTCATGATAGGAAGTACATAGAGTCTCAACTTTTGACATGAAGTGTATGTTTGTGTGTATGTGTGTGATCTTTCTAGACAGAGGTAGAAGTTGAAGTGGAGATAGAGATAGAGATAAATATATATACACACACAAAGTTAGTCAGGGCAAGTAATACTGCTGTAACAAAGAACCCTAAAATCATAATGGCTAACCACACAATGGAAGTTTATATTTTTTCCTACTTCACAGTCCAATGTGGATTGGTGGGGGTTGGAGTTTAAAGATTCCATTCTCTGCAACCCATGCCTCTCATTTTGATATACGGCCTTTTTGTATCCTGCATTGTTATGTATCCTTGTATGAATATATTTTATCTCCCTAATTAGGTTTCTAGCCTCCTTTAGACTCTTAGACCTCTTTGTTTTCCCAGTGCTTATAATTTGTTTGTTGAAGATAATTTTCTAGTTGTGTGTACATTATTAATTCAAATAATGGAGCAGATTCAAAGTGAGTTGAATCATAGTTACAGCGGGGAAAAGAATGTGGAGGTCATTTAGTCCCAACTCTCTCTTTTTAGAGATGAGGAAACTTGAGCTCTAGAAAATACATAGTCCTAAGATTATCATTACTCTCAATGAATCTCATCAGATACAGTCTGCCAAGTGGAAGCCCCATCTCATATAGAAAGGGCATTGTAGGACTGAAGAAAATGATAGCAGGTAATTAACTATGGTGTGCCTTGCTTCCTATCAGCTTGCAAGGTAAGGATAGGAAGGGTATTTTAGCTAATCCACATTGTTTCTGGTGTTTGGCACCCCATTCCACTAATTTATATGTACAAGGATCCTTTAAAATTTAGAATTTGAGAATAATTGAAGATAGATGAAAAATCACATGTGGATGGGCTGTCTGCAGCACACTCTCTCAGGATACTGACCAAACATTTGGCAGACTTGTTGTAAGCAAAGTCTCCTCTGGAATTTAATCAAGACACTAATTTGAATGGAAACAAGTGGGCAGGGGCGGGAAGTGAGCTCATTCAACTATAGTAAATCGAATTCCAGAGGAGTCAGTCTCTCTTTGGTTGTGATTAGAAGCCTTTGGAAGCCTCAAAAACTAGAAATAGGAACCTCAATCTGAGAGAGTCATCAGCTAAAGATGAGTTTGAGAAAGGTTTTATTTCAGAATATACCCCTTAAATGACTGGGCTTGCTGGCCAGCAAGAACCCATTTGGCTGTTAACAAATACTACATGTACATGGTCATTTCTCATTTTATGTGAAAAAGTGGACTCAGATAGGGTTTACAATTTTGTATATGGTTTATCACTCAGTGCAAACAAAAAGACTTATTATTTTGATATTAAGTCATACCTCTTCTGTTCATGCCAAAAGCTAACTCTCCTCTCATATTCATAACATTTGCATTTTGGAAATATGCTTTTAAAGGAATTCCAGAAATATAAATACCACAAACAATGTAACTTTTCTTTGTTCATGTAGCGGTTTTTCTATCCTGACATAAATAAAAAGATGGCCCCGGTGTTCAGAGACTTTTTTTCTCAACTGTGAATTTCAGATGAACTTTCAAGTTTCCAACCTTTTCCTTGCTCTAGGTCAGATAGTATTTTCAATTATTAAAACCATAATCTTGAAGACAAGCATAATTTTTGTAGCTTACTTGTAAATTTGTAATCTTAATGACTTAGTTTATGCTGAACATGAATAATAAACTATCACCTATTAAACCTGGAGAGCACCAGAAGTTACTAATATGATTTACAATGCACCGCAAAATGGGATTCATTATTATCTTGCATTGTAAAGATTTGCAGTACAGTAGTGTAAACAAGTATTCACTTTAATTAATGAAATAGCAAGGAGTTTTTAGGGCTGTATTTTATGTAGAAAATAATTATCTAACCACCAGAGAGCCCATACTTGGTAAAACCAGTTCTCTGCATTTACTGAATTCCACCAGAAAGTCTGTTCATTTTTTTGAAGACAATAAGGCATTTCTAAAAGCTTATTGACAAGCTGCTGATGGTCCCTTCTAGTTCTTGCAGCTTGCCCTGTCTTTAAAGCAAGGTCAGTGGGAGGGCCTTTACTCACAGGAGAGAGAATATGAAGAATCCATGTTACTTGTCTTAAATTGCCTTTGTGTAGAGCAAGACATCTATTAGATGACAGATTCTAGAGGTTACAAAATTTCAAGTGGTAGGGGGGGTAACGGGCTATATTTAGATCATGTTCAAACTCCCCAGCTAGAATTCATTAGGTAACCCCTCCCTCTGTTATCTGGGTACACCATGCTGTCTATGATTGTCTCCCATTGCTCTCTAATATTAACATCTGCTTTGGTTGGCATTTGGTTTAAAAATGGGTTTTAGGAGAGCTGCTATTTCATATGGATTCGAATCTTTTTCAAGTCCACTTTTATTAGCTGATGAATTTGAATGGGAAGTAAGAAAGATTTCTCTACCCTACATGGAAGATCTTTTCCCTCACTTACTGAAATTTAACTAATTCTCCATATCTAGGTCATCCATACTTCTTTCCATGAAGCCATTGTCAACTAATCTATAGTCCTTGTTAATTTACACATATTTGAGTAGCTATGGTACTTATAAGGTATCTGTGACTGTATATTTCATATGTAGAAATATTAATCTCTTACAGAAAATGTGTGACGTGAGAATGTATAACCTCTGAATTTTAATATAAAGAACATTTACATTTTAATATGAACAAACATACCACAGCCAGAATTTATAGAATTCAGTTCTCTTCTTGGTAAGTTGTAACTGATTTTAGAGATGCTGCCACTGTTCCAGAATTTTGGGGGGATGCTTTCCCAGAAAAATTCCATATCATTTCTTCATGACACATCATATTTTTTGACTCCAAATGATTTTCCATGGATTATCTAAATTGATAACTCACTTCATTTGATGTACTTTCTTCCAACTTATTTTTTAGGTATTTACAAACTTTAAATTTAACCTCAAATATTTACACTAGTGAATAAAAGGATGTGTGGAGGAGAAACAAAGTTTCCTCTACTCTCAAGGTTCTTTTCTTTGTCAAATAATCAAATGGGCACTAGACAGATTAACAAGAGAAAATAACCAAATGTAATATATGCATATGTATGGAAACCCCACATATATGAGAGAGTCAGAGACCCCCACATACAAGAGATGTTTGGACACAGAAAGGGAACATGGATATGTAAGATATTATGAGCTAGGGATGATGTAATGCACCCTGGCACTTCAGGAAGCCATAGCATAGAGAGCATGTGATCAGTAATTGTTAATTTGCTCCACCATATAGATAAGTATAAAGTAATTTCTGGTGGTGACTCTTACCATGGGTCAGGCTCCTAATTTAAATTCATGGAGATAGTTAAGATGGAAGGCAGAAGTTTCTCTTGAGCCCACAGGGTCTCCATTGCCTTTAGCTCAAAATAATCTATGTGCCACTGAGGCACTTTTGGGTGGTTTGTTCTGAACCTCCACAAATGTGTTTGAGGTTTAGAACACAATCACTAAAGAAGAGATACAAAAATGATGGTGTAATAAGTGTATTGCTCCCTATGGTGGCTACTTTGAACCATACAATTCTCATTTGTTTGAATAAATTTTGCTCTATTGTTAAAAATCACAATTACAGTGTTCTCAGGAGTCATATATTAAAATTTGTACGTGGACAATGATAAGACTTTGGGTGGTAGACACATAATGCAATATACAGATTCGTGTATCATAGAAATGTATACTTGAAACCTATATGATCATATTAATCAGTGTCACCCCAATAAGTTTAATAAAAATATAAAATAATAATTTTTAATGTTTAAAAAGATTCTGTTTATTTATTTTTAGAGCGGGGGAGGGAGGGAAAAAGAGAGGGAGAGAAACATCAATGTGTGGTTGCCTCTCCAGTGCCCCCTACTGGGGACCTGGCCCACAACCCAGGCATGTGCCTTGACTGGGAAATCGAATCTGCGACCCTTTGGTTCGCAGGCTGGTGCTCAGTCCATTCAGCCACACCAGCCAGGGCAATAAATAATTTTTATACATGTTCCTGACAAATATAGTAAGAAATATTCATATTGTTTTAGAGTAATCTTTTGAGCATTTTCATCAAGTTGACAAATAAATTTCATTTTCAACATGATTTAAAAACAAATAAAGTGTATGTCCAAGCCTCAGCCTCAGCCAGGCATTTAGCCTTAGGAAAGTTAAGGAACAAGTTCTCTGAGCCTCATTTTTTCCATAAGTCAAATGGCTATAATAAGGCCTGTCTCACAGGATGCTATAAACACTAAATGAGAATACACGGAAACTAGTTATACATTGAGCCTGAGGTAAATACTGAGTAGTATTTACCGTAAATACATAATAAACATTAGCTGCTCTTACTATTATCATCGGTTCTTTGGAAAACCTTGTTTATGTCCACCCAATAAAATCAAATCCTGGGTTCAGATTTCATTGTTTGGAGCCCAGTTGTCTTTTATTTAGTTGACTATGCAGAACACTCCAGCTAAAATCATCTTTATCTGTTTCCAGTCTCATTCCTTGAAACCTCTTAGTGGCTTCCTATTTAATTCTATTCCAACTTCAAACCCCTTGAAGCCAGTTTCAACGTTTATGTCCTATTACACTCATTGAAGTCAGAGACTATACTTCTTTATGGTATGTAGTATCATGTAAATTACAATAATAAATAACAATAATAACATAATGAGCTGCATTGAAGAACTAGAAGCAAACTGAAAGGCACTTAGGGGAAATACTGGTGGGAAATCTCATTTTTTTCTAAAATGAAACTCTCTAGTTTGAAGTCACATGGTGATTGGCCATAATTCAGGATCACACATGAAGTAATTGGAAAACCCACCCCTGTCTTAAATGAACATGGACAACTGATGCTGTTAATAAACAAACTCAAGGATCACTGCCTTGACCTTGTACATAGATGAAAACAGAGTGGTTTAGGAGATGGAGGCTTTCCAGAGTGGTTTAAAAATGGTCAGAGGTTGTTCTACTTGGCCAATCTTACTACCCATGTCGAAAATGGGACAAGGGAGTAATCAGATCCAAAATAGAAAATTACAGCCCAGTCTGTGTTCAGGTCTCCTCTGTGTCTCCTTTTGGTGTCCAGAGCCACTGCCTCGTACCCGGCACTAAATATGCCAGGTAATGCAAGGCTTTAGCAGTTGACAGAGTACATTGTCAAGGTTCTTATTGTTCACTTGACCTAAATTAATGGAAGGATTCATGATGAGAACATACCAGTAATGTTAAAGTACATTAAACTGAGGCCTTTTGTCTCTGCAGAATACTGCTATGTTTTGAGATTTCGCTTTGTATAAAGTAATGAAACAGTCAAATTATTATGTATATCTGTATTTGTTGATATTTCACATTTGGTTTTAGGAGGACTCTATTTAATCTGGGTTGGACTCTCCTGTGATCCAATTTATTTGCTGCCATGTAGATTTCATTCCTATAGTTGAAGCCTCCAGTTGCCCAAACCTAAAATTAAAAGGCCTTCCTTCCTTAATTAATTATACTTACCATATTCTGCTCCATTATTCAGCTCATTCACCTTGAAGAGTTGGAATTAACTGTATCTCAGGGCCATAGACAAATGACACTCTCAGCTAAATCAGTGCTGTGGAGAGGTTTTGGAATATAGTTGTAATTGCTATTGGCTCAAATTCAAACTCCTTAGTCTATCATCTGAAGCATTCCATAATCTGGCCCCAATTTGCCTTATCCTGTCATAAAAATCCCTTCCACATTCCCTGGATGCGGTAGTTGCTTAATAAATCCAATATGTTCTTCCTTCTCTGCAGCTTTTCTTGTGCTTTAATCAAGCTGGTGTGTCTATACTTCTCAGCTTTTTAAATCACCCATCCTTTAAATCCACTGATGCCCCACCCTTGCTTGAAAGTTTTCCTTGTAGTATTGTGTTTGGCTACTCTTTCTCTTCAGTTTCTTCGGGGCTAGGTGCTAGATGCTGGAGGTTAGTTGATAAGAGTTTCACATAGGTACTTCTTTTCATCAAGAATATAATGACCAAATAGGTAAGGACCACAACTTATACACGTATATATTCTCCAAAATGCCACATACAGTGCTAAGCTGATCAAGTGATTGATTGGCCTGCTGTAACTTTGAAATAGGTTATTTGATGAGTATACATTGCCTACCATAAGGGGGATTCTGAGAAAGTGAGAATTTCATGGTAAATGATATATGGGGTTGAATTTCATTTGAAAGCGCAATTATATTATTCTGGAAGGATAAAAGTGTTTGATTTTTTTTAATGTTATTTGCCTTTTAGCTGTAATGGAATCAGTAAATCCCCTCTTGATTTAACATGGAATATGTTGGTAAGCGGCTGTTAGGTTTCTAATCCTGAAATCCAGAAAATAAAATTGGACTTTCAAGTGGGATTTCTATTTTAGGAGCGCTGTATTGGACATATGTTTTCCTATGGACTACTCAGCACCCAACCACATCTGTGAGATAGTTGTTAACATAGGGCAGCCTGAATAAATTAGTTTTCTGTGTCAGTAAAATATTTCCAGGGACTTAAGAATGTTTTCAAAAAGCTAGGTCAAAAGTTAATATGGAGTAGGATTAAAGAATTTGAAAGATCAGGCACCTATTAGATGATTATAGTACTTTAGGATTATAACTTGGATTTTTCTAAAGAATATGCACAATTCTAAGATTTCACTATTAATAGTCTGCTTATTAGTTTAAAATAAGAAGCTTCTATAAGAACTTTTTTCAGGAAAGCATTTATAAATTTTCTTTAATATTTCACATAGCTTTAAAAGTATTAAAATGTATATAAGTTCAGCTTATGCTTTTTTTAAAAAAGAAGAACAGTGATCTGGGATTTTTCCCCTTCCAAATAAATAGCAAGTTAGTCTGTGAAAGGTTTTGGTGTTTCTATAAAAACATTAGGCATTTAAAAGAAAAATGAAATTCAGAAACAAATTGAAAGTATTGGGGAAAGATAACGAGTCTGTTATGTTTAAAAAAAGGTAAATATAAAGTGCAACACTGTGCCTGTGGTAATAAGTACATGGAAGACACAGTACTATGTTAGAGCACAGAATCAGGGAATTAGAACATGTCAGGGAAGTCCAAACAGGCTTCCCCAAGGAAGTATTGATCAATGCTTGAAGACACAAACTAGACAAAGGGGGAGAGGGAAGATCATTCCAGGCATGGGAAAAGCATGTGCAAAGTCCTGGTGGTTTGAGGGCGCTTGGCAAGTATAAGGGATTGAAAGCAAGTTAGAACAGGGGAAGTGAGGATGAAGGTGGGACAAGATGAGACTACAGAGGTCAGCAGGGGCTAGATAGTGTAGGGCTTTTGTGGGTTAAAGGGTTTATCCTAAGATCAATGGGAGGTCTTTGAAGAGTTTTAGGCAGAGGTAGGTTGTGATCAGAGTTGCATTTTGAAAAGATCACTGAGTGCAGCACAAAGAGCAAATCGGAATGTGGCCAGAGGAGAAGCAGGGAGGTCATTTAGGAGGTGGCTGCCATGAATGATATAGGGAACAGTGATGACAATTTAGACTAGGATGGTGGCAATGGAGTGAACTGGCAAGATTCCATAAGGAGGATATAAAATTGAAAGAGCTTAGACTGGATCTAAGATGGGATGATGCAACCAGAGACTGTCAGGGACAGCTTGTACATTTTAGGTTTGTAAGAATAGGTACATTGTGTCATTCCTTGCAATGAGAAACACTATAGAAGAACTGTGATTGTTTTGGGGGAGGCCAGAAGGGTAACAAAGACTATACATTTTAATCAGATATATTGGGTTTGAGTCATTTAACCTGTTCCACTTCAATTTCCTAATCTATAAGAAAAGGGCCGTGAATCATTGAGGTCTCTTCTAGGGCAAGGGTCAGCAGATTTCTTCTGTAAGGGACCAGAGAGAACACGCGGTTTCTGTTGCAACGACTCTACTCAGCTGTTGTAGCTGGATTAAAGCATTGGACATCAGTCATGAGATCTAACAATCCTTACACCAGGTCGGCATAAACCTGCCAACTTATTTGGTCTATTGCAAGAAAAAAAATCAGTGAATTTTAATGAAGAACTGATTGTGTCATGAGTTAATGAGTCAAATCAATAAAATTCTGCCATGGCCTATGTAGCTTAGTTGGTTGGAGTGCCACTCTGTACATCAAAATTTTGGGGGTTCGATTCCTGGTCAGGGCACATCCCCTTAAGTTGTGGGTTCCATCCCCGATCTGGGTACATATGGGAGGTGATCAATGGATGTCTCTCTGTCACATTGATGTTTTTTTTTTTTCTTTCTCTACCCCTTTCCTCTCTCTCTTTCAGATCATTAACCATATTAATTTTTTTAAATCAGTAAAATTAGTTGATGCAATAGAGTTGAATAGACATAACTATAGGAATTACAAATATCACAGACCCTGCCATCCACCCAAGGGGTCAGAAGGGTATGGATTAACCACTAATGCAAAACCTAAACACAGTAAATCAGAACAATCATTGCAAAATGAGAACTCTACTAGGCAGTTACTCTCTGAGTACAAGTTACTGTTTTTGCTAATGTTGCTTCCTGTTGTCATGGGTATTGATACTGCCTGTGTCTTGGAGCCGCAGGTGTGACTATTGGGACAGCCCAGCAATAAAGATGCTGTGTATATGTGCACACACCCATTTAGGAAAACAAAATTTTATGATAAATATTATATAGTCATTTGATCTTTTTTGCTTAATTGATGTTTTGAACATTTATTAATTTTATTTTAAAATTTGTTTTATTTTTAAAGATTTTATTCATTTATTTTCAGAGAGGGGAAAAGAGGTAGAAAGAGAGGGAGAGAAACATCAGTGAATGGCTGCCTCTCACACGCCCCCTACTGGAGACCTGACCCACAACCCAGGCATGTACCCTGACTGGGAATTGAACTGGCGACCCTTCGGTTTGCAGGGTGGCACTCAATCCACTCAGCCATACCCACCAGAGCTATTAATTTTATTTTTGTTGGAAACATGCTTATCCAAACTTTATGAATTATCTGTATTTAATTCTCATTTGACTTTGTCCTTGCTGTCCATAATTTCAGAAATAGCTTCTTTTCCTCCTTGGTTGTTATATATTTTATCTACAGCCACAATTCAGTATATGTTTGTGTGGGAGTGTGGTAAAAGCATGAAATAATGTACTCCTAAAGCTCAGAAAATCTAGGTTTTGAGCAATATTGTTGATGAAATGATTTTCTGCTCCTTACCATTAACAGGGATGTTCAAGGGTTAAGCATGTTTGAACATGACATGTAATAGGTATGCAAAATGAAGCTTCTGAGTATATGGGCTATGGCAATTGGATGAATAATTGACTATCTCAGGAAAAAGTAAAAAATTTAATCGAATCATACCCATAATTCATCCTTATGAAATGCTAGTTCATTTCCATTCTTTACAGCTTGTTATGAATGAATATAAGAAAGCTAAGCTTACAGCCAAAGATATTTTTCATAAAATTCTTTCAATTTGAGACAGGTAGGTTGACATTTCCATGATTTATTTAATGAGATACTTTCTCTCCCATGCTATATTATTGTTTTCTAAAATTTATTGAACACTATAGACTGACTGAGGTGGTTGGAGGGAGAAAAGAAGGGAGTTTGTCAAGTCTTAGTTTTCACCAATTATGTTAAAAATTTTGCTATTGCCTTGAGTGAAAACCACTAGCTCTGCCTATCACAACTGGAACCTGAACAGCAGTAAGGTAGCCCATAGCAAATGGCCAAAATCTGGAAGCCAGGCAGTTGGAAAAGAACTAGACAGCGCATTACTAAGATCCAGAACTTGGCAGTGGAGAGTAAATATGAGGAAATGTAGACACGTAGATAACTGCCTCTGAGAAGATGAGCAATAAATAGAAAACCTAACAAGCAAGTTTAACATGCATCAGAGAAGGCCGATGGCAGATATGTAGGTATTCTGGTAGTCACTAAATGCCAGGTCTAGCTGTACTAGGGGATGATGGAGCCTGATAATTGGTGCCAGGTTCCTATTCACCAGAAGGACTGAAGGGAAGGTATCACCCACACCCTGGGGGAACTATAGTTTTAGGAAATAACATTACAAGGAGGCAAGACAGAGACTAGATTTCCGGAATTAGGACCAAGGATGTGGCTTAACTGTAAAGGAGCAATAATGAAATACTAACAGAGTTCACAGGGTTACAGCAAGTCCAGCAGCAAAGCTAATTTGATGCCAGACATTCAAGTCATTTAGAGCCTTTTGTATTATTCCACTTGTCTAGTACATAATTGGCCCAAAATTCAGGAATGTGGGTGGGGTGGGTGCAGGATGCTAAGTGGAATAAATTACTTTTTTCATCAATCATTTAACTGATAGTATGAAAATTGTGATGAAATAGTTATGAGAATTTGCTACATGAATTTGAATTCTCTCTCTGTCTCCCTCTCACACAAACACATACACCCCTCACAGTCTCACAAAACTGTGGATCCACAAGAAGAGAGAGCTGTGCTGGCCGAAAGTGTACATAGCCTTCCCTGTGGTGAGACGTGCTCTCCTCCAACCCTAGCCATTCCCCATTATGTCTGGCTTGAAGTCCTTCTATTGGCCACTCCTTTGGGAAGAAAAAGAGATGGTTGCTGCATAGTTGCTCCGAGGAAAACATATCCCAGATTATTTCACGGAAAACAGAGAAGGGTTAAGGAGTATCTCTTTATTCAGGTCTAATCCTATACAAAATTGTTATGCAGGGGTGAAATCGATTTTTGCCTCCCTCCTACCTCACCTTTTATAATAATAAGCTTGTGATTTAGTAAGTAAAATATTTCTCTGTGTTCTGTAAGCCACTGTAGCAAATTACTTGAACCTAATGAGGGAGTCCTTGGAACCTTGACCACCCCTCAGAAGCACAGGTAGCAACCTGGACTTGAGACTGACATATGGGGGGAAGTCTTGTTGACTTAACCTTAAACCTGTGGAATTTGGTGCTGTCTCCAGGCAAATACTCAGAATTGACTTGAATTGTAAGACACCTAGTTGTTGTCCTGAGATTTTGCTTGCTGGTGTAGGAGACTCCCACTCACACTGGAATTGATACCAGAACGAATTTAGTAATAATCCTAGCAGCAACCATTTTTGAGCCCTTTCCTTGGGCCAGGCATTATATTAACCACTTACCGTGCATTATCACATTCAGTCCTTAACACAATTCTGTGAGGGTTCACATTCCTTTTCTCTCCAGGCACTGCATTCTTTTCCATATCTGTGAGGAAGGTTAAAAATGAATTTACTCTTGTTCCTAGCCTAACTGACTGACACGGTGGCTGTCATGTTATAGGCACTCAATGGAAGACTACTGTTTGAGTGAGTGAATGCTTTTCTTTTGCTTGTCAAATCCTCCAACCACAGTGTGCTACCTAGTCTTGGGTACTTGAGCTCATCCTTAGCTCCACCCACATTAAATTGTATCTTTCCTATATGTGGTACCCTCAAGATTTTTATTTCTGCTGGACAGTTGATAAATTAATCCTGATAGGATGATAGCAGCAGATAATTACTGTGAGTATGTTAATGTGTCACCCCTCCTACATAGCTGATTTGCATTTTAATGGAGCAATTCTGGAGATAATCCCTTAAGGCAAACGAATGAATCTTGAGGGTGAGAAAGTTTGGATGAAATCAAGCTGCAGTTGTGGGAGTGGGCAGGAAGGTGGTGATGTATACATCTCAGCACTGACATCATAGGGACAGCTGCCACCCCACCTCTGCATTGTGCCAGCTTGGATGAATAATTGTTAAAAGCCAGAATTAGGATCTATTGCCATCTTTCCTTACTTCTTAAAAATTTATTTGTAGAAAGAGAGGAAGGGTAGGAGAACGAGAAGGAGAGAAACATCTATAGGTTGCCTCTCACATGTGCCCTGTCCAAGACTGAACACACATTCCAGACATGTGCCCTGACCAGGGTTGAACTGGCAACCTTTTGCTTTTGGGGACAGTGTGCAACCAACTGAGTCACACAGGTCAGGTCTGTTCTGCTTTAGTTTTATATTAGCTTTGTTGTTTCTCTAGAGTGAAACCTCAAGCCTTTTGGACTAAGAGGAATGGCTAAGCCTAATGAGATGCATGGTGCTATGAAATTAGATTAATTAACTAGAATTTGAATTAAAGTTGCCTCCTTAAATTTGTCCACAGTGTATTCTTATGAAATGTTTGCTTGCAGCACCCTACAGTATGCCACACTGAATATACTTCTCTTGATACTGGGAAAGGGAAGCAGGTAGTGGGGCATCTCAGAAGAAGAGAAAAAAACATTACACTCTATACCCTTCTCACCTCTAGAAGGCTTCAGTTTAACTCAACATGGTATACTACAATTTGGTCAGATATAACTTTAAGAGGTATATAAGAAGTATAAAACCTGGGCTTTTAAAAAGTTTTAGTACCTTCACCTAAGACATATGCACATAGTCAGCTTTTATATGTAAATTATTTATTTTGAATTTTATAGAGCTAGGTTATTTTCAAGTTACAGGACGATGTCTTTTACTACAGAGAATTAATTAAATCTCTCCCAAATGGCTTATTGCCCTAGCATGAATGCTTAAGATGGTAATTTATTCAACAAATGATTGATGAACACCAACTATATACCAGAAACTATGAACAACATAAAGGGAATGTAAGGATTATTAATAAATAAATATATTTTATATATCCTCAAATCAGATCTGGAGTTTCAGACTTTTTTTCCCTGCAGAAGACTTAACTTTTAGAAATTGTGTCCATTTAGTTCCATTGATCTATTTATCTTTTCTTACACCAATACTATACTTTCTTGATTACTGTCATTTTGTAATAAGTTTTACAATCAGCATAATTCCTTTTCAAAATTTTTTGGCTATTCTGAGTCCTTTGTTTTCTACCTAAATTTTGGAATCAGCTTATCAATTTCTATTTGAATAGCCCTCTGTTATTTTGATTGGGAAGGCATTTTGGGGAGAATCAACATCTTGATATACATCCATAACCATAGTATATTTTTACATTTATCTAAATCTTACTTAATTTCTCTTAGTAATGTTACATAGTTTAAAGCATAGAGGTATTGGATATTTCTTGTTAATTTTTTATGAAGTATTACGTTTCTTGATGCTATAGTAATTTTAGAAAGTTTGTAATTTACTATAGCAATTGGCATTTTAAATTCAATTTTCCAGTTGTTTGTTTCTGGTATGTAGAAACACAACTGATCTTTATATATTGATCATGAATCCTGTGACCTTCCTAAATTCACTGATTAGTTTCTAATAGCTACTTTGTCAGTACCTTAGGATTCTCTAGGTATACAGTCATGCCATTTGCAAATAAAAGTACTTTTGCTTCCTTCTTTAAAATCTGTATCAGTTTTATTTCTTTTGCTTACTTCATTGGGTGGTCTAGGTCCTTTAGGAGGATACTGAATAGGAGTGGTGAAACTAGACATCCCGTTCTTGTTCCTAATCATAGGAGAAAAAATTTCAGTCTGTCACTACTAAGTATAATGTTAACTACAAGTATTTTTAAAGATGCCCTGTACAGACTTGAGAAAATTTCCTTTATTTACACTTTACAGAAAAGTTTCTTTAAATTAAAAAATGAGTGTTAAATTTTTGCAAATACTTTTCTGCACTTACTGAGGTGATCATATAATTTTTTATATTATCTTCTCAATAATGTGAATAACATTGATTTTTGAATGTTGTAGCAACCTTACTTCCCTGTGACAAACTCTACATAGTTATGATTTATTACCCTTTTTTATATATTGCTGGATTACATTTAATAATATTGTGTCAATGATTTTGTGTCTATGATATGTATTGGTATATAAGTTTTTTCTTGTAAAGTCTCCGTGAAGCTTGAATATCAGGGTTATACTGCCCTAGTAAAATTAGTGGGGAATATTTCCTCTCCTGTTTTCTAAAGTAGTTTAAGATTGTTATTATGTAGAAATCCAAGATGTCAGTGGAGTAGGTGGAAGCTACATTCACTTCCTCCTAGGACCAAACTGGAAGTACAATTAAAGTATAGAGCAATCAACCTGAATAAACCACCTGACTACCTGAATAGAAGTCTTATAACCAAGGATTTGTTGAAGAAGACACATAGAAACTGGTAGGAAATATGGAGACACAAAAAAGGTTGGCCTCGTTCACATGGGTGGGAGGCAGCTGAAATTATGGAAGGATATCTCAGCTGCAGAGGTTTCCACCGAGAAGTGGAGGGGCTGAAAACCAAGCCTGGCTCCCCAGTGCAATGCACCAGAGCTAGGAAGAAATGCTCACACAAAGTTGTTATTATTTATTTTTGAAATGTTTGATTGAATTCAATAGTAATACTATCTGGGTCAAAAGTTCTCTTGGAATTGGTTTGAAAACTGTAAGTTCAATGTCTTTAATAGCTATGGAGGTAATGAGATTTTCTATTGCTTCTTATGTAAGTTTTGGCAATTTTTAAATTGTTTTTTTTAAGATTATGTATTTATTTATTTTTAGAAAGGGGGGAAGGGAAGGAAAAAGAGAGGGAGAGAAGCATCGATGTGTGGTTGCCTCTCATGTGCCCCCCACTGGGAACTTGGCCCACAACCCAGGCATGTGCCCTGACTGGGAGTGGAACTGGTGACCCTTTGGCTCACAGGCTGGCGCTCAGTCTATTGAGCCACACCAGCCAGGGCAGTTTTGGCAGTGTTTAAAGGCATTTTCCCATTGCATCTGTGATGTTGAATATGTTGCTATAAAGTTGTTCCTTGAGGGGGAGTGGTGGGGGGTAAATGCAGACAACTGTATTTGAACAACAACAAAATAATTTTTTTAAAAGTTGGTCCTTTAATTCCTCTATTTTATCTTCTTTAATCTCTGAAAGATCTGTAGTGATGTTCTCACCTCCATTCCTTATATGTTTTTTACCTTATTGGGTGGTAAGTAGAAATAAGCCAGTCTTGAATGATGTGTAATTATGAATGCCCCTCCTTTAGATTGCATAGACATTGTTTCTTAATCTCCAGGCACTTGTTTCTGTCTCTTCCATAATCTACTAATCTTTGCTTCTCAAACAATTAAAATTACAAATAAAGGCAATTTTTCTATATAGTCATGTATCACTTATTGACAGGGATATGTTCTGAGAAATGTGTCCTTAGATTTCATCATTGTGTGAACATTACAGAGTGCACTTACACAAACCTACATGGTAGAGCCCACTACATGCCTAGGCCATATGGTATAGTCTGTTGCTTCCAGGCTATAAACCTGTACAGCTTGTTACTGTAAGCATTTGTAAAACAATGATAAGCATTTGTTTATCTAAACATAGAAAATGTTCAGTAAAAATACAGTATAAAAGATTAAAGAATGGTAGACTTGCCCAGGGTACTTACCATGAATGGAGCTTACAGGACTGAAGGTTGCTCTGGGTGAACCAGTGAGTGAGTGGGGAATGAATGTCAAGGCTGAGGATATCACTGTACACTACTCTAGACTTTATACACACTGTACACAAGCATCACCACCTACATGTGAGTAATGCATTGTGTTGTGATATCACTAAGCAATAGCAATTTTTCAGCTCTATTGTAATCTTATGGGACCATATATACAGTCCATCATTGATTAAAATGTCGTTACATGGCACATGACTGTGTAAACTACTGCTGTTTTCTTCCAGGGAATTTTTAATCAATAAGAAACAATCTATTATCTTGAGCCAGTCAAACTTGACTCCAAAAATAGCTGCCACCTTTGAACTTTGATGAGCTACAGCAGTTTTCAGATTGCTTGAAGAACAACCAAAAATCTGGTGTTAGTATGAATGTTTGAATTAATCATCTAGAGTTCACAGTTCTATAGGTGTTTTTCTAAAATGTTGGGGAGTGAAACCTAAAGTAGTTCCAAAGTATAAAATCTTAGCTGAAGATTAGATTGATGTCTTTTAAGACAGCCTCATACAAGCTTTTAAATTTAAAAGATATATACATATAAAGGAGAGCTTGTAGACAATATACATCAACCACAATTTCAACATCTTAACTGTTGTCATTTTTATGCATTGTGATTTGGTCCTTTTTAGGTGTTTTCATTTGGTGCTTTTTTATGCACAGATTTGTTTGACAGTTATAAACAATAGGGTATATTTATTTTCACTTAAAATATCATAAACATATTTCCAAATCTTTACATAATTTGCCTTTATTTTTAATGGTCACATAATAAATATAAATCAAGTGGCTCTACCAAAATAAAACTGTTTACTTACTTTGACACATTGGATTTTTACCCCCAGTATTTGAATTCTCCAAACAGTGCTGAAATGAACATCTTCACATATGTAAGACTTTTTTCAATATTTTGCATTTTTAAATTAGGATAGGCTCATAGAGGCGAGATTATTATCAGATGTTAAATAGGAAAGCCACTGGATTTTTTTTTTTAATTTTATTTATTTATTTATTTTAGAGAGGGAAGGAAAGGAGAAAGAGAGAGGGGGGAGAGAGAGAGAGAGAGAGAAACATCAATGTGCGGTTGCTGGGGGTCATGGCCTGCAACCCAGGCATGTACCCTGACTGGGAATCGAACCTACAACACTTTGGTTAGCAGCCCGTGCTCAATCCACTGAGCTATGCCAGCCAGGGCTTGGATTTTTAAAAATTTCAGTTAACTACATAGATTTTGTGCTCATACAATTCTTCTTGAAATTTCTATTTAAAAAATATTTTATTCATTTATTTTTAGAAAGAGGGGAAAGGAGGGAGAAAGAGAAGGAGAGAAACATCAGTGTGTGGTTGCCTCTCACATGCCCCTTACTGGTGACCTGGCCTGCAACACAAGCCTGCGCCCTGACTGGTAATTGAACTGGATAGCCTTTGGTTTGCTGTCTGGCACTCAATCCACTGAGCCACACAAGCCTGGGCATTTTATTGGAATTTCTTATATGTTTAAGATGGTGATTAGTATTATTATCATGGGGTCTCGTTTGGCATAGTAAAAAAAAAATAGCAAAAGGCAAGGCACAATGTAGCAGAAACATAGGCAAACTAAGCCTTTTAAGATCATGGATTCATAAGGAACTCAGATCTAGAGGAAGGGTGCGGTGAAGGAATGGTGGGGCTGGGTTTGCTTTTAGTTCCACTGAAGAGTGAGAAGGCATCTAACAGCTTAAGAAATTTCATTGCTGAGAGATCTGAGACACATCTACTGAGAAGGTCCTTGTTTCACAGAAAAGTCATTGAAATAATTCTGTAATAATTCAAAGCTGCATACAATATGATTGCTTCTAAAGCTGTTGGGCATTAATATTGGTTTGTATACAGAGGGAAGCATGCAAGTATTTCATAGAAGAATGCCTCAGAAATAATGTATGGTCAAGTGACCCCTAAGACAGAAGCCTCCACACTTGAAGGAATCAAGGCTTTCGAAATCTTTCTCAGCATAAGGTTTAGGTATTATGATCGTGACAACTGCATTTCATTTCTTAATTAAGAGGAGAAATATCACTGTGACCATCATGCTCAGAAAGATTCATGAAAAAATTTCAGAAGTATATTCTATGATACCATTGGAGAAATTGCACCCCTTAATATTTCATTTTCATTAACTGTAAGGACCAAGTAAAAGGGACTATAAGAAATGAACGTGAAAGAACTCTTAATAACATTTATCTGATTTTGAGTTGAATTATTATTGGTATTATTATTTGTAAAAATTAACAGCAATCACGTCTCCTTATGTTTCCCCCTGTGTCAGCTTGTATACCATTCTTTCTAACTGATGTCCTGAGTGCTGGTTAGAGACTGCAAACTTGATCCCTCCCCCCAACTGGCACTGCAGCTCAGTATACTCGATGTGCCACATTTAATTTTCGGTGCTTTTTAAAAATGATATTTGAGTTGTGATGTTGTGTAGAAATGTCAGGGCTGCTGACTTGTCAACCTCATTATGCTGTGCTCCAGTGACTACTTCCCAAACATTAATTACATTGCACAGAGACCATGTCTATTGTTTTTTGTTTTTCCCCTTTACACTATGAACTTTAAATTGCTTTAAAAATTAAACGCAGCTAATTACTGTTTATAATATTCTCTTAATTAAACACAGTTGGAAGTCCAGGCTACGTGTTATATGAAACACTGACAGCATTGCCAAAAGATAGCCCACCCCAGTTCATTTTCTGTGACAAGTACTTTGTAAATGATTACGGCTCATGCCACATTTGTCATCCGATGTGTATTCTGATGTCAAGACACCTTAGAGATATAAATGACTACTTATCACTAAGCATAGTGGATGTCACCCATGTGTTAGTCACACTTGCTCATGAGTAAATGCTTTAAGGTGACACTGCATCAAAGAAAGTTGCAGTGGGCTTGGAGGGGCATTTGAAAGTTCATGCCTTGATGGTAGTGCTTTTATAAATTCAGGACTGAAGAATCAGATGCCCCATTTAATCAAATAATATGCTTTGTACCACTTCCAGGGAGTGAGAGTTCAGTTAACTATATTTAAATGTAATACTGTAATGAATGGAGTATAGTCCTTCTTTGAATATCCAGAAGGCACTTCCAGTTTATGCTGTTCTTCAGGGTCATCATGAGATATATCTATTATGGTACTGTCTGAAGCTCCAATCAATAGACATTTCTTGCTTACAGTATGCCAGAACCTAGAGTGTTGACTGTCATTCACATGCTTTGTTGAAGACAAAAGGGTCAGAGTCAGTTACTGTGGCCTTTTTAACCTAGATATTTGAAACAAACACCAAATAAGCCTCAGTAAAAAAATAAATAAATAAAGTTGTAGAAATACTGATTCCTTTTCATAAACTTGAAGCCAACAGCTGCTTAAGACTGTTACAGCACTGATGGAGAGCAAAAAGCCCTAGCTTTGTATCACTGAATGCTACTAGAGAAATTGTATATAGGCACATGAATCCTACAGTTCATAAGAAGTGCCAAATTCTCAACCTATGCAGCAGTATTAATTCATATGTTCAAGCAACCAGTGGTGTGACACTGAGTCCCTCCAAGGCTGTAGAGGGAAAAAAATTCATGTGTTAGTTTTGATCTAGGGATGAACTTAATTCTCTTTACTTAATATTAAATCCATGAAGACATTCTGTGAAGATTTAGTTCAGTGCTGCCTCTGTCCTCAGGCTTGAAGAATTGTGTACAATTGGAACTCAGTCCCATAAAGGCAGGGGTTGCTGGAATACTTTGCCTTTGCAGGCCCAAAGGAAAGCCTGCTTCACACAAAGTAACTCCCTTAAAGGTCTCCTGTGGGGCCTATGTTTCAAAACTGGTAATTAATACCTTTAATCAAATATGCTGAATTTCCAAATGACCTCTGTAAAAATGAACTTCTTCCAGGAGGAGTAATTCATTTAGCTCTGATTAGTCATTAATCATTTTGAATAAGTTGTTGACGTGTAGACGTCTGGAAAAGACGTGAGAAAAACGTGTATGTAGAAATGTGTTTGATGAAGGAGAGGAAAGAGGGATTGATTTGGAATAAGGATGAAGGGAAGGTGCTATAGTAAGATGTTTAATTCAGTTCGGAAGCAGTTAAAAAGACATTGGGATTCTGAAGAAGTGAGAGGAAGATATTTCTGCTCTGTGTGTGTGTGTGTGTGTGTGTGTGTTTGTGTGTGTGTGTGTGTGATTGAGAGAGAATATGCTGATGTTTGAGAAAAATTGTACCTGCCCCTTATAATCTATGAGAATTGGTAAATTATTATTGAAGAGCATTGTTATTTTAAAATTTTTATCACTTTTTCTCTTTTTTGGTGTGATTTCATATCTCTATGTCAGATCATCTTATTACTTCTGGCATACACTGTCCTCTTCTCAAACTTCTGCTCCATTTCAAGCAGTCTGATTAAGTGAGAGACTACTGTGTGCTGCTCAAGTTTGGTTGGTGACTTTCTCAACCAAATCTACTTATTCATGACTCATGAAATGAGATACAGCTATATATTTGTACATTTCAAGCAGTATGTCAGACATTTTACTTACTTTTGAGATATAGACAGTTGAATAAACTACTAAAGCTCTTTAAGCCTCAATTTTCACAAGTGTAGTAGGAACAGTAAGATGATGGTTAGTTAATTAATGACAGCAGTGATTCATCCAACAATGAGGAAGTGGGTGCTCGTTGTGTGCCCTAGGAACTTTACATATATTATTTTTAAAATGATGTGTCATGATTCTTTTCCTCATTATAATATTAGAATGTGCTCACTGTAAAAGAAAAATAAGAGAATAAAAAGAAAACTAAAAATTTGCCTTTAGTGCCACCATCTAATAATCAACCTAAGAATTGTACCATCTAGCTGTTGTTGGTTACTTGACGCTGAATATACTACATACTTTTTGCTGCAAAGTGCACCCAGCATATGCTTTTGGTATTTCTCACATCAGCATTCAAGTATATGTTGTTTTTACAGTTTTATAGGTAAGCAAACATGAAGTTACACGAATGGAAGAGCTAGTCTGTCTGAATCAAAAGCTCTGTGATATGCTGGCTTCTTGTCATTTGTAAAAGAAGTATTGAAGGATGCATATTCCTCTCTGTAGCCAATATATGTCTGCACTTGGAATGAACTCCAAACTATTTAATTTCATTTTTAAAAGTTGTTATTTATTTATTTTTAGAGAGCAGGGAAGGGAGGAAGAAAGAGGGAGAGAAACATCAAATGGTTGCCTCTTCTATGAGCCCTGACCTGGAATAGAACCAGTGACCTTTTGCTTTGCGATAGGATGCCCAACCAACTGAGCCACACCAGTCAGGGCCATAATGTTTCACTTCTTTTCCTATACACACCAACTTCCCAGCAAGGAGTCATCTGCATGGAAGACAAGGTTTACCAAATGAAAAGTCATCCATAGTGACTGGTACTTCTGGTAAAACCCTTGTGTCACCCAGTGGCCCCTTTACTTAAACATGAGGTCTTCTTTCTAAACTGGTATTTTAACTAATAGTTTCTACTGAACTGTTAGCAAATATTCTTATACCAGAGCAAAAATTTCTTCTTCAAAATCTAGAAGTGTCTTCTTCAAAGAGCCCATGGTACTGGCTCCCCAGCATCTCACTTCCTTGCTGGAGATGAGGTAACCTTACTTGCAATGATTATATCTTGTGTATCAAACTAACAGGCAAAACAACCCTCCATGGCAAAATAAAGTGACGAAGATATTATTCTGTATAGGGACATTTAGCAACTTTTGCCCTATACTTTTAATGTTCTTGATCATTTCCTGGCTTAACTTTTATTTTCTTTCCTGGATATTGCTTCCATTCTCTGAAATTATAATCCTTATTCTCTAGCCAGAGATAAATTTAAGACTCAGTTGTATCCCCTGTTTTTCTGAGCTGATAGGGAATCCAGATGACAACTTAGAATCCTCCACAGTGGGTACTCTGGATAGTTTGTACCCACAAATGGGTCAAGCATATTGCATTCAGTGTTCCATCAAGTCATGCCAAGTCCATGCTCTCATGGGTTTAGATTTCAAAAGAAAGGGCTTGGAGGTTGTGCATTTCTTGGCATGTGGTATACCTCTTAGTGAAATGAACGACACTTTGCAGACCAAAAGCTGGCATGAAACATACCTTTGATTTCATCAGCAAGCATGCCATATGTCACAGAATTCTACTGCTTCCTCCCTGTTATTTCATCTCAGTGCCTCTTTCCTGCACGTGGCTCTTGGTTGCAGTTAAGCAAAATGGATAGTATAGTCAATTGATGTAAAAAACTTCAATTCAGTTGGGCCTTAGTTATTTAATTATTACTAAATTAATTGTATTCTGAGTTTGATACTCTTTATGGGAGGCAATGTATTATAGTGAAAAGAACATTAGAATAAGAGTAACGGAACCTAGGTTCTTGTCCAAGGTCTGTTACTGCCTTGCTATGATTTACAAATACTTGAGGCTCTTTTTTCTCATTGGAAAGTGGGAGTAATAATATCTCCCTATGTGGTATGTCAGAGGGGTATAAATATATAAACTGTAATAATACTGTATGTGTAATTTAAATGTCTGAAAATGTCTACAAGTGCTTTGCAAAATGAAAGCTATTACTATATACCTTCTAATGAATGGCCCACTAGCAAGAACATACAATGGGGTAAAGATAGTCTAGTCAATAAATGGTGTTAGGAAAATTAAACAGACAGGCAAAAAAAAAAAAGAAACTAGACCACCTTCTTATACCATAAACAAGAATGAGCTCAAAATGGATTACAGACTTAAACATTTGACTCAAAACCATAGAAATCCTAGAACAAAACATAGATAGTAAAATCTTGGATATTTCTCGTAGGAACATTTTTTCTTATGTATCTCTTCAGGCAAGGGAAACAAAAGAAAAATAAACAAAAGAGACTACATCAAATTGAAAAGTTTTTGCACAGCAAAGGAAAACATCAACAAAAATAGAAGACAACCCACTGAATGGGAAAACATATTCACCAATGATATATCTGATAAGGGGTTTATATCCAAAATTTACAAAGAATTTACAAACTCAGCACCAATGCCCTGGCCAGGTTGCTCAGTTGATTGAAGCATTGTCCTGTACACCAAAAGGTTGTGGGTTTGATCCCCGGTCAAAGCACATACCTAGTTTGCAGGTTCAATCCCTTGTCAGGGCATGTATGGGAAACAACTGATCGATGTTTCTAATATCAATGTTTCTTTCCCTCTCCCTTCCCCTCTCTCTAAAATCAATAAGCATATCCACAGGTGAGAATTAAAAACAAAACAAATCTCAACACCAATTAAAAAATGGGCAAAGGACCTAAATAGACGCTTCTCTAGAGAGGACATACAGATGGTCCATAGACATATGGAAAGGTGCTCAATATCACTAATTATCACAGAATTGCAAACCATAACCACAATGAGATACCATCTCACACCGGTCAGAATGGCCATCATCAATAAATCAACAAACAACAAGTGCTGGTGAGGATGTAGAGAAAGGGGAGCCCTAGTGCACTGTTGGTGGGAATGCGGACAGGTGTAGCCACTGTGGAAAGCAGTATGGAGTTACACCCCAAAATTAAAAATAGATCTACCTTTTGACCCAGTGATCCCACTTCTGTGAATTTACTCAAAGAAACTCAAAACACTAATTCAAAAGAGTATATGCACCCCTGTGTTCACTGCTGCATTGTTTACAATCACCAAGATTTAGAAACAGCCTAAGTGCCCATCAGTAGGTGAGTGGATAAAAAAGCTGTGGTACATTTATACAATGGAATACCACTAGGCCATAAAGAGGAAGGAAATCTTACCTTTTGGGACAGCATGGATGGACCTGGAGAGCATTATGCTAAATGAAATAAGCCAGTCAGAGAAAGACAAATACCATATGATTTCTATTGTCTTTGAAATCTAATTTACAAAATAAACCAACAAAATAGAAATAGACTCTGAGATACAGAAACGGACTGACAGTTGTCAGAGGGGAGGAATTAGGGGTCTCAGTGAAAAAGGTGGAGGAATTAAGCAAAAAAAAAAGAACAAACAAACCTCATATACAGACAACAGTATGATGATTACCATAGGCAAAAGAGGGTTTGAGGAAGTAGAAGAGTGTAAAGGGTTATAAATGATGGAGACTTGGTTTTGGGACTTGTGAACACACAACAATATACAGATGATACATTAGAAAATTGTATCACTAAAACCTATATAATTTTATTAACTAATGTCACCCCAATAAATTCAATTTAAAAAGTAATACATATTTAATGTGGGGAACAGGGAAAATATAAAGGCAATAAAATCACACATACAAAAAACACACAAATAAAAATATGCCTCATAATCACAACACAGAGATAATTGCCATTAGTACAAGGTGGGGCAAAAAATAGGTTTACTGTTTAAATATGCGAAACACAGAATTTATTATTCTTATTTTTTTAAATTTTTATTTATTTTATTTTAAGACAGAGGGGAAGAGAAGTAGAAAGAGAGGGAGAGAAATAACAATGTGTGGCTGCCTCTCATGCACCCCCTACTTGGGACCTCACACACGACTCAGGCATGTGCCCTGATTAGGAATTGAACTGGTGACCCTTCGGTTCACAAATCATCACTCAATCTACTGAGCCACACCAGGCAGAACTATTCCTCTTATTGTATTATTTTCCTTTTTCACAACTGTAAGCCTACTTTTGCCCCACCCTGCATTTTGATATATTTCATTCTAGTTTTTAAATTTTGTTCAAATAATTGGTAATAAACCTTTATGTATAAGGCATATTGTTTTTCTGACTAAAAATTAGTAAAGGTTAATTAAAGAGAATTTAATAGAAAGTTAAAGTTCTTTGCAATCACCCCTTCTTTTCATGAAACTAATTTTAACAATTTTCCATTATTAATTTCAGTTTTGTATCCTACTGTTTCATTTAATATTGCATTCTAGTGTTTTCCCAAATTATTACCAGTTATTAAGAACTTTTTATTATCCAAAATTTTAAACATATAAGTAGAGAGCATAATTGGATGAAGCTAACACTCATCCATCATATAACTTCAGTAATTTACAATGCATGAGTAATTCTGCTTCATCTATATCCCCACTCAATTCCCTTTCTTACCTCCCAAGATTTTTTGAAGTAATTCCAATATGTTATATAATTTTATTCATACAACTTTAGTGTGTGCCTACAAGAAATGAAGAATCTTCTTTAACCCAACTATAATTACACATTACACTTAGAAAAAACAATAATTTTTAATGTCATCAGATATGCTGTACACTTCCAAATTTCCCAGACTAGCTCATAAATGTATATGTTTTCTCATTTCTTTCTTAAAATGTGAATCCTACAAAGGTGTACAGTTACAATTTGTAGCTATATCACTTATATCTCTCTTTTCTTTTAAAGATTTTCTTTATTTATGTTTAGAGAGAGGGGAAGGGAAGGAGAAAGAGAAACATTAATGTGTGGCTGCCTCTCATGCAGCCCCTAATGGGGACCTGGCCTGAAACCCAGGCATGTGCCCTGACTGGGAATCGAACTTGTGACCCTTTGGTTCAGAGTTCGCACTCAATCCACTGAGCTACAGCAGCCAGGGCTCAGTTATATCTCTTTTAATCCCATTTCCCTTTCCACTTTTTTCCTTGCAATATATTTGTTGAAGAAACTGGATAATTTTTCCTATAGAGTTTGCAGCCCTATTGCATTATTTGATGTTTCTCTGTCCTAGTACTTCTCATAAATTGGATGTTAGATCTAGACTATTGCTACTTAATAGAAATATAATGCAGGATGCATAAATATTTGTTTGATTTTGGGAGCCACATTAAAGAAGAAAAATAAACAGGTGAAATTAATTTTCATAATATATTTTACTTAACCCCATATATCAAAATGTTATCAATATATAATGAATATAAAATTATTCATGAGACTTTTTTACATTGTTTTTCTTACATTAGGTCTTTGAAATCCTAAGTGAAATAGTGTAAATCCCTAGTGTATAACATTTCTACAAAGTTTTGCTATTAAAAGGCCAGTGATTTGGGCAGGATTTTTGGTTGTGACCTGGTGAGTATCTACAAATTCACTTTCAAATAAACAGCTATGATGCATAAAGCTTGACAAACAAGTAAGTTGTCAAAAGCAGTACTTTTAGCACCCTGGAAATCAAGCAAAGACCTACAATCTAAGAATTGGTTATACTTGAATAAACTATTGGACTTTTGGTAATAAAAGTGGGAACCTATGGTGTTTTGGCCTGGTGATGCTCATGCTCCCCCCACCCCTACACACAGGCTTGTCAATGCCCATCATAGGGCAAGATATGAGAATTGTGGCTGCACTGTCATGGCAGATGACGGTTCACGTGATATGGAGAGGTGCATGATGAGCACATCCAGTGACATAGTTGGTAGTAGTGACCACCTCAGTGAAGGTGGGCTGCTATGGTGGGCCAACAGTTCTGCTAACCTGAGGTTGTGAAAACTATATTCCTATCTGAGACTGTGTACATGTGCAGCAGACAATGGAGACTTGAGAGGCCTCAAGGTAGTCACATACCGTTAATCAACCCTAAGGCAGTGCACAGAGGAGATATGAAAAAGCTCAATGGAACATAAAAGTTGTGCTAAACTTAAAAATATATGAACTTTGAATGTGCTCCTTTCCCATACACAGGTCTACTGTCAGGAGACAGAACTTAGAGACTCGAGGTGGTTGAGCACAACCTCTGTATAAACATTGACAACAAAACTACAAGGACACCGAATTCACCCTTAGGAAGCCAGATATGTAACAAAAAATCCTGATATATAATCAAAAAGGTCCAATTTTCAACAAAAAATGAGCTATACAAACAAATATGAGAGCATGACATATACTAATTAAAAAAATAGTTAATTTCAACTGTCTCTGTCTCCTGATGTTGCAATTAGCAGACAGGTCTTCAAAGCAGGTATTATTAATATGTTCAAAGAACAAAGGGAAGCCATGAGTAAAGACTTAATGGAAAGTGTAATGAAAATTAACAAACTACTGGTTTTCAAGAGGGAAGTAGATATAAAAAGAACCAAATGGAATTTCTATGATTGGAAAGACTATACGATAATTGAAATAAAATACTCACTGCAGGGACTCAACAGCAGATTGAGGTTGGCAGGATCAGTCTGGTAAGCTGAAGACTGACCTACAAAAGTTGTCCATTCTGGGGAATAGAGAAAACAGATCAAAGAAGAATGAACAGAGCCTCAGAGACACATGGGGCAACATATAAGAGAAACCTAGTGAGCAAAATAAACCTAGGAGCAAAATAGAACCAGAGGCATGGAAACAAGGAACAGACTGACAGGGACCAGAGGGGAAGAGGGAGGGGGATGAAAGTGGAAAGAAGGGGAAAGGGCAAAGAACATGGTGGAATGACCTATGTGCATGGACAACAGGGTGGGGAATGACTATGGGAGCAGGAGATGGGCTGGGCAGAGGAGGGAAGAGGGAGAAAAATTGGGACAACTGTAATAGAATAACAGTAAAATATTTAATAATAAATAAAATTATGAAAGCAGAAAAAAAGGAATACTAACATATGCATAATAGCATGAATCCTAGAAGAAGAGGTGAAAAAGAAAAGATAGAATATTATGAACAAAAATATTTGCAGCCCCAGCCGGTGTGGCTCAGTGGATTGAGTGCTAGCTTGGGAACAAAAGGGTCACCAGTTCGATTCCTAGTCAGGGCACATGCCTGGGTTGTGGGGCCAGGTCCCCAGTAGGGGATATGTGAGAGACAACCACACATTGATGTTTCTCCCCTCTCTTTTTTCCTTCCCTTCTCCTCTCTCTAAAAATAGATAAATAAAATCTTTAAAAAATATTTTCAAATTTAACACATGTTAAAAGAACTTATATTCAGGAAAAAAGTGACTTGCAATACTGATACATGCTGCAACATGGATGGACAAGAGCATTATAGAAGTGTTCTTAAAGAAGCCAGATGTAAAGACCACATATTATATTATTCCACATGCAGAAAATGTCCCGAATAGCCAAATCCATAGAGACAGAAAGTATATCAGTGGCTGCCAAGGCCTGGAGGGAGGTTAAATTGGGAGTGACTCCTTAATGTATGTGGGAATTATTTTTAGGGTGAAGAAAATATTTTAAAACTCAATGGTGGTCATGGTTTTATAACTCTATGAATGTACCCCAAATCTTTGAATTTAACATTTAAAATGGGTGAATTGTATGTCATATAAATTATACATCAATAGAGCTGTTTTATAAAGAAATAGTAAACCAACAAGAATAAAACAATATCAGTAATGTTGACTTCCTGAATTTTTTCAAAACAATAGATAACCTAGAATTGATACATTTATAGTTGCAAAACTTATGAATTTACAACTATAGCTATAAAATACTTTTTTCCATTTACATGCTGTTTTCAGATATATTATTTTATTGGAGTCATCTGCCAGCACTCTGAGAGAGAAAGGCATTTGGCCTTTATTATGCAAAGGAAAAGAAGTTAGCTGATTTATTCAATTTCATACAGTAAGTGACATAAGATGGGCCCAAACTCAGACTTACTGACTCCAAGTTCAGTGCCCTTTCCACTACATTATGCCAACTCTATTCTCTGTGGCGGCAAGCCACTTGTAATTACATTGTATTACTCCCTGTAGGTGAATATGGAAACTTAGATATTGGAAGAGGGAATCACAAAGGTGAAAATTACAGTGCAATCTGTGCTGTGTTCTACTGAGTATTTGTTGGTAGAGAGGCTGAGGATCTAGTAAATTTCCTGTTTGTGGCCTGGAATGGTGCAGAGATGTGTATCTGACTGATTACACATTGACCCAGCAACACCAAGTCAATTCGAATCCTCTTTCGTCTGCTGTGTCCAGTAAATGCAAATTGTGGGGAGAAGGGGAAATTGTGTTGCAGGCTGACATTTGATATCTTTACAGAGAAGCCATGTTTTTATAGTTTGATTGGTTGCACTCATGGCATCTTAGGACCCTTCCACTCTGGCCTTAATTCCCTCTTTCCAGGGTATCTTTATGACATCCTTGCCCAAGAAGCTTATTTTCTTTGTTACATAAGCAAAGCATAATAACTTTTCAGATGCTGTGTAACATCTAGAGGTTACTCGTTCTCCTTCTGAGCTGCAACCTAAAATCTTTCCTGAGTTTCCAACTCTGGTTCCATCTGCAACACTTCTTTGAATCTTATTATCAGAGAATCTGTGACCCTTGTATAGCAAAGAGATGTTAGGAGTACAGGCTGTGGAGCTGGACCTTATGGATTTGAATTCTAGCTCAGTAGCTGCGTGATCTTGGTGAAATTACTTAACCTTTCTGAGCCTCTATTTTTCCATTTGTAAAATGAGTAAAATACCCCATTTGAAATTTTCAAGGATAAATTATAATTAGGAATGCAACAGTCTTAAAAAGAGTGCCTGAATTTTTTTTCTAGTCCTTTTATTTTTGATTAGTATTACTAGTAACAGTAATAATGATATTATTACTTAAGCAAGCTAACAATTTGAATTTATACTAGGGGCCTTCCTGTGGTACTTGTTTTTTTAAAACTTTCAATCATATTGCTTTTCATGTGCTAGTCGTAACAGCCCTGTGAGGTTCATGGGATTGATGATATTAGGGTTTCCCCCCACTTTATAGATAAGAAAATGTTGGCACACTACTATGTCATAAACCTGGGTCTAGAACCGACATTTTTAGGATTCTGTCATAGGGCTCTTTGTAACATAAGACGCTGACTTTTGTCTAGTTAACTTTTACACAGAGAAGGAAAAAAATTACACAAACCTCTGCAATCAATTACAATATTAACCCCTATTTTTACCTCTGCAATTAAGTCTGTTAAGAGTTTACCTCTTTGTAGCATTTGTTAATTTGATTAGCTCCCTTTCCATCTAATATTTAAGATAATTGAAAACGAGTTTCATGTAGTAAGCAGTAAAAGTAGTTCTTCTCCCAGCTGTTATACATGAAACTTGAGAGGGTTACAGGTAAAGTGCAGATTTACTGAAACTAATAGAGAAAATAGATGGCAATCAAGAGCTCTGCTAATACTTGTTATTTGCAAGCTACAAGAAAGTGATATCTCTGGTTGTTCAATACCATATTTAAAGCCTATAACTTTTCAAGATAGTATATTAAATTTGATGCTACAATTGGGATGTGTGTTAATGCTAAAGTTACTATGAAATTTACAAAACCCTAGTGGAATTCATTGTAAGAAAGAAGAATTGAATATGATTGTTTACTTCGGGAAATAAGCAGCTATTGTTCTTCTCCAAAGAGTAAAAAAGCTTTTTATACATTAAGTTACCTTCAATTTTATTGAAGATTGTTCCCCATATTAACTGTTTAGCTCATTTACATAGTCTGTCTCAAAGGGTATTGAGAAGTTGTAAGAGAAAGATAATTTGAAATTACTTTAGGAAGTTGTTTCAGTTCCAAAAGAAATTGGTGTTACAGAGATAGATGTCACTGCAAGTCAGAAGTATAGTATTATTTTCAAGTAACTCTGAGATAGAGATGTTGTAGGTACTTAGACACTTTAAAAAAGCCCTGTCTCAATGAATTTGAAATATGAACCAGAGATTGTGAGCTCTCATTTTGGCAAGCACTAAGCCATTTATCTAATAGATACTATGAAATACTCAATACCGTTAAAATTATGATATATATAATTTCATTCCCCAAGAACTTTGTCCAGACTTGTTTGTGCGTGTGTGTGGTGAATGAGGAACTTTTAGAGTCCGGATTCCTAAGCAACACTGGCAAACATTAAATCAGAGTAAAAGCCCAAAATAATTGGTCTAGAGTTCTGGCTGTTGATTTTTTCTCTTAAAAACATCTTCCCGGTTAGAGTTTCTTTGTGGAGTCTGGTGACACCACCACATTTTCTGTTCGTTATTCTCTCTCTCCACTTGTCTCATGTGCTTCAGCATCAGTATTTATGAAAAAGAATAGAGTTTTTATCCAAAAATAATGAGGAAAAAAAGATACAAGCAGCCATATAAAAAATGGAGTATCTACAGAAAAAGGTGTGAGATTAATTAATCATCACTATTAATAGTTGTGAAATTAAGTCACTTTCAAAGATTTTGATCTCTTTCAAAATCACCTGAAGGGCCATGAGCACTTCTTCAGCTATTCTCACAACTGAGTCAAATCAGGTTTGGAGGGTTATTTTTCCAGGAGTGACCTTTTATCCTCCCACATTACTATTTTAAAAAATGCTAATAGAATGATTAGCTTAAACCACAGGTGGCAAACACAAGGCCCTCGGCCAAATCCGGCCCTCCACCTTGTTTTATCCAGCCCAGAGTCTTGTTTCTACCGGTGGCAGCTCTGAGCTCTTGCTTAACTGTTAAGGAGTAGTTATATTTATACAGTCCTAAAATTACATTCGGCCCTTTGGAGGCAACCGCGAGGCTGATGTGGCCCCCGGTGAAAATGAGTTTGACGCCCCTGGCTTAAACAAACACATGTGAACCAATGTAAGTAAGCAGAATTTCAACTGTTGAGCATTCTCTCTTCCATATAGTGAATATCTTTGTGCCACGAAAGCAGTCTACTTTGAAAGCCATCATTTCCTAGATAAGAACTTTCATATGCAATACATAAAATCCTCAGCTTATCTCCTGAAACATGATGATTTATTTCTTTTTATTTACTAAAATGTTATGGTGGTAGTCATGAGACCAAGATAACTGGCCATTTCAATGACAAAATCAAACTCGTACCTTAGGCTTTATGTACCTATCTAGGTTCTCAACACACACACACAAAATGATTTTTTTAAATAGTAAGATTCAATCAACCTATAGTTTATTTGGTAACTAAGTCAATGAAGTCCATCAAACAGCTGATGAGTAATTAGATACTAGCAAATTATTTTCAGAAAAACTCAATTTTACTAAGTTTATCCTATTTTTCTAAGGCAACTGATTTATGTCTGGGCAGAGATCACGCTTTCTTCTTAGTATAATGTCCATTCATCTAAAAAGGGCAAAAATAAAAAGGGCAAACAACAAGCTATGAAAGATACTTTCAGCAAATGCTATAAAGGCTTTATTTGCTTGCTATATTACACCAGTATAGTTTAATTTTTTTAAAAAAACTTAGTAATATCTCCAGTAGATAAATGCACAAAAAGCCATAAGTAGGCAGTCCACAGAAAAGGAAATAGAACTAGAAAACACATGTAGGGACAATATTCAGCCTCACTAAAAATCAAGAAGTGCAACTAAAAGACGATTTCTTTAATTTACTGTGTGTAAATAGACATTCGAAAATAATACACAAAGTTTCCAAGGGTGCAGTGAGAGAAGAGTGTTCCCACACATTGCTCACAGCAGTGTAAATCTACCCTAAAGCCCCAAAAGGTTCAAACCTTTTAGCTCATTCAGCTTTTTGGAGCCCATCCTAGGGAAATAATAAAAAATATTGAAGATGCTCATGTTAATCTTTATATGACTTCAGTTTAATACTTTAAATGGGGAGAGAAGAGTGGAAATAGCCAGCAATAAGGAATGACAATGTAAGTTATGGTACACCCACTCTGTACTGCTCTTAAAGATCATGGTTTATAAATATTGTGTAGAAATGTGCAGAAAATACCTTGAATGAAGGAAGCAGCATTACCAAAGTGTATGTGTATACTGTGCCTAGAAGGAAATGAGCAGACATGACAGCAGGCACTGTTCCAGGCTGCTAGAGTTAGGGTGGAGATTACTTCCTCTATTTTGTGAAGAAGATTCAAGTGATTATGTTACTTTTATCACTTCTTCCACCACTTATAATACTTTACTACATAATTGTTTCCTTAAGAAAAACAAACAAGGGTGAGAGAAGAATCAGTGGAGAGTCCATATTTCTTTTAATGGTTTCTTAAGTCCAGGATTTTCCGAATCAATATGCATTATGTAAAAGGTCCTTGTTGAAGAAAAGTTATCACGGTATTTGCAAACAGTACTATCCCCCTTTGCTAGGTATTCTCCAGGTACTGCGTGGCCTCCTTTCCTCTGTCTATTGTGCTATGAAGGTCTGCTCTCTTTGGGCAATAGCCTATGACCCTTTAGTTATTTTCAGGAGTGGAGCGAGCCTTTTTGGTGAAGGCTCCAACCTATAAATAGCTGCTCTGAGTAGGACAGGCCTGTCTGTGCTGAGGGCGAACCAGGTACATTTTCCATTTGAAGGAACATTATGTATGATTAAGAATGAGAAGTGGAATAGGAAGGGAGGTTATCCCCAATGCATAGGTACAACATATACACACACATATGGGTGGATACAGAATCAATATTTTAGTTAAGCTGCCCTGTAATAGATTGAAATATGTATAACAGGGATTGGGAGAGAAAGAAGAAAGGAAGGGAAGGGGGAGAAGCCGGAGGGGCAATGATAAATAATGTAAACTTAGCCTTGAAAATACCCACTGTTTTTGTTTTGTTTTGTGTTGGTCAGTGTATGCTTATTTCAATTTCAAATACAATGATGAGATTTTAGAGCTGGAAGAGCTCTGTGAGATAATCTAATCTTATTGCATTCATAGAAGTCTTGAGAGAGGGGATGTGATGTACCTAAGGCCACTCTGCTAGGTATTCTTTGATTTATTATTAGCCAAAGTCCATATTTATCCAGATTTCCTTAGTTTCCACCAAATGCCTCCCCATTTTTTGTGCCAGGATCCCATCCCAGAAACTGCACTACGTATTGTTGTCATGTCTCCTTAGGCTCCTCTTGGCTGTGACAGTTTCTCAGACTTACCTTGTTCCGTTTTTTTTTCTTTTAAATTATATTTTATTGATTATATTGTGATAGTTATCCCAATTTTCCCCCTTTGCCCTCCTCCACCCTCAAGCAATCCCTCACCATTGTTCATGTCCATGGGTCATACATATAAGTTCTTTGGCTCTCCATTTCCCATACTGTACTTTACATCCTCGTGGCTATTCTGTAACTACCTATTTGTACTTCTTAATCCCCTCACCTCTTCACCCGTTCCCCAACAACACCCTCCCATTTGGCAACTGTCAAAATGCTCTGTTGACATGAGCGTTTTCAGAATCCATAATTCCATCTCTTCTTATTTACTTACTTTGTTTTTTAGATTCAGTTGTTGATAGGTATGTATTTATTGCCATTTCATTGTTCCTAGTTTTTATCTTCTTTTTCTTAGAAAAGTCCTTTTAACATTTCATATGATAATGGTTTGGTGATGATGAGCTCCTTTAGTTTTTATTCTTGTCTGGGAAGGTCTTTATCTGCCCTTTGATTCTCAATGATACCTTTTCTGGATATAGCAATCTTGGCTATAGGCCCCTGCTTTTCATGATTTTGAATATTTCTTGCCAATCCCCTCTAGCCTGCAAAGTTTCTTTGAGAAATCAGCTGACAGTCTTATGGGAACTCTTCCAGGTATTCTTCTGAAAGACAATGTGGAATACTAATTAAGATTGTGGCCTTTGGAGATGGATTGCCTGAAATGAAATCTCGATCTATGGCTTATTAGGTGTGTGACCTTCGGCAAGTCATTTAACTGCTCTGTTCTTTGGTTGTCCTTATCTATAAAATTGGGATAAACCCCTGACTGGGTGGCTCAGTTGGCTGGAGCATTTTCCTGTACACCAAAAAGGCTGTGGGCTCAATTCCTGGTTAGGGCACATACCTAGGTTGTGGGTTCCATTCTCAGTCTGGGCATGTATAAGAGGCAACCGATTGATATCTATCACTCCCCCACCTCCCTTCCTCCCTCCCTCTCTCCCTCCTTCCTTCCCCCTTTAAGATGAAAATAAAACATATTTTTGGGTGAGTATTTTTTAAAATGTGGATAAAACTGGTACTTATCTCATTAGCATGCTATAAGAGTTAAAGGAGTTAATATGTGAAAAGCACTTAAAACAGTGCCTGGTATCCTGGTACCTGATAATTGCGATATGAGGTAGCTGTTGTTGTTGCTGCTGCTGCTGCTGCTATTGTAATAATTATGCCACTCCAAGACCACCTAGAAAATGGTCTCTCTACAGCCTTATGGTGACTAAGGAAATCAACATAAACCTCCATGGGTCTCCTCTGAAGTCACCATGGAGTTTATCTTGTTAACAATTAGAAAGTGGAAAGCACAAGGGTGAACCCTAGATGGTGACATTTGAATTTATACTGCAGGATCTATCTGAATGGGTCTCCTGCAGAAGCAGAGATAATTGACTTACTTGTTTTGCACACTGTTCTTTAGCATCATGCATTTTAACTATACAGTACTTAAAAAAGCTTATTATTATATCTCAAGATAATAAAGGCCATATAATATGACAAACTGACAGCTAACGTCATATTGTATAGGGAAAAACTAAAAGTGTTCCCCTCAATATCAGGAATAAGACAGAGATATCCACTTTTACCATTTTTACTCAACATAGTACTGGAAGTCCTAGTCACAGCAATCAGACAAAAAGAAATAAAAGGCATCCACATTGGAAATGAACAAGTAAAACTGTCATTATTTCCAGATGACATGATACTGTATATAGAGAACCATGAAGATTCCACCAAAAAACTGGTAGATCTGATAAATAAATTCATCAAGTAGCAAGGTACAAAGTAAATATTCAGAAATTGGTTATATTTTTGTACACCAGTAATGAATTATCAGAAAGGGAAACTAAAAATAATCCCATTTACAACTGCATAAAACATAAAATACTTAAGAATAAATTTGACTAAGGAAATAAAAGACCTACACTTGGGAATTTATAAGACACAGAAGAAAGACATTGAAGAAAATACAAATAAGTGGAAGCATATATCAAACTCATGGACTAGAATAATTAACATTGTTAAAATGTCTATGTTGTCCCAAACAATCTATAGATCTGGTGCAATTCCTATCAGAATAGCAATGGTGTGTTTTGCAGAATGAGAACAAATAGTCGTAAAATTTATGTGGAATAACAAAAGACCCCAGGTAACCTTAGAAATCTTAAGAAAGAGGAACAAAGTTGGAGGTATCACACTACCTGATATCAAAGAAAACTATGAGGCTATAGTAATCAAATCAGTATGTTACTGGCATAAAAACAGACATTTAAAACAATAGAACAGAATACAAAGCCCAGAAATAAACCTACTGCAAGATGGTCAATTAATATTTGACAAAGGAAGTAAGAACATATACGAGGATAAAGACAGTTTCTTCAATAAATTATGATTGGGACATTGGACATGGGACATGTGCCAAAAAATGAAACTATACCATGTTCTTACACTAGATACAAGAATTAACACAAAATGAATTAAAGACTTATATGTATGACTTGAAAACATAACACTCCTAGAAGAAAACATAGGTACTAAAATCTCAGACATTTCTTTTAGTAATATTTTTTCTGATTTATTTACTTAGGCAAGGGAAAGAAAGAATAAATGAAACTGCATCAAACTAAAAATGTTTTGCACATAAAAGGGAAACATCAAAAAATGAAAAGAAAACTGGTAGATCTGGGGGGAGATCTGAATGGGAGAATATGTTCACCAATGATACATCTGATAAGGTGTTAATACAAAAGTAATTAATTAATTAATTAATTAATTTTCATTTATTTATTAATTATATGTTAGGTTAACTTTTAAATTTATTTATCCTTTTTATTGAATTTATTGGGTGATACTGGATAACAAAATTGTACAGGTTTCAGATGCACAATTCCACAATACATCATCACTATGCTGTATTCTGTGTTCACCCCAAGTGAAGCCTCCTTCTATCACCATTTATCCACCCTATACTCTGCTCCATTCCCCTTCACCTCCTCCTGCCCTGACCATCACCACAGTGTTGTCTGAATCCATGAAATTTTTCTCCATTTTTGTTTTGGCTCAATCACTCTACCTCCCCATTGCCTTCACCCCTGCCACAAGTGTCATCCTGCTCTCCATCTATGAGTCTGTCTCTGTTTTGCTTGTTAGTTCAGTTTGTCCATTAGGCTCCACATATGAGTGAAATCATACGGTATTTGTTTTTGTCTGACTGGCTTATTTCACTTAGCATAATGTTCCCCAGGCCCATCCATGATGTTGCAAAGGATAAAATTTATTTTTTTCTATAGCCAAGTAGTATTCCATTGTGTAAATGTACCTTTTTTTATCCACTTATCTAATGGTGGGCACGTGGATTGCTTCCAAATATTGGTGACTGTAAATAATGCTGCAGTGAACATAGGAGAACTTATATTCTTTCTGAGTGGTGTTTCAGGCTTCTTTATATAAATTCTCAGAAGTGGAATCACTGGTTCTTGAGGCAATTTTGTTTTTAATTTTCTGAGGAAACTCCATACTGTTTTTCACAGTGGCTGCACCAATCTGTGTTCCCACCAACAGTGCACTGGGGTTCCCTTTTCTCCACAACCTCATTGGCGTTTGTTTGTTTATGATGGCCATTCTGGCAAGTGTGAGGTGATATCTCATTGTGGTTTTGATTTACATTTCTCTGATAATTAGTAATGTTGAACATCTTTTCATATGTCCATTGGCCATCTGTATGTTCTTTTTGAGAAGTGTCTCACAAATTTTAAGACAAGAAGTTGTGGTTGAGGTCAGGGAACAAGGAAGGATTATTTTTCCCTTGGTTTATACTAGTTTTGTGGTTTTAAGGAAGATTGTTTCCAAGGACAGTCAGTAACCTTGAATAGGTCTTTCATTCCCTGGCTGAAGGATAGCTGTGAATAGCTGTAATTTGACCTTCAACAATGGATTGAAATGGCTATAGGACTCCCTCTCTCTCTCTCTCTCTCTCTCTCTCTCTCTCTCTCTCTCTCTCTCTCTCTCTCATTGCAAATAAATACTGAAGGAAAAGAGAATTTTTAGATTTTCATACATAAAATATAAGGGTGACTTGAACATGATAAATCATAAATGCCAAAACTCACCATTAGTCATTGGAAGTGAGATGTTTTTCATTTTTAAATTTAGGTTGCTACTTTTGAGTAGACTGTATATCAGTATAAACTCATCACCAACAGATACTTAAGAGTGCGTCTTATTTTGGCTATGCCTCTGCCATGTTAATTCCAGTCAGAATGAACCAAGGACTTGATTGCAAAGCCTGGTGACAGATGGCAGTATACTTTAGAAAATAAAATGATATCTATTTCCCTTTATATTATAACAGAAAGTATTTTAAGTTATTTTTAAGTATAAGGTCCTTGATTGGGATTTTTGTATTATCTATGTCCTTATGTGGAAAATAGCTCTCCACTCCTACTTGATAAACTTTCATTTTTAACGAACAAAGAACTCTATGTATGTGTTAGCTGAAATGAAGTTAGATGAATTTTATTGATTAAAGGGTGAAAGTACAATCCTCAGCTACAAAGATGCTTCTCTGATGTCTGCTATTGGTACATTTCTCACTCTGCACTGTTTGTAGCAAAGTCAAGGTCTATAATCCAGGAAAAGAATCCTTACACTTTAGTTCTCCTGTCTAGTTGAATAAATCAAATAGCATATAGCATATTAACAAGAGAAAATCAAAATTTTAATAATTGTGCATGGGGAATTTACAGAAGCATGAAGATTCCAAAGACAACGAGGCAACATTGGGTTCAATATAAGACATTTTTGGACAATGAAGAAAAAGGGGGATGGGGTATTGGATTTCAAAAGTTCTAGTGGGTGATTAGAGATATTTGAGGAGAAGTGAAGCACATGGCAGGGCAACATTTTTGCTAGGGAGCTCAGAAACAATGGGACAGGATGGGTGTGGTATCTAGCCTACCAGACTTGGAGTATAAGTCAAGGCTCCCTTCCTAAAGCAGGATTTTCTGTCTGAATCTCTGTTTAAGGAAAAAGAGAGGTAAAAAAAAAACTGTTCCTGAGCTTGTTAGGCACTAACTGATTTTAGTTCAAAATAATCTGTATGTCAAGGGGGTACATTTCAGGGACACTTGCTCTAGACCCCCACATAACTGTGTACCTTCTGACCAACATACAATGGGAAGCTAAGACTAAACCAAATGAAACTACTCTTATAAGGTAAATGCTGAATGGAATTTCAAGTGATTGTGGTGATGGCTTTAGGAACAAATAAGCTAATCAAGTACAGTCCTTTCCCAATGTCTTCATTGTTGGTCCTCAAACACTACTTTGCCTTTCTTTATGAAAGCATTGCATTCTGCTTTGTAGTAGAATTGGTTGTCACTTGCATTAAGCTGTGAGCTTCTTGGGCAGAGAATATGGCCTATTCATTTCCTCATTCTCTCTGGCCCCTGTTGTGAGTGCTTGGTGGTTTTTATTCAATTTATTTAGCAAGTGTTATTCAAATGACTACTGTATGCCAAACATTTTGCTTATTCTAGGGCTATAGTGATGAATTGAACAGATAAAAGTACCTACCAGCATAGAGCTTACATTTTAGTGGGAGAGACAGATGGCAGACAATCAACAAATAACTAAAATATAATAGTATCATCTGTTGGTAAGTACTAGGAAAGACAGGAAAGGAAGGTGAGAAATGACATTTTGGTGGTGTACAATGGGAGGTTGCAAAGGGTCTGAGGTGGAAACATACTTGTTCTTTTCAGAAACAGCAAAAAGGCTAGTGCATGTAGAGTACATGAGGCAGGGAAATTACCAAGGCATGCGTTTGGAGAAGCTAGGTTAGATTAGGTTGAGGTGGACCTCCTAGGTCTTTGTAAGGATTTTGGCTTTTATTTTGAAGGAAGCATGAGGATATGACTTAGATTTTAAAAGCTTCATTTTGGTTATAGTGTGGGGAATGTGCTATAAGGGACTGATGGCATAAGCAGTGGACCAATTAGAAGGCTATTGCATTAATTCACAGGGGAGATGATGGCCTGAACCAATGTGGTAGTAGAGAAGTGGAGAGGTGTCATCGGATTCTAGATATATTTCAAAGGTAGCACAGATAGGCTTTCCTCATGGAGTGCATGTGACATGTGAAAGAGGAATCTAGGATGACTTTATGTTCTGTGGCCTGAACAAACAGAAGAATGAAGTTGCCATTTCCCAAGATAGAGAAGACTGTGAGAAGAACAGGTTCGGGAGTGGGTGGGAATCAGGAGCTCAGTTTTAAACATACTAAGTGTAAGACGCCTTTTAGATATATAAGTGGGATACTGAGCTGGACACTCCAGTCTGTGGCTGAGGGGTGAGACCCATGCTGGACTCTATACATCGAGGAGTTATGAGGGTTTAGACAACAGGTAGAGTCATGAGTTACCATGAGATTAGATTCCTGTTGAATCATCAGTATATATTTATTTCTGATATGTGATCTGATTTGTTTCTCTAAGTATGCTCATTTTTGACATTATTTTCAAACCACAGTACATTTCTCTGTAGACCATTTATAGAGGCTGAAGTTTCAGGAGTTAAATAGTTTCTACTATGTATGTGCCTATAGTAGTGCTAAGTGCTATGGGGGACACAAAGAAGTATGAGACTCAAATTCTGCCTTCAAGGACCTTAACATTAGGTTAGGGAAATAAGACTAACTTGTGAAACTTTGTTGATGCTGCAAAGCATTATGTACCATTGAATGCATACCATGTCAGTCCATCCATATGCTTTATTGAGTGCATTTGCATGTATGTGTCTGTTATACATGCAATGGGAGATCGGAAAGGTAAGGTATTCTACATAGTTGAGGAGCCACCATCTAGATGTTTGTAGATTTCTTTGAAAATGATACATGGTAAAAAGCTGAAAATATTATTTTATTTCAGTATAAAATAAAATAATAAAGTTGTTTTCAAACTAGTTTTTTTTTAACATTATACGAAAGGACCAAGTTGCAGAATTGCAGCAGTGGATGAAAATCATGATCGAATAATGTAAAGAATGAACATAATTATGTTTTTCCTGGGGCTTTAAACTTCTCAGGTGACTTTGACGTCTCAGATGATATTTGATCTTCTTGACCCTCTCAGGTTTGAATAAGGCAGATGATGCCTCACTGGTCCTCAGAGCCTCAGTGGCTCCTAGCCCAGCATTCTGTGGAGAATGGGGTTCTTTCAGTGATTTATCATGAAGTTTCCAATTTTTATTTCTAAACCTGATTTAGACCCTGCTGTTCCTCCACCAGTGTATTCACCCAGAAGTGCTGTTTACATTCTTTCGATACTATGAAGAACAAGAATTTACCACCACTCAGCTCATTAAAAATGCTCTGCAAGCCTGAGGCGCAAAAGCCACAATATGAACAAAGAGCTCAGTGCCCCTCAAGGACACTATTTCATGAGATTCCCTCATTCAGAATCTTTCCCTTCCTCAGAGCCTCTGTCTTAAATGCAGTGTTAAACCAGAGGCGAGAAGGTGTTTTTTTCAGAATGTAGTTCCCTTACTGGCTTTCATTTCAAATGTGGGGTGTGCTGGGTTAATATTTGTACTCCTGGCCACTTTCAAATCTTGTAATGTTTTTTAATCAAACTATGGGCTTTAAAAACACATATGTAGCATACAACAGCATTGTCCTTTGTATGCCTTCCAAACAAAGTATTTTTCAAGTCTGCCTCTCTTTTACCTTGAGTATTTTCTGATACTGCAACCTCCAGCTTAATCCTAAATTCTTGACAATGTATGCATGTAACTCAGAGTGAGTGTTATTATTGCCTCCGGCTAGCTTCATGTCATCTAGTTTGTCTTTTGCTCCACTCCTTTGATAGTATGATCAGGACCAATTGTGAATCTGCCAGATGTATTTCCTCACAAAAGGACAAACCTAAGAAGGCTTGTGTTTTTCCCTCCCTCTTTCAGGGCTGCTCACATTAAAGGAGTTCCTCTTGCTTTCTTTTATGAAACTGAGCTTGCTTAATCAGAGATGGAGCAAACAGACTGCAAACCCTACCAGCCTCTGTCTAAAGTCAAGCATGAAATGGATTTAGCCTATACCAGTTCTTCTGATGAGAGTGAAGATGGAAGAAAACCAAGACAGTCATACAACTCCAGAGAAACTCTGCATGAGTATAACCAAGAGATGAGGATGAATTACAATAGCCAGAGCAGAAAGAGGAAAGAAGTAGAGAAAGCTACTCAAGGTATAGTTTGTTTGTTTGTTTGTTTGTTTGTTTGGATTTTTGTAACCAATATTATTTCTCATTGGGGAATGTCTGTATGCATAAACTTATATTTCAAAAACAAATTTGCTGATGTTAAGTGGTTAATAATCCACACTGTTTACATATGTTTAGTGAATCTTTGTCATATGCCAGCCCAGCTGAGGTTGTAGGTCACATGTGCTTTTTACGGATTATGCATGAATTTAGATACAACAATCCTCTTATCAGAGCATTCAAAATTTGTCTAATCCTACAAATAGCCATTTACAGACTGAAGGATAAATAATTCATAGTAAGATGAAAAGTAAATAGCTAAGTGCTTTCCCAGCCATTGCCTATATGGGACAAAATTCTTAAATATTTGGCTTCTCACAGAGCTTTAGAAAGGTTAGTGGAGATTACCAAACAGGTGCCCAGAAAGTCTTTCCACAGAGCAGCAAAGCCCTCTGCAGCACAGTCTTAAGAGAAAGTAAGAATTGGTTGGAACATTTCCTGCCATAGCCATCCTGTGGAGCATATCCTTTGGACAGCCTTGGTTTGTCAGTTACGGGTTGACCAAAAAATTTCTAACAGAGAGAAACAGGTGGATAGAAATACTGGTTTCTTATTTCTTTTCAATTGAAAGACAAGGAGTATTCAACAGTATTTTCACTACATAGAAAAAGGATACTGACATTGCCACATGTGACCTTTTTTAAAGTGTATGTCAATGCTGAGATTACAAAAAAAACAAGAGATTTGCTTATCTAGATTTGTTTTTCTCAGTGTGTAGCTTGAGTCAGTAGCAGCAGCATCACCCACAATCTTAATTCTCAGGTACCACCAGAGACATGTAAAATGTAGTTATTACAAATGAAAACCACTGTAGTCTAATGAGTATTCAAATTTCATAATAGAGAAACTTTAAATTGAGTTAAAGATTTAAGGTAGTCATGCTAACATTGAAATATACATTAAATGTTTATTATATTAACTATATGGCTCATTTTTAGTTCTTACCATAATTGGTAAAAGTTTTATATCTTTTTTTTCAAGTAATTCATTTTAATCTTCCCTATTGATTCGGTTAAAGACAGTGTAAATTTGGTACAAAATAATTTTATTATTCTGCCTACCTGAATATTGGGAAATGTTTTCCTATGGGAATTTGTGGCTCTATTATGCTTTAGGAAATGTTTCTCTGTAAGTTTGTCTTTAAATAATATGGACTTAACAGTTGCAAGTTGTAGCTTCTAGGTTTGGAGTATAGTGACCTAACGTGTTTTGAGTTGAAATAAGAATACACTTCTATGCCCTGGCCAGTGTGCCCCATTTGGTTGGACTGATGTTGTGTAACCAAAAGGTTGTGGGCTCGATTCCTGGTCAGGGCACATGCCTAGGTTGTGGGTTCAAACATGTATAATCTCAGTCCAGGCTGGTATGGGAGGCAGCCAATTAATGCTTCTCTCTCACACCTGTGTTTCTCTCACCGTTCTTCTATCTCTCTCTCTCAAAACAATTGAAAAATGTCCTCAGGTGAGGATTTTTTAAAAATCAAATACACATCTAGTGACAGTTCTAAAAACAGAAGCAATTTTGTACTGAGTCAATATAAAGAGCTAGCCAGCTTCATATTTTGTTTCTGTGCATTATGATCAAAATGAATTTACGGATGACAGATGTTTATCTTCTATGATGCCATCCTAATGTTCTTTCAAATAACCTATTACTCAATGGGCTCTTATTTACCACTTGCTATGTGTCAGGCCTTGAGTCAGATATGGATGGAGATGACTATGATATTTTCTGCTTTAAACTCATGGTGGAGAAAATAGATGTCAAAGAAATCACTGCAATTAAATGTAGCAAGTACTTCTATAGATTAATAAAGTACTGTGGAAGAACATAAGAATTGGGGTCTAGAGAAATGTGGTACTCGATCTACGTCTCAAAAATGTGAAGAAGAGTTTACTAGGAGAAGGGCATTCCAGGAGGGTAAATTAGTAGGTGCGAAACCATAAAGCTGTAAGAAGGCCTGGAACAGTGAACATTTCAGTATGGCTAAAGTAAGGTACAGTGGAGCCAGATCCTGAAAAGTCTTGCATGCCCAATTTAGGGGTTCTTTTTCCCCCTTTAAGATTTAAAGAAGAAAAGCTTTTAAGTGATAGGGAATTTCATGATGAATTGTAATTTTTAGGATGAGAACTATAGAAAAGAATTATAGGTGTATAAACAGTGGTATAGAAAATTGATTGCAGTTGGGGAAAATTTGATAAAGGGAGACAATTTGTGAAGCTACCGAATCAACCCAGGCTAAGAACAGTGCGAAAGGTCTGAACTCTGGCTATGTCAGTGGTGGGAGAAAAACATATTCAAGAGATATTAGTGTGGTGGCATTGATACGACTTGGTAATTGATTACTTGTCAAGGCTGAAAGAGATAACAGGGTGAAGGACGACTTGAAATTTCAAGTTTGGGAAACTGGGAGAATGGAGATTCATTTACCAAGACAGGAAACATGGGGGAAGGGACTTGAAGGGAAGAGAACAAGTGGCTTTCTGGACATGTGAAGTTTAAAATGCTCAGGTGACATCCAGGTGGATTTTCTCATCAGGCAGTTAGAAATGTGTGTCTTCAGGAAAGACACGCACTGTTGATATACATAGATTTGAGTTCATCAGTATTTTAATAGCAGGAGTTGCCTGGGGATTAGTGTGATTACCCAGAGAGAATATGTGCAGTGAGACTAGAAAAAAAACCATGAACAAAAATCAAAACCTATCTTCCATGTATTGATATAACCACATGTTCAGGTTGTTTACAATTGTAGCTAGCCCTGTCCTTCAGTGTGCTCACACAGAAACTGAAGTATAAAGATCCAGAAGGTGAAAGTCTGGAAACTCGGAATCTTATCTGCCACTGACTTGTTGATTTTTATAGAGACCTAACAGGGAAAATATGTACCTCTTTGGGAGAGAAATGAATTATCCTACATTAGGCAAAACTTTGGGCCCAATGATCATCTCTTTTGTGAGGTCTGGAATCTTCTTTGTTGTTTTCTTTATTACCATATATTTACTACCTATAGGTAAAAGAAATGTTTTTAATTTTCACAAATCTATGTCAATGGTAGCATCTTGAATCAGTCTAGCTAGAGTTGAGGTTGCTTCATTATTTTTTTAAAGATTTCATTTATTTTTGGAGAAAAGGGAAGGAAGGGAGAAAGAAAAGGAGAGAAACGTCAGTGTGTGGTTGCCTCTTGTTTGTTCCCTACTGGGGACCTGGCCTGCAGCCCAGGCATGTGCCCTGACTGGGAATCAAACCTGTGACCCTTTGGTTCTCAGGCCAGCACTCAATCCACTGAACCACATCAGCCAGAGCTGATTCATTATTTTTTAATGAACAAAATTATGAGAATATCATTGAATTTTAAGTCAGGAAGGGAGAAAGCAAACATGTTGATGGGGCACCAACTACAGTGCCAGAGACTGTGCTACATGTAGCCTTTCAGTCTTACTAGCTGTGCAGCCTGCAGCAAGTTACTGAAGCTCTCTGGGTCTCTATCTCATCTGCAAAATTGACTTCATCTTCATCATCATCATCATCATCAGCAGCAGCAGCAGCATAATCACACTAGTAAAAATAAAAGCAATAATAACAATGTATCTTGGATAGTATCTGCTCTGTTCCGAGACTCTGTTAGGTGCTTTATATTTGTTCTTCATAAATGCCTTCTGAGGTACAGAATATTATTCCCAGCTCACAGATGAGGTGACAAGATTGGAGAGAAAGAACTTGCTAGAGACTCTACAGCTAAGAAAGTGCTGAGAGTTGGGATTGGAAATCAAGTCCATGACTTCAAAGTTCCCATTTTTTTGCTGTGTTACACTGCCTCCCATACCTACATCATGAGGGTGGGATAAGGCTTAATTGTAATCCTAAGTGTGACAGTGTTTAGAAACTCAATAAATGTTAGTTCACCTTCCCCAACAACATTGCCAGCCTCTTGACATTCCAGTGACCAAGGGTTTACAAGGAAGTCTAGAAAACCTTTCCTTTCTGATTATCTTTAGAAAAGTGCAGACGATAGCCTATATAATGTATAATGAAGTATTCCCGAGTTTGGTTGTTAGTTTCTAATTCAGGGCTTATTTAGGGGAGATAATTAATAAGAGGAAATACTTGCTTGATTCCATCTGAAAATATCTTCATATTCTTATCTTTATTTGCCAAGAATGAGGCACCTCCCCCTCCCGATGTACACCCATAATGCTGGATTTTAAAACTGATTTTCTTATTTTCCAAAAGCTTTCAAATTAAGGGATGGACGCTAATCTAATATTATTCACAATTCTTTACTAACAGGATGAATGAGCCCTAGGCAAGCTTATTTTATACAATTTTTGGCAGGTGTCTAATAGCAGGGCTGGATTTCCTGGAGGCACACAGTCATCTATAGCAGTTGTTCCCAGGCAGCCTCGCCTCCAAGGGAGGCATCAATTAGCTAAGAGATTAGTATAAGACAAATGCAGGTATAAATATATGGATGTATAAACCAAAGATAGTAATTTTGATTATGAGAATTGCCCTATAATTTTTATAACAGATAAGATTGCTTTTGAACATAGCTGTTTTACCGAAATGTAGTTATGAATAAAAAGTCACCCTTGCATAAAAAGGATGTATGATGAGGACTTATTTCAAGTCCCACAAGATCATAGACTCCTGACATACTATGGCTGATACAAATGTTTTATTTCTTCCATTTTAAACTGCTCTTCTGTGCTTCTATTTCTTCTACTATGGGTTTTGTTTGTTTGGTTGGTTGTTTTTCTATATTACAAGGAAGCATAAATCTCACATTATCGCCATCTGGTGGAAGAAATTTAAAACTGCCAATTTGTATTGACAATTGGATGGAAAGCTCATCTGTCCTACATCCACCCATCCACCCATCCATCCATCCATTTTTTTCATTCACTCCTTTATGCATCAAACATTCATTTAGTGTCAGTTATGTTTCAGATACTTTTGCTAGGTGGATGAAGTTCATCCTGAAATAAATGGACACACGTGACTATTATTTTCCCTCCTTGCCCCAGGCTTTATCCCACAGCTGCACAAATAGCATTATCACTTGTAGGTTCGAGAAGACAGAAGCCCAGATGTGAAAACTACATTTCTTAATTCTTATTTCCAGCACTTAGTAGTAGTATAAACTATTGTTTGCTTATATCTAAACAGTTCCTGTAAAAATCTTGAAAACAGAACTCTTAGTCTCAAGGTCTGTATTTATGTGATAAAGGTCACAGATGGCAGGTGTAATATAATGTTGCAAGGCTTTTAAAATGGAAATTTCAGCTGCATTTGATCATCTGTAGTGAATTTTCTGCTATGAGCATGTTTATACTTCTAGTTGTCACAAGTTTCTAGCATAAAAATCTATAATGACTGCCCAAAAAGAACTTAGACTCTAAGAGAAAGCTGTTATTTCACACCAATTGCAATTGGCTCATGTATTTCAGCCAGTATCATTTGTTCATGGGAACTTATATTGCATCTAAAAGTAGGATGGAATGTCTGTGGTACTTGTGCCATTGCTCCCTTTACCTGTCACGTCCTAGACATCCCAAATCAAATCATGAGGCTTGCTCTTGTTGAGCCAAACTCAGCCTCACATCCTCATCAACATTGCGTTCCATGCAAGCATCACCAATCAATTAGAGTTGGCAAGACAGATGGCATCTATTTCCTATCTGTGGCCTGCTTCTCTTTGCCAAGTTCTGCATTAAAACCTGAAGATATATAGATGAATGGGAAGCACTTGTTGCCCTCAAAGAATTCAGAGTACAGATGGGAAGACAGATATAAACCAGCAACAGTGATGCAATATAATTGATGTTATAACAGTGATATTTATAAAGTACTATAGGAGTCTAGAAGCTAGAACCATGTGCTCTCCTTCGGGAATGGTAACAATAGTTATAAGAGAAATACTTAACATTTATTATGGACAGGCACTGAATAAGAATAAGGCACTTTAGATGGATAATGTTATTTAATCTTTCTAATAATGTTATGAGGTTGGGATCATTATTTTCCCTATTTTAAAGATGAATAAAGTGAGGCACAGAGGTACTAAGTCACTTGCCTAATATTACAGAGGTAGTAAAGAATAGGAGTGGAATTGGAACCCATGCCGCCTGACTTCAGAGCACACTGCCAGAACTATATGCCTGAGATACACAGCTCTGAATTCAGATCTTGAGTTTAAGAAAATGGTGTAACTGTGTGTGTGTGTAGAGGGACTCCTCTATAGATGGTTCCTGCACCACATAGCAGAAGAGATCATCCAGCGACGATATGTATAAGTAGAAATAAAGAGAGCCAAATACGATAACCTGAGAAACATTGGAATGTAAAATAGTGGGTAGAGGAAAAGAGGTGGTCTCGAGATAGCAGAGAAGAATTGAAAGGAAAGGATATCAGATAAGCCAAGGGAGGAGCCTTTCCAGCTGGAAGTCGTGACTAATATTGTCAAACACTTCAGAATCAACATGTAGAATGAAAATGACAAAGGGCACTAAAATAGGCAGTTTAGAAGGTCATTGCTGACTTCATACTGGAGATTCCCCACTTGGCTGGACATTAAAATTGCCTGGGGCATTTTTAGCCGTGGCCGGGTAGCTCAGTTGCTTAGAGCATCATCTGGATGTGGGTTCCATCTCTGGTCAGGGCACGCACAAGAATCAACCAATGAATACATCAATAAGTGGAACAACAAACTGATGTTTCTCTCTCTTTCTCTGTCTCTCTGTCTCTCTCTTTCTCTATCTGTCTCTCAAGTCAATAAATAAGAACTAAAACAGTAAAACTACCTGATGTGTTTTACAAATCTAAGTGCCAGGATTGCTTGTCAAACCAACTAAATTATTATTTCCAAGGGTGGGCCCCTGCCGTTTTTAAGATCTCCTCAGTGTATTCCAATGTGCATCAAAGATGGAGAGTCACTGCCTTAGAGAAAGATGCCAAATCGTAAGGATTTAAAGAATAAATGCAAGCGAATATAATGACTGAAATAAGGCTGTTGGTGAATGTTTCATCTCGGGTGGAAGGGAAGGCTTTGAAAAGGTTCAGTGCTTCCTCTGAGACAGAAAGTAAGTTCCTACACAGAATGACAAGAGTTCAAGTTCATGTTTTATTGATCTCAATTTCCTTGGATAAAGAATAGACAAGGTTAGCTTCTGGGAGTGTGGACTGAATCAAGAGATTCAGATGAGTAATGAGTGAGGTTTGTGACTGGGTCAGGATGGGGTTGTACATACATGGATCTGGAGCTCAGGTGAGGTGGAACTGATGACGGAGGTGTGGGAATATTAGCAACAGTAAGTAGGATTGACCATTGTGTGTCGAGTACTCTGCTGGGAGGCCACACATAAGAGTTTTTATTTAGTCTTTATCATAACTCGATGATGTGGAGATAGTCATCATGACCCCTATTTTATAGAGTTACACAGCTCGTGTAAATAGCAGAGCTAAAACACAAATCCATGACTCTCTGACTAATGCCTGTATTGTCTCCCCTACATGATTAGGTGCAGCTCTAGTGGATAATGGCCTCACTGTGCGATGAGCTTTAAGTACTCATTCTCATCTGGAAAATGTGGTTCCCAATCACAATTGAGTGCCAAACTAAAATTGGAAATTCTATACTTTGGGGGTGCCAGTCTGTAACAGATTTCATGGAGATAGGATACATACTTTGTGTGTTAAAGTTTATTCTTCTAGTGTCATAGGGACTCCAGGCTCTCCTCTGTATTGCTACCAGTGATCATTCCAAAACACATATCAGATCACACCATTCTTCTGAAAATCTTTCAATGTCTCCTAATGCTCAGAGAAATGGTTCTTCACAGTGAGGTGCAGAGGAGGGGACAAATATCTAATTCTTTGAGAATCTGATCAAAGCTCTGAATCTTTTTTTTTTTGGAAAAATGCACATATGCACAACATTTGTCATATATTTCAAGGGGCTCAAGAAGCCCTTGAAGTCCTGCATCCATGGACCATGGGTTAAGTTTCTCTACTAAGGGAATTTCATCTCGTCTTAGTAATATTCCTTAGATCTCCCAAGATTTATCACTAAAACGAAAAGCTGTTGTGGGTGGGAGGCCGCCAAGTACTAAACCCAACCACTGCATTTCAACTTGCTGTAGCATGTGTCACCTTGATTTACTACTACCATCATCAACTAGGAGATTTTCTACACAGTGCTACATCCACAGATGGTCTGGATTTGTTTCTAACAAGGGAGGCCATATTTCTTTATATAGACATTTATATAACATACCCCTACATACAAATGATATTTTGAAGTGATGCAGATGTGTGCATAAGTTAGGAGCCCGGTTTGGGAGAAGAGAAGGGAGCCAGATAGGAGGAAAAATGGAGGAAGGGGATTTACTGTGATTCAGTACAGAAGTTGCACCTTCGGGCATCCTTTTGAATGTCATCATTTCTGTAAAAGTTCCCTTTTTGCCTTGTTCAGTTAGCCACAGTCAGTCACAATGTGTCACTTGTTAGATACCAATACATTATCCATCAGTAGGATTCACTTGGCAGGGCCAAATTTCAATGGAAATAATTTAGAAAATTGATTGTTAAAACTAACTTTGTGAAACAACACGTGGTTACTAGTAATTGTAGACACATTATGAAAGTGTGGTTTTACCTCTCACCATTTCTCTGTCTTGTTGATGGATATTCTTAATCCAGGAATAGCTAGGTCACTTTCTCAGCTCTGTTACTGGGCTGCTTCTGAGGCTATGTGACCTTCTGCTCTCAGTCTGAAAATATATCTTGCCTCTGTAACTCATTCCATTTCTACTGTCTATCCCTGAGCCCACTTTGTTTAATACTGTGTTTAACCCTTTAATGCTTCTTCCTAAACCTTGATTAAAACCTGCAGCATAGTATAAGGAACAATTCTAGTGTTCTGACTCTAAATAACTCTTCCCTCAGTGGAGCTGTGTATTTTTCTTTGAGGATCTACGTAAGTGCAGAATGAAAAGACTGGCTCCCTGGCTAAGTGTCACAGAGATGGCTGTGCCCAGGGAAACAAAGCCACTGTCCTCTGCTCAGTACATAATTTGGCTCCTCTCTTTGAATTGCTTCAGCTACAGGGCAGGATCAAAGGAGGCATATATAGGCCTGGGTTTGGGCAGACTAGGGAAAAAAGCTTTTCTTCTTTTCCTTTTAACTCTTTAGGACCCACTTATTATATGGTTAACACAAAGGCCAGGCATGGCTAAGTCAGATCATTTGAATGGCAAACAGCAGATAACATGGCTGAAGAAAAGAAACTATTGAAGATTGATGAAATGGGGAGCTTGGTGAAATATAGGAGGAAGCAGCTGTTAAATGTAAAAAGTTTAGTGAAGGGGCATGGATGTGGTTCAATAGATAACAGAGGAGCTCTGCAGCATGTTGAAGTATGTTAGTTCCTAGAGGTGATTGAGACGACATCCATATTGCATGTTGATTCTCTTTTATTACAAAGATTTGAACAAGATTCAGAATTGGCATTTCTAAAGGTAGCTTCATGTGAGCAGTCAAAGGCAGTTTTAAATATCTGCAAAGGCATGACTATGAGGTATTGCCAGCATGTCTTGTCAGGAAATCGTCCTGTCAGGAAACTGTTATTCTGCCTTTTTGGTCATCTGTGATGCAGAACTAGCTCCATATACAAATAAGTTCTATTTATTTTCAGCACTCTTCTTTCTCATTATAATTCTGCAAGAGTCTAGAGGTGACAGAAGATAAATCTTGAATCCCCTGGAACCTTGGAAATATTCTCATTTGAAGCCTTTATACCAAAAGCTGAGGATTCTGCTGTCTTGTCAGTGTAAACCAAGCCATATGCAGTGCTAGTTTGGTGCCAATCATTCCTGTAACACATGAAGTATTTAATTTTATTACTCTTGGGTCTTTAACTGTTTGAGCAGATGACCTCTAATGTCTTTTATGTCATGTAAAAAAGCAGTTAGAAAGGAGCTCAAAGGCAAAAAAATTAATAAGTACATGCCCAAATCTTTTATAAAATTTAAAGGTTTGAGTTAGGATTAATTTCTCTATCTTCAACTAAGACATTTACAAGGCTTTGCTACTAAAGTCCAATTATGTCTCCTCATTAATAGTTCAAGTTTAGAGTTTGAAGAACACTTTAAAAACTTATCACATTCACATCAGGCTGGATGCTAACATGTTTCAAATTATTCAGCAAATATGCCCAAAAATCACCTTTGCAAATTGGAAACCTTGGGAACCTCCTTGCCTCTAACCCTCTCAGGCGGTTCCTCCCACCTTCCAACCTACCTCAAACATGACTCCTCTGAAGCCATTGTTTCTGCATCAGCTACTGTCCTGGAGCCTACTCCTCACTACCCTATTTCCACAAACCTCAGTTCCCACTGCAACGCTGAAACAGTTACTCTTACATTAAAAAACAACAAACATCAATTTAAAAAGTAAAGTAACCCTGTTGGTCTGTGGAGTACTCCATCCAACTAGAGTGCTTTACTGACCTTCCAGGCACAGTCCCTCATTTCTTTTAATTTTTTGTGCCTGATAAATTTTTTTGCTGTTGATTCTCAGTGTTGATAGAGCTCTAGGTTCATTTGTACCAGCTTTGAGTTGTGCCTGAACCATTGGTGTAAACCTCCATTCTCCTCTTCAGTTGGCCTCCTCACCCTGTGAGTCTCCATCTCAACGCTGTCTGCCCTGGAAAGCCTTCCTTGACCCTGTGCAGTCTTGACTGGATTCCCCTTCTATGTGATCCTACAGCACCCTGTACATGCTTCTTCCATACTACCAGCCACCCTTAGTTGTAGTTGACTGTTAACTTTTTTATTTCTCTAAACAAACAGTAAACTTCTTGAGGGCAGGGACTGTCTTTTTTACTCTTAAAACTCTATCCCATAGTAAGTGCTCAGAAATATTTTTTAATGAGATTACTTTTACAAGGTTTTGTGTTTTCTTATGTGAAGTGAAGATGCTATTTCCTCACTGTGGTGTAGAGGATCGACTGAGATTGTACGTATAAATCATTCTGAGAACTGTTGGGACACCAGTACTATTCTTAATTGTCATATCCTTTCACAGTGACTTCAACTCAGAGGATGCCAGTTACAGCCATTTTCAGATATTGATTTCCTACCTATCCTTAGGATCTAGGAAATTGTGTCCCTGGAATTAACATGAAAATGAATGAAGTAGAACTTAATGCATAGGAATAAGGGAGCGTCCCATGTCCACAGCCAATCTGATTTAATTGAAAAGTGTGAGTTTCCATATACTTGCTCTGTGCTTAACTATATGGATGAGCACTAGTGGAAACGGGCTTAACAAACTTTTTAGTCTTGTCGTAGTGACTGTAGTTGTAACACCTTCAGTTAAACTGCTATAAAACACCAGAGGATGGTTTTCAGTTCAAATCTCCCCGAGAATGCCCCTCCTGAAAATGACATAACACCAGATAATGAAGGTTTTAAATCCTGAAAGAGTATTGATGAAAATCAAATTCCTAAAACCCATCATTTTCAATATTGTAGTCATGCACATTAAATGATTGGATTAGAAAAGTCATCCTATTCTGTAATCTGCTAAAGGCAGATTGGCTTTTGTTGTACTTTAGGTCTTTTAAAACTCTCTCCAGAGTAGTTTTCAACATTAGAACATACATTCCCAGTAACTGGCTGATGGCATTGACCTCAAGGATGCGGTTTTAGTGATCTTTCAACAGCACATGAGCCTTACTCTTTTGGAGTCTTCATCATCCTTCTATTGCCTCCATGCCGCAAACCCATTTGAAAGGTTTTATGATCCCATCTCATTTCAGTTACCATCATTGCACACCCATGTTTATTCAAAATTCAGTGCCTGCTAATGGGTCTGTTATGTTGGGAGTGCTCAGGAACTGGTAAAAAAAATTGAGCAAATTAATCTGAACACTTTCCTTTATTGGTAGTATATAGGAGGCACATTCTACTGATGTTGTAGTTTGAAGAAGTGGAAATATTACTTTTCAGTTTATTATCCTGATGACCTTCCTAACGAAGCATCCACTGGATTATTTTACAATTTAGTCTACTCAGAGTGAGAATGGGAGAGTTTCTAATCTTCCAGGGGATTTTTTTCCCTTCCTTGAAAGGTTATGATAACTAGATTTGGTAGCTCATAAAAAGCCCAAATCAATATTGCCATTGACTTAATCCACATAAGAGGCTTAACTTCATAGGTGACTTCTGAACAACTGAAACAAAACAAAAATCAGTCTCTGGTGAGTCCCCAAATTAAAATAAAGTTGAAAGGTGGTGCAGAAAAATGCTTCTAGGCTAACAAATACAGCAGGGTGGGACCTTGGAAACAATTATATTTCAGCAAATAAATCCTCTTGCTTTCCATTTTGAAGAATAATAAGAGCTAATATTTATTATGTGTCAGACACTGTGCTGAGCATGATCCCTCTTAACCTTTCAAACAGCCCTATCACAATTGGACACACTTATAATCCCCAGTTCACAGGTGATAAAATTCAGATTTAGAGAAGGAGGTTAGTTTTCCTGAGATAACATATCTACTAAGTGGCCCAGTTGAGACTTTTTCTTGGCTGCTGGACTCTAAAAGTCATGCTTTTAACCTATATAAAAGTATGTATATATGTATAAAATATCATTTATCAGATAGAGTAGTTGCTGTTCAAATGGTTCTTAAATGGAAGATGGTATTTCTTCCCTACTGTTAGAAATATCTGTGTAGTTCTTCTAAATATAGGGAACCCCCCCCAAGCCTTCTGTACTTTAATGTTAGGAATCCACTGTGATTAACATCAGGCCAGGATCATTAGCAAGATGGCTCTACAAGCCTGAAGTGTATGCCCTGGCCATGGGACAGTGTTCTTTTCTTTGTCGGGATAGCTGTCTCAGATGAAGACCAACATCTTGACCTTATTCTTTCTCCTGTTATGCACTAACTACCTAAAGTAACAAGCCTGGGGTAATTTACTCATTGGTAACCAATGTATTCCAAGGCCTTCAGTTTAACAGCCTTTCTTCTTGTGTAACTCATACCACCTGACTTTTGTTTTCTCCTTCCTTCTACTTCATTAAAGTGGCCTATCATTATGCAGCTATTGACAGGCATTTTTCCATGTCCAATTGTTGCATTGTGGTCTTCTTCATTTCATTCTCTACTAATCTCTACAGGAAATCCAAAATTTAGGTTGAAAATTTTTCTAATGTCTAAGCCTTAGAGTTCCTTTACATTATTAGCAATTGCTCTTGTCAAGAGCACCAAGGCCTCCACTTTGCTAAGTTCAATGCTCAATTCTGAGTTCTCATATTGACCTCTCAGCAGCTTTTGACACCAGTGATCACTTCCCATAGTTCGCTTGATCTTCAAGATATCATATTCTTCTGAGTCCTCTCGTATCCCCTTGACCACCCCTTTTGAGCCGTGCTATGACTCTTTGTTGGATCTCCTTATCTTCCAAACCATAAAACATTGGAGGGCCTGAGGACCCTGCCTGAGGTCCTCTTCTCTTATATGAAAAACTTAATTCCTTGGTCATATGATTTTGTTTCACGATTTGACCATTTATATGCTGAAAAATATTTATAGCTGTAGCTTGGACCTGTCTCTTCCAATTCAAATTCAAATATCCAGCTGGCTATTTTTTTTTATCTGCACTTGGATGGTTGATAATTAACTAGCTGGCATCAGACAACTCTTGTTCTCTAGCACACCTTCTCTCATTCCACCTTCTTATTCCAGCTGTTGCATAACGTACCAACTGCTTACATAGTATGCTAACAGCTATCTTCTCAGCTGCACCAGGTAGCTCTCATTACCTGTCTCTTCTGCTACCTCTATTTGGAATGCCTGTAAGAACCCATTCAACCATTCTGAGGCCTGTGCAAACCTGAAAGTGTGAGAGAGTTAATACAGCATAGGACAACCCCGGACTTGGAAGAGATAGAAAGCCCGTGATGAAGGCCTCCCTCTTCTGAGTTCAAGCAGACAATCTTTCAGGCATTTTACAAGCTCCTCAGAGGGTCCTCAGAAAGATTAAGCTTCAGTTGCTAGTAGCTGTGACAGCTAAAAAACTCACCCTTGGATTGACTTTTCTCACTCCTTTATTTCACTTTTACAGGTCCTCCATTCCTGTTTTGGGAATCACTTTCCAAAATTCACTCCCTGTACACACTCCCTGTCTCATGCTTTTTGTGAAACTGGACTGAAATATTTTTCAAAACCGAACTCCTGATCCTCACTCCAAAACTTGCTTCTCCTTCAACTTGCTCCATCTCAGAATATGGAAACCCTTCTTCCCAGGTCCTTTTATCAAAAATCTTGATGTAACCCAGAACCTCATCCATTTCATCAGCAATCCTTGTAATATCTACCCTTAGAATATATTGAGAATCTGATGAATTATTTCTACTTTCTCTGCTACTACCCTGGGTCCAAGCCACCATCACTTCTCATTGAGTTTTGCAGTAGTCTTGTAACCTATCTTCATGCTTCTTCCCTTGCACTCCTGTAATTTATTCTCAATACAGTCGCTGGAATGACACTTTTCAAACCTAAGGCAGATCATCCCTATTGCCCCCAATCAGAACCTGCATTGTCCCCCTATCTCTGTCTCACTCGGAACACAGGAATCTACATAAAGTGCTCTCCCTTTACATTGTGATCTCATCTCCTACTACTGACTCCTTCATTTGTCCTGCTAAAACCACAGTGTGTCTCAAACAATATAGGCATATTTCTGCCCCAGGGCCTTTGCAATTACTATTCTCTGTTCTTGGCATGTTCCTCACTTTGATTATCTACCGGATTTGGTCTCTTACCTGATATAGATTCTTAGTCAAAATGTAATTTTTTTTCAGTGAGCCCATTCCCTGATTATATTGTTGAAACTTACAATCCTCCTCCCACATACTCCTTTTCTTCCTTTTTTACTCAATAATTGTGATCACTCAGGTGACTTAAGTAAAACTTATTGTCCAAACTAGGGCATTTTTTAAAGTGAAAGGGTGCACCAGAAATAATCACACAAGGACCACAGGTGTAAATGAGGGTTGTCTGAGACATCATCCTTACCCTACCATCTGACACTACTTTACTTACTTTTATTTATACTTTATACACTGTATTTTGCCATGTGTAATGCATACTTTTTTGGCCCAAATTTTTGAGGGAAAAATACATGGGTAGTACTAATTCCATATCTATATGGATGTTTCTAAGTATTTTATTTATGCTTATGCATTAAAAGTGTAACTCTAGAAAGCAATAATGATATACATATGCAAAATAATACCCTGGAATATAACCATTGGTTTTGTTTCTAAATATAAAGAAATAAAAATTTTAATTGAAAAATTGAAACAAAATTTTTTTTTCCTGACAGTTTGGGCCAAAAACATGGGCACACAGTATAACATGACAAAATATGGTTATTTTTATTTATACTTTGTATATATACTTTATATATTTTGTTTAAACCCTATGACACTATTTTAGTTATTTTTTATTTGTACTTTATATATTTATTTTTATTTAAACTTTATGTGTATACTTTATATATGTTATTTAAACTATCTGACACTATTTTTCTTATTTTAGTTGTACTTTATATATTTCCTTATAATTACTATATATGTAACATGTACTCTAGTCTGTAATACATATTTGTGCTTATTACTATGTTTTGATTTTACTCATTTATTTTCTGCCTCTGTACAAAGATCAACTTCTATGAGAATATGGATTTTTATCTATTTTGTTCTCTGCTGAATCCCAGTATTTAGAATAGTGCCTGGAACATATTAAGCATCTGATAAACAGCTATTGAATTAATGCAAATCCACTAGAGTAGTGTTTGGCACCTAAGTATTTTTCAATGAATATTAGTTATTGTTATCAATACTTACTATTATTTATTATCAAACAGAGTGATTGATTTCACCCTGATTCAGAATGCTGTTTCTTGGGTGGCTTTATTCTATTTTATTTACTCCTCAGTAATATTTTTATGGGCTACCTACATAGAAATACTTGCAACTGTCAAAATAATTTTTTATTGAAATGGTCCACTCAGTCCTCCAGTTTTTTAATCAAGATGTCTAATAGTGGAGTGACTTATAGTACTTTGTGATTTATGACATCTTGATGAATTGTTCTTTGAACACCAGAGCAGATAAAAAAATTAACTGGTAAAAGCTTGAAGTTCCTATTTTAATACATTGGATTAACTTATTTACAGTCCAGCTGTGAACATATTTTAAACAATGCTTAAACTTATAATTATAATAACAAGTAGCATATCTCTTGTAGACTTTTTCCACTTTGAGAATGTGGCTAAAAATATCTTAGAAGAGTGATTTTGAGTTCTTTCAGTAGTATTCTAGAAATGCAAATTTAGATAATTGTAATGATCAATCATTTACTGGTATGTTAATTTCTTAATGCATTCAATTTATCAGCTGCAGGTTTTTTCTCCTAATTCTAAAGAAGCAACGCGTAATTCTCTTTTTACTGATTAATTGTAGGGAATTATACCTCTGGCAATTGACAAAGGGACTTACATGGCTTGCTTCAATACTATTCAAGACATAGGTAAATAATAAAAGTAAACAGTTCATGAGAAGTGGAAACATAATTAACAGCAATCTTAGGAATGTTTGTCTCTTCTTGCAAAAATCCTCATATGCAAGCAATGGCATGAGCTTCCAGTTTTCTTTGGATGAGAAGTATTTGTTAGCTAATCAATGTATAATCCCAAATGCTCCTTAAATGTTAAAAAAAATTGACATTAGCCAATTAGACAATTCAATTGGACAAGCATTTATGGAACATTTACTATTCAAAGAATTTTCCTTTGGTCACAGACACAAATTAAATACAGCAGCAATCTTTGTGAGGCTGATGTTTGGAAGCATAAATGATAGCTTTTTAATTTCGGCTTTGTCTTACTGAGCTCTTATAGTTAAGTCACTGGGTTTTCTCTGCAGTACATCTGCAGCCTTGTTATCTTGGGCTGTGTTATAACAGGATTGTGCTTTATTGAGATAGAATGGTTACATTGAAAGTTCACTTGGTAAGTTCTTTCATTTTAATACTGAATTCCATGCTGAGAAGCTTTGTCTTCTAACCTTTTGTGCAGATAGTGTCCCTTATTCCCATTTGCCCCCTTTTGGATTGCCTCTACTATATTGTCTACTAGAAAGATCACATCACTGGGTCAAGACACATGCTTTTAATTTTTCTTCATTCACTCACTGAATGACCTTAGGTCTTCTTTTAACTGCCTTTACTAGTGTATTAATAGTCACCTGGGGTCTTGTGGCACAGTTAATCAAAGTCCTAAAAATAATTTGAAATGTGCAGCCCTCCCTCTGCCTCTAGAGAGAATCTTTGAACCAAAGAAGAAAAGTAAAATGGAAAGGGAGATTTGCTAAGATAATCAACAATATCTCTGTGTGATGATTTCCTTTTTGGCACTGGCCTGTCTGATCCTCCTTAGTCTCCTAAAACTGAAATACTGTACTCATTTCTGACATTCTTTTTTATAATTCCTCATTTGAAGAACAGACCTTAGAAAATGACAAAACTGGCATCTACTTGAAATAAAAATCATAAAACTGGTGATGTTTCTTTATGATGCCTGAGTTGAAGGACAAGAGTAGAGAAATGGCTCCTAATATGTGCTAATCATACAATATTGGCTTTGATCTGCCTGTAGATTTGGCTCAGAAAAAGTGATTGAACTCTAGCAATATCCAAATTGTAACAAGAAGTCAGGCAAGAATTTAATTATCCTCTAAATTCATTGCCATCTCTTTTTTCCCACTATGTTTACCCCACTGTCCGATATTATTACCAGTATTCAGTGACTTCCTATGGCCATTAATAGACTTCTATTTAGTTAATTACAGCCTTATCAAAATAACTTTGAAAAATTCAAAGCTACATTTTTTACCTATTCATAGTGAGCCCAGTGAGTGAAAATGTACACTCTTCCAGGTAGACTTTGTTGTGCTTTAAGTACGTTCCTTTATACTAGGGAGGACTTCATAGCTTGCGCTTTCTGTTGGCAATGTGGTGGATACATTGCAAGAGTAAAAGACAGATGGGAAGTTACCAGTCAGGAAGATATTGTGGTGACATAGAGAAGGAGATGATGAGGGCCTTGACTCACCATTGAATGCCTGAATAAAGAAAAGGAAAAGGAGACATACATCCGAGAGGATTTAGAATTGGTATGATTTACTGGCTGGTTGGATATGGATGAGAAAGGAGAGAAGGGAACAAAGGTTTTCACGTTTTATAAGTCAGTGAAAAAGGGTACAAGCTGTCAAGGTAGGGGAGAAAGAAAGGCAGAGTTTTAGATTTAAAAAACTGTTCTCTTTTGAACATGACTTTGCAGGAACTGAAGGTTTTTCAGGTAGAAATATCTAGTATGAAGTTAGATACATAAACTTGGGGTAGTGGTGCTAGAAAATGGATTTGAGAGCTGTTGATGTATAACTAATACATGAGATTAGATGCGGTCACACAGTAAGAGCACAGAAAAAAGAAAGTAATGTGAAAAATCATGCTGCACACCAACATTTAAAGTACTGGCAGGAAGAGGAGCCCAGAAAAAATGCTGAGTAGTTAGAGAACTAGGTGGAAAATCAAGACAAGGTAGTATTACAAAAATCAAGAAAGAACAAAGAATCTAGAAAGATGATATAACGGTATCATATAAGAGGGAAGCTGTAGTAAAAGACTCTGAAGTCTTCACCAGATTTGACCATGAGAAATTTTAATGTGATATTTGATTCAGGAGGCAGGTTTCAGATGGTTGAGGATTGAGTGGAAAGGAAAGAATTGAAGACTTTAAGCATAGGCTTTTAATATCCTTGACTCAGACAGGATGGAATGGTCAAGGAAAGGAGCAGTAGTATAAGGAGAACACAGGTTCCAGGAAGGATTTTTTTTGTCCTATTTATTTTATGGATTAAAAAGAAAAAGACAAATTGAACATGAAGGCTGGTCTAACCCTGTACTTTTGACAGTTGCAATGAATAAATATTTCAAATATGTATGAATGAGTGCTTATGGAATGAGGGAAAAGGATCGATGAAGAATGAAAATTTTAAGTGATAGGAAAGACATGTAATATCTGCTGGAGCAAGGTCCTGGAGAAAGCTTAAAGGGATGAGATTCAGAATATATATGGAAGGTTTAGTCTCTGAAACATGAGAAAAGGAGGGATAATTGGGATAATTGAAGTAGTTCATGATGTCTCATGACATCTGTTTTCTATGATAAGTAAGAGACATGTCATTTGGCAAGTGGGAGAGGCCTGTGAGTAGAGTAGGAAACATCATTAACAGAGTGAGTAATTAAAAGATAGAACAGACTAGGAACAAATATGCTAAGTTGTATTAGGGTTACAAGGAAGGTTAACATGTAAATTAGGATCTTGGTTGTAAGTGACAGAAAGTTAACTCAAACTAACTTATGCCAAAAGAGGGGATTTATTGATTCAAGGAATTTTAGAAAAAATGTTGTAAATATCCAACTTCAGGGAGGGCAGAGGCATGATTAACATCAGAAACAACTAGAGCTAGTGAATCAGATATGATCAGCATAGACTAAGTCTTTCTAGTGGTCTTTATATTTAAGCTTCATTTTCTTTTATGAACATCTTTCTCTATAGAATGAGAAGTATGACTGGCAAGGGTCCAGAGCTTCTCCTGTTATAGTTCTAGGCACCTTGATGGAGCAAGATTCTATTCTAGGAGCCCCAAGTCCTAAAATACTAAGCAAGGACTGATTATCCCTGCTTGGTTCAGTTGCCTACTCCTGAATCCATGAGTCTTGACTGGGAGTGGGATGTCTGAAGTGTACCTTGATTGAAAAAGTTTGGGTCAGATGCTCACACAGGAACTGATCATCAACGACAATTTATTATATCATTCAGCAAGTAAGTATTGAGTGCTTACAGTGTGCCAGGCCTTGCTCTATGTGTTGGTGACACAGTGGTGAAAAACATACACATGGTCCCTACTTTGGGAAGCTGATACTCAAGTAAAGGGAGATTGGTAATATATGAAGAAGATATCTCTGCCTATTGATATATTCTCTAAAGAAAGTAAAATAGGTTTATAACAGAGAGTAACTAGTGGTGGGGTCTACTTCTGACTGGATGGGCAAGGAAGTCTGAATAGTTGACACCTAGATCACAAGAAGAAGCCAGCTACTTGAAGAGTTGAGCGAAGGTCATTCAGGTAGAGGGAAGAACAAGTGCAGAAGCCCTGAGCAGAGAATTAGCTTGGCATATTTTATTTATAGAGTGCAAGAGTTTCTGTTAATTTCTGTGACTGGACCTTAGTGAGTAGAGTTACATGAAATGATGTCAGGGAAGCGGGCAGGAGCCAGGTCACCATGGGACCTTGTAAGCCATAGTAAGGAATGGCCTGTTGGGTTGGTCCACTTGAACAAAATGGCTACTCTTGTAGTAACCATTTGGATGGAGGGAGATATTCCTAGAAAAGACACATGAAGCATAGTAATATGCAATTCCTTATCAGTCCAGGTGTAGGGACAGTGGAAACCTACTCACAACGTCTTGCAGGATTGACAGGGCAGGTCAAGTGGAAAGATGAGGGAGAAAGGAGAGGTAGTGTGGCTGAGAGACCAGCTGAAATGAGTGCTCCTAGATTAAAGACCACCAGAGAAAAGAGCTGAAGGTATGGTGGAGCTGACAGACTGGGAGAATGAAAAGAGTTCATCAGCCTGGTGGTCTTCGTGAAGGCTGAACGATAGGGTTTATGGCCATGAGAATGTCCATTGGTACGAGGGTAGAATATCATTGTCAGAGTGAGGTTTTCTAGTCAAAGACATTGTTGTGCCCTTTCACGTTCAGATGAATACTTATTTTCATATATTTATATATATCCAACCTAAGCCATGAATGCTATGTTAATATACCTAGTTTCCAGGAATTTGCTGATGTGTGTTCAAAACACCCTCTCTGTTTCCGCCTCCCTTTTTAAAGTGTGATCTCTCCCATTATTAAACATTGGCTTTTTTCCCAGGGATGGCACTGAAGAAGAAAATCAATGACATATCTAGCCAGCCGCCTTGGACTGAATGGGCATTCAAATAGACTCCAAGGGCCAAGTACAGATGGTGATTTATTGTGCATACAACTTCTACAGAATGCCTTCATTTGAGCATTGATGTATATATAATTACTTAACAGAATGCTGCAGTTTTATAGTTTAGCCAGGATTCTGTGGAGACATTATGTCCACTAAGAAATCTACAAATGTACTTTCTCCCCTTTTCAGTAATTCTACAAATCCTCAGTTGTCTTCTGCAGGAAGAAAAGAGATTTCAAAGATAGTTCTTCCATTTTGCCATATTTCTCACTATTGTCATCCCTCTGCAATTCCCATTTCAGAGCCAATTCAAATTTATTAAACCATGTTCATCTCCTGACTTGTAAATAGATGAAGTTGCTAGAGGCAAATCATTTCCTGTGGCTATTGTGAGAGTTCAAATTGTGGTAGTCATCTGCGCATATCACAGGCTTGCTCATTGTAAAGATTTCTTCTTAGGCATGTTTATGTGATACTGAAACAACCAATTGAAGGCTGAATGGTTTGCATAAACCAGATATTTGACATCTCATAGGCAGAAAAAATGATGAGGGCACTCCTAAATTTCTTTTTCTCATTGCAAATGGTTTAAATTACCAGTTGGTCCTTATAATTGGAACTTTAGTTGAAATTGTAAAGCTGTTATTACCTTTAGGAGAACAATTTTTTAAATCTTACTTTTTCCCTCTGACCAAATATTACCTCATTCCTGTGTTATTTTGGATATGGCACCCATGTCCAAACATCGGTGGGTTTATATTTTATATGTGGGTTATAATATTATGGAGAATGTTTTGTTCTGGTTTACAACTGGAGTTGAATTATGCTTTTCTTTGTACCAACATATATGGAGTTATATTGCAATGTATTTTCTTTAGTATTTGGGCTAAATTTCAGTGAAAAATGTTAATCATTTTAATAGAAACACTGCAGACCACTCTTTAATGCAAACAATACACAGCCAAGATTAATAATAGCTATAAATAAAAAGAAGCTGTAATAGTATTGATAAAAATCAGCTCAGCAAATGAAAATGAGGAAGCTCAATAACAAATAATATACTGCAATGACATAGCCCATCGAGTTGCTATATGAGGCAGCATGAATAATAACCCTTCAAATTATTTTTGTGCCTTGCAGTATAATCAACATCTTGGATGGTAAGCTACTAGAAGGGATAAAAAAAACTTAATTCGTATGGTGCTGAGCTTAACCCCACCCCCAAATTAAATGTGAATATGCATTTGATGCTGCATAATAGTGTTTCTCCTAATGTGATTATGCCCACCGTCATTTACTAACTTTCCATTTCTCATTCTGGTTTTTCCATTGTACCTGTGTTTTCTGCGTCCTTTCTTAGGGAATTTCTCTGTTTGAATCTTATTGTGTTTCATAATGGCAAGGGTCATGGTCTGTGTCTGTTAACATAGGGAGAAACACTGACATGAGCATTATTTATTTGTTGAGCAAATGGAAGTAAAATAAAGTCTATATACACTACACTCCATATATAGAGTCTAGATAGGAAAAGTGAGTGGATACACAAAGAGAAGTTTAAAGGCCCTGAAATATAACTTAAAAAATAAAAATATGGTATTTCTCACCTTTAACTGGAACATAATCAACAAAAGAAAAAACAAACAAACAAAATATAACCAGAGAGTCATTGAAATTAAGAACAATCTAACAACAGCCAGAGGGGATGGGGGAGGGAACAGTGGGGAGAAGGGTTTTCAGGAACTACTCTAAATGACACATGGACAAAACCAAGGCAGAGGGTGGAAGCAAGGGAGGGAGGTGAGTTTGGAGGGGCTGGGGGGAGGGGTGGGGAGAAAGTACAGACAACTGTAATTGAATAACAATAAAATAATTTAAATTTAAAAATAAAAATAAATTAATAGTTCCATTTTTTTAAGTTTATTTATTTATTTATTTATTTATTTAGAAAGGAAAGGAGAAGAGAAACATTAAGTGGTTGCCTCTTATGCATCCCAACCCGGGGGACCTGGCCCACAACCCAGGCATGTGCTCTGACCAGGAATCAACTGGTGACCTTTCAGTATGCGGGAAGATTGAGCCACACCAGTCAGGGCAGTTCCAATTTTTGATTGCGCCTATCACTTATGAGAGGATTCTTTCTCTATATAAGTTATATTAGTTATTATTGATTCCATATTACTGTATCTTTTGTTGAATGAATTAGTGAATAAATGAATGAATAATTTTAATGTTTTTTTGCCAGTATTATGGGTGAAGTGTGGTGGGTAAGTGCTCAATAGTTATACCACATTTTAAGAATTACGACTAGTCACTAGAGACCAGTTTGTTAACATTGCACTCCTCCCCCATGATTAACTGTGTTTTGGTTTTACACCAAACACAGCCTTGTCATTATTTGTACTCTCAGTCAGTATCTATAATGTATTTGCCTAGTTTCCATTGAAAAATAGAGACAGAACACCTATTCTGTGCCAGGCAACATACTGCATGCTGAGTGTTGTGGTAAATGAAACAAATACAGGTTCTGCCTTCACTAAAGCTTATGGTCTCCTGGGGGAGATAGACAGACAGTAAATAGTGCTATGAAAGGAATCAACAGAGTGTATTATTAGAAGTTAACAGGATAAGCCTAGGGGTCTACTTCTGGTGTTCAGGGAAGACATATCTAAAGAAGCACCATATTTTGTTGTGTATAATGTGCACTTTTTTGCCCACATTTTTGAGGGAAAAACACAGATGCACATTATACATGGGGGGTGTACATTACACATGGCAAACATGGTATTTCATAAGCGGAGGTAAAAAGAATATGAAAGAGCCAAGCACATGGAAAAGATGAGGACAAAGCATTCCAAGCAGGGGAACAGCACATGTAAAGTCTGTAAGGCATGGAAAAGTTTCAGTAACTTTAAGTAGACCAATGTGCCTCTAGTGCAGTGGGAAAGCTGCTACTTGAGGAAGCTGGGGAGATAGGGAACGACCAGACATAGGGCTCGGTAGGCCATGCTAAGGATTTTAGTCTTTTTCTTAAGGGTAATGGGAAGATATGGATGGGGTTTTAATCAGGGGTAGAGTCGGATTTACATATTTTAAAGACTACTTTGGCTGATGTTTGAATAATGAATGGGGACTATAAAAAGAACAGCAATGAATTATAATATTATTGCAGAGGCCCATGCAAGAGGTGAAGCTACAGGGAAGTGAACTAAATTGAGATATAGTTTGGATATACAACCTATACATCTTTCTGTTTTGGATTACATTTGAGTGGAGAGGGAGAGGGAAGAATCAGGAAAGAGTCTTGTTTCTGGGTGGAGCAACTGATGAGGGGAAGACTGAGAAATTAATGGGCTTCAGGATATAAATCAAACGTTCTGTTTTAAACATTTTCATTTTGAGATACCCATTAGAATCTAAGAATGTAAATAAGTAGTTCAATTTACTAATAAGAGATGTAATAATTTCAGAAGTTTCTACAGTAAAAATAATCTATAAGAATGGTTTGATTGTCATGCTTTAATTCAGCAAACATTTGTTATGTGGTAAGTATTGTGCTAAGCATAAGGATACAAAGTTAGAGTCACTGCCACTAAGGTGCTTATTATAATCTAATGAGGATACAGAGAAAACACGGACAATTTAAAATCCAGTGTGATAAGAATGGTAGGAGGGACGTCTAGCTCAAATAGAGGGTCGGAAGCATTCCTGGAAGATAGGACAGCTGACTTAAGTTCAAAAGTAAAATCTAGCCAGGCACAGAGGAGCAAAAAGCATTCTAGACTATCTTTATTAGAAAAAAGTTGTTATCAATAGTGCACTTTGGGCATGTTTATAATGGAACATTTTAGTATTTTTCTGACCACAGAATATTTTTATGACTGTACAATATGACTATTGAATATGTCCATAATATTAGAATCATACACATGAAAGAACTGTTAGAAATCATCTAGTTTTACAGATGGGGAAATAGACTCAGAGACAAGTGACTTGCTCAAATAATCAATTCCACTATTACTTTTTCACTTTCAAATATTTTAAATATACTGTGAATGCACAGTCTAAATAGTACCCCCAAAGCATTAATTTCATCCTCCTAACTGCCCACCTGTTAATAAGAGAGTTTTTTATTCCCAGAGAGAGTGGGTTGCACTCTGATTCTGCTCAGTTATTATTTTCCCCTTAATTCACAATGGAATGATGTGAGACAATTCTTCAATAAGTGGTATCTGCAATTCAACAGCCTATTTAACATTATAGGTGACATTGACTATATGTAATCTTTCTAAAGAACGATTGTGGTCATGTTTTCTTTCCCTCCTAAGTAATTTATAAATCTCCATTTTCTTCCACTGGCCAGACCAATATTGGCGGGAGGATGAAAGAGTTGACCTTTCCAAGTTTGGTTATATTTGGTTGTCTCATACTCCTCTTTGTTTCTGCTCCTCCTACCTTTTGCCAGACTGACTTTCTGTTTAGCTGCCCTGTTTATTTGTTACCTGTTTTGTCACCATTGTTCCTAATGTACATTTTAAGAAAAGCAGGTCCTCACAGACCACATAGGCTGTAAGCAAAAGAATATAAAAGAGAACAATATCATTTTCCCTTCCCTCCAGGGCCAGATACAGTAAATGAACTGAGTGCTTTAGCAAAGAGGGCACATTATGCCACAACAATAATAACAGTGTCTTCAAAATCAAAGGAAAGAATCATATGGTAGTTCCTCACTAATTTAGACTAATAGAGAACAATCTTATCTGAATGTTTGAATATATTAGTAAGAATACAATTTTGTTACTCTAAAATACAGAGAGTCAGGCAACTCTCATGTAATGCAACCTCTTTGGGGGGGTGATTACGGTCCTATCTGACCCCCCCAAAAAAGAATCACCTTAAATCTGAAAATAATTGATTTGATTTTTAAAATAAAAAAATTCTTCAGTAAGAATCAAATCAATTATTTTCCACAATGGATTTCTATGCAGACATTTAAAAAGATGTAGACACATATACAGAATAGTCTATGTCAAAGGTTTTCACACGTCATTTAAAATGTATTTTGCATACACATACACAAATGCATACACATTATACTTTGATCCAAATATACAAAGGCACACACACACATATATGTGTGCATGTACATAAAAGATACACAAATATTCTTAATTGTTACCTCTGAGGAGTAGCACTTAGGAGCAGAGACAGAAGGAAGTATCACTTTTTGTTGTATTTTTTCATACTTTTGGAAATGTTTGCCATGAACAAGTATTCTTTTCTATAATAAAGTAGAATGAGGTTACATGTGAAAATATTTCTGTGGAAAATATATTGTGCAAAATAATATACATAGTATTATGTAGCTATCTAAAAATGGTGATGTCAAATATGCCAAAATGATTTTCAGATGCAGAGAAACTTAAACAGGGTAAATAATTGTGACCAAATAAAAATTTTTTGGCATCTGCTTTAATGGACAGATAAGAATAATTACCAATAATGGGACTGTAAATGAATGCATTTTAAAATGGCTTTAAAAGCTTATTTTTAATAGCTTAAGGTATTCCTATCCACATTTTAGTTTTGAAATTAAGTTGTTTTTCCATGCATTGTTCACTCATGGTAAATATCTAACAAAGACTCTTGGAATTTTAACAAATTCTGAATCTGTAGAACATTAACAAAGATTTTAAATATCTTTATTTTTATTTTATAAATTTTTAGTTATACCTTTTTCATAATTTATTTATTTTTTCCCCATTATGGTTTATTCCCCTTACACTCTCCTTCCCCCAGCAATCCCCACACTGTTGTCTGTGTCCATGAGTCCTTTTTCCTTTTTGCTCAGTCCTTCCACTGCCAACTTCCCCTGCCACTAGCTGTCATCCTGCTGTCCATCTATGAGTCTGTCCTCATTTTCCTTGTTAGTTCAGTTTATTCATTAGATTCCACATATGAGTGAAATCATATGGTATTTATATTTCTCTGACTTGCTTATTTCACTTAACATAATGTTCTCCAGGTCCATCCATGCTGTCCCAAAGGGCAAAATTTTTTTTATGGCCAAATAGTATTCCATTATGTAAATGTCTCATAGTTGTTTTATCCACTCATCTATTTATGGGCACTTGCACTGCTTCCATATCTTGGCTATTATACATAATTCTGCAATGAACATAGGGGAGCTTATGTTCTTTCAAATTAGTGTTTTGGATTTCTTGGATATATTCCCAGAAGTGGGGTTGCTGAGTCAAAAGGCACATCCATTTTTAATTTTCTGAGGTATCTCCATACTGCTTTCCACAGTGGCTGTACCAGTCTGCATTCCCGCCAACAGTGCAAAAGTGTTCCCCTTTCTCTACATCCTCACCAGCACTTGTTGTTTGTTGACTTATTGACAATACACATTCTGAGAGGTGTGAGATGGCATCTCATTGTGGTTTTAATTTGCATTTCTCTGATGATTAGAGACATTGAGCATCTTTTCATACAGTCTATTGGTTGTCTGCGTGTCCTCTTTGGAGAAGTGTCTATTCAGGTCCTTTTTCCATTTTTTAATTGGATTACTTGTTTTTTTGTGTTCAGTTTTGTAAGTACTTTATAAACTTTGGATATTAACCCATATCAGATGTATTGATGAATATGTTCTCCCAGTCTCTTTGGTGTCTTTTTATTTTATTGATGGTTTCCTTCACTATGCAAAAACATTTTAGTTTGATGAAATACTGTTTGTTAGTTTCTTTTGTTTCCCTTGCCTGAGGAGGTATATCAGATAAAATATTGCTACAAGAAATGTCTGAGATTTTACTGCCTATATAAGCCAATAGCCCCAATGAACATAGATGCTAAAATCCTGAACAAAATATTAGCAGGCTGACTACAACAATGCATCAAAAAAGGCCATATACTATGATTGAGTTAGATTGTTCTGGAAATGCAAGGTTGCTACAACATTCACAAATCAATAAATGCCATTCACCACATAATCAAAATGAAGAATAACAACTACATGATCATATCAATAGATGCAGAAAAAGCATATGATAAAATCCAGCATCCATTTATGATCAAAACTCTCAGCAAAGTGGGAATAGAGGGAACACACCTAAACATAATAAAGGCCATATGTGACAAACCTACTGCCAGCATCATAATCAAGGGGCAAAAAACTACAAGTGTTCCTCTTAAGATCAGGAACAACACAGGGATGTCCACTTTCACCTCTCTTATTCAACATAGTACTGAAAATCCTAGCCACAGCAGTCAGATAAGTAGAAGAAATAAAAGGCATCCAAATTGATAAGGAAGAAGTAAAACTGTCTTTATTTGCAGATGACATGATACTCTACATAAAGAACCCCAAAGATTCCACCAAGAAACTACTAGAACTGATAAATGAATTCAGCAAAGTAGCAGTATACAAAATTAATATTCAGAAATCAGTTGCATTTTTATATGCTAATAATGAACTATAAGAAAGGTAAATTAGGAAAACAATCCACTCACAATTGCTTCAAAAAGAATACAATACTTAGGAATAAATCTAACCAAGGATATAAAAATCCTGTACTTGGAAAATTATAAGACACTGAAGAAGTAAATTGAAGAAGATACAAATAAGTGGAAGCATATACCATGTTCATGGATAGGAATAATTAACATCATTAAAATACCCATCTATAGATTCAATGCAATTCCTATCAAGATTCCAATGACGTATTTCACAGAACTAGAACAAATATTTCAAAAATGTATATAGAACCACAAAAGGCCCCGCATAGCAACAGTGATCTTGGGAGAGAAGAATAAAGATGGAGGAATCAAACTTCATAATATCAAGCTATACTACAAGGCCATAGTAATCAAAACAGAATGGCATAAAGCCAGACACATAGATCAATGGAACAGAACAGAGAGCTCAAAAATAAACTTACATCTTTATAGTCAATTAATATTCAACAGAGGAAGCAAGCATATACAATAGGCTAATGATTGTTTATTTAATAAATGATGTTGGGAAAATTGGACAGATACATGCAGAAAAATGAAAGTAGACCATCTTACACCATACACAAAAATAAATTCAAAATGGATCAAAGACTTAAATATTAGACCTGAAACCATAAAAATCCTAAATATCTTTTTAAAATTAACAACAGATACTATCTAATCCATTTTTAAAAAGATTTATTTATTGATTTTTAGAGGGGAAGGGAGGGAGATAGGGAGAAAAACATTAATGTGTGTTTGCCTCTTGTGTACCCCCAACTGGGGACCTGGCCCACAACCCAGGCATGTGTCCTGACTGGGAATTGAACAGGTGACCCTTTGGTTCATGGTCTGGTACTCAATCCACTGAGCCACACCAGCCAGGGCTGGGTGGGTTTTTTGTTTTTGTTTTTGTTTTTGTTTTTGTTTTCATTTTTAAAGTACTCTGAAATACTGGAGGGACTGAGCCAAAAATTAAAAGGACTCATGGACATGGATGACAGGGTGGTGATTGTTGGGGGTGGGGTGTATAAGGGGACTAAATAGTAATGGAGAAAATACAATAAAGATTATATATTTAAAAAAAGAAATACTGATTTAATATTGCCCATGAGTTGACAAATCATTCAAGATTGTTCCAATTACCCTGGGTGAATCTTTAGATTTATTTATCTTCTTTGGCATCATGGGCATATTCTGTTTGATTCTTGAATCAAATGCTCACAACTTTGGGTGGTGAAGGAGGGCTTTCCCAGTTGGTGGATGGTGTGTTCCTTTCTCTCATTTGTCTGCTGAACTTGGCCATTATGCTGCTTATTAACACCTTCAGTGTGTGCAACTAGAAAGAAGGGTGAAATACTGAGTTGTTAATATCCCTCCCCACAAGTTAAAAATCTGGGAGGATGACTTCATGAAAACCAGGGGTTAATTTTCTCTGCTAATAAGACATGGATAATTGAGAGTTGGAACTGTAGAGTTGGAGGATTTGCTCTTAAGATTATTCCTGGGGTTATAACTTAAGTAGAATTTATGATTGCTTTGAATGTGAATTTACGAAGTATAGTGATTGTATTGTGGTGCAGGTTCAGAGGCCCTTCTTGTTTTTTTTTTTTATTCTAGCACTGATTGTGATCTTAAACCTAATAGGCAGAGATGCCTGAAATTTAATTAAAGTAGAAATTTCTAATTTATTTTTCTGTTTGCATTTTATATACCAGTTTAGAAAAACCCTCATGAATTGTGGTGATTTATTTCACTTTAAACTCTAGGGACTTTAATTTCCATATTAATATGAATATCTACACTGATTCTTATACTCAGAAGTAAACATAGAAAACTGTGACTCATGCTGAAGGTCATATTTAGAATCTCATAGTTCCCTTGAGTTTTAGTTACAAATATTCTTTCTGGAATTCTTTCTTGCATTTACAAATCATATCCATCCCTCAAGATCTAAGTCTCCCCTATTTGATAAAGTCCTCCTTCCCAACTTCTGCACGTATTGCTCACTTCTTCTGTGAACTCCTGTGACTTTTACTGTCTGACATTCACAGTGTTGCAACCGACAATTTCCTGGCTTAAGCATTGGTTTTAAAGCTGTCTCCCCAGTGAAATGGTAAATTCCTTAATGGTAGGGATTGCAAGCACTTTTAATTATAATGATATAAAAGTCCCTTGAATTCTTTAAAATACTCAACATAGAGTACCTTATACATGCTTAGAAACACTGGATTTTTTTTGAATCTATTTTTAGGGTGTACATCAGTTACATTTAAAATTTCTTCTATCTCACTATTTCCACTGCCTTAATTAGTTCCATTCCTTACTATACCATTTTCTTTAACAAGGCAGGACAAAATATTGCCACTGATATTGAACTCTAGTTTAGCTTATCTTCTGGCAGCAGGCTTTCCTGTAGGGCATGTGAGCGTTTATAAAGCTAGTATAGCTAATCTGTTACAGAGCTATCTTACCCTTTTGGTCTGATTTATTTTCATGGGGCTGCAATATTCTCTGGGTTACTCTGGAAGCTCAGAATTCGACTTTTCCAGGCATCAATGACTAAGTGGTAAGTGTGCAACCAGAAATTATGCTAGGTTCACAAGTGACCATCTATACTTAAAGGGCAAATGCTTCATGTGATGATGAAGGGACAAGTGGGTTGGGGGAGGCTTGGTGATGAGTATCCCCCCACCCACTGCCAGCATCTACACTACTAGTCTCAGTAGGCCTTATGTCACTTGAGATCTAAAACTTTTAATGTAGCGCGTAACAATTTATCTTCCTTCCTCAGCATAGGCCATAGGAAATGTCTGCCTCCATCCTCTGTTCAGGTCTGTAAGGAAATTCCTTCTATCTGCCAAAGAATCAACTTGAGAGACTATGAAATTTAAAAGACTGCATGAAATCTTATGTGGCTACTTTGCAACCATTCCTGCCAAGGAAATAACTCCAGAGGAATCAGGGACAATATTTAAGGGTCATAAGAGGCATCCTATCCTGCTCTTGGGCGCTTTCTGCTGTTTTAGCCTCAGGGTTCCTCTCCCTGAAAAGAACAGGTGTGCCTGACAGCAGGTGTGTTTGTTCTGCTTTTCCTATGGCAGCTGTCACTCCCCAGGTAACTCCCTTTTCCAGGTGGTGAATTCTTACAACCCATCATCTTCTTTCCTGGCTACCATTACTTAAAAAAAAAAAGGTTTGGCTGTCAACCCTCCCTCATTGGACCTTAGATTCTGTTGAAATGGCTGTTGTCATTGTTGATTTTTTTTTCTTTTGCTTTTTGGATTGATTTCTTTAAAAAGGGATAATATGCCTTCAAATGAATTCTATTTACAATTCAGACAAACAATGTTTTTCTTTCTAAAGCCTGCATGAAAGTCTGCAGCCTTCTGGTTTGTATTGCATTTTGAAGACTTCTTCTGTGAGGGGTTTGGTTTCTCCATTTCTGCATTTTGCAGTAGATCTTGGGGTCTATCCTCAGTCAAGACACCTGCTGCTGGGACTGCCAGTCACCAAATGCTTGGCTTTCATCCTCCCTCGTTTCTATTCATAGCGCTCACTTCTCATAACTTTAAAGGACTATTGATGCCCCCACTTTGTTTAATATCTACATGATTAAAGCAGCTGAGAGAATTAGCACATGTCCTAAGCCTAAGGAAAAATCCAGTCCAAAGGAAATTATATCACAGGCTTGGATCATTTTTAATAAGCTCTGCTGCTCTTCCCTATTCCTCAGTTGTGCTCTCAGTTGTGGACATTCCATAGGTATTTGAGAGTTAGCTTTAAAAGGATGCATTCAGGCATGTGTTTGGTTCTCAATATAATGACATTTACTGAGCCCCTATGGAGTGCAAGAAGACCCATACAGTATTTCCATAGGATACAAAAAAAGCAAGCATACCATTCTAACACTTGAGGAATCTAATGACCTGGCAGTTATGATGAACTGAGGGAGACAAACCACATGCCAAAGTAGGTGCATTTTAAAGGCATCAGGTGAATTGTTGACATAAGGGGACCTTAAAGTGAATGCATGATCACAGTTGGAAGGAGGCAGGGAGCTTCAGTGAGAGCCCTGGAGGAGTGAATGGTGTGAGTGCAAGAGGTTTTCTCATGAGGGTTCTCAGGGTCTGCTGTAAGGCAACGCACAGTGCAGAAAACAAGTTTGTCTTCTGATAGAGTTCTATGACACTAATAATAACTGGTTGACATCTATTGAATTTTTACTTTGTCAATGTAAAATGAATAGAAAAATAAGTGAACAAGAAAATATAAGGTTTAAAGTAATACATTCTTATAATGTCAAGTGTGTAGGTTGTTATCTAGCTATGGAGACGATGCAGTCTGTGTGTGTGCAGATATGTGTGCAAGAGAAAAATAGGGAGCAGTGGAAAGGGAGACAGACAGACAGACAGACAGACACAGAGAAACAGAGAAACAGAGAATAGGGCAGGGTCTGGAAATTAGAGGTTACACTATAGGTGAACAGTAAGTTAAGTGAGGAAGAAAGTATAAATAAAGAGAAGCTGTATTCAAATGGAAGGATTCAGTTCTAGATCTTGGAATTAAATTCTTTATCTTCTGAATGAATTTTTCAGTGAAACCTTGGACTTATTTTGCTCATGCATAATAAAATAGAATATTTGCATTTGAAAATAGAGTTTTCACAGAAAGAAAGTGTTTCTTTAAAATGCTAAATTCTAGAATATGTCTAATTTTTCCACATATTCATAGTCCATAATTCTAGGCATAGCTTATTGGAAATTAGAATGCCAAAGCCATGTTAGAAAACTAAGGAGGTAGAGATTTACAGTAAATTATTTAAGAGACTCACATCATCACATTAGAACATGCCTTAGCTGTATTATGACAGTAGAAAACCTGGCGTAAGAGCCTCCTAGAGCACCAAGTAATATCCCTGAGGTTCCTTTTCTGCAGGTGAATTCTCTAGTGGCCATTATCACAATTTATGCCAGAGGATTGTTTTTATGTAGACATAATCTTTGGCAGAAATTTCACAGCCTCTGTTGACAGAACTGATGGTTTATATAGGCAGAGGCTACCAGACAACACCAGCAATCAGTTAGCAGTCAGCAAACATTTATTATGTCTTGACCATGTGCCTAGCATCAAGCTACAAATGAGGGGAATATAAAAGAAGTGGCACACAGTTCCCCCAAATACTTTACAGGCTAGATTGAGCAACAGGGCTGACATACTTCAAGTATCTAAAATAGTGACAAGGCTATATTTAGTCAAATGCTATGTTACAGAGTGAGTATTTTATAAAAGAGATCAGTTAGAACAAAAGATTGGGAAAGCCTTCATGATGGAATTGGAACCTTGTCCTATGCCTAAAAAAATAGCTAGAACTTAAAGAGGAGAGGGAAAAAAAGGAAATGCTTTTATATTGAGAATAATTCAAAGGAAGGCAAAGAAGAAACCTGGTATTTTTATAATGCAGCAAGGAGACAAGCTTGATTGGCATGGAAGACATGATTGAGATCAGTAGAAAATAAATTATGGAGGGCCATATAAGCAAAGAACCTTGACAACTAGGTCAAATAGTTTGGATTCAATGTATTGAGAAATGGAGGACCATTGATAGTTGCATGACAAGAGGTATGATAATTAAGGGAGCATTCTAAGAGGAATATGATATATATCATTATATATGATATATTCATATATCAGATATATTTATGATATATAATATATATGTGTATGTATGTATATATATGTGTGTGTGTGTGTGTGTGTGTGTGTGTGTGTGTATATATATATATATATATATATATATAAAATCTGTAGCATAGATTAGAGAAGGGAGAAAAAGGTATACAAATACAACCATAGCTAAAGAACAAGTACATATTTAACTTCAGTCTCACCTTTCAAAGAGGTCATGCAGGCCACTCCCATTCCCAAGGAAGCCCTACATTCCATTGTTAGAGGGATCATCCCCTTACTTCAGAGGAGGAAATCTCTGTATTTCATTTTTTAGTTTATTAAAAATTATTACTTTATTTTATATAATCTTTATTTTTTTCAATTACCATTTAGTCCTCTTCATCTCATTTTTATTCAGTTTCTTATAGGTGTTCTTTTAGGAATTACTATGCTTTGTTGTTAGAGTGACCTCCCATTCTCTCCATCTAATGCTGATGGAGTAGCTTGGCAACTCCTGTTATAGATTAAGTGAAACATGTAAGAAAGATGGAATATTTTTTAGGGGAAACAATATATTTTATGAGGAAAATATAAGCAAATCAAAATAATTTAGATGGGTGACCCAAAACCCAGGATGTAGCTGAAAATAGAAGGACAAACAAGTGCCATTTCACATAAAGACAACCCAGAATACAAGCATAGACAATGCAGAGAACTCAGGACATAAACAGTGACACAATTAGTTATTTCAGTTTTGATTCATACACTTGGGGATTTCCCTGTCAAACTTTGTAAATGTAAACTTGGTTGGATTTATATCTTCATCAAAGGAAAACTGATAGCTAGCTTTTAGGGAAGGAGATATTTTTCTTTAGAAATATTAAAGACAGAGACTCGGGAAAGCTACTTTTTCGAAAACCTTTTAAAGATAATTGATATTGAGAATGGCTAACTAAATTACACAGTAAGGGGCCCTGACTGGTGTGGCTCGGTGGGTTGGGCATCATCTTGCAGACCAAAAAGTCGCCTGTTTGTGGATCAGGGCACATGCCTGGGTTGTGGGCCAGGTCCCTGACTGGGAGCATTTGAGAAGCAACTGATCAATGTTTCTCTCTCACATTAATATTTCTCTCCCTCTCTTTCTCCCTCCCTTCCCCTCTCTCTAAAAATAAATAAATAAAATCTTTTAAAAGCAATTTTAAAAAGTACACTGTAAGGGAAAGGAAAGGCCAGTCAGTCTTATTAGTCCTTTGCCTTCCCCAACACTTTACAACACTACAACACTGATGGAGTAGCTTGGCAACTCCTGTTATAGAATAAGTGAAACATGTAAGAAAGATGGAATATTTTTTAGGGAAAACAATATATTTTATGAGGAAAATATAAGCAAATCAAAATAATTTAGATGGATGGCCCAAAACCCAGGATGTAGCTGAAAATAGAAGGACAAACAAGTGCCATTTCAAAGTACAACATGATTTCTTTCTTGTTTTTTTTTTTTTTTGCACTGATTAATGCTTTTATTGATAGCTGTGATAACAAGTTCCACTTCTCTCATGACAAGAGTGCACTGGATTCTTTTTTTTTTTTAGCATGATTTCTTTTCTTTACATCAATGGTTCTCAATTGTGACTGTATATTGTGATCTCTATGGGAACTTTCTGAAAGTCCACTGCCCTGACTCCACCCTAGATCAGTTCAAGATTTGGTATTTTTTAAAGCTTGCTGGACTACTCTACTAGTAGTCAGAGTTGAGAAGTACTATATTCAATTAGTAACAGCACCTTTCCCCTTAACATACTCAAATAATCCTTTAATGCATAACAGTTTTTGTAAGGGATATGTATACTGTGTGTCCAGAAGGTACCCAGCCATGTAATAAGAAAAATAGAGACATTTATTGAAAAGGGTACAAGATACAAGAAACATTGTACACAGGACAATAATGCCTCAGTCCCCTTCAAAGTAGGCACCTTGGGACCTCGCACAGTTCTCCCAGTCTCCATCAGCTGCTCCATCATATTTTCCTGAATCTCAACGATGGTCTGAAATCTCTTTCCTTTCAAAGGTGATTGTAGTCTTGGGAAAAGCCAGAAGTCTCAGGGCACCAAATTTTGGCTGTAGGGGGCCGAGTCACCTGGGTGATTTGATGTTTTGCAAAAAAAACTCTGCATGAGACATGATGCATAAGCAGGCACATTGTCCTGATGAAGCTGCTGATCACCAGTTGCCCATAGTTGTGTCCTGAATCATCCAAATAGTTTCTGTGGAGGAATGTTCAAGCTTAACACAAAATCTAATGCAGATCTGTTGCTCTATTCACTTGTTAATTTGAATGCAACAGCCACACAGTACACATGCTCACTCAACAGCATCTACCACCCCCACTGACTAGTACAGTGAAGTTGTCATTGTTCACACATGTGCATTCTTGTCCACTCTCCTTGGCTGCCAGTTCACATCAATGTTGTACAAACTGTTCTAGTTACATTAACAATAGCTGTGTTTCTTCCAGACAGATATATATATGTGTGTGTGTGTGTGTGTGTGTGTATATGTATGTATGTATGTGTGTGTGTATATATAATTAAGTTGATGTGCAATATCATATTAGTTTCAGGTGTACAGTATAGTGATTCAACATTTATATACCTTAAAAAGTGATCACCACAATATGTCTAGTAACCATCTGTCACCATACAAAGTTATTATATTAGACTCTATTCCATGTGCTGTACATTAATCCTCATGACTTATTTTATAGTTGTCAGTTTGTGCTTCTTAATCCCCTTCATGTTTTTTGCCCATCCTCATACCATTCTTTCCTCTGGCAAATATCGGTTTGTTCTCTGTATCTATGAGTTTGTTTCTATTTTATTTGTTCAATTGTTCTGTTTTTTAAATATCACATATAAGTGGGATCATATGGTATTTGTCTTTCCCTGTCTGACTTATTTCACTTAGCAGTATACCCTCTAGGTCCATTTATGTTGTCGTAAATTGTGACATTTCATTCTTTTTATGGCCAGGTAATATTCCATTGTATATATGTGTCACATCTTCTTTCCTTGGTCTATTGATGGACACCTAGGTTGATTCTATATGTTGGCTATTGTAAACAATGCTGCAATGAACATAGATGGGGTGCATATATCTTTTTAAAATATTGTTTTTGTATTCTTTGGATAAATACTTAGAAGTGGGATTGCTGGATTAAAGGTAGTTCTATTTTTAATTTTTTGAGGAACCTCCGTATTGTTTTCCACAGTGGCTATACCAATTTACAATACCACCAAAAGTGCATCAGGGTTCCCTTTTCTCCACATACTCGCTAGCACTTGTTATTAGTCATTTTGATCATAACCTCACACAGGTGTGAGGTAATATCTCACAAGCTACCCATATTTTAATTAGAGTAAAAAGTAACATTACACTCATGACTGAAAGTTCTTGACAGAAGATTCTTGAATTCATTTTTATATCAGTCACTGGGCTTTGGTCAGTACAGTTTGTTAAATTAATATTAAGTAGAGCTGTAAGTTGTAACTAAGATTGGAAATATGTCCTAGTACAGGTGAGTTTTATGTAAAGGGTGAGAGGAAGGAAAATCTGGACTGTAGGTTACAGTAGTGGTGTCTATGGCAAGAAAGTCTTAGATGGTTCCTGTGGATATAAACTACCACTTTAGAACTGTAGTCTTGCTGGAATTTTATTCATACTGTGACTTAAGGTAAGTCGCTTATCACTGGATGTCTTTGATCTTTGTAAAATGAGGAAAATAGTTCCTGCCCCATCTACTTCACAGGGTTGACATGAGATTCAACTGAAATTTATAGTTATGAGTGTTCATTTGATAGTACTTGTAAGTACAATATACTAGATATATGTAAAATTGCTGTTATTATGTCAGGATGAAAAGCTTCAAAGAATCAACAGAGCACTAGAAGTGTGAGAAATACACTGCCTTTGAAAGGCTTCTTCCCTCAGTGTTTGTACTCTCTATAACCTGAAAGAGAATTACATCCAAGTCGAACATTGCATAATTTTGGCAGACATCAGTGATGCAATGGACATAATCTTAAAGAAGGAATTTGATAGGAATCAAGCTTCAAGTACAGTATTAACTAGCTTTATGAACTTGGGCAATGTACATACTTGCATTTGTTCATTCATTAAAGTGAAGCCAAGGCATTATCATTTGTTACCATCATTAATTAATCTATTCAACATATATTTATTGAACACCTATCATGTGTCAGCCAGTACTGTCAGAGCTGGGAATAGAGCAGTGAAAAATAAACTTATTGCCTACCCTTATGAAGCTTTCTTCTAGTAAGAGGCAGGGCATACTGAAATTCAGGGCACAGAGAATTGTTCTTGGAGAAAAAAAATGAAAAGCAGGGTAGGGACACAGAGCAATGAATAAGGCTAAAAGAGTGGTGTTTTCTATGTGTCAAGATTCTCTGTACTCACTTCCTATGTGTTATTTTTATTTAATCTTTTTAAAAGATTTTATTATATTTACAAAGAGGGCAGAGAGGGAGAAAAACATCAATGTGTGGTTGCCTCTCACGCGCCCCCTACTGGGGACCTGGCCTGCAAACCAGGCATGTGCCCTGACTGGGAATCTAACCTGTAACCCTTTGATTCACAGGCCGGTTCTCAATCCACTGAGCCACACCAGCCAGGGCATTTTTATTTAATCCTTACAAGTAATCTAGGCAACAGGATTAGTTATATTTTAAGAAGAGTGAAACTAAAGCTCCAAGAGTTTAAAGAACTTTACCTAAGGTAAATGTAGTAGACATATAACAAAGTTAGAATTGGAACTCAGATTGTCTGAGTTCATATACTATGTTTTCTACTACGTGTGGCCAGCACTTATGTGACAGACTGTTCATGCTTCCATATTCCTTTCTGCAAAATAAAAATGTTGGACTTGAACAGAAATTTAAACTTGACATGCCATACACCCTATATGTCTTTCAGACATGTGTTTTAGATAGTGACATTTTATTTTTTATATTTTTACACAAAGTCTAGGTTTTATTTTATTATTTATTTTTTATTGAACTTATTGGGCTGACATTGGTTAATGAAATTATGGGTTTCAGGTGTACAGCTCTATAATATGGATAGTAACATTCGAAAATTCAATTAGTTATCAGACTCTAAAAGCAAGAGATTTTATCTAAAATTATTCATTTATTTTGTTTTTCAAGATTTTATTTATTTATTTTTAGAGAGAGGGGAAGGGAAGGAGAAAGAGAGGGAGAGAAATATCAATGTGTGGTTGTCTCTCATGCGACCCCTACTGGGGACCTGGCCCACAACTCAGGCATGTGCCCTGACTGGGAATTGAATCTGCGATCCTTTGGTTTCGCAGACCTGCACTCAATCCACTGAGCTAAACCAGCCAGGGCTAGAATTATTTTTTTTTTACTTGTCTTAAAATATTGGAAACTCGGGCAACCCTGCTCCTGCATTCCTACATGTCAGTAGCAGCTGAAGCGGAGCAGTCAGTAGCACCTCTTTTAGACAGAGCATGTGCTCTCTGCCTCTCCACAGTCTCTACCAATCCAGGTAGTCATACTGGATACATTGCCCTCACTTATATTACTTACCAGGCCCATGCAGGCATTTAAAATTGTGATTCGCTGGACCACAAAATCTGAAAAGCTCCTTTTAGTTCCAAAGTTATGACCCAAGGCAGAAAATGTAGTTATAAGGTTTATATATATTTTTAGCTTTTAACTGTTCATTCGACAGCCTTAGCTATATTTCAGTGAGTTTTCTTCCTTTGTTTCTTCCTTACTTGGCTTATTTTTTATGCTTTAGCAACCATGTAAACGATAATCAAAACTGTGCACTAGCTCCTACATTTTTCCATTTTAAAATATGATCCAGAGTAAGGCTTTGTGCAGGGAAAACATGAAACATGGTAAGCATTTTAAAAGTCTGAAGTATGCATATAAAATATTAATAGCATAATTAATAAGTAATTCATAATGGTAGCTAAATTCTGCCAATGTGGAAGCATGCAAGTCAGTTTAGAAGTCCATGTCTTAGTTGAGTCTGTAATTCACCATTGCCTTTAAAATCCAAATAATTTATTAAGCTAATATGGGATAGAAGAGAAAATCCAGTGATAATGCTAACAGAAGTGTGGGAAAAGATCTCTTTCATAAAAATCATTGAAAGTATCATAATTTTTAAGCACAGCATTATTAAAATGTATTTCTGTAATATAAAAGTTTTTATTAGAAATCTGTGATAAGGTGCCCTATTGCAGCATTATGTTAAATTCTCTGTCTCCATATTTATGTTTTATAACATTTGTTTTATAGCAGTAAACAATGGGATCTCTGCTAGACTCAGAATGAATTACAGTTGCTTAATGGTGTGGGTACAAGTTGTTTTGTCAGCTCACAGGCCCAATTATCTGTCCGTGTGGTTGCCCTAGAGCTGCCCTGAGGCACAATAGCCTGCATGGCCAGGATATTCAGCTTGTTTGGTGGTTCAGACTCTGTAGTTACTTGTTTGATTTCACACGGGAAGAGTAGAATCCCACTTACATAAGGCAAGGTGAAATATGACATGGAGTCCACCTCCCTTGTCCCAGCCATAAATGCCTCCCTTTATAGCTTGCCACAATCCATGGGATTCCAAGCCTCTGAGAGTCATTTCTTTGGCTAGTTACCATCCCTTGATGGAAAGCAAAACCACTTAGAAAAGGTTAGGTCATTGTCCCACATATAAGTAATATTGGCGTCATTAAAAGGAAGAAATTATCCTTTGGTTCATGTGCCACAGTGTTGTGAAGCATAGAGTAGGTCCATGGGTGAACAGGCCAGAAAAGAGTTAACTGTTAAGGAGGGAGATAGAATGGTTGGGTCTAAATATAAGTTCATGCCAGGGTGCCTTCCGTGACCAGGAAGGTCATGCCTGGCATGGTGCTCTTTGGTGGAGAGCCTTAGACAGTACATACTTGGTTGGAAATAAAGGGAAGGGACAGTAAAAATGTGGAGGTAAAAGTGAAATAAGGTTAAAATCTACCTACTTCCTGTCATGCCCTCCCTGGGGCTCACCATCATGTTATCTGTTGGTTGTAAATGAAAAGGATAGAAAGCCTTCAATTAGAATGAGTTCTTGAAGAATGGGGCAGTATAAGCAAAAGCTTTTGTTAAATTAGATCAAAATATACTATAAAATAAAGATACCAGTGAAGTTGCAAATTACTGTAGCAGATAAGGGAGAAAGAACTAATTAAAAAAAAATGGACAGATGCCTAAGTAACACAGAAGAATATTAATGTCATTATTTGATTTTTGATTTGAATTTTCATGATCGTACATCCACCCCACCCACCCCCAGTAATTTAGAACCTTACTGCTATCTACATGTTATAATATTGTATTAGTTTTCCATTGCTGCTGTAATAAATTACGACAAACTTAGTGGCTCAAAACACAAATTTGTTGTCTTACAGTTCTGAAAAGTCAAAAGTTTGAAATGAGTCTCACTGGGCTAAAAATCAAGGTATTGTCAAGGCTGTGTTACTTTCTGAAGCCTGTAGGGGGAACATCTGTTTGCCTGACCTTTTCAGCATCTAGAGGCTGTTCACATTCCTTGGCTATTGGCTTCTCTCCCTCCATCTTCAAAGCCAGTAATGTTACATATCTTTGACTTTTGTTCCAACATCTATCTCCTCTGACTTCTCTCTGTTTTACTCTTACTTTTAAGCACCCTTGTGAATACATTTGTTGCACTTAGATAAGCTTGAGTAGTCTTCTTACCGTGAAGACAGTTAATTAGCAACCTAAATTCCATGTGCAGTCTTAATTCCTCTTTGCCATGGACCGTAACATATTCTCATGTTCTGGCGATTAGGACACTGACATCAGTGGGGGCTATTATTCTGCTTCCTACCAATATAACAAACAGAAGTTATTATACTATGATTAAGACACTGTATTTGTCATAATAATGTAAATGAGTTGACACCTTTTATTACCAGACAGAAACACACAGATTTGCAAACTTTGGCTAAATAAATACACATGTAAGAGAGAAACACTAAACATAACAATGAAAATGTTTAAAAACAGGGGAATGGACAAAATGTGTAAGTAAATTTTCAGTAGAAAATAGAGTGAGAATGCCAGTATTAGATAAAGTGGCATTTAAGACCAAAAGCATTAAAATAGAACATGTATTCAATCATTAAACAGATATTTATTGTATGTAGCTATTTGGAATGATAAATGATTCATCTGACAAAACTACAATGACAGTTGTGGAATACAGCTCTCAGAATTTGAAAAATAAGTGGGCAAAAAAGTAACAATACAATGGATTTGATTAATAAAATTAAGAAACTTGGCCTTTTATTTTGACAAATACATAGAATTATATATTCTAATGCAAAACAATACACATTCATATCTGGAGCATTTACAAAAACTGATCATGTGCTTTGCTACAAGAAAAACCTTCATAAATTCCCAGGTAGAGAACAAACAAGTTACATTCTCTGATGAGAATTTGATAATGCTAGAAATCAACAGTAAAATTATGACAAAAAGGAAACAAAAATATCTTGGAACCATAAAGTAGATTTTGTAAATATTTTTTGGATCAAGAGAAAATATAAAGGGAAATTTAAAATTGTTTAAAAATAAACAAAAATTAGATTGCTTCATAAAAAGCTTAGGGAGCCCTGGCTAGGTCGCTCAGTTGGTTAGAGCATTGTCCTGATACGCCAACGTTGTGGGTTCATCCCCAGTCAGGGCACAGACAAGAATCAACTAATGAATGTGTAAATAATTGGAACAAAAAATCGATATGTTTCTCTTTTTTTCTTCTCTGTATCTAAAATTAATTTTGTAAAAAATCAGAAAAATTAAATAAAAATTAGAAAGCCTAGAGATGTTGCAAAAAAGTTCTTTAATTTTTTTAAAAATTAGAAAGCCTAGAGATGTTGCAAAAAATTCCATAATTTTTAAAGACACATAGCATTAAATGAATTTAAATAAATATTGAAAAAATCATCTAATGGAGGAACAGAAAAAGAAAAAAATATGTATCACATAAAAGTAGTAATACAAAACTAATAAAGGTATAAGCTAAAATTAATTATAGAATTTAAATGTGGGCTACCAAAGCCAAAAGCTGGTTCTAGAAAAGCTGTATAGAAGAGGGATTGCTTGTTCTATGATTAAACATACACTGATAACGTTTCTGAACTCCAAAGATGAAGAGAAAATCTTGCAGGCTTCCTGGCAAGACTCAGTTAGCTACAAAGAAAAAAATAAAACTGGTATTGGTCTTATCATCTGTAACATGGAAACTAGAAGACAATGGAATAACATCTAGAAATTTACAAGAGAAAAGGACTACAATCAAAGCATCTTATTACCCAATCAGTATTATTGATTTGAGTCAGAGAAAGCTGTCTGCGAACATGTAAAGATTTCAAAAGTATGATCACTCTCATACACAATTGAAAACAGTATTTGAGAAAATAACCTCAAACCAAACAAATGTATCAGAACAGAGACCTCAAGATGAGAGAAGATATATGAGAGGAAACAATGATGAACAGTGGACTTGGCTCTCTGGAAAAATATTTAAAATCTAAATGGAGCCCTGGCTGGTGTGCCTCAGGGGACTGAATTCCAGCCTGCGAATTAAAGGGTTGCTGATTTGATTCCCTGTCCGTGCACATGCCTGAGTTGCAGGCCAGGTCCTCAGTAGGGGGCGCACAAGAAGCAACCACACATTGATGTTTCCCTCCCTCTCTTCTCTCTCCTTTCCCCTCTCTAAAAGATAAATAAATAAAATTTTTAAAAAATCTAGATGGAAAGACATACTGCTTAAGGTAAAGTTTCAAACTAGGATTCTTTATAAACTGAAAACGTATTTTGTAAGGGAAATGTAGTAACAGTCCAGAACAGATTTTTTTTCAATAGAAAAATAATGTAAGATCTATACCTAACTTTACATTTTTCAGTAGCCATATTTTAAAAAGTAAAATATAAATAGATGAAATTAATGTAATGTATTTTACTTAACTCAATATTATCTATTATTTCAATTTGTAATAAACATACAAATCATGAATGAGATATTTTGCTTTTTTATGTTGTCTTAGCATTGCCACATATATTTGTTTTACTTATAGTGTGTCTTAAGTCAGACTAACCACATTTCAAGTGCTCAATAGTCATATGTGGCCAGTGGCTACCATACTGGACATTATTTAGACTATAATAAAAAATACTAAGCCATCTCAGTAAAACGTAAGAGTTGAGGGTGAGAATGAGGAGGGAAGTAACAGCACTCAGAAGACCTCATGAAGTCAGGGAGATAAGCAAGAAGGATTTTGAATGCAATATTGTTTCTATGGTTAACAATAACAAAAGCCCTTCCTGGATGTCTAAACATCAGATGTTTGTTTACAAAATTAATGGCACACTCATGATATTGAATATATCCAGATAGTAAAAGAATAAGTAAGAGACATACCTTATCCTAGAGGACCATTCATGTTATATCATGAAATAAACATGATATAAACATGATATAACATGTTTATGTCATGATATAAACATGCTATATCATAAAATATCATGAAATAAACAAATATCATGAATTAAACAAGTATAAGCACAAAAATCCCATTTTCATAAAAAGAAGAGGGAAATCTTTAGGTGTATGTATATTTGTATATATTTTATGGGCCTATATTTCTTGTTTTTAAATATTTTATTTATTTATCTTTAGAAAGGGGATGGGAGGGAGAAATAGAGGGAGAGATACAGCAATGTGTGGCTGCCTCTTGTGTGCCCCCTACGGAGGAACCTGGCCTGCAACCCAGGCATGTGCCCTGACTGGGAATTAAGCCAGTGACCCTTTGGATTGCAGACCAGCGCTCAGTCCACTGAGCCACACCAGCCAGGGCTATAGGCATCTATTTCTTTACCTTAGAAAGGTAAGGAAAAATACTCTGCAATGAATATCAGTTACCTTGTGATGTGATTGGAGGAGGCAGAGATGTGGAGTTATTAATTTATTTTGTCTTTATGAACATTTGCATTGTTTAAATTGTTATAATGGGGAATGGGGGGTGAAGCATCTTATATAGAATAAATGAGACAGAAAGAAGGGTAACAAAACAGCAACAGCTCTTGGTGAGTGGAAAGGACTCAATTTCTATTGATGGAATCATACAAAGCCTGTGTTGATAGCTACTATCAGTTATTAATAGTGGAGTCAAGGGATTGAAGGAAAATGCAGGTGAGATATTTTAAAAAATAATCCTATTATGTAGATGACTTTCCTAAGGAAAACATCAAATGCAGAACCCCCAAAAGAAAAAAATTACAGATTTGACAATGTAAAAATTGAATACCCATAAATGATTGTAAGGGAGAAGCAACAATCTGAGAAATAACACTTGGTTCACATAAAATGCAATGGGATAGCACATTCCATATGCATAATACATATTACTAAGAAATATTGAAAAGACATTCAAATAAAAGATATAAATGCATATAAATAACATCAAAAATTTTCAAATATTTTTGATCTGCGGTTGGTTGAATCTGCACATGCAGAATCCACTGATACAGAGGCCAACTGTTATTATATAAATCCTAAAATTATAATTACAGTAAGTGCTATGGAGAAAGAAGGACCCAATAGTTCCAGAGGGCCAATGATGTGAGATGACATCCAATAGATAAGAACAATTAACCAAGTGAAGAGTAAAAAGATGGCAGAGGGTGGGAAGGGGACAATATGTACAAATTTGGTAAGGTGATAAAGAGGGTGGCACATTTGAGAAACTGGAAGTTCAGTGTTGCTGGAGCAAGAGAGTAAGAGGCCTAAGAAGTAGACAGGGACTCAGATCATATAGGGAGAGCTTTGTTATATTATGGGTTTTGGTATTTATTCTAACATTTAGAATAAATATTAAAATTTTATGTTTCAGGAAAATATTAAACAGGGTAATTATGGGACTAGTTTTATAATACCTTTTATGGCTAGGCAGAGAATAGGTTAGAGTGTAACAGGAATTGAAGCAAGGAGATTAGTTAGGTTACTGAAGTTATACAGGCCTGAGGTTGTTGAAAGTAGAAAAGGAAAAATGGGATACATTCAAGGTATAATTAGATGATAAAATGGCAGGCTCTGATGTTATATTGACTATGGGGGGATGACTCCTGGATTTCTGACTTGTGCAAATGAGGAGAGAGTGGTTTCATTCACTGAAAGGCAGTGCCAAGAGGAGGATGAGTTTTGGAGGCAATTGAAATCATCATATTAGCTCAGGACATTTTTTTAAATTTGAGGTGCCTTTCAAACATCTAAGTTAGATGACAGGCAAAAAGTTCTATGTACAAATCAGGAGCATGGTATTAGGGTCTAACCACTTCCCCTTTGTTCATTCAGACCTTACTCATTCATTAAATTCTAACTTAATCTGTCTACCACTGCCATGAGCATATGCTCGCTTTTCCATGCTTTTGTGTATAGTAGGATTTCCCATCATTCTCTACTTCAGACCCCATCAATTTCTGTGCTTTGTCCCTGGCTGGAGCTTGGCCCCTGGTTTTAGAGAACATTCTAGTGGAGCCAGTCTCTTGTGCTTCACAAAACATAAATTAAGGTATGACTGAAAATCACAGTGTGTGCACATGTGGATATATGTATATACATACATATCTGTTAATCATTTTTATTAAGAATACCCATTGCTCATGGTGCGTGCCATATATTTGTCATTTTGTTGCTGACAAGTAAAAAGAAATCACTCATTTTAGAGGAGAGAAACACATTGACTCTTCAAACCAGTAGGGGGTGCTTTTAGTAAATTACTTCTTCCAGTTGTTTTAATGGCACCCTAGTCACCTCATGCTAATTTGTCTCTGAGCACTAGGTAGTTTTCTGTCATCTCAGTGAGAGAAGTAAGATATTTCTTTTTTCATGAAGAGCTTTGGGAGGGGGTATGAAATTTTTTTCTTTATGTTAATGAAATATTTATGGAATCACATTGGGAAGGTATATAAATGTACAAATAGTACCTTACTTCTACTAAGTGTATAGTAGATGTAAAGGGACTATTTCTACTTATAAAAATTCAGTATCTTTTTTAAATGAATTATAGTAGTAAGAAAAAGTTATGATAAGTGTTTTCCTACTTTTATATACCAATGAGTCTAATTTTATACTTACTTTACTAATTCTTATTTTAAAGGGTTTACTTATCGAAATGTGGCTTTGGAATCTAGTGGTATTTTAATATACTAGTAGATAATATATATTTCAATTTCAGATATGAATAATTTAAATTTGAAATGGTCTTTCCAGCTAGTTTTCTCTTCACACCTCTCCTAAAGCCCATTTGAATTTTATGTAGATTAAGAAATCAAACTGAATCATTTCCTAAATGAATGAAAGTTATCATTCTATAATTTTAACCTAATGCTAAAATTAAGCTGTTCACAAATGGACTGTTTTAAATAACCCTGCCCAGAGTTGAAACTCTTAACGCAAATATTATTTGGCATTTATAAAAAACACCTTATCCAGAATGGACTTCCATTTATTGATTATGTATCACAAAATAGAACAGTAATATGCTTATAATTTTATGGATAAGCTGTGGAGTAATTCGGTTTTCCTCATCCTACCCAATCCAAGTCCCAATCACTGAAGCCTGCCCTCCCCCACTTTCTCCTTCCCTCAAAAGGTTATTTTAAGTTCCCAACTTTTTAGGTAAAAATCTTCTGGGCACCACTGTGAACACATCTAGCAGGGCCAAATGCAGCGTATCTTAACATAGCTTCCCAGGGTCCTCCACTACCCTAATGCAGGATGCGCAGAAGGTATCATTTTCACACAGATTTCATTGCTACACGAAGCTGAATTCCTATGTGTCAGTGCTTTCATATATCAAGGTTTAATGAAGCCTCTGGAAGGACCCCGGATTACTACCCAGATGAAATACACAGCCATTAATTTACAGATTAATATACAGATAAAAATCCATGTGATTCTGACAGAGTTTGTTCTAAGCACTGTTATTACAAATTTCTTCCAACAAGAATGTGAGCTCAGTGATCCCAGGAATTTTTGTTTTGTTCATTGCTTTTTTCTGTAGTACCTGGAACAGTGCCTGCCCCACTATATGGTTAGTAAATATTTGCTAAAATAGATCAATTTCTTGACATTCTAGGTCAGGGGTGTCAAACTGATTTTCGCCGGGGTCCACATCAGCCTCACGGTTGCCTTCAAAGGGACAACATAATTTTAGGACTGTATAAATGTAAGTACTCCTTAGCTGTTAAGGAGTTGAAATAACATTTGGCCCTTTGAAGGCAACTATGAGGCTGATGTGGCCCCCAGTGAAAATGAGTTTGACACCTCTGTTCTAGATTAAAACTCAGAGCTCTAGAATTTTCTGGGCTGCTTTGTAGATTTCAGCTAAATTATGAAAACTCATTATTGAGAAGAAGATACAAGATGGCAGAGGAGTAAGTGGAAGCTACACTCACCTCTTCCCAGGACCAAAGTGGAATTATAACTAAATTGTAGAAAAATCATCTTCGATGACCAACTGAACACTAGCTGGAGAGAGGCCTTATAACCAGGAAGACAGAAGAAACAATTTCACCACAACAGTGGTAGGGATTGTGGAGCAGGTGTGAGAGGGCTGGCTGGGCTCCCATAGAACAGCTGAAGTTCTGGGGGGATATTTCAGTGGCCAGTGGTGGGGGGGGTGTCCCATGAGAAGGTGGGGTCTAAACCCCCAAGCTGCACTCCCCAGCCTACAGAACTAGAGCTGGTTAGGAACCAAGATAGTATACAGCTGTGAAAAGCAGCAGGTTTTCTATATTCAAGGGAGAGAGGTCTGAAGATGCAGACAGCTTCTTAAAGGGCCAATACAAACAATTTCATCTGCAGCCACTTACCCTGGGCTACAGCAGAGGGAGGGCAGAGTGGACTAGAGATGCTTAAGGAGAGTCTGGGGTTGGTGGCTCTGGGGAGAGAACTGAAGGAACAGCCACCAGGATCCCTGTACTGAGTCATCCCCCATGCTACAGAAGCCATCTTTTTTAGGCAGAGCACTGACCTCCAAGTGGCATCAGCCTGAGGGGAAGCAATAGTGCTGCCTGCAGGAATTACTCTGCCATACTTTGTGATACTTAAGCCTGGCTGCTGATTACAGCTTGAGGTTATATTACTGTTTAGTTTAACAACTACGGTGGATCTCTGGGAGCTCTATGAGACTTCAGCTGACCCTCTCCAGGCCCCAGTGCTGAAAAACCTGGCCTTGGTGTGCAGTCTGGTTCTCACATCAGTCTGGTGTGCACACCTGCCTTAGAATCATGCCTAAGATAAACAATGGGACTAGTAACAGAGCCAAGTAACTATGTTGAAAGTGAAAATTCAACCAGGCAGATATTTTGTGAATATAAGGTCAAATCACTGTTTAGATTTGTTTGGGGTGTTTTTCCCCCAAGGTGACGATTTGGGGACTGAATGGAGTCAACTGTTCAGGCATTATGTAGACTCTGATTACATCTCTCTTGTGTATCATTAATGTCCTTGGGCAATCCTCATAGACTGTTTGACCTGCACATCTTTCCAGAATCCATAAAGCGAACACAATTGCATTAATGTATCTTGATTGTCCATCGCTTTTTAAGTGTCTGAAATGTTCATTTGCTTGTTCGGGTTAAATGTTTAGGGCAGTGTTAATAAGGAACTGGGACATATAAGTTTCCAATTCAAAAGTACTAATGCTATTGTTGCTCTTGGTATTTGCTTTTTAGCTTGGTTTTGGAAAAAGCATTCTGTAGAAATTGCCTGCAGTGGTGGTACTCAATGATAGCTAAAGAGAAGCATGCCTTTATCTAATTTCATACTTCCTTGATAAATTTAAAATAAAGAAAAACCTTCCTCAACATTTAATCAGAAACCATAGAATATTTTCAACTCACAAAGCCATTCCCTCATCAATACATGCAAAATAGTTCATGTAGATCACAGATTTAGGCTCCATCTCATCTATTCAGCTTGAGATGATAATGCTATCTTGTAAAGAGTAAATATCCCTAGTTTTGATCTGTTTGTCTCCTCTGGCTGGGTGACAATGTGCTGAAGTAATAACCCGATGCACATTTCCCAGTGAATAATATTCCTTTCATCTTTGTTAATGTTGTTAAATAATTTCAAAACTTTCCTCAAGGCAGCAGCTGTGAGCTTGGGATCTAAACACAGGGGAGGCTAGTTTTATTTGTCCGCCTGTAGACATAGATGTGTGTGGTCTGCAATCAACAAATGAGCTCTAAAACATCACTGTTATTTTCAATGAGTCAATGTCACATGGCACTGGTGAAGTGAATCCATAGGAATTAGTACAAAGTGAAATAATACTTCAAATGGAGATACTAAAATACATTAAACTCATATAAGAACAATGAGCTAATATATGCATAGTTTTAGGGTCTCTTTTTTATACTGAGTACTCACTGTCTCCCAGCTGCCATATAATCCAGATGGAAACCACAGCAAACTGAATGAAACCTAGGAGGCAAGAAGCAGGAAGTTCTCCCATCAGCCGCATATCTGCTGCATAAATGAGAACTAGACTGTGAATTTGAATGTGCTACTTATAACTTCATATGCTGTATAAGGCGATTTGTATTGTGTTAAAGTCATTCCAAGTTAGCTTTCCTACTTGGTATCTGTATGGCCTTGGACAATTTACTTAATCTCTCTTTGAGCCTCAATTGTTTTATTTGAAAAATAGGGATAATAATAATAACCTTTCTCATAGGGTATACTGTGAGTATTAAATAAAATAATGAATGTTTTGGGGCCTGGTACATAGAAGAGGCTAAATTCACATTTTCATGCACTTTAAAAAATATGTAAAATTGCACATTCCTTGGGAGCTTCAGTGTTACCCACTTGTACTAGGACTAGAGAATGTATGCTTTGAAATCATAACTACTAGTTATAGAGCTTCCATCTAAATTTTTGTACTTTTTGAGTTATAAGTGAATTCCTGGTAACTGAAATAGAGTAGTTTACCAGTTTCCACAGTAAATAGAGAATGGCCTTTTTCCCTAAATATCAGTTTTAACTAGTAGGAATATAATTAAACACTCTCAAAAAATACCCTCAAAAATAATTCTATCAGTTCAGATCAACTGTCCTTCAGACTGAGGTCATGACTGGTCCTAATTACTACAGTGTTTGATTATCATGCTTTTGTTTCTGTATAATAATCCACTCTGCCATTTACTGTATATACATTGTGCTACTAGAGAGCCCTTGTAGAAATTAATGTTAAACAAAGGAGACATTACTAACCTCTCATTGTTGAGAGGTGGATTTTGAGGATTGTTTAAATAATAGAGCTTCACAGCTGAATTTTATCAAACATTTCAAGGAAAAAATAACACCTCTCCTTTTCAAATTATTTCTTAAAATTCAAGAGGAGGGAAGGCTTCCAAACTCATTTTATGAGGCCAGCATTATCCTAATTCCCAAACCTGATGAAGACACTACAAAAAAAAAAAAAAAGAAAATTGTAGCCTAATATCCCAGAGGAATATAGATGGTAAAATCCTCAACTAAATGTTAGCAAACTGAGTACAGCAATGCATCAAAAAGATCATACACCATGATCAAGAGGGATTTATTCCAGGAATGCAAGGTTGGTACAACATTCACAAATGAATAAATGTGATTCACCACATAAACAAAATGGAGGATAAAAACCACATGATTGTATCAATAGATGCAGAAAAACCTTTGGATAAAATATAGCATCCGATTATAATAAAAAATTCTCAGAAAGTAGGAATAGAGGGAGCACACCTAAACATAATAAAGGCCATATATGACAATCGCACTGCCAGAATCATACTCAACAGGCAAAACCTGCAAGTGTTCCCTTTAAGATTGGGAACAAGACAGGGATGTCTGCTTTCATTTCTCTTATTTAACATAGTACTGGAAGTCCTAATCAAAGCAATCAGGCGAGAAGAAGTAAAACCACCCAATTTGGAAAGGAAGATGTAAAACTGTGATTATTTGCAGATGACATGATACTTACATTGAGAACCCCAAAGATTCCACCAAGGAACTACTAGAACTGACAAATGCATTCAGCAAAGTAGCAGGATACAAAATTAATATATTCAATAGTGAGTTGCAGTTTTATATGCCAATAAGAAAACAATTCTATTCACAATTGCTTCAAAAGGAATAAAATATCTAGCAATAAACCTAACCAAGGATGTAAAAGATCCATGTACTTGGAAAATTATAAGATACTGAAGAAAGAAATTGAAGAAGATACAAATAAATGGAAGAGTACATACCATTTTCATCGATAGGAAGAATTAACATCATTAAAATGTCTATACTACTCAAAGCAATCTATAGGTTCAATGCAATTACTGTCTAGGTTCCAATGACATATTTCACAGAAGTAGAACAAATATTTCAAAAATTTATATGGAACCACAAAAGGCCCCGCATAGCAATAGTGATCCTGAGAGAGAAGTATAAAGATGGAGGAATCAAACTACGTAATATCAAACTATACCACAAGGCCATAGTAATCAAAATAACTTGGTACTGGCATAGAAACAGACACATAGATCAATGGAACAGAATAGAGAGCCAGAAATAAACCCACACCTTTATAGTCCATTAATATTTGACAGAGGAAGCAAGCACATACAATGGGGTAAAGATAGTTTGTTCAATAAATAGTGTTGGGAAAACTGGACAGATAGGTGCAGAAAAATGAAACTAGACTGCCTGCTTATGCTGCACACAAGAATAAGTTCACAATGGATCAAAGACTTAAATAGTAGGCCTGATACCATAAAAATCCTAGAAGAAAACATAGGCAGCAAAATCTCGGACACTGCTTACTGAAATTTTTTTTATTGGATATATATCCTTAGGCAAGAGAAACAAAAGAAAAAAAATAATGGGACTTCATCAAACTAAAGAAATTTTTTTGCATAATGAAGGAAATTGTCAAGAAAATAAAAAGACAGCCCACAGAATGGGAGGACATATTCACCAATACATCTGATAAGGGGTTAGTATCCAAAATTTGTAAAGTACTTTCAAAACTCAACACCAGAGTAACAAACAACCCAGTTAAAAAAAATGAGCTGAAGACCTAAATAGACAATTCTACAAGGACATACAAATGGCACATAGCCATATGAAAAGATGCTCAACATCACAAATGATCATAGAAATGCAAATTAAAATCACAATGAGATAACATCTCACACCTGTCAGAATGGCTATCATCGATAAATCAACAAACAACAAGTGCTGGTGAGGATGTGGAGAAAGGGGAACACTTTTGCACTCTTGGTGGGAATACAGACTGGTGCAGCCACTATGGGAAGCAGTATGGACATACCTCAAAAATTATAAATGGATCTGCCTTTTCACCAGTGATCCCACTTCTGGGAATATATCAGGGGGGACACAAAGCACTAATTCAAAAGAACATAAGCATCCCCGTGCTCATTGCAGTGTTATTGACAATCACCAAGATATGGAAGCAGTGCAAGTGTCCATCAATAGATGAGTGGATAAAGCAACTATGGGACATTTACACAAGGGAATTCTACTCAGCCATAAAAAAAGAAAACAAATTTTACCCTTTGAGACAGCATGGATGGACCTGGAAAACATTATGCAAAGTGAAATAAGCCAGTCAGAGAAAGACAAATGCCATATGATCTCACTTATATGTGGAACCTAATGAACAAAATGAACAAATAAAACAGAGACAGACTCATAGATGGAGAACAGATGACAGTGGGACAAAAAGTTAGGAGGTGGAGGGAGTGAGCAAAAGGGAAAAAGGACTCATGGTCATAGACAACAGTGTGGTGACTGATGGGTCAAGGGGTGTATAAGGGCACTAAATGGTCATGAAAAAAATACAATGAAGATCAAGTCAAAAAATTAAGAATATATAAATAATAGGGCTGTATTTGTACTGTGTCCACCATATCCTCTCATGTAGACTTCTTTGAAGTAAGTATTATCTATTCTGCTACAATGAAAAAACAGGATTATAAGAAAAAAATTAGATATAGAATAAAATAAAGACAACTAGCTTGTTAAGTTGGGAATAGCAAATGTGTTTTTCTGTTTTAGGGTCCAGCTGACTTGTCACAGTACTTTATCATTCGGTTCACATTGGCCCATGAATCCATCCTGCCACATTAGGATGAAACCTAGTTTTGTTTTGTTTTTTTATTGTGTTTGCATTTTTCAGACTTATCAATCATGGTACAATGTTTCATTGTTCCCATTGTTCAACTGGGATGTTTATGTCAAGTAAGCAAGCAGAATATTCTATCTTCTTTGTTTTCTAAAAACTTGTTTATTAAGGTATAATTAATATACAATAAACTATATGTATTTATAGTGTACAATGTGGTAAATTTTGACAAATGTATATACTCATGAACACATCACTATGATCATCATAGTGAACATATATGCTACCCCCAATATTTTCATTTTGCCTCTTCACAGTGTTTTTTTCTCTGCCACTTCCCACCCACCCTGTTTCAGGCAACCACTAGATTAGTTTGCATTTTTTGCATTTTACATAAATGGAAAAGCATACTGTATATAGACTTTTTCAACATTTTCTTCAAACTCTGCTTTTTAAATATTTGTCCATGTTATTTTATGTATCAACACTCCATTCCTTTTTATGTCTCAATAGTATTACATTGTATGGATACATAGTTGAGTTTGCATTTATTCATCTGTTGATGGATATTTGAGTTGTTTCCAACTTTTGGTTATTACAAATAAAGCTGCTGTAAACATTCATGTACAAGTCTTTGTAGGGATCTGTGATTTCATTTTACTTGGCTAAATATCAGGGGTATAATAGTTAAATCATATGGTAGGTGTTATGTTTCACTTTGCGAGACATGAAGTTGTAATTAGCCATAGAGCAAATGCTGTTCTCAACCCACCTAACAAAGCCGAATAGCAAGACAAAAGGATAAAACTATTGCCAAGTATTGACCACATGCCAGAACAAAGTTAAATTATATACATATAAATTGTATATATATATATATACACACACATACATACACACAAAAACCTTTTGGTGAACTCTATTGAGTGGTCATGAATTAGATTTTTCACTCTTTTACTCTGGCTTTTGAGAAGAGGGACTAAGATAAGTGAAGAATTCAGTTGTTTCTCTTAATCCTTTCAGGTGGTTCTTTCTCCAGTCACAGGAAGTTTCCTTAGTTTCATATGCTGTTCAGGAATTTGGTGAACATCCTGGGGGATCCTCTGCAGATCTGTGGAGTTCTCTTTCTGTACAGCTCTCTCCTCTTTGGTACTCTGTACTGCAAACTCTAGCCGTCCTGGCCTCCCCATACTACCAGGTTCTTCTCAACTCAGAGAGCTTGACAAAGTGCACCTATGTTCTTCCTTTCTGTAGTAAGGCCTGGACACTCTTTGCACACATTAAGCTGGGGCAGTCATAAGGCTCATCTTGTTTGCATCCCACATCTCAGGGATCACTGTGCCTCACTGCCTAATAGCTGAAAACCATTGTATATGATTTTTTGTTGTTTCAGGTAGGAAAGTAAATTTGGTCCTTTATATCCCATCTTGACTGGAAGTGGAAGTCTTCTCCAGAATTTAATGTTTTCCTGTAAATAGAATTCCAATTCAAAAGTGCTGGATTCTAGCCCTGGCTGGTGTAGCTCAGTGGATTGAGCACAGGCTGCAAACCAAAGCATCGCAGGTTCGATTCCCAGTCAGGGCACATGCCTGGGTTGCAGGCCACGGCCCCCAGCAACTGCACATTGATGTTTATCTCTTTCTCTTTCTCCCTCCCTTCCCCCTCTATAAATAAATAAATAAATAAATAAATAAATAAATAATATTAAGACTTGATTTTTTTTAAAAAAGTGCTGGATTCTAAGGGTTCTTACCATAACCTGTATTTTCATAATGTTCACTAAGCATGCGAAACTGTTTAGCGTATGTGTGTGTGTTCATTTTAAAGTACAGTAGCCTGAGAGAGTTTCTTCTTTTTGTCCCTGACAAAGAAACCTCTGAGTGCATGAAAACAGAGTCTCTCAGAGGAGCCACCAACTCACTCCAGCACACTCTACAAACTTACCAAAATCAGAATTTCTATGTGCTTTCTGAAATGAAACTGACTGATGAGAAAGGATGAAAGAAGTTCTGATTCAGGCCAGCTGGAAGTGTCTTTTATGTAACAAGGCTTTGTGACTGGTTTTACTGAAAAGCCCCCCAGTTCTATACCTTAGGGTATATTTTGAAGAATTTTTATGGAGAGTCATTTTCCAATTCATTAAGCCAAGTATATAGTGAGGGAACCTTCCTTTGTGAGACTATTTCAGTCAGAAGATGATACGGAGAATTTGTTTTCCATTAGTTTAATATTAGTATAAGTGTTTTTTTTCCCTAAATCCACCCCAGTGGGCTGCTGTATTTCTTTTATGCCAAATTTATTAAATATCTATTATTTGAAATTCATAGCTAATTTACCAAAATAACTATTTTTCAATTTGCATTGGCAGGCATTGTTTTTGTTAAGCAAAGCCATCTTATATATGTCAAAATCATATTGAAAAAGTTAACCTTTTTTAGAGTGATTTCATATTAATTATGGACTTTAAAACTTTGATACTTAATAATCATTTTTTGCCTAGAATTATTCTAGAGCCTGAGGGGATAGAAATACATAGTCCTTCACACATCATAGGATACTGTGCCAAAATTATCTCATTTGACTTTGAGAGATACCAGAAGTTTAGAAAACTTTCAGATTTGCAGGTATACTTCAGGAGGTAATACAGAAAGTATAAATATTGAAAAAATATGGTCAGGTATAAAATTCTGTAGGAAACATGAAATATTCTATAGGGAAGGGTAAGATTAATGGGAGGGGAGGATCTAAAGTTGAAGCATACTTTGTGACAGTCTCATATTAGGGATTAGATCAGTGAGAAATCATAAGGAAGGATTCCAGGTGGCTGATAAATTATGTCCAAAGATGCAGAGGCAAAACTAAAAAAAACTAAAACTAATTTTAGTAAAAAACTAAAAGGGCACCTTTGAAAGATGGTGAGAACAATCCTGTAGTGGAGCAGAATATAGTTCATTCAGTAGCTCTTCGTGGACACTGACTCTGGTGCACGGTTCTATCTTGGCGTCTCTAATCATTTATCACAAAGTAAATGCTTACAGATTAGTGTAGAATGTTACAGCAGTCACATTGTTTGCCTTTATGAGTATGTACTTCAAGCATTTGCAAATGTTTGCAGTGCTCATTTAACCCTTTAACTCACCAGTCTCCCTTCTTTACATGGAATTGTGTGACAGATTAAGGTAGTTTACAATTAGCGCGCACACACACTAAACAAACAGCTTCATATGCTTGGTGCACATAATGAAAATACAGAAGTATACCTGGAAGACCACCGTGCTCAATAAGGATTCAGGCTCCAAAGTGTTACGAACAGCCAGAAAATTGGACTAACAAAGGTAACAAATGAGAAATTTTTAGGGCCATCGAGCACCATGCATTTGCAGTGCTCGATAGCCCTGAAAATTTCTCATTTAGACCAGGAAGTCTCTGTCTCATTGGAAATGTTGAAATAAAGGGACCATGCTCAAGTTCTCATTGATCTAAATTTCTGATGGAGTCCTGGACCTCCCACCATTTTTCTAGTCCCTGATTCTTTTTCCAGACCCTCATTATGAAGGCTGGAGAGCAGGAGCCACCTCTCCAGTTGCAGTGGTGACACTCTCTGAATTAGCTTCAGAGCAAGTCCTCTAGTCTTCTGTGAGAACAAAGGAATGGGGCCCTGTACTAAGGTGAATAGTAGTTTAGGGAAATAGAAGTTGCTTATTCCCATATCAAATGTCCTTGCTCCTTAGAATGCTAAATGATGTTTTCATCTCTCTCTAAATATGACTGGAATCCCTTTTGACTTTTTCAAGGTTCCTACCACATCTCCCCTCCCTTTGACTTTATGCTGTAATTCTGTGTCCTTGTCTGGCTTGAGCCACTTTTATGGATTTGCAACTCATTGTGCTTCTGAGAGCACCCTTTTTGACATTAACATGGTCTTTTAGCTATGTTCTGAGATGATTCCAGTTAGACAATATTGGTCACAAAGCATGAATGTTTCTACTTTAGGCTTTAACTCTCCCCAGATTTTTTGGCCATGCTTTTCACTATACTGACAGATGGTGAAATCTCAAAAATTAAATAAGGCATAATTGGTAGGCTCCAAGTACTGAGATAATGGGTGCATTTGGAACTGTGAGGGTGAGATTAGGCTGCAGGAAGCTTAGTTATTTTCTTTAAGTCCTCTGATAACCACAGGCTCCAGCTTTGCATTTAGGAGCACTCCATCTCTCACCCCTGTGCCCTAGAAAAGGCTGATGAGTCCTCAGCAGAAAAAAATGGCCAGGTCTGGGTGGTGCCTTTATTACTTGGTTCTCATTTTTGGCCTTTAATAGGTGCTCTGTGGAACTTGCCAAAGGACACGACGTGGTCCTGCTACCTCCCTGCTTAATGCCTGGCTCAATACTGTGCATTTGATAAAGCCTTTACACATAGTGAAAGAAGAGGAAACGAAATTGGGCTAATTTTGTAAGAATTACAAAGTAGACTTCTCTGAATTCTGTGAGATTTCTGTGAGAAACCAGAGAAGTCTATTTTGTTTTGTTTCTTGACTTGAAATTGAGTGAGTTTTCCATGGAGCTATGTTTAAGTAAGCTCACATGAACTTATTTGTTTGACAATTTGATATCATTTGTTTTTCATAGTCCCCAAACTGAGAAATGCAAAATGGAGACCCAGTAGTAAAATTATTTGTCTCCTATCTGGTATTGCTCATTTCTTTCTTTTGTATTTCTTGCTTCAGTCTGCAATAATCCATGGCATTTTCACTCGAGTCATTAATGAATTATTAGTGGATCAGTAATATTTTTTAATTGTGTGAATTTTTATTCATTATACTGTAAAGTACTGTTTGCAATAACCATGTTTATAAACTCATAATTTTGTGTTTGATGAACAACTATTTTTTCAGTTCCTTTTTTATATTATATATATATTATATACTTTATCACTAACCTCACAATTCAGAACATATACTTAGGTAATATCAGTGCTTTAATATATCAAGATTTATATTCATGATACAAGATCTTAGCTAACTTGTGTGATTATCCTTCACAATAGAAGTATGAATAGCACCTTGATTCATAAAACCACTAAAGTTTATTCACATTTGAAAATTTTAACATTTTCACATTTTGCCATAACAGGCACAAGTTACAGTTATAGAATTTTAGAACACGGTAGTTATGTAGAGATTTATTTCAAGTTGGACCTAAACATATTACAAATGAGGGAACTAAGGTCCCTAAGATGTTAAGTGACTTATGCAAAAACCACATGGCTAATTAATACCATCTGCTTTTGTATATATTCCATAAGGATTCTTATAGTCATAGTAATTAAAGCTAAGAATTGTATCTCCTCTCCTTCTTCCTTATATTGGAAATGGACTATATTTGGAAGTTACATCTCAAATCATTCAGGTCATGGTGAAATTTAATCATGGTTTTTGACCTCCAATTATTTATTTTTTAAGATTTTATTTATTTTTAGAGAGAGGGAGGCAGGGAGGAAGGGAGACAGAGAGAGGAAGAGAAACATCAATGTGTGGTTTCCTCTTGCACGCCCCCTACTTGGGGACCTGGCCTGCAACCCAGGCATGTGCCCTGACTGGGAATCGAACCACTGACCCTTTGATTTTCAGGTTGGCACTCAATCTACTGAGCCACACTATCTAGAACTGTCCGCAAATTATTTATTTGCAGTGTGATGCCTTAAAGCTCCCTTTTTAGAGGAAGTGTGGATGGGTTCAATTTTAAGAAAAAATAAAGTCTTGAGCTTATCAGCAACTCAAAAATGGCATTTGCAGAAAGAAACTAGTATAGATGACTCTTACTTTCCCTTTTAAGTTTTGATAAATGACTTCTCCAGGCTTAACATCTGCAGATCAATCCGTAGATTTAGAAAACACAGTAGTTCATTTTATTCAGCACTTTATATCATTTATAAAATATTAATTTATTAGTATTAATAGAGCACTAAATTGATCCTATGTGCCACATCTACTCAACTTAGTCTATGAGCCCCAACTACAGAATGTTACTTTACTGCTGAAAGCTCCTCAGTGATCAGTTTTATCTTTAGTTTTCCCTTAAAATTGGCTTTCAACTATTACATTCCTAGGAAAAATATGTTCCTTAGAGGATCACCATGCAACAGTTATCCTTGATTGCTTCAGGGCTTAGATACAAACAAGATAGCATTTTGATTACCTTTCCATTCATGTTATAGTTCCCTTCCACTAGGAAGGAAAGAGCTGGGCCTCCCACTAGCTGGGAGGAACTTTGCTCCATCTACAAAAAAGTCTGATTCTTTAGTCTCCTCATTGTCTTACTATCTGATAGTGTATAGTCCACTAAAAAACTATAGAGGTATAATTGAAGTGCAGTAAGCTTCGCATACTTAAAAGGTATGGTATGACAAAGTTTGGCATATATATATGTAATATATATAAACAAACTATTGCCACAGTCAAGGTAATAGTCATTTAGGTCATCCGAAAAGGTTCTCTGTACCCCTCCTTCCCCATTTCTTTCTTGCTCTCTTCTTCAGGCAACCACTGATCTACTTCCTGTCACTGTCAATTGGTTTGCATTTTCTAGAATTTTATTTAAATGGAAGCATACAGTATATAGACATTTTGTTGATCTTTCACTCAGCATAATTATTTTGAGGGCCATGCATCTTATTATATATCAATAGATAATTCAGGACTGAATAATATTCCATTGTGTGGGTATACCACAGGTGTATCCTTTCAGCTATTCAAAGACACTTGGATTGTTTCTACTTTTTTTGCTGTTATGAATAAAGCTCATGAGCAACCTTGTACAGGTTTCTGTGTAATAAGGGTTTTCTTTTCTCAGGGATAAATGTCCAGGTGTGCATTGCTCTCCCATTAAGTACAGCTTCACATTTTAAGAATCTGCTAAACTGTTTTCCAAAGTAGTTGTACCTTTCTACTTTCTACCAGCAGAATATGTAGTTTCTCTATTTCCCCGTCAACACTTGATGGGGTCCAAATTATTTTGGCCATTCTGGTATTTCTGTAGTGGTATCTCATTGCAGTTTTAGTTTGTATTTTTCTGACAACTAGTGATAATTGAACACATTGTCATTTGCTTATTGGTCATTTCCCTATCTTTTTTGTAAAATGTCTCTTCAAATGTTCTGTCCATTTTTAAAATTGGATTTCAACTCCATTAATTTGCTCAGATTTTGTCTCTTACAAGGCTGGAAAATAGGTAGGTTTTCCTTGAAATAAAAATTATATACATGTCTGTGAGGTCCCAAGTACATCATTCACTTGGCAACATCTGCATCTGTTTATGTTTGAAGTATAGTTTCTCATAGCACTAGGCTATCCATTTAAATCATAGATATCCTAAGATTGTACTTACATTTCTCTTGTGGCTAGCTTTTTGATAAGAATAGATCTATAATAAGTTCAAATAAACTTTTATATTATCTAGGGAATATGTAGTATTTTCAGTAACAAGGTTATATGTACAAGGCTAAAAACAATCTCTTAAGATGCATTGTAAGTGCTTTCTAGAAAAATGCATCTTATGGGAGTTTTATACACCACCAATACTTTTGTGTATTTAAGGAAATAATTTACAATGGCAACATTGATTTCAAGATAGGGAAGTGAGGCAATTCAGTGAACATCACTTACTGTAAAAAAACTGAATCTTTCTCTCTTTCTTTCATTCTTTGTTTTCTAAGTATATATTGACAAGGAAGTATACTTTTTTCTGGCTATTTAGAGAATTTGTGGTTTAGTCTTTTATTCAAATGAGAGTATAGTTTCAGTAAATATCTTATACAATTTTTTATCATGTTACACTACATTTCCTTAGAAGGGAACAAACCCAAGTATCTAGTATTTTATGATATGGAATACTAGATTGGCTGCATATTTAGTTTTATTTGTTCATTCTTTCCCAATTAATGTCTTTACGATGACTCACATGCTCATATTAAAATCTTTGCAAAGTCACATCTCAAATACCATTGTATGAGTGAACATAAATGCAGGTATGTGCTTTTGAAAGTGAATTTCCTAATTAGAGCCCCGAATCCATGGAAAATAAATGGAGGTCCTTCACAGCAATTCACCTTAAATGCATTCTTTCTTGTGTCTCCATATAGAATTACAGCTGGTTACTGCAAAAGCCTTGGTAATGCCACAAAGGTTGTTCTCTCACTTTCTCTCCCCTTTTCCTGTCTCCCACTGCCCTCAGAGAAGTCTCTAGGGAAGCAGTTTACAAAGTGTCATCCCCGGACCAGTAGCATACCCAGGAGCTTCTTGGAAATGTGGAACCTTTGGCCCTTCTCCAGACCTCTTGAATCCCAAACTGAAATGGGTGGAATGCACAAAAATCTGTGTTTAACAAGCCTTCTAGTTGATTCTGATGCATGCTGAAATTTGGGCACCACAGATCTATGGAAATGAAGAAAGTTGTGAATGCAGGCCCATGTAAAACTCCTTTCCTATGGCCTCCAACTTACAGGTTTATTATCAAGTTGCTGTACCAACAACTGCACAGTAGGATTGGATAATGCAACATTTTGAAATTCAGAGGCATGAATATTAACCAATATTCTTGATGACTAAGATTTATATTGTGCAAAATGGATTTTTACTTTTAACACCATGTCAAGGAGAAGCACATTTCATAAGCTTTTGTGCTTGACAAGTGCTCTGGAATTCAGACAAATTTTTGTAGAAAAGTAGAATTACTCTTAAAGACATTCATCACAGACATCATAAGGAGAATTCTCAGCAGTGACTTATAACCCTGAAAGAATTTATTATAACTGACTTTTCTGAATACATTATAGTAGCTTTATTTACTTACAATCTTTGTTTCACAGAGCACAGTGCTGGGCACATAATGGTGACTAAATAAGTATTAAAATTTGATTTGTTAAACCCTTATTTGGCAATTATGTCACAAAAATAGCTATTTAAAATATGTTCATATTCTGCACTCTCCTTTCTAGAATATAGCCTGTCTAAATTTTAGCACTTTCTGTATTCAAAGAATTAAATTTATTTTAGAGTCTGCATTTTATTGATATGTGCCAAGGATTAGATGCACTCAGTTAAGCTTCTTCTTGGCTAAATGACATACCCTGTCTCTGATGTCAGTCTGAGAAAATCCCTTATAGTGTACAACATCCCCGGATTACCTTATCAAAGTATTACACGGACATTTCAGATGATATGTCTTGGCATGTGGTCACTTTTCATTAACTTATTAGGGACTGTTGAAGCATCATGTCCCCTTTTTGACACCTTTCCATAACTGAACGCAAAATTGACTGTACGACTGAATGCCTGATATTAATACAGTAAATTGATGGGGCTTCATTGGTGTCTAACGGAAGCCATGTCCAGATGGGTGTTTAGTTAAAAAAGGCTCTGTTGTTATCTCACTTGGGCTATGGGCAAATGATATGTACCCTCTGGACTTTATTTTCCTCCACCATAAAAGGAAGTGACTAGTGGCAGCATTTCTAAGATCCTAAACATTTTATGATTCTAAGACTTGGGGTGGAAACAGGTAAAATTGAAACCATGAAGTACTACTGAGGTGCAGTCTACAATTGAATATTTTTTATGTTTTTGTTGACAGAATGAATAAAATAGGATAATTAGCATAAAGTAGGCCTCAAACTCCTTTGGTGAAAATGGGAAATAATGATATTAGGTACTTAAAGTTTTAGAGATTAGGTGAATGTATTTTAGGAAAAATACTTTAGAAGAGTATGTTTAAACATAATATTTTCCCTCAGTTTTCACATTGAATTATTTATTCTTAACTCTAAGGTATATGAAATGCTTAGATAAGCCAATAATTTTAATAGTTTAAGCCTAGGTGTGCTCTACAGATCATATATATTCTTCCTGAAAAAGGAATATCTTTTAAAGGACAGCTTTCTATATTTTATACTCCTCTGCACTCAACTTATTTCATTACATTTTGTGCAACCCAAAATTGTAGTTATATAGCTATTTTTGGGCATGCTTTTTCCAAAACCTTGTAAGAATCAACAGGAGCATAATTTTCAGCTACAGAAGTGCAAAATAAGCTCTGGATGATAACTACCATAAATAAAATGGCCAGAATTCTAATTTTGCAAAAACACATTACTAGCAATGGGGGAGGGGGCCCTGAGGACAAAAAGTGGAATTTTATGAGGTATTTCTTCACAGTGCTAAACATTTTCTCTGGACTTTGTTTCCTCACAGAGATGGAATTCTGTGAAACTCCTCACAATCTCTGCTCTGGCTACCAGACTGATGTGCACAGTGTTTCTCGACATGGCTACCAGTTAGAGATGGGATCTGATGTGGACACAGAGACAGAAGGCGCTGCCTCACCTGACCATGCACTGAGAATGTGGATAAGGGGGATGAAGTCAGAGCATAGTTCCTGTTTGTCCAGCCGGGCCAACTCTGCATTGTCCTTGACTGACACTGACCATGAAAGGAAGTCTGACGGGGACAATGGTAATGGAACTCCCTATACTGTTACAGTAAAACCCAGAGAGAATGCTGCTTTTAGTCTTTAATTTCTTTTCCTTCCCTGTGTCTGCCCATTTTTATTTAATATGAAGAATGGAAATGCTAGTTAGCAGGGTCACATGGACAAGGCACTTGTCTAAGTACCTGGTAAATAGACATGTTTATTTATAATGTTAGATAAATTATTTTTTATTTCCAATGATCCCCCAAGGGAAATAATCTCATGTAGTCAGCAATATTGTACATGCATTATTTATTACTCACTTTTATTTTCATCTTTATTTCCCAATACAATATTAATGGCATTTATTAGTATTTATTAGAAAGTACTCATTTTATGTATGTTGGCTTTTTATCAATATATGAACAATGAGGTAAACAACTGTATAGCAGGCATATTCTGGACATGTTTTCTATTTTGATTCAGATTAACTTGTCAACTTTACAGACAGATTCAAATTAATTAGGTTAGACTGCAATTATTTTTTTAAAAGAAGGTAAATTACCATCAGCTATTTTCCAGACAATGAGTAATAACAGCATCATTAAACTGTAATTATATGAGTACATTATTTTCTTACAACTTTTAGAAATGGATAAGTTTTCTTTTTTTGATTTGTTGGGAAGAGGTTAATTTATTTTATTTCTGCCCTTCTGTCCCTACTGAAGAACAAAACCCTTCCATAAAAAGTACATTAATGCTTATTAAACACATTCATCTGTTGTCTTCGTCATTCTGTTTGTCTAAATTTGATAGGTCCACGTCACCATGACCACAGGGCTTGCTGTGATAGCAGTGGCTAATTAGCATTTTCTCAGGCGGGAGACAGATAGCCAACAGCCCTGCATGCACAAAGTTTTCTGTTCTCTCCCCCTTCCATCCTTCAGCCCATAGGGGACACTGGGCACAGGATATAATTTGGAATGACCATTTGCCCACAAATTGGAATATCATTTCCTGTATGATAGGCTATAACACTTTGTATATTGCCAAGTATCCTGGCTGCCTTGATTTTCTTAGTTTACTTTCATCTAGGCATGTATGTATTGAGTGAAGAGTATTGGAAGTGAAGTATAGAAATGAGAAGGGAACATATTTGATATATGTATGCATATCTGTGTAAGTGAAAGAGCATTAGGATGCAAATTAGGAGACCTTGGACTGGTCCCTATACATTCAGGGCTTCAAAGGTCAAACAGGAAAAACAGTAACCAAATTTATGGGAAATGAGGTGGTAGATGATCTCCTGTATTGCCAAGACTTCTCATTCTGCCTCATCTCACTCCTGCCATTGGAAGTTATAGCCAGCTCACTGGGTTGAAACATTAAAATAAAAGGAACAAATTTCCCCATGGGGTTCTACCATCCTTCTATTCCTGCAAGATCCTAAGAGTGGGGTTTCTTTTGGGCTGATGAGGTTATTCTGGAAATATATAGTGGTGACAGTTGTATAACTCTGTGAAAATACTAAAAACGACTGAACTCTGCACTTGAAGAGAGTTAACTTTATGGTATATGAATCATATTTCATTGAATCTGTTAAGTAAAACAATCGTTACTGTATATAAGGGTTAAAGATTGAGGAATCCCAGATGACTTGGACAAAGGATTAATTAGTAAAATGTTTGATATTACAGGTTTTAAATTCTCCCCTGTTTGTTGTGACATGGAGGCTCAAGCTGGGTCTACTAAAGGCAAGTGTTTCCAGATATTTGACCACTAATTATTTTCATCTCGGCCCATCCCTGACACCTACCACTCAGCATGGAACCCTGCCCCTCTGACAAACACCACACAGGCCTAGCTAATTTACCTGTCAAAGATTAGTCCCTTGGCAGTTTACTGGTTTGCTTTCCTCTAGAAAACTTCATGTGTGTGTATTGGTGATGAAGAGGAGGTGAAGTGGGTGGGTGATGGGGAAATGACAAACAAGATTTAAAGTGGGAGAGGGAAACACAGATTTAGCGTGAGGGCAGGAATTTATACCACGTTGGGTTGGGTTTGGCCTCAGGACTTCCTATGTTATCTACAATATGTTGCGGTTCTCTAACCATAAAGTTACTATAATTCAGATATTGCCCTAACTTTATGGTGCCTTGGTCTTTTCCTTCAGTTGCTCCAGCTTGGCTTTACAATCACAGTATCTATATCCATGTCATTAATTATAAATAGTGCCTTCAAGTGAAAGAAATGTTGTTCATTCTTTGCTGTAAACCTGTATTTATATTGTGGCATGTGTCAGTGAGGGGACATTGGTGTTCTTTTACCTTTGCCCTTATTGTGCTTATTGATTGAGCTTTGACCCTTTGTGGAGGGATACTGAAAGCAATACTGATAAGTGATTTTGATGAAAACCAACACTTTGGGGAGATCTGCACATATGATGACAGGACGATGTCTCAGAATTGGTGGGTGGCTGGGGGAAATGGATCAGGGGAAGATCTATCACAGTCAGCTTTATCTAAAGGTACATTATCCTCCCCCATGCCTGCATGAGAACTGCTCATCTTGGTGAGCCACTACACTGTGTTAATGTGCCATTTCTCTTAGGCGTGTTAATGACTTTCAGGAATATTTAAGGCTGTTCAGTTTCATTTGGCCTGCAGTCTAATCAGTCATCTACCTTGATCATGTAACTATTTACTCAGACAGAGTTGGAAGACTCAGGAATAAAGGACATGCATATTTTCCCTTATAGGTTTATTTCCCTCATGGTGTATTTTCAGACTGGATAGGGTACCATAAAATTAGGCTGGGCTGCCAAGGTAAACCTATGATTCAGTCTGCTAAATACTAGTTCATAACTGCAAGCCTCTGTTGGCCCAATGTGCACCTCCAAGAATGATTTCAAATTATGAGACAGTAGTGAATAAAAGTTTACACTGTGGAGTCAGGCAGCCTAGGTTTAAATCCCAGCTGTGTGACCTTGGGAAAGTTACATAAAGTTTCTGTGCCTGAATTTCCTCATCTGCAATGTAATGATAATATTAGTATCTGCCTCTAGGATTTTGTGATGACTGGATGAATTAATGTACATATGTAAAGGTTTAGAATACTACTTGCAATATCTAAGTGCAAAATGAATGTTCACTAATATTATTGATCAGCATCTCACAATTTCCAAATGCACTTTTAATGTTTTTATCTCATTTTATCCTCGTGGCCACTCTGTGAAATCAATTCTATTGTTATCTGCATTTTACACAGGAAGAAGAGTTAAAACAGCAACTCATATAACACTTAGTTAAATGCAGTTGATTGTTTTCCAGATGACCATATTTTCCCTCTCTTGGATCACATAGGAATATAAGATATGAACTTGAACAATTTTTCTATGCTCAGTTACAGTTCTGTAAGTTATACTCTGACTCTTACTAGTGATTTTCAATAAGGGGTATATAATTTGGAATCTTATTTATGACCGATAGTAAGATTTCACCAATTTGGATTTCATAAATTTTCAATCATTGATGATAAACAGAGCTGACCTACCTTCAACATTTTCTTAGATTCTTGGAAAGGTTTGAGTTGAGATGAGAGTGTAAATGATTTTTCTGAAAATATGTTAATTTGAGGAATATGTTCTTTTCAATGAACTGAACTTGATGTTTGTGTGCAAATGTAGCTATTTATTTCCCATTGATCTCACCCATTCATGAAAGCACACCTAGCAAGACATCTATTACATTAATTTGAGTTTATATATACTCTATTTTAAAACAGTGAAATGGCTTGAAATTTTAAAAATTTATGTATTCACTGCTGAGACTCCATGCCATCCTCCATCCCTGTGCCTCAGTTAGTGTCAGTTAGTGACATTTTATTTTGGTTCTGTCTTCTTATGAATTCTGAGTTTTAGATTATTGATGAGGCAATGCACACAATACCGTGGATCAGTATAGGATGATTTAAGTCTCACTCCTAACTATGGAAGGAAAGTGAAGGTAGGGGAAATTGTTACTTTGGGTGAATAGTTCAGCTGAGAAAGATTCGGAGATGGAATTTCAGACACTTTCAGTTCTCACATTCTAGGTGATTATGATATGGATTTTCTACTTACATTTCCAAAATTGTGTCTATGAAGGACTTCTTTCTTTTATTTCATTAATTGGTCAAGCCTTTCAAAATACTTATTTTTTCTCATTTTCACAAACTGTATTTGGTTACCCGTAATTGAATTTCAGTCTCTGACATGCTATAACCCATGAAGAATTAAATTAAATAACCCTTAATTTCAGCACCAAATGCACAGAGAAGAGAGAGCATCAGGTAACAGAAGACATGTGAATTTTTTGGCTTTCACAGGGAATCAGAACACTTTTCATTTCTGTTTTCTCAAATTTGTTCCAAATTAACCCTTTGTTGTCTATTGATGCTTGATGGTCTATTTCCATTTGATGGAAAAATGCAGATCCTACTAAGGCTACTTTCATCCTGAGCCCTGTGAACAGGAAACTCTGATACCGGTCATAATGTTTTTTTTTTTTTTTCATTTTAACCCTTTTTTTCCCTGTCATTTCACCCTATGGCCAACATTACTATTAATTACAGGCTATTACTTGAGTCATGTGTTTTGTGTTCTCACAAGAGTTCTTAATAAATACTGACCAGCCAGCTACTTGAAGGTAGAGCCTGGTCTATTCACTGTTGTAGCTTCAGTACTTAGTCACTGCATCTAGAATGCAGTAAGCACTACATAAATGAGAAATGTGCATTATTCTGAAGGGAAAGTTAAAACTAAGGGATAATATACTTTTGTAGATCTTCTCTGATCTTCCAAGGATGGAAACTCTGCAATGGGTCAAACCTCTGCTCATCTAAACCACAGCTCTGCCTCTGATAGGAGATCCAATGTGTGTTTCTTAGAAGGATTTGACAGTCCTGAGCATCAACCTCAGTGATTAGGGTACTCTTTAATAATCACATTTGACTATGCATTAGACTGGGGGAACAAACTATATCATCAGCTAACTTTCAATAATCAATTTCCAAGAATGCATTTTTCATGTTGCTTAAGTGAAACGGTTGGATTTTAAAAAGTGACAATAAAATTGCTTCTTAAGAAGCTAAATGGAGGAAACTATATAGAGAAAAAGCACTTGTAATCTTTAACTAATAAAGGATAATTTGCAAAGAAATTTTTTATAGCTATATGTTGTGAATAATGATGTTTCTGTGCAAACAGTATTGAGCACCTACTCTTAACCAGACTCGGTGTTGGAGACCAGTACATGGTAACCAACCTCAAGGACTTTACAGTCTCATGGGAGAATTTGATGTCCTGTTAGTTAGGATTGTTTATCATTATTTATTATTGGTATTGCAGGTAACAGAAACCAACTTGAGCTAGCTTAAATTAAAAAAGAAAAAACTTCTAAAGGGATATGAGACTGCTTCATAGGGCCACAAGAGTATGACCAGACCACAAGAAGGGACTAGATTAGAAGACTTGCCCAATCTTTGCATCTTGCTTTTGAATCCATTTCTTTTGGTCCTGCATTTGCAGATTGACTCTCCAAATTTCCATCCCCAAGGCAGGGATAAAACCCCAGAAAGTTCCCCAGTTTATATTTCTCCTACTTAGGAAAAAAGTTGAGATAACTGGATAGTTTTCAATGCCATTTTGAAATTCCAAGGAGACAGAATAATTTTCCCATAGTTAGTCAGATGTCTGCCACTGGCCTATCAGCTATAACTAAGGTCTAAGGTCAGTAATAGAAATGTTGCTTTCTGGGAAGCCTCCGCTTGGAGTTTTGGAGCAGTTCCCACTGCAGGGCAGAGTCAAATGGACGTGTACATCCAAAGAGCTAATTTTAATAAAGTGTAGCTAGTATTGTGATAAAGATAGGTGTAGCTCATTGTGAGAGCACAAAGAATGTAAAACCATTTATAAAAGTAAAAATGGTCATAATGATACAATCTAAATATGCAATGGTCTCTGTACAGTGACTGGTTAAGAATGTGGACTATGGTATAAGATAGACAAGTTTGTGCTCTGGTTCTGCCACTTACATGCTGTGTGTCATTAGACAGGTACCTAAAGCTCTCTAATCTGTTTCCTTATCTGTCAAATGTAGACATTACTATTTCAGGGTTTTTTTGAATGTTTGAGGATTGAATGAGAAAATGGATATATAGTACTTCCACAGTATGCCTACTATATATTAAATGATCAGTAAATGTTAGTTGTGGTTATTATCTATCACTGAGCAAGAATTTATTATGTGTATGTTATGGGATAGGATATATAGGATGAAGTATCTTTACTCAAGGATTAGCCAGACATGCAATGTGGCTTCTGAAACATTTGGGGTCCCAGGTAACTCTCTAGCTTAGCAGAGTCCATCCAACTGTCTCCTCATTTCAAACTGTATAACATCCCTTGCATTAGTCTTACTTTAAGTAATACCTCATTTCAATAGCCATCTACCTTATTCTGTTAAGTATTGGTAACTATGAGGGGAAATTCAGTGGAGTACTTCACACCTGGCTGAGGGTAACTTGTACTAGTATATTTTCTATTTCCATTGGAGTAACCCCCAAGGTAGAGTTGGAATTTGAACTACTAAGAAGCCCTGTTAATTTTTATGATTCTTGGGCAGCTGAGCTCCCTGTATGCTGCTCAGGGACTTTACAGGTAAAGGATCGTCTGCTACAATCCCATAATAACTGAAACATTCACTAGTACTGCTCTCCACTGGCTCTGTACTTAATGCCACAGAAACCTGGTAATATACCATGTGCTACAAATAAACACCATACCATCACAGGCATGCATATGTCGTACTCAGACCCTAAATTGCTTCATTGGAACAGCAGGAGTTCTGAAAAAATAGCTAGCCAGCACCTGTGTTTCTTGAATGACTTGTAATAGTTATACCCAAATGAGGAGTTAGTCCTTCTGATACTTGACTATGTGGGGCCATTCATGTGTATTTAATGAAAGGAATCTGTTTGTTTGTTTTACATTTCTTTCCTTTGATTTTTTTTGTTTCCCCTGATAGTGTAAGCTATACAGGATACCCATAACAATGATAACAGTTCCTTGGGGACCATCTAAATGTCAAAGGAAGTGTGTGAAACAATGCAATGACTTGGTAATAGCTTTAGCAGGAGCCCTGCCATATAACTGACATCCTAACGGCTCTGTTGGAACCATTAGGCATGTGTAAGACAGTGCAGTTGACTTTGTAACAGCTCCTCTGGAGATGTTACACGATCAGAGAACTATGTAAGTCATTGGGATTACTTTATGTGTGGGTGAGACACTTCTGTGGTGACTGTGATCCATCCGCTTCCCATTGAAAACAATTTTGAGGATACTGAAATACAAACCATTATAGATATAACAAGCCCCTATTTGTTCTTAGTAGTTCATTTTAACTAGTGTTTTAGTATGAACATGATATCAGTTGATGGCTTAAAAATTAAGAGTAAAAACAAGTTAAAAGTGTCACATCCTTCTCCCACTTTACACTTCAGATGCCACTGTCAGAGGTAGCCAGCATTAACATGGTGCTATGTATCATCCTCAGATGTTCTTTGCATGTGCAGATGGGATAACATGCTATACTTTTAAAATTAACATGCCCAATACTTTTAAATTAATACTATACCTTGGATAGTTTCCCATATTTTTAGTACAGATCTGTCTCATTCTTTTCAGTGACTGAATAGTAGTCTATTTCTGTATGTTTCATTTTTAATTTATGAACAACTTTTCCAGTGCTTTGAAATTAAAAATAGTGCTGCACTTAACATCCTTGTACAACACACCTTTCTGCGTATCTGTTGGGTAAATTCTTAGAAGTAGAATTGAGCCCTGGCTGGTGTGGCTCAGTGGATTGAATGCCAGTCTGTGAACGAAAAGGACACTGGTTCGATTCCCAGTCAGGGCACTTGCCTCAGTTGTGAGCTAGATCCCCACTGGGGGGCGCGCAAGATACAACCACATGTTGATGTTTCTCTCCTGCTCTTTCTCCCTCCCTTCCCCTCTGTAAAAATAAATAAATAAAATCATTAAAAAAGAGAAGTAGAATTGAGGGCCAAGAACATGTACATTTAACTTAAACAGATTTAACCAAATTTCCCCCTTAAACAACCAATTTCTCTTCCTACTAGTGCTTTATACTACTAATGCACCATTTCCCATATCCTTAACAACACTGGTAATGATGAAAAAAGTTTCTAATCCCTAATCTGCTAGATGAAATATTCTATCTGTTTGTGCTGTTTTATATTTTATTCATGAGTGAGCTTGGGCTTCTTTTTATATGTTAATGGACAATGTCCATGTCTTTTTCTCTGAATTGTCTGTTGATACCATTCATCCACTTTTCTATTTGAATTTTCATATTTCTTACTAATTTTTAAGTACACTTCATGTGTTAAGGTTAAAAACCTTGATCACATATTGCACATTTTTTCTATTTTGTCATTTGCCTTTTGCCTTTTGAAATAGGCTTAAAGGATATGTCTGTATGCATGTATACAGAGCTTTATATTTTTAAGTGGTCAGATTCAACCATCCATACTTTTGGCTTATTGAAGCATATGGAGGTGGTAGATAGATAGATAGATGTTAGGAAGATAATGTAGATGTAGATATAATTGTTAACAATATTATAATGTCCCCAATTCTAAAAGTAAACCACTTGAAAATTTGTTTTAAATGAGATTATAAATGTCTACATACAGATAATCTAAATGTATGGCATGCATGCCTGTAGTATGCATCATGAATACATTTACATGAAAACACACTTGAAAGTAGAAGAAGCTAATTATAGTATAAATAATGTAAAACTTCAAATAAATTAGAATTATTTAGGTTACTCTTTATCATTGATCTTGATAGATTGCTTAATTACTTCTTTAGACATTAAATAGTATAGAGTTAATATGTTGATAGAAATTGCTTATCAATATATTTTAAGGGTGTTTAGAAGATTCAACAAAAAATGCCTGAGCCTACATTTACTGGGAATAAAATGCCAGTACTGTCATCTGAGTTTGAAAATAATGCTTTAGTTGTCATGGTTAAAACATATGCTTTGGTTGTTCTTTTCTGGGTTTGCAAATAGGTCATCTTAGGCCATTCATGTTTCCTGGCATTGTCTATCTTTTAACTGTTGATAGGTATTCCTGAGATTGCTGTTAATTCTTCTGTGTGTATGTGTATGTGACAGAAAATACATAATAGCCCACAGTTTATATTCATGCAGTTGGACTTTTGTTCATACATCCTAGCTAATTACTTTTTTGGGATAATAACTTTAAGGAAAAAGGAAATCAAACTGGCTATTTGAGAAGCAAATTTACTTTCTGTAGTGAGTTTTCTTGTTATGAAAGTAATACTTTTTGTTAAAGAGGTTACTAAATTTTGAAATTACTGAAAAGTAGGGAAAAGAAAAACTGAAGATACTCTCCCCAATAAAATATCATTCATTTTCTTATGCATTAGCATCCTTCTTTTTTCCCCCCATTCATCATGTTACTTTTTAAGGATCCATACCACCTGAAATTTCACTTGAAGTAAAACATAAGCCTGTTGCATGTTACTAAATCTTAATTAAATAGTATTTTAAATGTATTAGTTAAGTGGGTGTAAGTAACTTAATTAACTATTTTTGGATATTAACATTTCCAGTATTTCATTAGCATAAGAATACTACAACAGACAGTTTTGTGGTCAAAGCTTTGGTCCTTTTCTGATGTCTTCTTTAGAATAGATTTCTACAAATAAAATTACTGAGTTAAATAGTATTTACATTAAGATACAAGATATATATTAGTAAATCATTTCTGCATTTATTCTCCCCTATTAGTAAAGCATGAGAGTGGCCATTTCAGTGTTCCTTCATTGGTACTAGATAATTGACTTTAAAATGTGTTTTGCTAATTTTTTCAATTAAATGTAAAAAAATCTTTAAAATTACGTATCATTTATTGAATCTTGAATTTAACTTTTTATCACCTTTTTTCTGATAACATTTCCCTATTTGTTAAAAAAATGATTTTCTATAAATTTATATTATAAAATAGCTAGAACTAGTAGTCCACCAATGTCCACTTGGGGGGATAATAAAACAGATAACACAATTTAAAAAAAGAGGAGAAGACTAGAAATAAGCATGTCAAAATAACCACAGATAAAGAAGAAATTGAAGGACTCATAAGAGAGCACTATGTGTACCTCTTTTTAGATAGCTTTGAAAACCTAGGTGGAATGGATGATTGTATAGGAAAAATATAAATAATCAAAACTAGTCTCAGGAGATAAGGAAACATCTAACCTTTCTAATTTATATAATAGAAATAGAATTGCCAAATAACTACTCCAACCAAAAAGTAGCAGAATTAGACAGTTTTATAGGGAATATCTATGAAAAGTTTAAGGAACACATCATTATCATGGTACTTAAATGTTTTCAGAGCATAACAAAAGTGAAAGCTTCCAATTGTTTTTTCATTTTTTTGGAAGCAAAAAAAGTCTTGACATCTAAAAGAGAAAAAGAATTATCAAAATAGCCCTGGCTGGTGTGGCTCAGTGGATTGAGTGCTGGCCTGTGAACCAAAGGATCACTGGTTCGATTTCCAGTCAGTGCATGTGCCTGGGTTGTGGGCCAGGTCCCCAGTAGAGGATGCAGGAGAGGCAACTACACAGTAATGTTTCCCTCTCTCCCTCCCCTTCTGTCTCAAAATAAATAAATAAAATCTTATAAAAATTCACAAAATAAATCTACAAATCAGTTGTACTTGTGGATACTTATGGAAAATTCTTAAATAAAATATTGGTAAATAAGGTCCAGCAATATAGTAAAAGAATAAAACACTACAACTAAATGCAGTTCATGTTAACAATGCAAGGATGGTTAAATGTTAGGAATTCTGTTACCTTTACTTACTATATGAATTGATAAATATAGATAAACCATAAGAAAAGTTGGGTAGTATACCAAATTAATATTTCTTCATACAAACTCCAACCAATTAGAAAATATATTTGAATAAATTGTTAAGTTTACAATAGCAATGAAAATTAAAATGCCTAGGAATTAACTAACAAAAAAGGAAGGTACGCACATATGCGTAAATACACATACAGAGTATAATGTTATTCAGGAACACAGAAGGAAACAGATACAGAAGCCATCTCTTGTTCTTGGATGATAAGTCTCAGTGTCATAAAATTACACTTAAATTAATCTGTTATTTTAACATGTCTACAATAAAATGTCAGTTGGACTTATAAAAATATTAACTCATTGGCTATAATATTCAAATGCATAATAAGCAAATAAATACCTTAAAAATATTTGGAAAAAATGTAATGTTGTGAGAGTAAGTTTGGCAGATATTAAAATATATATATATATCAGTTCACTTAAATGAAATCAATGTGGTGCCAGTATATGAATAAACAAAGTGACAGAATGGAAGAGGAAGAAGCCTGAAAATGGGGTCAAATACAAATAGGAATATAGTATATGATAATGATGGCCTTTCAGATTAGTAAGAAAAACATGATTGCTTGCAAAAGCTATCAAGACAATGAGGTAGTTATCTAGAAAACAATGAATTTGGTTCTCTACTTCACTCCCTAAACCAAAGTAAATTCTAGATGAATGAAAATTTAAATATGAAAACAAGTCCTAGAAGGTAATAGAGGAGAATTCTTTTCTAACCTTTTCCTGAAATAGGGAAAACATTTCTAGATAATAGCACAAAAAATATGGAAAACATAAACAAAAATGTTGCTTTACAATATTTGTAGTATTCAGGAATAAAGGGTTAATTTCCTCTCATTTAAAGAGTATTTATAGTCAAGAAGAAAAATGTCTCAAACATAAAATGGGAAAAATGTATACAGCCCATAGAAAAGGAAAGTCATTAATGAGCATCTGAAAAATGTTCATCCCATTCCTAAGAGCAATGCATAATAGAACTCTCAGTTATCATTTATCACTGATCATATTGGCAAAAAAAATCTTGGTAATGTACTTTGTTGACAAATATGTATGAAGTGCTGATTATTAGAGTATAAATAGATATAGTCTCTATGAAAGGAAATTTGGCAAGAGCTAGCAAAAATTAGGATGCCTTCTTTGACTCAGGAATTTCACTTAGAATTTGTCCTACAGATAGTAAATGAGTATGCAGTGACATGTATGAGGATGCTCACAATAGCATTGTTTGAAATATCAAAAACTCAATGAATATGTTCATCACTAGGAAGCTATTAAATAACTTATTGTACTGTCATGCAGTGGAATACTCTGCAACCTTACAAAGAATGAGATATACATGGTAGGATGAGAAGTGGATTTAGAGCACAGGTGGCAAACGCAAGGCTGGTGGGCCGAATCCAGCCCTCCACCTATACTTTCTTGTTCCTGCCTAGCTGCAGGGTCAAGCTTCTTGCCCCTAGTTAAGGAGTAGTTACATTTGCCCTGGCTGGTGTAGCTCAGTGGATTGAGTGCAGGCCTGCAAACCAAAGGGTGGCTGATTTGATTCCCAGTCAGGGCACATACCTGGTCCCCAGTTGGGGGCATGTGAGAGCACCACACATTGATGTTTCTCTACCTCTCTTTCTGCTTCCCTTCCCCTCTCTCTAAAAATAAATAAAATCTTTATTTAAAAAAGGAATAGTTACATTTATATAGTCCTAAAATTATATTTGGCCCTTTGAAGGCAACCACAAGGCTGATGTGGCCCCCAGTGAAAATGACTTTGATACTCCTGATTTAGATGGAATGGCACAGCAGGATTTTCTGTCTATTCACACTATATTTTTTATAATATTTGTTTCTTAAACTAGGTGATGGGGGTACTTGGGTGTTTATAATATTCCTCTTTTTTCCTTTTATGGATGTCTGAAATGTTTTTTAATCAACTAAATCAAAATGAGGCAACTCTGTATGGATCATAATACAAGAGTTTTCAACATACATCATTAACAAAAGCCATTGTGTCTAAAGTGGCTTTTTTGTCTGTGACCCAGCATAAGAAATACATTTTACATTGCGACCCAGTTCCTAATGAATCTATAAATAAAAATAGAAACTAGAAACAAAAAAATTCATAAGACAAAACCTACTCTATGAACTACACATTCTGACACTGTCTGTCTTTTTATATGTCTTTGTAATGTTCATTGTGATTCAGTAAATGTATTTCATAACCCACTAATAGGTCATAGCCAGAAGTTTCAAAACCATGATGTCCAGTACCTTACACTCAATCTGTAATATATATATCGAATGCATGTATATATATATATATATATATATATATATATATATATGCTTATATATGCATGGGATTTCTCTGGAAGTATTCATAATAAATGGCTAATTCTGACTGAATTTATGGAAAGGGACTGGGTGACTTGGACAGGGTTTGGAGAGAGATGTTTTCCTGTGTGCTCTTTTGTACTTTTAGAACTTTGTACTGTGTGTTATTAAAAATTTTAATTAAATATAATTAAAATGTAAATAAAAAACTATCACGGAGGAATGAATGCAACACATTTGTTTTCTAGACCACTTTTTAAAATTACCAATAATTACTGTTTACAGAGCTCCTTCCAACATTTTAGAAGAAATGCAAAAATAACTTTTCTGAAAAAAAAACAGCACAAGATTATAAAAGATTCCCTTTTTGGCAATTTCCAGGTTTAGCTCTGGATTTATTTCTTTAACATAGCTTTTTTGGTGTGAGCTCCTTCTAATAATAAAATGAAAAACAAATCTATTAGATTGAGGGTAATATTTTACTTTTTACATTACTATTAAATGACTTCCTTTTTCTGATTGTAATAATGGTTTTAGAGCCCTGTACGTGGAAAAGACATACTCGTTTGTTTACTTGAAAAAGCTGTGTTTGCAGATCAAGTTTCTGTCTTACAAAGGGAGCAAGGCATGAAAATATAACAATACTTCCAATGGACCAGCAGTTTTATGTTTCAAAGTTGCCAAAATTAGCAGTTTAAACCAAAAAGACAGCTATGAATGTTAAACCTTCCATGTAATGTATACCATGCTATTTTCCTTTGAAACCAAACCACGTATTAGTCCTTTAACAATTTCAGCAGTGTACACATAATTTTGTTTCCATGAACCAATGAGTACTATTACTATGCTAAGTCGTTTATTTTAAACAGCATTTCCTTATTCACCAAAGTCCATATTTTTAGGGCCTTTTTTCAATTTTAAAGTCACTATCATCTGTATATTTGTGTATAAGTAATTTTCATTTATTTTTACTTTGATGTTTGCAAGTGTAAGACTTTCTTGTGATAATGTATTCTTTATTTTCATTATTCCTTGGCATGTTTATATTTGCTGAAATGATTCTGCAGCTAGAGAGAGTGTGTAGCCTGCAAAAGTCTTCTGTACAACAGTTTAATAACTTTTGCTATGAGAACGTTGGCAGCCTTGTGAAATCATCCAAAAATTTCCCTTCTACTACATGTTTTATAAACTTGGGTCACCAGTCTTAAACAAGGACCTGACAAAAGAAGGATAAAACCAAGGATGTATCCCATTACCTGTCCAATTTGTGAGTTCTCTATACTTTCTTTGCATGGCTTTAGGGTTACCATATTGTTACAGAACACACAACAAGGGGGGCCTGGGATGATATAGTATTATTGAAAGAAGGCCCCGGGTCCGTTATGTCCACCGCCAGAGGAAAGATGTCTCTCAATACCAGAGATTTGTGAAAAGGAAAGGAAATGTTTATTTAATGCTATACTAACTTAAAGTAGTGACCTAATGTCTTTACCAAAATCCCAAAGTCCCTTAAAACACCAACAAACAGACGCAGTCCTTCCTTCCTCCCCCCTTTGCCCAGTCCAGAGTACCGTATCTCAGGAAAGGAAATAGAAGTCCATGGCTCAGGCAGCCCTCTGGTTCTTCCCATTTAGTAATCCCTCTCGACTGGGAGACCTCCCTGTATTCCCGGCACTCTCAGCTGAGTCGCCGGGATCTCTGCTAAAACCAGGTGGTGGTTCCCCCTTCTAAAGCTGTGGGGGTCCCCACTCTGCCAGGCCGCGTGGTTCTCTCCTCCAGGGCTGTCGTGTGGTTCTCCCTCTCTCAGGGCTGCAGGAATCTCCACTCCATCAAGTTCGCGTGCTTCTCCTTCTCAATGGCCGCCAAATCTGGGTTTTAAATCCCTGCGGCCAATCTTCCTCTGCAGCCTCATTTCCGACTCCTCCCACACTCGGCTTCACATGCCGGAACTCGTATCCTTCCAGCTTTACTGGGCTGCCATCATGAGTCTGGGCAGGCGTGGCCCCATGTCCTGGAGCCAATCCTCTCTGAGCTCCCACGCAGGCACTGTAACTCAGGGGACCCGCCCCCCCCCAGTTACATCTGGGTGGGGAAGTTACTTCCATTCCCCTGGCTTAGAGCTGATCACAGCTACTTAACATATCTATGCAATCAGTCAAAGGTTATAGATATGCCAGAGCTTAGCTGCAAGGCTGTTGCTATGCTAAACAGCTCTCAATGGCCCTGCTCCATTTGTCCCTTCCCCCAACCCACACCCTGGGTGGGGGATGGAGACATCCCAAAATCTCCTGGACACCCCAAGTTCTGGACCCCATTTCAAATGCCTATTTGGGGCCCCCCTCTTGGCTACACCCTGTAACAATATTCTTAGTTTTTTCTCTTATCTCAGTAGTTACTTCTCTATTTTTATTGCTGCTTCTTCCCTTTCACTCTGACCTTGTAATTTTGGAGTGTCTCAGTGCCTTTGTCTTAGAGTCTTCTCCATTTACACTTACTCACTTAGTGATCTCATGTGGTTTTGAGGCTTAAAACACTATCTAGTATACTAATGGGTCCCAAATTTATATTTCAGCCAAGGCCTCTTTTCCAACAACCATTTTCAACTCATACTTGATAACTGCACCTGGATGTCTAATGAGTAACTTAAATTTCACTTGTACAAAACTGAACTCTTAGTCTACCCCAAGCTTTCTCCACTTGCAGACTTTCCCATTTCGGCTGATGGAAACTTCATCCTACCAGTTGCTGAAGCCAAAAGCCTTGGAGGCACCCTGAAAGCAGTCTTGCTCTCATAGCTTACATCCACTCTATCAGCACATACTGTTCCTTTACTATCAATTCTACTACTGCCACACTTGTCCAAGCCACCATCATCTCTCACCTGAATTAATTCTGTTAACAGGTCTCTCTGTTTCCCAGAATGATCCTTTTACAGTGTAAGTCTAATGTGCCAAAATTATTGCAATGCCTTCTCATTTCACTCTGAGTAAGATATTTACATTGTTCTAAAATGCCCTCCATGATCTAGCTCCCTGATACCTCCCTCTCCTACATTTTCACTGGTTACCTCTGTTCTAACCAGATTGGCATCTTTGTCAATCACCGGAAAAACTTAAGCACATTTCTGCCTTAGGGAGCTGACTCTGATTCCTCTGCTTGGAACTCTCTTCCTCCAGATGTTGGATGTTTAACTCTCACACCTCCTCAAATTTTGTTCCAATGTCTCCTTCTGAATGAGGCTCACTGTGACCCATACTATACAATACTGTAAGTTTCATCCCAAGCACATACTTCCAATACCCTTTACACTGTTGTATCTTTTCTTTTATCATATGGCATGTATCATCTTATAATTCACTTAAATACTAGGATTACTATTTATTGTCTTTTCCTTCTCAAGAGCCTTGTCTGTTTTGTTAACTGAGGTAATTAAAGCTCCCAGAACACTTTTGAATACTTAGTAGTTATTCAACAAGTATTTTTGAATGAGTAAATAAATATAGATAGGTAATTATTGGTATATATATTTTTGGCTGTACCTTTATACAGAATTGAATAAGTGTTTTTGATTGATGTGAACTATTATTTCTTGCACCATTGATTTTTTAAAGGCTTTCTCTATATGTGTAATCCAGTTTGGTTTCTGAATGACTTGGTCAATGAGCTCAATAGAGTCAGTAGATTTTAAACCGCTATGTTAATAGTTGAATAAGTCAGCCCTATTTTCTGGTTCCTTAGATTTGTTTAGTTTCAGTTTGTAATGACTATACTGGCTTTTATAGGTAAAAATGCAAGCTAATTATGCATGGAAAAACAGCTGTGATTGATAATGCCAAATCAATATGTGTAGACATAACCATATTCAATCACAATTAGACTACGAGTCAAATGAGTGTTGTAAGAGAACTTTATGGTCAGCATAGTTCATTTCAAGACTAAGAAATAGCAAATACCAATTGATCAAGGGTCCATAAATAAATAAATAAATAAGCACATACATGTATCTTTTTGAGTGATTTATGGAAATAAACAAGCCAATCAGTATTGTCAAATAGGTTGACTAATTTAAAGCATTGCCTGCATTGATAGGTTGTCTTACTGAATTGCCCAGTCATTCCAGTGGAAACTATTGAACTTTTTGTTTATGAAGAAACAGTCATATTTTATCAAATAACTCATCAATTGATTTTTAAAATTATTCCAGTTAGAATTGATTAGTTCAGTCAAAATTGTTAAGAAATGTGATTGTACAGGACAGTAAAGTCTAATGTAAACCTAAGATAAGAAAGTGTAAGAAGATGTTAAAGTGAGATTTTACTAATCCTGATTCATGTCAGAGTTTGAGGAAATGTCTGTTAAAGTTGAAAAAAAAGACTGGGAAATGAAAGTTTAATATTTCAGTCTTGAAGGAGTCATAAACCCATCAACCTTGACATTTTCGAGAGTCCTCTCATTCTTACTGGTGTCAAAACAATGCCACAGCTGATATTGAGGTACCTCAAGAAGGAAAAACAAGACAAAACAGGACCATAGAACACCAACTACAATAAAGAAAGAAAGACAAGGAAAGGAAACAGAAAATAGTATTTCCATGTATTAAATACTTGATATATATATTTTTTACTTGCCCTCAATACATGTGCATAAATGATTTTAACTTTTGGCTGCTTTCATTTTAGTCCTGGATCTATAGGATATCTTTTGTTAATTTTTATAACTTGCATAAAGGAGCAGTAAGGATTTAAAAGTAATTTTCTCTTTTCCCTCAAGTGTAATTTTGCCCTCAGCTCTGTCATTTGTACATCAAGCTAATACTATCATTTTAGCTTCAGCCACAAGTAGGTTTATCAAGATGTTTCTGTTTTACTTCTTGTTTCTAAGCAGCTGCCTACAACTATAGTCACAAGTCTGCTAAATTGGGCAGTCATTTGGAACTATTTTCTCTCACATTCTCCTAAGAACCATAATTTTTATAGGGAAATTAGCCTGAGGTAAATCTCAGCAGAAAAGTGATTTTCTCTGATAATAGTTTGCCTCCAATGAAGATGTTGGTCTTTACCCACAAGAGCTAGAAAGAATAATTTGGACATATTTTCTTTTTTTAACATTTTATTTATTTATTTTAAGAGAGAGGGAGAGGAAGGGGGAAAGAGTGGGAGAGAAATATGAATGTGCAAGAGAAGCATCGCTTGGTTGCCTCTCACATACGCCCTGACTGGGACTGAACCTGCAATCCAGGCATATGCTCTGACTGGGAATCGTATCAGCCACCCTTGGCTCTGCAGGGTGATACCCAACCAACTGAACCGCACAGGTCAGGAATGGATATATTTTCTTGTACCTTAAACCATGGGCTTGTGAGACTTAAAGAAATATCTTGCTTTCCAACAAGTTAGGTTTCAGTTGTTCCAGATTGAATTAGTGTAAATAAAATAGAAAGAAGGGCCCTAGCAAATCAATACTGCATTGGTAGTAAACTGGAAAATACTGACAAATTATCCTTTTAGGCCTTAGCAAGGTTTAATCTAAACATCGTTCTCTCCTGACAGTATGAGAGAGAAGAGGGTAATTTATTACACAGTCCTGATATGGATGAGAAAAGACTGCTGCTTGTTCTTCAGTGTTCTGGCCTTTTCCTCTCCATGCCAGTTCAATTTCTGTTTTGCTCCAGAAAATCATTCTCCAATAATATGTTTGTAGGTTGTGTAACTTTAATGCATAGTACTGCTGCCTTATCATGGTACATCTGAGTACTTGCTAGCTTGTTGAAGAACGTAGATTTTAAAGTGCTCTTTTGAGACACAGGTGTCTCTTATTACCTGAGTGAACTATGTTTGTTTCCAAAGCTTTTTATGCAAATCATTTCATAGTTTTACCTGATGTGTGAAATCAGTATACAGAGATATCTTTTAGAACATCTGGTCACATTATAATGTGAATAATTACCCTGCCTCAAACTCATGCTTTTCATAAATTGTATTTTTGCTTGATGGGGTTAATTAAGGTGGGTGTATTTCTAGTGCAATTAAAGCATAGTACCCCTTTCCTGTAAAGGGGTAAATTGTGGTTTTTGAAGGAAAAATATTTAGTGTGGTTCTTTCAAATTTCTTACAATGTTTAATTATTTCATCATAGAACTCATTCTATGTGATTAGTGTGAAGTACAAATAATGTGAAATATGTGGCAGAAAAATTAGGTCAGAAATTCATTTTTTATTGTTAAATACATTAGTTGTATTAAATGTCACATTTCCAACATGGATATGATAAAATAACATTCTTAATTAACTCAAGAGGGATATGGACATGAGAGAGCCAAATGTCTGCTCCAGGCAGGATTGTATCTCAAGACAGTGCAGTATGAACAATATTTAAATTACTGGTTATATTTATCCCACATATTTTGCAAAGCTTAAAGTCTTCTTATTATATTAACATTACAATTCAACTGTTAATATTAAAGTAGTAAAGAAATAAGCCTGTATAGAAAGTATACAGCCATGCAATACGAAAAATAGAGACATTTATTGAAGAAGATGCAAGATACAAGAAACATTGGACATACGACATAGGCCTCAGTCCCCTTCAAAGTAGGGACCCTGGGACCTCATGCAGTTCTCTGAGTGTCTCTTTGACTGTTCAAAACACTCTGCAAAATCTTTTGTTGAAATCGCCATCAACTGCCCTGCCATATTTTCTTGAATGTTATCAATGGTCTGAAATCTCTTGTCTTTCAAACGTGATTTTAGTTTTGGGAAAAGCCAGAAGTCACAGGGTGCTAAATCTGGGCTGTTGGGGGGCTTATCACCCGGGTGATTTGATGTTTCACCAAAAAACTCTGCAGGAGATGTGATGCATGAGTGGGCATGTGGTCATGATGAAGCTGCCAATCACCAGTTGTCCATAACTGTGGTCATTTTCATCATATTTCATCTCTCACCCTATGAAGAACTTTGAGGTAATACTCTGTATTAATTGTTTAGCCTGGAGGGGCATACTCATGATGGACAACACCTTCCCAATCAAAAAACACAGTTAACCTGGTTTTGATTTTGTTGTGACTTTGCTGCACCTTCTTCAGGTGTGGAGGACCATAAGCCTTTCATTGAGATGACTAAGCCTTCGTTTCCAGGTCATAGCTATAGACCCATGGTTCATTTCCAGTTAGGACCTTCTTGAGGACATCTGGTTCACTGGTAGCAGTTTGAATTAAGTCATTAGCAACTGCAGCATGATGTTCCTTCTGCTCTGGTAGCAGAAGCCATGGAACAAATTTTGCCACAACATGTTTCATGCCAAGATCCTGCATCAAAATCTCAGACACAGTAGTTTTTGGAATCCCCAGATCAGCTTCTAGTTCTTGCTCCATCAGTCACTATTTGTTGATTGCAGCCCACACACGTTCAACATTCTCAGGTGTTCTGTTTGTTGCAGGCCTTCTAGAATGTGGATCATTTTCAACAGATTCATGACCATCTTTAAAGCATCTGTGCCACACTGTTATTTGTGCTGTACTCATTGCATCATCCCCGAAAGCCTTATGAATCATCCAAATAGTTTCTGTGGAGGAAGGTTCAAACTTAACACAAAATTTGATGCAGATTCATTGCTCTACTTGCTCAGTCATTTTGAATGCTATGACCACACAGTACACATGCTCATTCAATGGTGGCCTCTATCACCCATCACTGACTAGTACAATGAAGTCATCATTGTTCATACATATGCATTCCAGTTCACTATCCTTGGCTGTAAGTTTATGTCGATGCTGGGCACTAACAATTCTTATTATATTAACATGGCTGGACTTTTTCCAGACAGACCTCATAAATGTTGCAGTCTTAATCTACTATAGACCAAACCATTGTGACAAGATTTCCTTATAGAATTAGCAGCATACTACATATGCCAGCAAATTAAAATGAGAGGAAAAGAATCAATTTGATGTTCTAAACATAATTAACTACAGTGTATGAATTTGCTTTAGATATTGTATGAAACATTAATACTATTTTGTGAGACATTTTAAGTTATTAAACATTTTTAAATTCCCTTTGGGAGCAAGGCACTGTTATAGAAGAGATATGGGGAATTGTGGAGAGAGAGATAAGGATTAAAAATTAATGTTATCACAGGCCTTCTGCTTAGCAGCTTGCTTACTTTGACCTAATGGTGCTGATAAAGTAATTCTGATAGCATTATTAGCCTATTTCTATACAACTAGGCCAATTGACCAGAATACAATCAATATTTTTTCCCACTTGTCAAGACAGCCAATCACCATGGGTTTGATTGGATCACTGTGTGGTCGATCCAATTCATTAGTTAAGATTACTGTATAACTACACTTGGAGAAACTCAAATGCAAGTTAGTGGACAAGTGCCAAGTAGTGGAACAGCTCTATAAGAGTAAGCTCATCAAATGATTTCTGCAAATCATTATTTATGTTCAGAATTGATTTAATGAGTAAATTGAAAAGTCTAGAAGATATGAGTAGAAAGAATGCTTTTTAAAATTTAAAGTGAAAACATGTTAGCATTTATTAAAGTCTGTTTCAGTATTAGAATTTATTTATTCAATGAGCACTTGTAAAGCCCCTACAGTGTGCAAAACACTGGTCACTCAGAAGTGAGTAGACATTTTCCCTGACCTTGAGAAGTTCACAGTCAGTGGCCAGGGTTGGGAAGTAGATAGATAGAGAATTGATTATGTTATGATGTAGTAAGTTTTATTTTATACACACACACATATATATGTAGATTGCATATAATGAAAGCATAAAGAATGAAATAAAAATCTGGGGAAATCACAGAAGGCTCCACATAGAAGGTGATATTTGAAGTATGGATACAGTATGGAAAGAGTTTTTGGCATAAGGAAAATCTAGAAGTGACTTACATTTTTAGAATGGCAGAGTGAAGTTTATCTTTCCCTTTCTTTCTTCTAAAATCACCAAAATATAACAAAATGAATGAAAAACAGAATAACTTTCTTTCTGAACCACAATGAATGGATAAATGTTGCTAAGTGCCCTAATGATCAAAGAGTATAGGAATATGCCTAGAAATAATAGTTTTCAGACAAATCAGAGCATGCTTCTCCCAAAGTAATCATATCATGCTATGGAATAAACCATCACTTCTTTATTTAGAAAAATGGGAATAGGTTCTATAGACTATTGCCTAGGTCCAGTCACGGGAAGCATCTGACAAAGGCTGCCTACACCAGAGTCTTTGCAGATCTACCTAACACATAGAGACAAGCACAAAGAGGCAGCCAAAATGGAAAGACAAAGAAACAGGGCCCAAATGAAAGAACAAGATAATTCTCCAGAAGAAGAGGTAAATGAAATGGAGGCAAGCAATTTATCATATATAGCATTTGAAGTCATGATTATAAGGATGCTCAACAACATGAAAAAAGACATAGAAACCATAAAAAGGACCACCCAGAAATAAAGAATGCAGTATCTGAGATAAATCATACACATAATTGTAGGTTAGATGAAGCAGGGGATTGAATTGGTGATTTGGTAGACAAGAGAGTTAAAGCCTGAACAAGGAAATGCATACATGCCCCATCTTTGCAGCAATCATTCTGAGAAATGATGGAGGAAAGAGATTTGATTTTTAGTATCCTACAGTTTCCAATATTAATTGAATGGAGATGGAAGCTCAAACAGTGCTCACTTGCTCTCTTTCTCTTATACATGCATGCACCCATGCTCACACCACATCCAAGGGAGCTTCATTCTGAACCAGGAGAATTCCTATTAGGAACTCTGCATGGCTTGTCCCCTCTATGAGCCTACTACTAATAGCTGATCTAGAAAGAACTAAGCTCATTCAAAGATGATTTTAAGAAACCTTTGGGGCAATATGAAGTTTTGTATTTGCCACTTCTCCTCTTTTCTCCCTTCCTCTAATTGGAACATGTATATTATGAATGGCACTATTTCAGTCATTTTGGGCCACTGATGGAGACTTTGTTTTGAGGATGGCAGAGCAATAAAATGGAAGGAACCTGAGTCACCAATGCTTTAATGACTGTGAAGATGCCATACCAACTCTAAACTACCTATCCATGTATTTACATGAGAGTGAAATAAACGTTTTTGGTTTTAGAAACAAATTTCTGTCACTTAGAACTGAACTTAATCCTATTTAATACAGTCATCTACTACAAGAAAGAAATTCTCAGATTGTACTAACAAAATGTACCAAATTTCTGGTAGGCAGCATTCTTACATGGCCCCTGTGATTCCACTCCTTCTTGTTACTCCCAGGTCATGTTGGGTTACATGGCAAAAACAATTTTGTGGATGCAATTAAGGTTACTAATCAGTTGATTTTATGATTGGGAGATTGCCCAGGTGTGCCTTAACCTAATTGCATGTGTTCTTTCAAATCATAGAGTAGCTGGTGAGAAGAGAAAATCAGAGAGACCTGAAGGGTTAAAAGGACTCCGTGTGAAGAAGGTTCTCTGTTGATGAGATGGATGAAGCCATGGGTAGAGGCCTGAGAGTCATCTGTAGTTGCTGAGAGTGGTACTTGGCCAATAGAGAGCAGTAAAATGGGGGACCTCAGAACTACAGCCACAGGGAATAATGTTAGACAAGGACCCTGAGCTCCAGATGAGAATGCAGCCAAAGTTTACACCTTGGTTTGAGCTCTGCACAATGTCCTGCTGTTGTCCCTATTTTCTAGGTCTTGGACCCTAAAACTCCATCCCTTACTGCTACTAACTTTTATGCATTATGCTTTTGAAATTCCAGCCATATCCATTCCATCTTCTCTCAACAGTCACCAACCTAGTTCAGGCCTTCGTCACTTTGTGTTTGAATGATTCTAATAACATCATAGTGTGTTTCCCCAACACACATTTCCCACCTCGCCCATCCCATGGCTTATTCTATACTAAACTATGTTGTTTCAGCTTTTATCACATCATTTCTATATTCTAAAATCTTCTTTTACTTCCTAATTTATCTTATAAGTTTAAACTTTCCTTCTGACATTTAAAATAGTTCATAATCTGACTTCTGTTAATCTCCCCAGTTTAATTTCTCTAGTGTGCAAATTCTGTTAGAGTCAGTTCTGCCTCTTCTTGACTTTACTTAAGTTGTTCTCTTGAGAATAGGCTCGATTTTTTTCTATATTTAGCCATATCCTACCCACTTTTCAAAGTGTGTCTCACATATAGGGTCATCAGAAGTCTGCTTGCTATGTATTCCAGTCCACATTGACCTCTTTTTCTTTTTTTTTTAAGATTTTATTTATGTTCAGACAGAGGAGAAGGGAAGAGAAATAGAGGGAGAGAAATGCCAGTGTGTGGTTGCCTCTTAACATGGCCACCACTGGAGAGCCACCCAGGCATGTGCCCTGACTAGGAACGGAACCAGCAAGCATTCTGTTTGCAGGCCGGCACTCAATCTACTGAGCTATACCCGCCAGGGTTGACCCCTTTTTCTTAACTCCTGCAGTAGTCCTATTTTGTACTATCTCTAATTGTTTTCTTAACTCCACAGTACCAATACTGTCTGTCATTTTTCTTTATATATGCATGTGTATGTGTGTGATATTTTCCTATCTAGTCTATAAGCTCCTTGAGAACAAGAAGAATGTTGTGTACTTCTTTGACAATCCTTCAGTACTTATCCTAATGCTTTGTGTAATGTTGACATGCACATAAATAGCTATTTATTGATTTCATGCAGTGAGTGTAGTTGGTAATGTGTTTGTTAGTCAAAAGGACCCTTATTGATGCCTCTTCAAATCAGACAATAACTGTCATATCTGCCTATTCTGTAAATACATATTTTTAATGAACTGTTACTAACATAAACACATTATAGAAGCCATGCCCTTAGGTCCATGTTTGGTTTTTCTTTTTCCCGATTCCCCACTTGTTTCCATATTGAGCTGATTGGAAACTGAGAGTGATACTTCTTACTTTGCTGAGTTAATTTTTGATACATTTCTGCAATAATTCTTTATGCTATGATTACTAGTTGGTGGTAATTTTGCACTTGAGCTGAATTAATAAAGTGATAGTTCTTTAAGGCTACTATAGCAAAGTGGATATTCTTTTCAAATAAATTGTGCTTTCTCCTCTGGTTTTCAGCAAGTTTCATTCTCCTCACAATGAGCATCTTGTTTTTCTTTAAAATTTTTCTTGTATGAGTGTGCATGTGCATGCACATGCATGAGTGTGCATATCAACTAATATCCTTTATTTTGAGAGCAACAGAGTACCCAGTTCATTTTGGACTAAGAGGAGGTGGATGGTTCCAGGTATATACTTGTCTTCATGTATGGCTTGTTCAGGGCTTGGTTTATGTCACCAATATCCAATTTGTACCTGTCTCTTGGCTCAGGTCTACTCCCTTGTTGTTAGCTATATTGTCACGCTATATAGTGATGGCAGAAACTCTTCCACTGAGGAGAGAAAACCTTCCTTTTTCCCCAAAACTCTAGAAAATGTGTAAGTGCATCTCATACCCTTTTGAATAGTCATTTGCCCATTCACCATGGCCAAAAGAGTGAGATTTGCTGATTATTTAGACCCATGAAAGGCCCACCTGTGGAGGTGCAAATGAGGTCAACCTGCCTCCAAATATGAGAGTTGGATAGAGGGAGTTTTCAAAATTTAAGGTACAGTTTTACAAAAAGAAGGTTGAAAATTACTGACTAGCAAAAGTAGTGGCTCACCACCAGTTTGGCTTTGTGTGTTATTTTTCCTGATCTGTGCTTCATATTTAGATTGCTTTCAAACCTCTTGTTTCTGGGAGAATTCTCTTGGTTTGTGTGTGTGTGTGAATAAAACATTTTAAGAAAAAACAAGCCCTGGCTGGCATAGCTCAGTGGATTGAGCACGGGCTGGGAACCAAAGTGTCCCAGGTTCGATTCCCAGCCAGGGTACATGCCTGGGTTGCAGGCCATAACCCCCAGCACATTGATGTTTCTCTTTCTCTCTCTCTCTCTCTCTCTCTCTCTCTCTCTCCCTCCCTCCCTCCTCTCTCTAAAAATAAATAAATAAAATCTTTAAAAAAACATAAAAAGACAAATAAAATGCAATTATGAAAATAAATGTAAGTAGAATACATTAATCTGCTAAAAGACAAGGACTTTTATGTTAATAGAAAAAAGTTCACATGTATTGTTTCCAAGATATAGCTCTTGAAACACAAATGAAAGTGTAGTCATGTTGACTCAGTGGTGAGCATGCAATGCAATTTACAGATGATATATCATAGAATTGTACACTTGAAATTTGTATAGTTTCATCAACAATCACCCCAATAAATTTAATTATAAAAATGTGGGATAAACCATGCTATACAAGGTAAATGAAAACTAACAAAAAACAGATGAGCAATGTGAAGGTCAGACAAAGAATCCAAAGTAAACACACATTAAATGGTAAAAAATGTTATCTTAAGATAGAAGTTATGATTTACAATGAAGCAAGGATGTACTACTATGAACCTAGAGTATTATACCATATTTAAAGGAATAAATATATACCACATTTGAAGGAATAGCTATATATAAATACCAGAGAAACTAAAAGATCTCATAATAAGAGGCTGTATTTATGAACTATTTACAAAAATTGGTAATGAGGAAAACTGAATAGATCCCTGAATGTTTAGTTTGAAAAACAAAATTACTGTTTTCACATGTCACAATGCAACTTCCTATAGGCAGACCCAACCAGCAGAATGGACTATTCTCTGCCCATTGCAACAGAGCTGTGAATGCACAACTAAAGATTAAAATACATTTCCCCTTAGAAAATAATTCTTTAAACACCTTTTATTTTATATTATTCATTGTTGTTCAAATACAGTTGTCTCCATTTTCCCCCCACCACACACCCTGCCCCACCCATCCCCGCCTCCCACCCTAGATCCTACACCCCCTTGGTTTTGTCCATGTGTCCTTTATAGTTGTTCCTATAAACCCTTCACCCTTTCCCCCCCATTATCCCCTCCCATCTCCCCTCTAGTTACTGTCAGATTGTTCTTTACTTCCATGTCTCTGGTTATATTTTGTTCGCTTCTTTGTTTTGTTGGTTAGGTTCCACTTACAGGTGAGATCATATGGTATTTGTCTTTTACTGCCTGGCTTATTTCACTTAGTATAATGCTCTCCAGATCCACCCATGATTTCCCGAAGGGTAGGAGTTCTTTCTTTCTGCTGCAAAGTATTCCATTGTGTAAATGGACCACAGTTTTTTGATCCACTCATTCACTGATGGGCACTTAGGTTGCTTCCAGCACTTGGTTATTGCAAATTGTGCTGCTATGAACATTAGGGTACATAGGTTATTTTTAATTGGTGTTTCAGGAATAATCCCAACAGTGGTATTGTTGGGTCAAAAGATAGTTACATTTTTAGTTTTTTGAGGAAATTACATACTGTTTTCCATAGTGGTTGTACCAGTCTGCATTCCCACCAACAGTGTATGAAGGTTCCTGTTTTTCCACATCCTCTCCAGCACTTGTTGTTTGTTGATTTGTTTATGATGGTCATTCTGACCAGTGTGAAGTGGCATCTCATTGTGGTTTTAATTTGCATCTCTCTGATGGCTAGTGATGCTGAGCATCTCTGGACCCTGTGTATATCCTCCCTAGAGAAATGTGCTTGTCTGTTTTTAAGACAGTTTCATTGAGACATAGTTGACACCCCATACATAAAACTCAATGCTTTTCAGTATAGTCACAATTATATGCAGCCATAACCACAGTTAATTTTAGAAATTTTCGTCACTTCAAAAAGAAACCCCCTACCCTTTAGCTATCACCATCCACCCCAGCCCTGTATCTCCCAACCCTAAGAAACTATTAATCTATTTGTTGTCTTTATATATTTGCATATTCTGGACACTATACAAATGGATTCATATAATATGTGGCATTGTGTTGAGCTTCTTTCACTTAGTATGATTTCAAGATTTGTCCGTGGTGTAACACGCATTAACGTTTCATTTCTTTTAGTTGCCAAATAATAGTCCACTGTACAATACAGTGCATTTTGTACATCCATTCACCAGGTGATGGATATTTGGGTTGTTTCTCCCTTTGTTGTTCTGTTTCACAGGGAGTTTTTTCTTTTTTTTTTTCTTTTATGGTCGCATTGTTCTATTTGCTGACTTTTTGTCCTCTTCAAGATTTATATACATCTATACATCATTTTTCCAGTTGAGAATTATTTGTTCTCCTGAGTATGAGGTAAATGTGTTTTTTCTCTAAGATAAAAATAATCTTCTGTCATATCTGTTGTCATGAGTAAAGCTTTTGTCTAGTCTCTGTGCGATGTAGAGGCAGCTCCTAAAACAGGAACTTTGAAACTTTGGGGGGACAGTGATCCAAAATTAGAACTCGATTTTCTATTGTAACACAGTAAACTCATGTGTGTATATACATTAAACAAGTTTCACAAAACAGTACAGACAATGCACTATGATACCCTGTCCTATTCTATTCTAGTGTACCCTACCCTATCTTACCCAGCTCTACCCAACTCTACCCAACCATACCTGACCTTACCCTACCCTATTATATTCTACCTTATTTTCTCTTACCCTACCTTGTCATGTTTCAGTTGTTTTAAATGTGCCTTTTATTACCCCATACATTGATCTACAACTCACCTGAAGTTTCTACCCTGACCCTGACCCTGAAGTTTCAGAACACTATCCAGATCCTGTCTTATCTTTCTGAGGTGATAGCTTAAGAATGATTTTATCTTTTACTGTCTGATACCCATCAAATACTGTTGGGTAATACAAAGCCCCCATGCTGACAGCTCTGTTCTCAATCTACTGACCTTGAGAAGCAAAAGAATAAATTTTGGCATTATTTATCATGTTGGGAACACCTAGAGTAACTGTACTGTGTATATGATCCCCTTCTCTTGGGAATGAACTTTCCTGTTATCCCTCATAATATTTATTTGTATCAGAAATCTAATATTTACCATTCAAAGTTGTTACTATGACCAACTCTTTAGGGGCCTTCCCATCTGTATTTTAAAGGATGCCTTAAGGTGATAAGGTTCCTCTGGAGTGACAAGTCCAAAGGGAGCATAAGCAAAATGTTCCCTATAGGAACTAGAGTAACCTGAAAGAATGTTCGGACTCATTTTTCATATGACCTGCTTTGCTAAATTTGGCTTTAACACCTTAGGTTCTAGAAGGAAAGATAATTGCCAGTCAAAATTGGAATGGCAGTGAGTAAAATATGTCTTTAGGATACAATATGATAATATATTAATAGTAATATTTTTTAAATAGCATTTTTTGAAAAAGCTACAAGTCCCACCACCTTACATAATATACCCCTTCATCATTCCTCAATAGGACACTCTTATTCTCTTCCTATGATGTCTTTATTGCTGATTTTAATCTTTTCCTACTCCTACACCTCTCCCCAAACAATATAAGCTGGGAAAATTCCCTGCAAAGTACCTCCTTACATCCTATGTACAAATTTTTTATTCCCCTTGCCTTTATGCCGCCACCACTCTTCCCCAAGAGCCTTCTTTCTCCCTGTTGTATTTGTGATTGTCATTCCAAGAATTTAAAATGTAAGATTAACAGATATAGTGATACCTCAGTACTCATTGGCTTCAAAACTTGTCAGACCCTGTACTCGTCACATTTTGATGAGAAAAAAAGTTTCAGTATTCAGCACTTGCTCGGGACTCATCACACTTGCTAGAACTTGTATGAGTCACAGCACCACCCCACAAGAGAAAATCCTTCATTGTTCAGTACTCGTTGGTTTTGGCACTCATCATGAGTTCTGAAATGAATTAACAAGTACTGAGGTACCACTGTAACACAATCTGGATTAGAGGGAAGGGCAGAAACTTTCTCCTTTTCATCTGTCATCCTGATATGTTAGAGAATGAATTTTTATTGCAAAATTAAAATTGAGAGGTAACCACACACATGGAAGGGGTGAATGGATCCAGAAAGGAAGGCAGCATCAATATTGGAATTCTCCAGCTTGTCACATGTTCCTCATTTTATTTACTCTGTCCTTTTTAAAATCTATACTTCCAGCATGGTTCATAACAGCTCCATGAAACATTCAATTTTAGTCATTTTTTGTATGGCGGTATTTCTGTGGGTGGAGAATTTCACACAAAGCACTGCATTTAAGTCATGCCCAGTAATTGCTAGAAAAAATGGTGTGTGTGTGTGTGTGCGGGTATTCTAAATTCAGATAATGCCCAAATTGGGTCAGAAAATAGAGAAAGGTAATAGATAAATATATTTAATGTATATCCTGACTTCAGTTAAGGTCTGTGACATAAACACAGGAAAGTTGGATACCAGTTGTCAAGTGTAAAATATATGCAAGTCTCACAGACCTCTCACATAGCAAATACACTTTCAATTATTTGGGGGCAGTAATGACTTTGATTAAGCCAGAACATCTCAAAATAACAAGAATGAAATTGATATAGGTTACAAGACTATAAAGGAAACCTGAATTAATGCTTTTTTTTTTCTTTAGGGATGTTGGCTAATATTCAGTCTTCATATTCAGTGTAAAATATTCTGTACATGTCCAGTTGCAAAAACAATTATTTTTAACCCAATTCAATTTTACATTTTTCTATTATTGTACAGACAGAGTTTAATGCAGTATAGCTGGACTTGTTATCTTTTATTGAATAAGATTATCCTACTTGCCCAGAGTTAACATATTTTACTACTTTGAAAGTCTTTATTTAAACTTATATGTGTCATCCACTATTTTGTGTAACAACAGTTTAGAATATCTGTTCAGTTGAAGTATGTCTTTAGATTGTGAGATTCTTTATCCAAATAGTATTTACAGAATATATCTTCTGTTGTTCTGCAGTAGTAAGCTTTTTTCTATAATTGGCATTTTAATGTTTTGGGGCCATGAACTATATGTACTAGGTTTATGTTCCCTGTTATTTTTTGTTGAGACTGCTAAATCTCGGTTTTTGATAGAAAAAATACATGTATACCTGAAAATGATCTGCCTTTTTTTAAATTTAGTTTTTAGAGAGGGGGGGAGCAGAGAGAGAAAGTAGGAGAGAAATGTCAATATGAGAGAGAAACATCGAGGACAATTGTCTCTCATATGCTTCTTGATTGTGGACTGAACCTACAGCCCAGGCATGTGCCCTGACTGGAAGAAAACCAGAGACCCTTAGCTTTGTAGGATGACACCCAAACAACTGAGCCACACTGTTCAGAGCTGCATTTCTTTCTTGACAGATAACTCATCTGAAAGCCTAGCTTCATGCTTTCTTGACCTTTAAGCCAATGATCATTGCCTCCACTCTACTTAGGCAAGTCACTTCCACTCCTTCCCTCTCACTAAATCACTTCTGGTATCATCAAGAACTGTTAGGTCCTGCCCTGGCTTGTGTGGCTCAATGGATTGAGTCCAGGACTGTGAAGCAAAGGGTCACTGGTTCAATTCCCAGTCAGGGCACATGCCTGGGTTGTGGGCCAGGTTCGCAGTAAGGGACGTGTGAGAAGCAACCATACATTAATATTTCTCTCCCTCTTTCTCCTTCCCTTCCTTTCTAAAAATAAATAAATAAAATCTAAAAAAGAAGAACTGTTAGGTCCTCACAACTTCCCAGCTATATATTTACTGTTTAGACCTTTTCATGCTTTATTTCTTACTGATCCTAACACATTTTATACCATGAACTCATTGATACCCTTGTGTCGCACCATCTTGCGAATCCTAAACTTTGGATCATTTTTATTCAGTGTCCTCTTTCTTCTATCCACTATTATTCTAATTATTTCCAAAGAATGTCATATTCCTAATAGACTGCTGTCACATCAAATTCATAATAGCCAATCTTAGCCAAGCCTTTAAGACCACCCCTGTTCCTTTAATTTTGTCCCAAATCCAGCTCCCTTTCAAAGTACCCCATTCTTAATGCTCTAACACCACTCTCTTTGAACCACTTACTTCACCCACACCCTCACACAGAGCAGAAGATGTTGCTTACTACCTCATAGACAAAATAGATGCCATTAGTCATAAATTCCATCAACTTCGTATCACCCCACCTTCAACATACCTCTATTTATACTTGGTCTTACCAACATATTTACAGTCAGAAATTTTTTCAAAAGATTTTATTTATTTATTTTTCGACAGAGGGGAAGGGAGGGAGAAATAGAGGAAAAGAAACATCAGTGTGTGCTTGCCTCTTGCACGCCCCCTACTGTGGACCTGGCCTGCAACACAGGCATGTGCCCTAACTGGGAGTTGAACCTGTGACCCTTTGGTTTGCCATCCAGTGCTCAGACCACTGAGCCACACCAGCCAGGGTGCCTTTCCCCTTTTCAATGTCAACACTCATTTTTTTGCTTTCAATCCTGCATACTCCTCACCTCTTCTGGGGTGACATAAACCTTTAGTTCTCTCTCATTTGCATTATTAATTTCTCCATTGTCTTGTAAGTATTTCCTTTATGGTTCAGCCCTCAGTCGTCACATATTACCTCTTAATTTTTTTTCAGGTCTTTACTTACATATGACCTGCTCTGTCCAAAATTACATTATCTAAAATTACAATTCAGATACCTGATCCACACATATAATTCCTACCTTCTTCTTTGCTTTAATTTTCATTTTAGCCCTTGTTGCCATCTAACATACCTTAATTTATCTTAATTATTTATCAGCTCCCCCCAGAATATAAACTCCATAGGGTAGAGATTTATTTTGTATCCTTATCAACTATAATTATGTTTGGCATAGGGTGGGAATAAAGTATTTATTGAACAAAATGAATAAATAAACTATAAATTGACTTCTATTTTCAGGAATCTAGTACACTCATAAAGATCAGCACTACGTTTTATCCAAGTCCTCACTTTAGTTTTCATCCCACTTGAATGTTAGTGGAAGTTATCACTCTTGTCCAGTTGTTCCCTTGGGGAGACTGATTGATTTCTCTAGGTTCTTCAAAAATTTTAGACTACTTCACTGATGTCTCTTCACCATTCTGCCCTTTAAAATTATCAGTGTTCTTCAGATGTCTGTCCTTGGACATTTTCATTTCCTTTTTATGCTCTTTTTCTGACAAATACCCATGCCCATGATTTTCAACACTGCCAGTGGCTTCCTAGTCTACACGCTAGTCACTTTTTCCCTACACAACTGTTTCTGTCTCCTAATGGGCATCTATAGGATGGCCCATGTGTTCTTCAGATTCAGTGCAGCCAATGCCAATTCATTAGCTTCCCTTCTTTAAGAATGCCTTGTTTTAATTAATGGCATGAACATCTGTCCAGTCTCTCAAGGTATGTGCATTTTAAATTTATTCTAGGCTCCTTCTTCTCCCATATTTTCAATCTGCTCCAGATTCGTACAGTTCTACTTTCCAATTCCATTTCTAAAATATCCCCCCTTTTTCATGGTCTAACACCTCTGCCTTAGTTTAAACCCTCATAATTTTTCACATGTGGTACAACAATTCCCTAACTGACTTTTCTACTTTCATGTCTGCAGTTATCTGATCCAGCTTTTACACTGTCACCAGAAATAACTTTGTCCATGCAAATCTTCCCATGCTAGTCTGCCCATACTGAAACATTTAGTAACTGTCCCTTACATTATGAGATAACCTCGCCTCAACCTGCCTGTCTAACCTCTGAAACTCTACAGAGATATTCATTTACTCAGTTTTCCTTCAAGTACACCAAGCTTTTTCATGAATCTATACATACAGTGTTTTTAACCTGGACTATCAATTTCTTTGCCCTACATCTAGCAAACTTGTAAGCACTATTGAATAGCCAGTTTATATACCAGGTCTTCTGTAAATCGTCTCCTAGTCTCCCAGACAAGTCACCTTCCTCTGTGACCATACAACATTGTATTTTAAAACCATGTTTGCATTGTGTTTTAGACATTTGTTCAGATGTTTGTCTCTGTGAGCTCCCCACTCTCAAGTAATCAAGATAGCCTACCTGAGGAGATAGAACATATACTTAAATGATTGCATAGTATAAGCTATGATATGATGATCATCATAGGAGGGAAATAGACTAGGAATAGAAAAATGGAAGCAAGGAGGATTGGGTTGGATGCTCAGAGAGGACTGCACAGAGTAAGTGGGGTTTGAAAGCTGAATGGGGTTTGGATCAATCAAGAGGCAAGAACCCAGCATTCCACTCAAGTATTATGGTCTGAGCCAATATGAGGAAATTCAACTGGAACAAAACGGTCAGGTAGAAGAGTAGTGAGATGTATATTGGGACAGGGATATCTGAACTTGCTTGTGGGTTGCCTGAATTTACTGTTGTGTTGTATGTGTATGGGCATAGGCACATGCATGCCGCTTAGATATGAGACAGATTTTGATCTGTCATCTGTTCTTTTCTACCCATTCGCATCCCAAAATGGCCAGTTTTAAACCAGAAGTTTTCTGAAGTCCTCAGAGCATCTATCTGATTATCCTCCTACATTATATTGTGTTACTCAAAGCAGTCCTCCTGGAGTCTGCTCAGTTCATTTTGACCTCAGTCTGTGATCTCAAGGGCCAAATTATACATTGCACTGATTCTGAAGGGAAAGCAAAAGAAAAGAGGTCATAAATGGCGTAAAATGTGGATCACTGAGATCATATTTTCACTGTGACAACAATTTTTGGCTGATAAGATGAAGAGGCAATAAAAGCAGCAGTGCCTATGGTTTTGCAGTTCGAACCACAAATTGTAGTCCTATTGTTGGACGTCCCTCTTGCTCTCTAGTTGTCTCTTTATTCAGAAGTCTAAGTTAATTAAACTTGGCTCTTCCAGTGTTTGAATGCCAATTTCTGATGCCTGGGGTGAGAAAACCACAACCTATAAAATCAGTCAAAATGCACATTCTAAGAGAGTCATCACAATTGATCGTGATATTTCATAACGTTCTTTCGTCCTGGCATTCCTGCTTATTTCTGTACTATTGTTTCTAATTATTATTTGTTGAGATTAGTGATGTGCCCTTTGCTTCCTGGCATGGCACACTGTACAAATGTTTCACGGTAGAACTTTAATTTGTTCATGATGACACTCCTTCTGCCTTTGCCCATGGGAAGAATAAAATTGAGTCATTCTTTCTCCAGCCTTCTTCAGCCACATATCCTGTCAGTATGATGTTTATCTCAACCTGCTCATTGATGATTACATTGATTGTGTCATATTGTAGTTCGCAGGCCTGTGCTTCTGGCTTTTTAGTTTTGTAAGGTTTACTTCCTTTAATAAAAGGAAGCCCTTCTAAACTTAAAACTCATAGATCTCCTAATACTAAGGAACACAACTACCCTTGACATGGGTTATAGGCGACTGTATTTGGTGTAACTCAAAGAGGAAATTCGATGAATGGCTGAATATCTGAAGCTGTGTGATAATGAGCCACATTGTAGCCTGGTTCTACTCTTAACAACTCTCACTGAGTTCTTATCTGAAATCACTACAGACAAGTGCTGGAAAATGTCACAGGTTTGGGGGAGGAGAGGTAACACTACCTCTGGGTGGATAGCCAGACTACCAACTTCTCTTAATCATTGATTTTTTAAATTATTTTATGAAAAGTAAGTGTGTAAATTCTGGATCATTTGTTGATTTCTAGGGATCATGCTATACGTGCTGTTCTATGACTTGCCTTTTGCCTTTCCGAACAATGTCCATTGGATGTATTTCTAGGACAGTGTATATAGATCTGCCTCTGCTGCCTGATGTTCCTCTATATGTATGGGCAATTAGGTGATTTCTAATATTTTACTTTTATGAATAACACTACGATGGATTTCATGTACATACATATTTGTGCACCTGTGGAATTATCCTGCATGAATAGAGATGAATAGATTCCTTAGAAGTAGAATCGATGAGTTAAAGGTTATACGAGTGTAATAGTTCGAGAGGAAAACAAATGAGAGATATCTGGTGTTTATTTACTGCTAAAACGTCCTCCAAATAGACTACATACGTTTACAGTCCTCCCAACAGTGTCTGTGGGAGAATGCCCATTCTTTTTCACAGAACAGTCTTTTTCAAAGCAAGTGATGTATTACTTTTAGCAACTTGATAAGGGGAGCAATAGAAGTTGGTGAGCATGGGAATGAATAAGAGTGGGAAAGCATGAAACTATGGGCAGGGGATGTGCTCATTTGGCTGGCCACAGAAAATTTAGGAACACTAATAGTTTTTGAAAATGACTTTTAAGGCTGTATTATATCAAGAGATGCTATCTCTTGTGATGTATAAAATTAGAGTACTCATTCTAATTCAGCCCACATTATGTTCACATACCTGCATGTACAAGGAGGAATGGAGAATGAGATTGACTCATTCAGAGAGTGAACATTTTAGGAGCATAAAAAATGTCATGGAATGGTGGTAATGCATGTTATTAACTCAACAGCTCTAAGAGTCCTTCAAAGCCATTTCCAAATCACCTATGATAACATTATTAGAGACCTCTTAAAACTAGTGAAATAGTTCTGTAAACTAGGTTATCTATCAGAGTACTAAAAAGCCTGCTAAGAGCTATCATGTAAAAGTGTCACAATGTGTACCCCTCAGAAAAGAAATGCAATTGCCTTGATATAATATATGTAGTAATGCCAAGAGATATATCGGAGGATGGTACTGCTAGAGCTACAAGGACATTTTTCAATTTGCTGACCACAAAGCCTATTCAGAATCTCAAGGCTCATTCCAGACTATTGTGGTGTGTTGAGACCTGCATTTCTTGTTCAGGCTTCTGAAAGTAATTATGAATGCTGCAGAAATACTCGATTTTATTTAACTTCTGACAGCTACATTCTGATAACTACTCCCACTTAGTTTTCCTGTTTTGAATGAAAATATATAGGAGGAATGCAACAAGCAAATAAGCCTTCTTTCTCCATGCTTTCAGTTTTGTACACACACACTTTCAATTAATTATGTCTACAATTTGTGGGTCGATCATGTAAAGTTGTAATCTTGGCTTAGTCCAATTGGCTTAATCACCCTGAATTACATGTCCAATACAGAAGTTATAGACACACTTATAGATGTACTACACTGCCAGTGCTGGAAGTTGCTGATTATAGGACAGCATTAGTAAATAATGTTTTGAAAAATTTGAAGATATTTTATACACACACAATTTTTAAAGAAATAGTTAAATAAGATTTATACTATTTCTTAAGTTTAGAAATAAATGACTATTTCAAATAGATTCTAATTTCCTGAAATATGTTATAGGGAACCTGTAGTTTTGTACAATACTATGCACCATGAAAGAAAAACAGGCAATGTGTTTAGGATATGCTGTGTGTCATTGTCATATCCAGCTCCTGGTAGTCAATGATGCATATTAGTGTATGCAAGGCTCTGAGAAGTCCTATAATAAAGAAGCCTGTCTTGATGGGTCTAACACAAAGTTCTCCAGATTTATTTGTATTGAAAACCCTTTTTTCTTAAAACACTTACTAACAGTTCCACACATTAGGAAATGCTGGTTTAAGAGAGATTATTGCTAGGATTAGCATGATTTAGCTGGAAAACAATTATTTCAACATTTACCATGCTAAGTTCATGTCATTCCTTTTGATTAATTTGATGAAAACGTTAATTCCTTTAGAAAATACAAATGTCCTAAAATATTAAGATGACCTATTTGGCTGGCAAATTGATAACTGCTTTTGTTCATAAAACTCATCATGAAAGACATATTAAAATTGTTGAATTAGCCATGCTTGGGGCAGAAGATGATTCTGGATAACCAAACCCCTCATTTCAAAAGATTATTTGATTCATGTTTAATAAAAATGCAGCCCCCAGAAGATGGCATTTGATAAACCCTCATCTTTGAATTAATTTGCTTTTCCTGTTATCATTGTAGACTTTGCTTGGGAAAGATAATCTGAGGCCACCTCAGGAATTAGATAAAGGAGGACTACTGAGTCACCTTCATCCAAGTGATGAACTGATAACTGTGATTGAAAATGGTGATCAACTTAAAACAAAACAAAACAAAATAAAAAAGGAAATTACCGTCAGAGGGAAGTGTAACTTTGGAAGCTCAACCCTTGTAAATTGTATTGACGGGAAGCCTGCACCTGAGCTATGGTGAATCACTTCACTTGGATTATATTTAATGGCAACTGGAAATATCCTTGTTCCTTATGTTTTTATTGTATGGCACTTTTTTGGTGGTTCAGCTCAGAAAGTCAAGTTTATTGGAAAATACATTTGCAGTGTTTCATATTTTGTCTTTAAAGAAACAGTGGTCACCGCCTGCTGCTTGACACCAACTGATGTCGTTTTTCTTCCCAATCAAAAGAATCAGGTCAGCAATTTCCTAGCAGGACAAAAGTACTAAAGGTTTCTTTTTTCATTGCACTATCTCATGGGCAAGGCTTACAACTCATACAATTTGGGGCATATATCATTCTAACCTCCCTCCAACTACCCAACTCCACCCAAGAAGAAAAAAGTATTTATACAATTGTCACAAGGCCTGAAATTCTGTATTAACCTTTCCTTTCAGTCTGAATGAGCTAATTATATTTCTTTGAAGGTTACATTCTGGTCCAGTGCTTATTTGTGCAAAACTTCTAAACCTCTGTATTTGTTCTGTGTCTGCAATATTCCTCTCCCCTCTCACCTCCCCCATCCACTCACCCATCTCCTTCCCATCCTACCAGATTCCTATGCATCCTCTCCATCTAAATATAGATGCCGCTTTCTCTAGGATGCTTCCCCTGGCCCTACTGTACACACCCAGCTCCCCTCTGTAGTGTCCCCACCTTGTCACTGTTTTTTTAAAGCATAAGATTTAGAGTTTTATTTTTTTAAATAAGACACAATGTAATTTTAATTTTTAAAATAATTAAAGATGTTAAGCACTGGCTGGTGTGGTTCAATGGGTTGGGCATCATTCCCCAAAGCAAAATGTTGCCTGTTTTATTCCTGGTCAGAGCACCAGAAAAAAAAGAAAAGAGGCATTTGTTTTATTTTTAATGCTCTCGCTCTCCCCTCCAAGGATTCAGTGGTTCCTCAGCTGCAATGGGCCTACTAGTCACCGGGAGTGTTTATGATACATGCAAATTTCCAGACCATAGCCCCAGAGAGATCCTGTATTACATGGCCTGTGATGGGTTCATGAATCTGCAGGGTTTTTTAAATTTTGTTTTATTTTTTAAAGATTTTATTGATATTTATCTTTTTTATATTTTATTTATTTATTTTTAGAGAGGGAAGGGAGGGAGATAGAGAGAGAGAGAGAAACATCAATGTGTGGCTACCGGGGGTCATGGCCTGCAACCCAGGCATGTCCCCTGACTGGAAATCGAACCTGTGACACTTTGGTTCACAGCCTGCTCTCAATCCACTGAGCTACACCAGCCAGGGCTTATCCATTTTTAGAGAGAGGGAAGGGGAGGGAGAGAAACATTAATGTGAGAGAGAAACATTGATTGGCTGCCCCCTCCTCCCACTGCACATGCCTTGACTGGATCCCAAACCCAAACCCAAACTCAGGCATGTGCCCTGACTGGGAATTGAACTGGTGAACCTTCACCTTGCAAGGTGACACCCAGCCAACTGAGCCGTACCAGTCAGGGCAGGATCTACACTTTTTTTTTTTAAAGATTTTATTTATTTATTTTTAGAGAGGGAAGGGAGGGAGGGAGAGAGAGAGAGAGAGAGAGAGACATAAATGTGCGGTTGCTGGGGGTTCTGGCCTGCAACCCAGAAATGTACCCTGGCTGGGAATCGAACCTGGGACACTAGGATCTACACTTTCAACTAACTATATAGGTGGGCCTGATGCAGGTGGTCCATGTGCCTCATTGTTAGAAACATTGGGAATTTGAGAGTGCTAAGCAGAGAGAATGCAATATAAATATATTAAAAGAAACACTGTCTGCATTGAGCCAATTGTAGATACTTTCCTAAAAATACAATGTCAAATGCAGATTGTCTTCAAAGACCAGGTAAACAAACATATTTTTGTTCATGTTTACCAAAGTTCCACAGATGATGACATGTAATTTTTCAACGTGAAATATTAGTTCTGTGGAAGGGGCTGTGGTTAAAAGTCTTAGCTACCATTAGCTATTGGAGCATATACAGTCTTTTACTGGAAGCACTCAAAACATAGTACAGAATGATCACCCCTTCCCTCCACCACTGTCACCCCATTCAACCACACAGTCCATCAAGACTGAGAGACTGCTGCTGGGAGCACCAAACGGAATGTTACAGGAGGGAAACTTTCTTTTAATGATCCATTGTAGGCCTATAGACTGTAGTGCATGCATTTACAAGAACTTGAGAGTAAGCTGGGTTAGGATGTGTCCATTTGCCTGGCAATAGATTCTCAATTCAAACAGAACTGAGTAATTAGATACACCAGAAATGATAACCTGGAGTACACTTTTACAGTAGTTTGTGTGCTGTAAATAGTAAAGTATTTCTATTTATATATCCTTGAAAATTGCCTCCTACTTGGTGTGAAGATTCAGTGCCATGAACTCTGGATACAGCAGTAGAGGAGAGGCTTTGCCTACATCTAAGTAAAAATTCCAGAGAGCACTGAACTAGAGAAAGATAGTCTGTTACGTAAACTGCATATCGAGAGAAAGGTAAGGAAAGCCATTTGTGCCTAATGTGGCTCCCCTGTGAACAGAACCAGGAAGCCAGGAAGTTGATAAAGTTCTTGATTCCACTCTGGCTGCTAATGGTAATGAATCACTGGTGCATTTGTTTGTTGCATTCTTCTGGCATCCCAGGAGGACAGGAATGGAAAACTGAAACCTCAAGGAAGTTAAACAAGAACACAAAATGAAAACACACTAAGGCAAGTAGCTACCTCAGTAAAGGGAGCTATAAGCACCAAGAGCTGAGGAGGTTGAGGTTGCTGAGGAGGTCGGAAAGCCCTGCTGAGATCTGCATCATGATGTGTGTGGCTTTATAAAGAAAAAGCAGAGCCAACTCTGCACCCTTCTTTAAAACAAAACCAATTTTTGCTGAATGAAAAATGTTAACAATATCTGATTTTCCTCCAGTAGACTGCTGCAGGGTTTTATGAAATATGTGAAAAATAAATTGGTTAGCTTCCCACTCAAGGTTCCTGCACTGTTCAAATTAGCTAAAGAACCACTAAAGAGGAGTGGTGAGGCGAGGAGCAGAGTTCTGAGATGGGGAGGTTGTGATGTGGGTGAGAGGAGTGGAGAGGCAACGGGAATTGGCTGTGGTTGATACACTCCTAGGCTCTCAATGATGTGACAAACAGCACATTCATTAGACTCCCAAGTACTAAAGGTGTTGCAAATAGCAGTAAGAAGAAAGGGTTCCAGATGAATAGAATGCTGGACAAAGATGCTCAGGGAATTAATGAACTTGACATAGATCTACAAAAGTGGAAGATAATGCATTTTGGATAAAAACCCTATCTCATTTTGAGCGTGAAATAATGTTTAAGGGGAACAAATTTTATTTGTTTCTTACAAGCAATAGAAATACTGTTTGCTCTCTAATTCTGTTATGCCTAGTATGCCAGTAGGAAGAGTGAAACCTCAGTACTCATCATTAATTCATTCCGAAACTCATGACGAGTGCCAAAACCAACGAGTACCAAATACAATGAATGATGAAGCACTTGATCTTACAGAGTGACATCATAACTCATGCAAGTTCTAGCAAGTGCTAAGTGCTGAAACATTTTTTCTCATCGAAGTATGAAGAGTACAGGGTTTGATGAGTTCTGAAGCTGATGAGTACCAAGGTATGACCGTATCTAGTACCTGATTATGTCTTGTTACTGCTTACATTTGACCTTGGACAAGGCAATACCAACATCCTAAATGACAGCATTTGAGGCTTCCATTATTAAAGGTACATTCAGGTTTGGTAAAAGAACCTGAGGTTTGAAAGAAAAGGTGGGGCTATGCAGGCAGCAGCATCATTCGATCCAGTGGAACCTGAATTGAATGACTGGCACTGATAGTGTCAAGGAATTCTATGTAATTTGGTGAACTCAATGGAAAAAAAAAACTATTTGGTATCCTTTTTCAGGAACATAATTTCCTTGTATTCTGACCTTCAGATTAGAAGTCAGCATTAGCCTTAAAATGAGACCAGTGGGCTCTGGACTGAATTGTGTATCCCAAAATTCCTATGTTAAAGCTCTTACCCCCATGTGAATGGTATTTGGGGGTGGGGCTTTGGGAGGTAATTAGGTTTAGATGAGGCCATGAGAGTAGGATTGTCATAATGGTATCAGTGCCGCTGTAAGATGAGACACCAGAGAGCTTGCTCTCCCTCTCTGTCATGTGAGGACGCAGTTAGAAGGTGGTTATCCATGAGTCACAAAGAATCACTCACTGGAACTCAGCCATGCTGACACCTTTATCTCAGATTTCCTACTTCCAGAACTGTGAGAAAATAAATTCCTCAAGTTTAAGACACCCCTTTTACAGTATTTTGTTACAGAGCCCGAGCTAACTAAGACAGTGTAACTGTCTCAATTTCCAACTTAGTTTTTTTTGGAACAATTAAATGTAGACAACTGTAATTGAACAACAATAAAATAATTTAAAAACAACAGCTAGAATCAACTATGTCACTGGAGATTTCGTGATGACTGTGTAAGGTCCAAGAATAATGGCTGCCCTGAATTTTCCTAGACATTTTTCACTGACATTTTTTTTCTGGAACAAGAGCTGGAAGTTGATGGGGGTACTAGTTTATCTGGAGGACAAGAGACAGAATACAAAGCGCAGGATTGAATTGAACAAACTCAGCATAGTCCATCGGATCTAGTTTAACATCGTTTGCTGACAGATTTTTGTTGTTGTTTTCAGTAGTTCTGAAGTTCTTTCTGTTACATATTATGTTCTGTAAACCCCAAGTAGACTCATAACAAAAAATCTGTGACTTCAGTTTATGGTAAGAAAGTTTTCAAAACAATGAAATAAAGACTGATTTCAAATACAAAAACAAAATAGAGCATCAGCAAAGGAATCTACTACTTGACAGTAAAGAATGGGTGATGTTTGCATATCAACCTTAATCATTTCAAACCCATGAGCTTATCCCATTCTTCCTGTCATTCTGCAGAACCTGGGGAATTCTCATAGGCCTTGGGGTTTTGATTCATTCATGAATTGATTTCCAAATATTTATGAAGCACAAACTTTGCATCAGAAGGTACATGAGGCATTGGGTCATGGTAATGTGGAATTCTGGGCAGTAGACTGATAGTTTAGCAATCTCAAGGGGTGATGAAGAACCATCAGAAGATATAGGGAAAACTAAGGGGGAGTGAATGTAAACACCTATGTCACTTTTGTCCAAACCCAGCTTGGATAACACCATAAGTGTGAGATTAAACGCTGCAAATTTTAGAATATTTCTAAGGAACCAAATTGACTTTCTGTAGGACAGCTGTTCAGTGGTAAATATACTTTGCTGATGGAAAACAGACCACAGATAAGACAGCTGAGGGTAATTATGCATAAGAGACAAAATCACTCGGCATGTTCTTGGTATGTCCTGGCAACTTTGTTTACAGACCTTTGGGAGTTTATATCATCCCCAGCAGGGCCTCTGTTTCCATCAAGATGATGCTGGCAGCACAGATCTTCCTGTTCAGTAAGTGAATGGTGGTTTCAGAGCATATGAGTTGATAAAGACATAGTAGGTCTGACCACAGGTGGCATGTTGATTCCTTATCTGTTGAATCATCCCCAAGTGAATTCCTCTCTCTCTTTTTTTGATCATTCTCAGAAAGAGACAGCCAGATAACTCACCTGTTAGCTAAGACGGGTCACAACCTATGTTACACATGCAGAGCTTTTGAGAAGCCCCAGGTTAGCAGGGTTGCTGCAGAAGCAATTGTACAAGATTGGTACTCCGAGACTGAATTTTGTCTGCTCTTTCCTAATAATGGGGAACACATGTTGCATACTGAGCAAGTCTTTTTGCCTTTGCAGGAGTCCTTGCTTTCATTTACAGAATGCAAGCCCCCTAGATATTGTAGCTGGCCTTAGTTTTGGTTTCAATTCCATAGCTTATCTCTTTGCTCCCCTGTTTTCCTTTTCTTTCTTTAACCAAAAGGACAAAAGTGCATGCTTCTTCCACTGAGGTAGAAAAGCATGGGGAAAAATACTTTCTCCACCCAAGTGAGGGTAATATTTAGAGACAGCTGTTATCTGACAATTTTTTGTTGTCTTGTCATTTTACCAAAAGTACCTAGTTACATGGAGAGGTTGTACTCTTCTGAACCCTCAGGTACGAACCCTCTAGAAGTAGTTTTAGGCATAGACATATCCTATCCATGGTGACTATGTCCCTGTTTTAATCACCTTGAAATAAACATAGCAAATCATAATCTAACTTCATTACTCTTCTGCTCAAAGAAAAGGCACTGAAATTTATAAGTAAAATGGCATATAAATTCAGCTGTAACATATTAATGCCTGGGTAACATAAAATTATTGTGTGTGTGTATCTCCAGGTATCATTTTTACCTTTTTAAAAAAGCAAATTCCATTAGTATTGAGCACCTAGAGCTTCACTTGAGGTGATCAAGTAGGCAATTGGCTACTGATTATCACACATTCTTTAAGCATGATCTGACTAACCTAAGGAGAAGAGGTCAACAGCTTTTTCATTATAAGGCATTTCAGAGATGTTGTGCCATGTCCACTGGCAGCCTTGTGTGGAGTTCAAACCCCACTTTGTTATCTTTTGCACATTTACCTGCAAATGTGCACTCAAACAGCTAGTCTTAATAAATGTCTGAAGAGGTTTCCATGTTTCTGCCATGATTATTACTAAGTCTCATTGAAAATGAATAGCTAATGCTCAGAGTTGGGTGATACTTACTCTGGAAATTTAATAAATACTTTACAATCATATTTTGCTCTCAAAATGTTTGAAATGAAGCAGATAGTTTTGAGGCTATCCCAAGAGAGTTTAGTAGATGAGAATACTAAAAGAATTGATGGAAGTGGCTTTTTTCTGTAAGGGAATCTCATACCTTAAGTTTCAATGACATTATTATCATAAGGTTATTGTATAGCACCTTGCATTTATCTGATGGTGGACATACAGGAAAAGAAGTATATTTTAAAATAGCGTGTGGTGGTCGATATTATTATCTTTGTTTGAAAGATGGAAAAACAGAGGTCAGAGAGGTCAAGCCACATGTCCAACTTATAAGAAGTCATTGCCACGGACTGAATTCCCAAGGCTCCAATCCTATACTCTATCCACTCCTGTCACTCAGCTGTGAAGCCATCAAGATTTACTATAAGCAGAACTAAAAACAGCAGGACCTCCACTACTGATGTACCAAAGAGATAAGGTCCAATCACTTGACAGAATGGATTGAGGCTGATTGCATCTGAAGGACGTGGGTTAGGTGACTTAAAAGGACATGTTTTGGGGGCGGTTTTTTGGCCCATGCCTAAAATGACCATTGAAGCTCTTTACTTAGAATAAAAACACTGTAAAGACAAGGTTTCACTAAGTTCCCTGTTCTGAATTTAGTGCCTTTTTATGCCTAGCTGGTAAACATTTTCATTGGATGGATAGAGCTGATGATGTCACTTCTGTCTAATTAGCCACTGTCCCTCACTGCCGTACACTGAGGCATTCCATTTTCTGTCCCCAGTCTTCTGTAAATGCATGCTGAGAAACATACACAAATGCTGATTTTGTTTTCTGGATGAAGTATTTTTGATATGCAAAAAAACTGCAGAAAATAAAACATTTATCTGCCCACAACCAATATTAATCCTCTTTTAACATCTTGTCACATTTAATGTTAAAGACCTACGTAAAACTCTGCCCGCTCCTTTTCTTCCCAGAGTTAACCACTCTTCCGAAATTGGATTTGGTTTGTATCCTTTCAGTATGTTTGCATAATTTTACTTATATGAGTACCTGTCACTGAAACTTTGTAAAATTACTTTGCCCCTAAAATTTGCAGAAGTACTGTGCATGTTTTGTAAATTGACATTTTTTCAAGCAGCATTATTTTTCAGATTTGTTCATGTTGATACAGACAAATCTAGACACTTTGTTGCTGTGGAGTATTCCATTGCTTAAATAAACCACAGTTTACCTATCCATTTCCTCTTCTGATAGACATTGAAATTAACTAATTTTCTTTTACTATGATGAACAAGACTTTGTTTTCCTAATTGATTTGTAGGAATTCTTTATTTATTCCAGATACTGATCCTTTGTCAGTTATATAAATTGAAAATATCTCCTTTCAGTATGTGGCTTGTCTATGCACTTTTAGCCCTTCCAATTTTTTAATTTAATTTTTCTCTTTTTCTTTTTCTTCTTAAATCATTTTTTTATTTTTCAATTACAGTAGACATACAATATTATATTAGTTTCAGGTGTATACCTCAGTGATTAAACATTTATATAACTTACTAAATGGTCATCCTGATATATCTTATACCCATCTGACACCATACATAGTTATTAGAATATTGTTGACTGTATTTTCTATGCTGTAGTGTACATTCATATTCTGTAACTATCAGTTTGTACTTCTTAATACCGCCACTTTTTTCACCCATACCCTCAACTGCCCTCCCACCTGGCAACCATCAAAATGTTCTCTGTATCTATGAGTCTGTTTTTGTTCTGCTTGTTCACTTCGTGGTTTTTTTCTATTTTTTTCTTCTTAAAGAAGACACTTTAACATTTCATGTAATAATGGTGATGATGAACTCCTTTAGCTTTCCATTATCTGAGAAGTTCCTTATATATCCTTTGATTCTAAATCATAGCTTTGCTGGGTAGAGCATTATTGGTTGTAGGTCCTTGCTTTTCATCACTTTGAATATTTTGTGCCAGTACCACCTGGCCTGAATTGTTTTTGTTGAGAAATCAGCTGACAGTCTTATGGGAGCTCCCTTTTAGACAACTTAACAGTCTTTCTCCTGCTGCTTTTAAAATCCTCAAATTTGTCTTTAATCTTTGACATTTTAGGTACAATGTGTCTTGGTGTGGGCCTCTTTGGGTTCATCTTGTTTGGGATTCTCTGCACTTCCTGGTCTTATGTGTGTATTTCCTCCACCAGGTTAGGAAAATTTTCAGGCATTGTTTTTTCAAATAGGTTTTCGATTTCTTGATCTCTCTCTTCTCCTTTTGGCACCACCAATGTGCGAATGTTGGTATGCTTGAAGTTGTCCCAGACGTTCCTTACACTGTCTTCATTTGGGGGGCATTCTTTGTCTTTCTCCTCTACTGATTTGGTGCTTTTGCTTCCTTATATTGCAAATCACTGATTTGACTCTCCATTTCATCTACTCTACTGTTGATTCCTTGTAAATTCACCTTCATTTCAATTAGTGAATCCTTCATTTCTGACAGTTTTTTTTTATGGTTTCCATGTCCTTTTTATGTTGTCAAAGTTTGGGTTAAGTTCATTGAGCATCCTTATATATAACCAGTGTTTTGAATTCTGTATCTAGTAGATTGCTTGTCTCAATTTTGTTTAGTAGTTTTTCCAGAGTTTAGTTCTGTTCTTTCATTTGGGACATATTTCTTTGTCTCTTCATTTTGGCAGCCTCCCTGTGTTTGTTTCTGTGTGTTAGGTAGAGCTGATGCTTCTCCTGGGATTGGTAGTGTGGCCTGATGGAGTAGGTGTCCTGTAGGGTCCAGTGGCACAGCCTTCCTATTGATGCAACCTCGGCACTCCAGGTGCACCCCCTCTGTGTGGGCCGTGTATATCCTCCTGTTGTAGTTGAGCCTTGCTTGCTGTTGGCATGTCAACATCCAATTAGCTGAAAGGACTAGCTAAGACCACCATGGAGGATCAGCTGTGCACAGGCTCACCCCATGGAGCAGGGCTTACTTAAGTGGGGTTCTGGTACATGCTGAGTCCATCCCTTGAATATGTCACTTGTGGAGGGGTTTGGGTGGTGCTACGATATGGTTTGTAGCTGTCCACTGGGTAGGATGGCTCTGGAGCCTCCCAGATAGTACAGGCAAAGGTCAGTCACCACCTGTGTTTTTATGGGGGCATCCTGGCATGAGCTATAAAGTGATCTGCAGTTGGCTGCTATTTGTGCTGGTCTTGGAGGTACCCAGGCAAGGCCAAGCTATGAACCAAGGCAGGTTGCTGCTAGTGCCAGGCCTGGGGCCACTTAGTGAGAGGTATGGTGCTTGCTGAGGCCAGATTCTGCATGTTTGACAGAATGTTTGACAGAATTTAGGAAAATCTGAAGCATGAGCCAAAACAAGCCATTTGTATGGAAAAGCCACTGAAAACAGCCTGGGTAGGCATGAAAGTTGGGTGGGGCAGGGCCTCAGGGAATCACCAGGACAGGGAAAACAGTGGTAGCCAGGTTGATGGAGACTCAGATACAGCATCCTCCTGCCAGCTCTGTGGGTTGGGGGTGGGCTCACTAAAGGAACAAAGGCCTCTGCCAATAGTTCTGTCTAGGAGAAAGCTGCTCCCCAGCTCTTGCCCTGATGCCAGACAATTCAGTTCCTCCTTTGGTGTCCCTGGTGCCTTTCAAGCTGCTATCCAAACAGTGTAGCTCAGACAGAGTGAGTCTGAGTAAATCCGTATGTGGACCCTTTAAGAGGAATGTCTGGACTCTGGCAAGACTCTGGAAGCCCTCCATCTCACTCAGCCACAACCCCCACTGGTTTTTGCAGCCAAAAGTTATGGGGACTTCTCTTCCTGCTGCTGGACCCCTGGGCTGGGGGGATTGATATTAGGCCGAGACCCCTCACTCTCCACGGGCTCCTCCACAGCTGAGATATCCTCCTGATTTTTATCTACTACAAGTGGGTGTGGGATCAGCCTGTTCCTCATCTCCCCGCTCCTACCAGTCTTGATATGGCTTCTTCTTTATATCCTTTGTTGTAGGACTTCCATTCAGCCAGACTTCAGGCAGTTCTGAATGATGGTTGCTTTGTACCTTAGTTGTACTTTTGACATGGCTGTGGGAGGATGCATGTACCACATTTACTTATATCGCCACCTTGAATGGAAGCTACTTTTATTTTTCAAATAGAAAACAAATGATGAAAACCTTAGGTTCAAGGGTTGCTGGTTGGATTCCCAGTGAGGGCACATGCCTGGGTTGTGGGCCAGGCCCCCAGTGGGGGTGGCACAAGAGGCAACCACACATTGTTGTTTCTCTCCCTCTCTTTCTCTCTCTCCATTCTCCTCTCTCTAAAAATAAATAAATAAAATCTTTAAAAGAAAGAAAACCTTAGGTTCATAGCCTATTAATAGACAGCTACCTATTGTAAGTAGTTATTTTTATCTCTCATTCTTCCACGTAACTTCCAAATTTACTAAAAATCCAGCCCAAATTATAAAAAGATCACTGCATCTCTATGATTACAGAGCAAAATAAGATTACTTTTGGATTATACTGATGTGGTGTGCATTTATTCCTTTCCCTCTCGGTCTTTCTGCTTCAGCACAAAGCTAATTGTGTATGCATTTACTAGACCCATCTGCCCAGTTGAAGGAAGGATCTCTCTAGCTAGAGAACTGCTCTTCTTCACAAGTTTGTCAAGATGGTATGCCTGGGGAACATGTCTGAAGTCTCTCTGCTCATGTTTTATCCTGTTTGATTTCATTTTCTTTAAGTGTGAGCAATGTATCTTCTGTTTGTGAATAAGACTCGGGAGCACACTTTTTTAATACATATCTGTAAAATAAAAAATGTGCGGCAATGCATTTTTTGTGTTTTTTTTACCCCTAACTGGGCAGCAGTTAACATCCATCTTTGCAGTATTGCAAACTTCTTTCTGCCTTTTTTTCTGTCTAACTTATAATGAAAATAATGCCGTGCTTAAAATATTATTCCATTGTCATCATCCTTGTGCGTTTCAGCAATTTATTTCTGTTATGTCATAGGCCTAGGCAAAATTTTAGATATGGAGGAGGCCATGTCACATTCACTCAATGTGATTGTTTAGGGTTCCTCGATGGATGATAACATGATAGGTTTAGAGGCAGCATTTACATGGTTTGAACATAACCCATTTTACACTTCACTGATTTTCACCAAGCAGAGAACATTTATGCCTTTGTTTTCTAAGTTGATGGATCCATATTCACCTCTTTATACATAATTGCCTTCAAAGGAAGGAAGTAATTTTTAACTCTATTTTATAGAAGTCTGTGTCACTGAACCAACTGATCATGGCACGATAGAGGAAATAAGATTTGTGTGTTGTACATGGACTGCAAAACCTAAGGCTCAAGCTAGAGTCTAGAGCATACCAGGTCGGGGCTGGTGAGCAACCCAAGAACACGACCTGATTGACATCCCAAGTCAAGGGATTGATATAGTGGAATTATTAGAATAATAGTCCAAATCCAGAGAGGGAGCAAGGATCCAAAACAAATACTGTGTGAGTGACAAGGAACCAACCTCAGAAAGCCAGAGCAGGAAGAGAAAAGCAAAGATAAAGTAATTGCAAACCAAGAGACAGTATGGAGACTCTTTGTTTTCTTAAGCCATTTCATTTTTCTGAATCTCAGTTTAATAATCTTCACGTGTAAAGACTGGATTATTGACAAGGGCTCTTCCAGCTTTAACTTGTTTTAATTCTGGTTCTAGGATGTAAGACATCACAGAGGACTCATGCTAAATGTAGGTGTAAGGAGACTGCCTACTTTTATGAGATGGGCAGATCAACAGGCAGATAAGAAGGTGGTATAGGATACTTAGGTGGTGGTTCTGCCTTTTGAATGTTTATAAATTTTCTGGAGTTTGTATATATGGGGGTAATAAAGTACCAGGAAATTATTTACTTTCTCAAAAGGATAAAGATCTATTATGCTTATGTAGAGGTAAAGGGTAGTGGTAAGAATCTAGTGAAAAGTGGGAGAAGGAGAGATAAAGTAGGAGAAAGAGGAAGTAGATAGAAAGCTTTTGAAGTACTATATTTTAGGGAGCTGGGAGAGAGGCTCAGGTGTTCAGAAAGAGGGTCGTATGGGACTTAGAGATAAAAATAGATGGTACTTTTGAAAGAAGGGGCCTTTTTTCCTTCATTATCATAAATACATTTATCATCTACACACACATCTACTTTTTATAGGAAGCGGACATAAGAAATGACATAACGTCTTAGACAACGATTCTTAATATCAAGTTATGTTGAACATTTTTTAATGGTATGACATGGAATTGTAATTAAAATATGTGTACCTGCTTATCCCTTAAACCACTATCACAGAGCCACCTGTGGTTAATGGAAAATCTTGCTGTTACCAAAGTCATCTTGAGCTTTTCCAGAGTCCACACCATGTATTCTAAGTGTAACTTTACCCCCGCAAAAAACCACCACCACACCGTGCACCACAGTGTATGCAACAGCTATGCTTCTTTCCTGTGAGAGTGTCCTTGACGCAACTTTTAATGAATGGCTAAGTGGGGTGATTCCCCTGAGAAGTGATATTCCAGTGATCATTTCTCACTTGTGGAGCCCCATTTTTACTGTTATTTCTTTCATTTTAATATTTTCCATTATCTTGAATCATTTATGAAGGTAACTCTGTGCCAAGTCTTAGTGACCAGACAAACTGAAAATAAATCAGTGACCTCTTAGAAGCCAATGTGTGGAATGTGTCCTGTTGCTCCCAATAGGATGGGAAATATTAACACTTAAGTAAGAGGTTAATAAAAACTTGAGTCGAACGTTGTAGTGAATTTATTCATAGACTGAAAATGTATTTTAACATTTTTTAATATATACAAAACATTTGTAAATATCAACTAATGTATATTTAATGAACATAGCAAGGATTCTACTGCCTAGTATGCAAACATTATATTTCATAATTATGATCTGCTCACTGGGCAACATTTCACAGATGTGAGGTCATGGCTAGGAAAACAATTTCTAGAAGCATAAGCCTCAAATGCATGTTTTTATAGCATGTTAGCAAATCAGATTCCTGTACTTACCCATGTTCATCTCTGTCCCTTAATTTGGAAAAGGAAGTAGCCTGTATTATTGTTGCTTTGTCAGTAGGTACATACTGAGCACCTCCTGTATGCTGAAGACTCTTAAGGGATACACAGGAGTTTGCTAAGTGTCAAAATGGGGTTGACCTTTTCAGACAGTGGAAATCACATGTACAAAAACTCAGAGGCATGAGTACATGGAATTAGTGGAGAAAGTAAGGCTAGCTTAGTTTACCCAGAGCAAAAGGTGCGTGGGTAAAAAGCAAGAGAGGTGGGTAGGGGTTATTTTACCAAGGGCCTTCTATATCATCTACAGAAATTGAATTTCATTCTAAAGACAGTGGGGAGCATGCAAGTGATGTGATTGCATTTCCATTTCAGAAAACTGAATCTGGCAGCAGCTGGAAGTAAAGATTGAGTGAAGGATGGTTAAATGTGGAGACAAGGAAGCCAATTAAGAGGTTACTTCATTGATCCAAATGAGAAATAGTGGTTTGGAAGAAGAGGCAGCATGGTGTGAGCATGGGCTTTGGAGCCTGTGAGCAATAACTGTGAATTCTAGCAATAGTATGTACTATCTGTAGGGCTTTTGCAAAGTTATTAACTTCTTTGAGCCTACAGTGATGTTGCATAGTACCTAGTGCAAGTGCTCAATACATAATTAATATTATGTTATTATTTGGATGGTATGGCCTACAGGACTGGTGACCTACTGTATTGTATGTAGGTGCTGAGAGAAAGTCAATAATTTATTGTACAGTGATTCCCAAGTTTTTCCCTCAGATAAAATTGTCATCAGCTGGCAAAGCCCGTGAGAAGTTGAAAAGTAGTATAAATGGTTATTTTTCAATAAGAAAAAGTATATAGTCCTATTTGTAGATTTATATTTGAGAGATATGGCTTACAAATAGGAACAGTGGCCCTAGCTGGTGTAGCTCCGTGAATTGAGTGCCGGCCTGTGAATCAAATGATCATGGGTTCAGTTCCCAGTCAGGGCACATGCCTGGGTTGCAGGCCAGGTCACCAGTGGCGGGCACACATGAGGCAACCACACATTGATGTTTCTCTCCCTCTCTTTCTCCCTCCCTTACCCTTTATAAAGAATAAATAAATAAAATGTTTTAAAAAATAGGAACAGTGGCTGGTGACTGTGGGATAGAGAATTGGGGATAAAAGGAAAAGTTAAGCAAGATAGATGAGACATCTAGAGGTAAGGAGTTACTCTTCATGGGCTTTAACTGAAAACTAGTGGACAGTCTCAAGAATGCAAGTAGTGTAATACAAATATGAGAAATATTTTGAATCACAGAATCAGAATCCCAACACTGAAATGAACTGTAGATTCCATCTGTTCGATTCCCAAACCTAGGACTCCAAAAACTGCTAAGTACATAAGCATTTCTTTACAAAATCTACCTTTAGTTCATTCAACTCAGTATCTTCTTGGGCAGAACCTTTTTGGAAAGTATGGTGGTGATTTTTTTAAAAAAATGCTTCTCTAGACCGAGAGGGATCATTTGAGAATCACTCATAGATCTAGCATTGAAAAGTGTTGATAAAAACCTCTTGAGCTGATTGATCAGCCAAATATTTAGAAATTCCATCCTTTTCTCTTACAAAACTGACAATGTAACCTATAGTGTGTACCTACCCTTTAGCTGTTGGCTCTTGCTAATTTCCACTTATCAGTACAGGCCATATAATTTCCATTGAATGAAAATTCAGATGTTTTATTTTTAAAAGGTTTTATTTATTTATTTATTTATTTTAGAGAGATGGGGAAGGGAGGGAGAAAGAGAGGGAGTGAAACATCAATGTGTGGTTGCCTCTAGCACACCCCATACTGGGGATATGGCCTGCAACCCAGGCATGCTCCCTGACTGAGAATCAAACCAGCAATGCTTTGCTTCACAAGCCTGCGCTCAATCCACTGAGCTACACCAGCCAGGGCCTCAGGTGTTTTATTTTTTTACTATTTTCAATAAAAATATTTGCGTTGATAACCAAAACACATGGATCCAAATTATGTTTGTTTCACTAATAGTGATGAATAATAACAATAATAAATGATGTGTTTGTTACATGCTTACTGTATGACAGACATTGTTTTAAGCACTTTACATACATATGAACTCCTGTACTCCTTATGTGAGATAGACACTCTTATTATTCCCATTTTACAAAAGAGGAAGCCAAAGCCAGAGGTCGTAAGTAGTTTGTCCAAGGTCACACGGTTAGTAAATTGCGGAGTCCATATTCAAACACAGTCAGTAACAGTCCAACTCCAGAGCCCAGCTCTTAACCGCTCACCATGCTGACCAATATGTTTTGCTGTCTAAGAAACAGACACTGTATTGAACATAACATGGCACTGGTCTATTCTGTTATAATTATAACTTCCTTACTTACATTTATTTCTGTCATTTGCCTCTGCCAAAGTCTTCATCCTGGCATTTATATCTATTTTGTCAATTGCCTTAAGATACGTGTTTTCATTTGTTCTCATTTTAGGTTTTTTTTATTATTATTATGGATGCATGAATAGAGATATGGCAAGGGTTAATTTTTTTTTTAAAAAGGGGGGGGCAATAAAATAAATAAATAAAGCCTCCCCCCACTTCCTGGATCTAGAGGGGCTCTGGGATGTGATGAAGAAAAACACTGTTTAAAATTCATGCTGGTAACTTGTGTTGTATATTATGCATGGCAACTAAACTTTTTAGTGTCTTGGCAAAGCCCTGGGGCAGCAGAGAGGCACCTCAGAGCACAGAAAGTACATTTGAAATGATAATGAGCAGTGAGCAGTGTGACAAAGTGCTAGTCAGTGAAATATTTCTCTGAGACAAACATATATTTGGAGAGGGTGCAAAGTCATCGACTGCTGCTACACCATGACCTATTTTAATGTTTTCTTTCTTCCTCCCACACTCTGCTTAGATGACTTCATGGAGGGCACAATTTTAATAATGCAATAAATACTAATCCGTTTGAAGCTTGGTGCTAACATGTTGTAGTATTCATTGTAAGAATGGCAACTTTGGGTTTCGTTGTTTGTTTTTCTAACACATAAAGGTTTATTTTTTGTTCTCCTTACAGTTTACTTGGGTGTTTCGCAGATGATCTTCCCCATAATTCAGGAGTCATGGTTTCTTGTACTTTGTTTTGCCACAATTTTTACGACTTCCTCCAAGTCCCTCCACTGGGTCCTCCTTCATTCGGCCACATAGGAGAGCACTGAGTAAAGAGAGTCTGCATGACAATTCATGACTTCCTTGATTTCTTTGCAGAAACAATCACTTGACTCCAACCTAACTGAAGTGGAAACTGAGGAATGCAGTCTTCCTGTGTATTCAACAGGAGGAAATTAAATGCTGTGCATGTAGCTAGTTTCTACCAGTGTTGCACTGATGAGCTTAGCCAGGGTTCTGTGGTCAGGCTGCCTGAGTTCAAGTCCTCACTATGGTATATCAGCTCTGAAACTTAGAGCAAGTTAACTTCCCCTCAGTGCCCCAGTTTCTTTTTTTTTTTAATAGTTCATTTTTATTGTATTTTTCCAGTGTGGATTTCATTATTTTAAAACAGCAACAGATCCTATATTAATGTACTTCCAAGGTTTAGAATCCTTGTAGTACTATTTTTTGTAAAGAAAATTTCAAAGTTCTTTTTCATCATGCCTCAGTCGTCTGTAAACTGTTTCTTTCTCTGGACCGTTGGACAAACAGTGAGTGAAGTTCATCACATTACACATTTTTGTTGGTAAAAGTTTGTTAAAGTCTCCAGCCTTCTGGTCACTGATGAATAAAACATGATAATGAACAAGAAGCAGTTTCCAAATTTGCAAAAGTCATTGAGTACCATCTCTCATCACACACATACACCCTTCGATGTTCAGCGCAGCCTGTGGGATACTGGTTCAATGAGCAGCCTTAAATCAGCTGGAACTTCCAGGTGCTCTAGGTTTTTGTTCAGAACTTCTGAGTAAGAGATTAGGAAAGAGAGGCTGTTGAGCAAAGCTCTCCATCCCAAGCTCGAAGGTGAAATTGAAGGGAGGAGAAGGGGAAAGTGGCCATGGATTGTGAAAACTAAAGATATACTCTCTAGACAGAGAACACTGAGAGGACAGAGAGTGAAGTTGTGAACACACAGATCTTCAGAAATTTTCAGTTACTAAGGCAGAGACAACTGTGGACTGGCCCCAAGCTAAATCACCACAGCCTTTACCCCCAGGAGCTCCAAACTTGGAACTCCAGTGTCTTTTGACATAAATGTGATACTCTTCAGTCCTCTTGCAAGGGCTTGTGAGTTCAGTATCCTAACTTAGTTACAAGCCTTGCGTGTATGAGAGGTGGGAGTGGTTGTGGGTAGGTTCAATGGCCTCTTTAGAAAATATGTTGAATGCTTTCTTCATTATTCAAGGGCCATTGCCCTTCATCAATCTGGGAACAAATGAGATCCCATGAATGTCAGTGCTCAGACTTCTAGCATCCCAATGAACACTCACAGGTGTTCCCTGCAATTAGCATGGTCATAGCTTCTCACTACCGGAGTCTCTCCAATTATTCCTGGGATCAGCCAGTATCTCACATGTTCAAAGCCAATCCTCCCATGGATTTCTGCTCTGGCCTTTCTATTGCCGTTGCCACAACTAATTTTACACTCTTTACATAGACTGCTTCCCTTTCAGGAATTCCAGTGTTAACCACCCCTTTAATGGACCAAACTGCTTCTCAGCCCTCACAGTGTTGCCAGAGTCATACTATGTTCCACCCAGAAATGGACAAACTGCTTCTCTTCCCTATTCTGTGTCATTTTTGTGGTCACCTGTTCCCTGAAGCAATACCACTTACATTCAGTGCTTCATGAACATAGCTCCTTCAGTTTTCATCAGCAGCCCTCATTAACATATGGCTTCAGAGCCAGGCAGAGAGAATGTATTATGTCACACTATCCTCAGTTCTCCATCTCCAGCCCCCAGATATACCTCACCACAAATTTCCATATAGCACACATACTCAAAGCTCAATCCCTCTTATTCTTTACTCAGTTCACTAATGCAGATACACTCCCCTGGGAGTTGTTGTATTCCCCATGCTCACTGTCAGTTCATGCTAAATGAGGAACAGCTAACCATCTAATACGTGAGACACCTAGTGCTGTGGATATTTACTATGTCTGAAGTTTTGGAGCCAATGATTCTTCCCAGGTTTTGTATGCAGTCTGAAGTAGCATAAGGCATGAGTATTTAAGAAAATTAAAAATAATAATTAGAAGTGGGGTGGAAGTAGATAGAGCTTGTGATGAGTATTGCCCACAGATCACAGCATTAGATACCATGTCACGGCTGCCATGAAAGCAGGAGCCCATGCAGTCCCACCTGTTAGCTTTGCAGACAGAGGGACAGCACCTTCAGAAAGCAGTAAAGATGTCCAAACTGAACGATATTTACCCTTCCCTTTTCATGCCTTGGACCCTTGCTTTTGTTGCCTTGGACCTTTTTAAAGTAAGGGCCACTAGTCTTGTCTATTATGCTCCTGAGACCACGAATATGCTGGTTTGAAGAATGTAATGTCTTAGAGGACATAGACTATGTCTCCTGTGTATCTTTCCATCATCTAGCATGTGCGTACTCTCAATGAATATTAAACAATAAGGTATGACCCTCTTAACCATAAGAGATGATTCCTCGTTTTGAAATGATGTGCCCTGGGAATAAAGAATGCTTCCTTCATTTTCCATGCCTGTCAAACTGGCATCTTTCATCAACGCTAAATTCCCTTTTAAGTAGTGGAATGCCTTACGCAGCTTTAACAGGAAATCTTTCAGCACCTCTAGCTATTTGTTGAAAAGAAAACAACTCTTTTTTTTTTTTTTTTGCCCAGATACATCTTGCAGGAAACTATTTCCTAAATAAAATGTGAAAACGTGGTCTCATATTTAGAGGAAAAGAAATAAACCTCTGAATCATAGTGCCAGTTTCATGTTTTCCTTAATATTGCAAAGGTGATTATTTTTGCCATAATCTTCTGGCTGGTAGCCCAGGATGGCAAGCTGCATAGCTGCCTTGTTAAATAAAAGAGAGGGGAGACTTTCTTGATGCCATTTTTTTTTTCAGAGGATTTGTGCATATGTGTGTGGGAAGAGTGTGGGTAGAATCCACAGGACAAAAATTTGCCATCTACTACTTTTGCAATAAGTCATGACAAAATGGAGTTCTATCACTTATTAATTGGAACCCTGGAAATATACTCTAATCATCAATATTGTTTCCAAACAACCTAAAAATATCACGGCGCATTTCAAACCACCAAACAACTTAACACTCATGATACACTCTGTGCTTTTGTTTCATTTCGCTTCTTTTATCTTTTCTTTTTCCTTTTCTTTTGTAGTAAGTCGGAGTTGGTCTAATATGGAGAGGAATAGGCGCATATGGAATGGGTTGGCTCCTTATCCTCAACCTCTATGATAATCATTCTTTACAGTTTTGAGGCCTATTCAAATGTGTATAGTTCCAAAAAGAACAGTTTATTTTAAAAGTGTCTAATTGGCATCAAATACCAGAGCTGACATGCCAAAGTCCTGCTGACAAGGCTGAGGTTGGCAGAGAAATAAATAAAAGCAACTGATAAATCTCAGAAGTGGGTTGTAGTAAAACATACTGTTTGTTTAATGTTGGTAAAAGGGCAGGTGGAAAGTACATCAAATTCTCTTCTCTGAGAGTTCTTGAGTCATAAATTGCAAATGCTCACCAGTAATTAAATTTATGTCTTATTTACTTGTGGCTAAAACAATACAATAGCAAGTATACTCGAAGGAGAGAATAAAGCAGGCACTATTACTACCCCATGCTTGCTTCTAAGAGATCTGGAAATTATGAAAAATGTGTTTGAAAGGCACAATATTCTAATGTATCCTTTAGCCATTATAAATATTTAGATTTTAATATAAGAGCATAAAGGCGCTGGTATTCTAGGAGAAGATAACTGGCTGTTTAAAATAAAAAAAAATTATTTTGTGTAAGGTTCAGGTGTACAGCCTATTGGTTAGAGAATCATGTGCTTTACAAAATGTTCCCCCCAATATTTCCAGTACTTGTGTGGCATGATACATATTTATTACAATGTTATTGACTATACAAAGTCAGTCCAGAAGGTATCCAGCCATGTAATATGAAAAACAGACACCTTTATTGAAGAAAATACAAGAAACGTTGTATATCGGACAGTGATGCCTCAGGCCCCCTCAAAGTAAGCACCTTGGGATCTCACACAGTTCTCCTAAACATCATCAGCTGCCCCGTTGTATTTTTCTGAATCTCACTGAACATCTGAAATCTCCTCCTTTTCAAAGGTGATTTTAGTTTTGGGAAAGGCCAGAAGTCTCAGGGTGCCAAATCTAGACTGTAATGGGGCTGAGTCACCTGGGTGATTTGATATTTTACAAAAAAACTCTGCACGAAATGTGAGCAGGACCATCAGAGAGGGCACAATGTGGGGTTTTGAATCTGAACCAAAGGTCTGACATTTTATCTGTCAGGAAGCTGTCCCCCAGCACTCTCCCTGTTGCCAGGCACTTCAGTTTTTCCCTGCGTGCCACTGGTGCCCTTCCAGCTGTTGTCCTGGTGCTGAAGTCCAGGGAGTGTGAATCTGCATAATTCCTAAATTCATGATGTGCCCTTTATGAGGATACTCCTGAGAATCCTGCAGTTTCTTCCACCAATTCAATCTCCACTGTTTTTTGCAGCCAGAGGTTGTAGGGACTCATCTCCTTGGCACTGGAACCCTGGGCTGGGTGGTCTGGTGTGGGGCTGAGATCCCTTGCTTTCAAGGTATCCCTCCCGATATTTATCCACCACATGTAGGTGTGGGACCACCTGTTCCACATGTCCACACCTTTCAGCGCCTGTCTGCACTCCAACACCTCTCTGGGTCTCCAACCCTCCTACCCATCTGGATGAATGTGGCTTCTTTAATTGCTTGGTTGTCAAACTTCCATACAGCTCAATTTTCTGACAGTTCTGGGTGATACTTGCTTTATAGCTGAGTTGTAATTTTTGCTGTGGTTGTGTGAGGAGTCAAGCCATGTTTGCCTACTCTTCATCTTGACTGGAAGTCCTGTTATCCTCAATTCTAATTGCTCTTACACTGGCTGTGACTCCTAATGTTTAATCATAAGTTTTAATTTCCTGCTTTCTTTATGTTATCTGATAATACTAGCACTAGGGCCCTCTGTATTTGAAAATACAGGATCTGGCAGATTTAATGCCTGCTTGACTGTGGTTGGTAGGGTGATAATACGGGTGTAATAATTTATAGTTTTAATTTGAACATTTCACCTAAAATGTCACATGGTGTGCTTGGATATGATATTGTTATGTTACAGAATTATATGCTTCTGATTTTGTAATAAGATTCTGTAATTTAAAAAAAGGGGGCATTATTTGTGCCAGACCCTGTATATAAAGAAAATGGTTGACTTGCACTGTAATAATTTACCTGTTTTTGCTTTTTCTATAGGTTTGCGTTAACTGTATTGACCTTTCCTGAAGAGGGGAAATTGTGTAGTTAACTCAGACCAAAAATAGTTTAAATTTCATGTTAATATTTTTTAATGCAGTAAAACTATGAAGTTCCTCTTGGCATTATAACCATGCTCTTCTTGGGATAATAAGAATACACACATGCTGCTTATCTGATTGACTCTACTTTCAGAAGCAGGAGATTGTTTTCTTCACTTGGGTGCAGATCCCATAGTCACTGGGTTTCCTTCGAGTAATAAACAATAATGTAAACCTTGGCTATAGAGAAGGTCATAGATTTTGGATCTGAGCCGAAGATCTAAGTTTTATTTGGCACTCCCAAGCAAAATTTTCATATAAGAACTAACTGCTCAGATTCACTTCACTGCAAAGTGAGCACATTTTCTTCCCTCTCAGGTTTGGTGTGTGAGTCCCCTTCGGTGTACAAGGCTGTTTGGGTAGTATTTATATTTCCAGATTGATTCCCCTTAAACTTCACAGCTAGAAGAGTGAAAGTCATCTAGGTGGGCTTGAAAAAAACCCAGAAAACCTGCCTAAAATTTTCAGCAAATTCGCCTTTCTTGACTTCCTTTACTCTTTTTTTAACTTTTATTTTTTAATTACATTTGACATTCAATATTATATTAGTTTCAGGTGTAAAACATAGTGGTGAAACAATCATGTATTTTACACCATGATCCCTCCATAAGTCTAGTACCCACATGCTACCATACAATATAATAAATACAATAAAGTATTTATTAAATAGGCATTTATTTATTGTATTTATTGAATAGAGTACAGAGTAGGGAAGGGAGGGGGAGAAAGAGAAACATTTATATGTGGCTGCCTCTCACGCGCCCCCTACTGGGGACCTATTGAATACAATACTGTGTTCCCTATGCTGCAGTTTACATCCCACGACTGTTCTGTAACTACTAGTTTGTATTTTGTAGTCCTTTCACCTTTTTCACCCAGCCACCCAACCCCCATCTCCCCATACAACCATCAGTTTGTTCTCTGTATCTGTTTTTTTCTATTTTGTTTGTTTGTTTATATAGTTCTTTAGATTCCACACATAAGTGAAATTATATGGTATTTGTCTTTCTCTGTGTAACTCATTTCACTCAGTCTTATTTAATTTGTTAAACAATCTGCAATTTGAAGAGAAGTGACACATTTTTGCTATTGGAAACGTTTGTTATTTTTTGAAACACCACTAATGTAAGAAACGGCCAAGGGGTGTGGCAGTGGGCAACATGTGTGACCTTCACAAATATTGGTCCAGTCCAAAAACTTACAGTCCACTCTTTTGACATCAAATGAATTAATTTCTTTTCAGTTTTGAGGCAACAGATGATTATTGTAGAGCATTTTGAAAGCACAGAGCAGTAAATTTTAAAAATACAGAAAAGTATAAAAATGCAAGGAGGGAAACTTTTTATTCTCCTACAATCTAGAAGGAAAAACTGTCAACATGTTGGCTTATTTTTGTGCAGGTGTTTCATTTTTTATTTCATGTAGATGCTATTATTTATGTAATGTTGCTTGCCTTTTGTTTAACACTAGTCACGTGTAAGTTACAATACCAGTAAACTGCTTTTTGGAAATTATTTTAATGGCTCTGTAATTTTTCATAGTTTACTTAAATATTCTCCTGCTGCTGGACATTTAGGTTGTCTTCAATTTTTTAACATTTTAAATTATTCTACATTGGCTACATTTTTGCACGAATCTTTGCTTGCATTTTAGATTATCTCCCTAGGAGGGTTTCCAGCAATAAAATAACAGAGCAAACAGAATGAACACATTTAAGGTTGTTATTATTATGGTTTCAAATAAATCTACAGAAAAACTTAAGTGATTTATTTATATTACAATGTATGAGAGTACCTGTCTTGTTTCTTACTTTCACCAGCACTTCTTTAATATTTTTTAATCTGCCCTGGCTGGTGTGGCTGAGTGGATTGAGTGTGGGTCTGTGAACCAAAGGGTCACCAGTTTGATTCCCAGTTCAGGGCATATGCCTGGGTTGCAGGCCAGGTCCTCAGTAGGGGGCGTGTGAGAGGCAACCACACATTGATGTATCTCTCCCTCTCTTTCTCACTTCCCCTCTCTAAAATTAAATAAATAAAATCATTAAAAATATTTTTAACCTTTATTAAATTTGTTGGTAATATGTGGTTTTTGCATTTTAATTACTGTTTCTATCTTTGATTAATTTTCAAAGTAATGTAAATTTGTTCAGAGACCTGAAGGCCAGATTTAGCCTTTATTGACAGGAAGAACTGTGTTAAGTATTGATACATATTTGAAGTGATATAAAAAGTATATCAAGCACACATATTTTATATTAGTTAAATGCAATAAATAGTTAATTGGGGATCGGGAAGGCTCAAAAGGACAAACACTTGTGTAATTAATGCTTGATTATTTTATTTTTAATCATGGATGTTACCACCCATTGACTTCAAAATTAAAATGTGTAGGGGTAGTAAATTTGAATGGTTTGGATCTTTTTTATTGATATTTTCTGCCTGATTTTCCACCTAAAAGAGCATAAAGAAAGTTGAGTTGGCTCATGTACGAAAGAGAAACTCGTCATTTTCCACTTTTAGAATAACATTCAATCCAAAAATCAATCTATAGTATAATAATATTTTCCAAATCTTCCATTATCACCTTTCTGGGAAGAGCTTGAAAGAAAAAATCGAGGCTAAGCATAGTCTTTCCCTTCATGGAGTGTTTTTGGTTTTGGTTTGGTTCATCTTTGTGGTCAAGCCTGAATATGTGATAAATGTTCTCATTCCACCCAGACCTGGAAGCATGAATAGAGAGCTAAGACACTGACTGCATATGGTAAAAAATAATAACAATAATATGGTGAAAAATAACTCTAATAACATTTTCCTTACCTTCCAGTATCTCATTACCTTCCTATTTTATCATGTTTATTTTCACAGAAGTAATGTTTGCAATGAAAAAAAGAATCTCTGTTTTTTTTTATTTTTATTTTTTGGGAATGGAAAGACAGAGATGTAAAATTAGTTTATTTCTAGAAATCCTGTAGTTGGAGAAAATGCTGTCCTTAAGAAGAACATTACTCTGACCTTAAAGTACAAAAGATAAAAAGTAATATTGCACATTAGTAATATTGCACATTAAATGGGTTGTGTTTTTAATTTTTTTCTAAAGATTTTATTTATTTTTAGAGGGAGGGGAGGGAGAAAGAGAGGGAGAGAAACATCAGTGTATGGTTGCCTCTCACATGCCCCCTACTGGGCACCTGGCCTGCAACCCAGGCATGTGCCCAGACTGGGAATCAAACTAGTGACCCTTTGGTTATCAGGCTGGCGCTCAGTCCACTGAGCCATGCCAGTCAGGGCTTTAATTTTCAAAGTTACATCCTGCTATATTGTTTTATGTGAACAGAATAAGGACAATCTAGCAGTAGTTGAAAGCATAAACTTTGAACCTCAACATACTCATAGTTTCAAGTTCTGGTGCTGCCCCTTTTCAGTTGTGTGACCTTAGACACTCTTACTTTTTGGAAACTTAGTTTTGTTATCTGTGAAATGGAAATAATAATACCTGTTAAGGCTGGCTTTGAAAATAATATTGTTATTGGAAATTAGGTACACACACTGTTCATTGTGGGCTACCTTTTTGGGCATGTACGTGGTACTCCTGTTTACTCCTTGCCTGTTTGGTCCTTGCTTCCATCATGTGTGGCTACTAAACACACTTAATGCTGTGTTTCTTTTGTGACCCTCAATGAAGTGCATGAAAAAAACATCTAAAGTGAATCTAGCAGCTGAGAAAAGGAGGTGCTGACAGCTCCAAAGAATCATATAGACAAGACATTTGTTTCATTTACCTTTAATCAGCTATGTTAAATAAGCAACAATATTTTTAAAGAAAGTTTAAGAAAAATTTTGACAAAAAGACAAATTTCTCCTAAAATATTTTATTATATAACTGATTACTATTTTTACCCCTATGTTTTGTGCAATTAGGTCTAAATGAGAAATGAAGAGGTACAAAGAGAAGAGCAATATCCTATAATGTAGGTCTGGTTAAATAAATTAGGGCATGTCTATACAGTAGAGCATTCTTCATCATTAACTGTAATGCAATAGAAGACTAATGACATGAGACATTTTTCTTGATACATTAAAAGGAAAAAAGCCGATCATAAAACACTATCTATGTAATGATCACAGTTTCTTGGAAGACATTATATATATATATATATATATATATATATATATATATATATGCTTTAAGTCAACCAGAAGAATGTCCACTGAATTGTTTATGATATTGTCCCTGGATGATAAGTGTACAAAACCTACATTACTTTGTAAAGAAAAATGAAATCTTTATGGATAGTATATTCACATCTGAGCCTTTTGAGCTCATATATAAAAAATTATTTTTTACTGTTCCACACTTTCATCTTTTTAAAATTTTTTTATTTATTGACTTAAAGAGAGAGATGTTGACTTGTTGTTCTACATATTGATACATTTATTGGCTGCTTCTTGTACGTGACCTAACTGGGGATTGAACCCACAACCTTGGCATAGTGGGACAATGCTCTCACCAGCTGAGCTACCTACCTAGGACCACATTTTTGTCTTTTAATTTTCCCCTTTATCTGGCCTAAGGAATTAATAAGTGTTACTTAATAATAATATTTTATTTTTATTTATTTTATTTTAGAGAGAGGGGAAGGGAGGGAGAAGGAGAGGGAGAGAAACATCAATGTGTGGTTTCTTCTCATGTGCCCCCTACTGGGGACGTGGCCCACAACCCAGGCATGTGCCCTGACTAGGAATTGAACTGGCAACCTTTTGGTTTGCAGGCCAGTGCTCAATCCACTGAGGCACACCAGCCAGGGCTTAATAATTATATTTAAACTACAAAGAAGAAACTACAAACTACAAAGTAGTTTGAGCTACTTTGTTCAAACCTTCCTCTTTTGCATTAAGAATGGTAGGAAAAAATAAGAAATTTCATTGCAAAATATTATATGTAAATTGGTAAGCAATTTTTTAAAATCATTTCTTTGAAAATTTCATGTAAATTTTCATTTTTACCAATACCTTTTGTTCTTTAGTAACAGATGTAGCATGTAGGTCTGTGCAATATTGTAAAAGTGATGGTGAGATATGAAAACAAAAGAAAAACAACTTAACGTTACACTGTAGGTTTTAGTTCAAAATGATTCTTGGCCTGCTTAGTACTTGACTCTACTAATTCTTTGTAAGAAAACAAAAGTTGTTTGCAAGGAAAACTTTGCCAAAATTCAATTAGGACTTGGTCATGAGTGTAAACTCTTCAAGGTTAACTAACACATTATTTTCCTTTATCTTCTTTGGTATAATGTTGGAAATAGAACACAGCATAAGGCATAAGCTAGCAGAGTTATGGGTAAAAGTTGTTTGGGGATCAACCTATTATCAATTCTGGGACCTAGTTTTTCTCTTTTATTTTTTTCTTCTGTTTTCCATGACAAATATGTACTCACTCCCAGCTCATTCAGCTACAATAGTAGATTATAGACAAACAGCATGAAGCACAAATGTTTCAGTCCTCTAGTTAGTCAATAAGCAGTTCTTTTTTAAGTTAAATTTTTTCTTTTGTAATCAATACCTTTTTAAATTTCATTTTTATTTTAGAGAGAGGAGGAGGGAGAAAGAAGGAGAAGGAGAGAAACATTGAGTGGTTGCCTTCTACAAGCATTTGAACCAGGGATGGAGCCTGGAGCCCACAATCTAAGCATGTGCCCTGACTGGGAATCAAACCAGCAACCTTTCGGTTTGTGGAATGACCACCAACCAAGTGATCCACACTAGCCAGGGCTCAATAACCAGTCCTTGGGAAAGGCACAGTAGTGATATTTTAAAGGGTACACAGAAGAATAAGATATGAAGTCAGTCTCATGATGTTTGCTCTGGTAGAAGACAAGATGTAGACAAACAGAACTTACTTTATGATGTTAGAAAATGAGAAGTCTAGTCAGAAGGGAACAAACAAGGTTATGTTCAGCTGGGGGCAGCTTGGAGGTAAATCACAAAAGGATTCGTGGAGAAGTTGCCCTTCAGTTATGACCTAAAGTATAGGGAACCCTTTGGCACAAGCAGATGGATGCAATGAACACATGTAATCATAAGCTTTTTAAAGAGTTCCTGGTATATGATAAGTGTTAGTTACATTTGTTAGGGTAAAAGGCTTAGTCACTGAAACAAAATGACCCAATAGAGAAAATTATTTTAGTCTCATGTAACAACAGCCCAAGGTGGGTGAGCAGACACCTCTGCTGCACACAGTCATGTCAGGCCACAGATTCATGTCTACATGTTTCATCACCTACTGTTATCATTGAGATGGTTGTAACTGCTCCTTCCATATTCTAATTCCAGCAAGTAGGAAAGGGAGAGAATGGGGGAATACACTTGCCATGTGTTAAGGTTTCTGTTGGTGGGCATGGGAAATGTGGTCTCTGATTTGGCAGTCATGTGATTTCTATAACTTTTTTCCCAAGGAAGAAAGAGGAAACAGATTTTGGTGGATGGCTAGTAGTCTCTGCCCCAGCTAGTATGACTATTGCACAGTGCGTTATTACCAGCATGCCGTAAATGTACTTTACCAATCATAGATGGGTAGTTCTCTCCCTTTAGCAGTGTATTTTCTACTATGTAAGTGGCTTAACCTCAAGATACACTTACCATTATTTCTATGGAATAGAAACCAAACCATTCCCAAGGACTAGGTTAAGCTATCACTAAGTATATTTCCTTTACTGCTTAGAACTCAGATCTTTGTCCCTAAGTATCCCAGCCTGTGAAGAAATGGGTTATAAAAAAGTGAATTACAAAACCAAGGCATCTACCTCCACTGAATTGCTTGCTCTTCTAATTAATACATTTCACAATAGAGTGGTGAGGGAAGATTGCTTGAAATGTGTTAATTTATACTAAATTCTTTTCTTTTACCTTTTAAAAATCATTTATACAAAAAAAAATCTTCAGCAGGTTCATTTTGGAATTTAAGTAATTTGATCTCCTCTTGTGAAATACTTTGTAGTAAATTAAATTGGTAATATTCAATGTCATGGGAAGTTTATAGTTTTCATAATATCCACTTTCCTAATTGTTCTAGTTTTTCATGGTCATCTTACATAAGAAGGGGAACATTACTTTATCCAAGCTTGGGAATTATACCAATTGGGGATTTTAAGTGCTGTGCAGAAATGTCTGTTTTTGAAGCAACTTTTCATTCTGTATCCTGTTGACATAATGATTTATTTGTGACTCAGAATGGAAAGACAAGCCACCTGTCTGTAGTGATCACTTGTCTTCCGGAAACTTAATCGCAATGCTAATTCAGTCTTGGAGTTAGTGAGACAGTCAACTAAATGATAAATTCAAGAGATTGATAAGTGACAAATAAGGGACATATTTAATAAGTCATTGGTAAATATGTTTTATTTTAATATGTTGAGAAATTTGAAAATTAGGAGACAAAAATAAGAACATATTTATGAAATCTGATACATTAACTGCTGTGTACCAGATACTGTTCTAGATGTTGTGGAGAGTTATATAAAAATGGAAGAGGGAACCCATCCTTTATCTGAGCTTTGCTTTTACTGAACAGGAGAAAACATGCTCAAATTGGGAAGCAGTACTTGGCAAGGCAATATGTTCAGTACAGGTTACATCAGAAGACAGGAACTAGGACTTCCGGCAAGATGGAGGAATAGGTGGATGCACCGTACTTCCTCGTACAACCAAGATTAGAAAAACAATAATTTACAGCAATAATTTACTATCAGAATAACACCCAGATCCGGCAGAGGATTTATCTGAATGGAAGTCGGGCAGCCAAGAAGTTGAAGTAGACACGTTCATCCGGACTGGTAGGAGAAGATGAGCCGGGTGAGCCGGGTGGGCGCAGGGCTGGCTTGGGTCGGCGGTGCGCGGAGGTCGGGGAAAGTTTGGCGCAAAATTGGTGCAACAGCCATCCAGGGGCGCAAGAACGCAGCGGTGATCCCTGAGTACGCAAGCTGCGGCTGGGGGACCCAGAGGGGTAGCGATTGTGGACCAGGGCAGAACTCACGGCCCAGAAGCCCAGACAAGGGTCTGAGTCCAGGAGAACGGAACTACCGCCATTGTTTTCTCCCATCCCGCTCCCGCCCCACCCCCACATATAACGTCACAATCTAGCGACTGGGGTGCCCAGCCCCAGTGAGCACCTAAGGCTCTGCCCCCCACCGTAACAAGAGCAACCAGACCGAAAAAAAAAAAAAAAGAAGAGACAGGGGAAAAATATGTTTTCAACAGAGCAGATCAGTCCCCCAGGACTCATCCTTTTGAGCGACCAAGAATTAGCCAATCTATCAGATGCGCAGTTCAAAACACTGGCGATCAGAAAGCTCACAGAACTGGTTGATTTTGGGCGCAATTTAAATGAAAGGATGCAGGTTACCATAAAAGAGATGCAGGAAGATAGGCGGAGGAGAGCCAATAGTGAAAGGAAGGAATATGAGTCTCAAAACAATACAGTGGACCAGAAGGAAGATAGAATCAACCAAGCAGGAAAGCATGATGAAATAAGAATTCAAAAAATTGAGGAAAAGATTAAGAGTATCCAAGACACCTTTAAACATTCCAACATCCGAATTATAGGGGTACCAGAAGGGGAAGGGGAAAAGAAACAAATTGAGCACATATTTGAACAAATAATAAAGGAGAACTTCCCCAAACTGGCAAAGGGAACAGTCTTCCAAGAAATCCAAGAAGCTCAGAGAGCCCCAAAGAAGTTGGACCCAAGAAGAAACACACCAAGGCACATCATCATTACATTAGCCAAGGTAAAAACGAAGGAGAGAATCCTAAAAGCAGCAAGAGATAAGGGGACAGTAGCCTACAAAGGAGTTCCCATCAGACTGTCAGCTGATTTCTCAAAAGATACCTTACAGGCAAGAAGGGGCTGGAAAGAAATATTCCAAGTCATGAAAGACAAGGACCTACATCCCAGATTGCTCTATCCAGCAAAGCTCTCATTTAGAATGGAAGGGCAGAAAAAGTACTTCTCAGATAAGGTCAAGTTAAAGGAGTTCATCATCACCAAGCCCTTATTTTATGAAATGCTAAAGGGACTTATCTAAGAAAAGAAGATAAAGAAAAGACATGTATAGTAAAAGGACAGCAAACTCACAAATATTAACAACCACACCTAAAGCAAAACCAAAAGAAACTAAGTAAACAATTAGAACAGGAACAGAACCACAGAAATGGAGGGCACATGGAGGGTTAGCAGCAGGGGGGTGGAAGGAGGAGAGAGGGGGGAAAGGTATAGAGAATAAGTAGCATAGAATGTAGGTTGAAAATAGATAGCGGGAGGGCAAGAATAGCACGGGAAATGTAGAAACTAAAGAACTCATAAGGATGACACATGGACATGAACTAAAGGGGGGAAATGTGGGTGGGAGGGGGTACGGGGGGAGGGGAGAGAAAGGGGGAAATGGGACAACTGTAATAGCATAATCAATAAAATATATTTAAAAAAAAGAAGAAGACAGGAACTAGATTATAAGGCAGGGGGTGTGGCTTTCAGGACACCCACCACCTTGACATGTGACTTTATTCAGGTTTCTCCTTCTCTCTTAGGCTTTAGTTTCCCTGCCTGCAATGTGAGGGGGTTGCATTAAAGGGACAATGATCCCCCTAAAACTATATGATTATTTGAATTTTGTAGCTAAATACATAATGTAAATTACCAACTTATACTGAAAGAATGGAGAGCACTGAGGGAAAACAAAAGTGTGAGAAGTTCACATTCCCAATAATGATGACATTTCATGGACAAATATTATCTAAGATTTTCAAGTGATTGCTTTTGGTGACTTTCAAGGACCCTTCTAACTCTGGGACCTTATGATTAGTGGTGGGAAAAGTGAGATCTCTCTTGTTCTATCTAAATCCCCTAGAAGATCTAAACTGGGTGCTAGTTTCATGTCTGCTAGTTTCTAATCTCTACTAATTAGATGAATTGGAAAGAATAAGAAAAATGAAGGTCTGTGTGTGTTTGAGGTTTGTCGAAGTCGGGGGGATGTCTGACTTTGGGTAAGATAGGAAAAAAACTTTACTTTGCACAATCAGTATAAGGGAAGATATGAAAATAACATATGATTTACTGAAAAGTATAAGCAAAATCCAAGCAGAAAGAAAAATGACTAGTCTGATATAGTGAAGAAATGGAATAAAAATGATGGGCTGCATGTCAGAAAACTGAAATCAGGACAGAACACTAGGGAAAAAATACATTGACTGATACATGAGAAAAGAATGGGGCTGGAATATTTTAAATTCATATGGGCCACTATCATTCAGATTAATTTTAAAACTTGGAGCTTGAGAATTTCATGGTGCTTGTGCATGAGAGAGGGCTAAGGTTAACAGTAATTAAAGGGAATGAAATTTCTTAAAACTATAGGCCAGAAACATTTTCTACTGTTCTCTCAGGCATTATGTTCTCTTGCCTGTCACCTGAAGAAGAACCTATATTGGGATAGTTTTAGTGATAGCACTCTGTAATAAAGAAAGGATTATAGCTGAAGACTTTAGGTGTTGAACCATTGACACCACATGATCTAGTGTCAATTCTAGATTCTGGTCTCCACTCTGCCAGTGACATCAATGACATGTTAGTGACTCTAACCAAGTCAGTTGACCTAGCTATGTTTTCTCATATAACCAATGAGGAGTACCACCGCATGGAGTTGAATATCACAAGAATTAAATAGGGAGTAAGTCACTTAGAGATTTTAAGGTACAATAAAAATTCTCTGATTTCCTATACCTTTTCTTTGCTGTCCTTTTTTAAAGAGACTTCATTCATAAGATGGTGGAATTAAAATATTTTAAAATTTGAGATTGCTTGAAGCACCTGTAAGTTTTGAAATTCAGATGATTTTCTCACATTATCTTCATACAAACCCTTCTTGATTTTTCTATTAATAATAAGAATAATTCATAGCCTGATTAATCTAAGAGCAAGCACTTAAATTTGTGGTTGATTGCTTAAAGTTTGTTGGGTGATATTAAATATATAGTCTCCCCAGAGTCATGCCACAATTACCTTATTTTGTCCAAAGCTGTCCTGGGATGCATACCGTTGCAATAACCTTACTCTGGGGTTACTGTATTTGCTCTTAGGCCACTTGTTTAATGCCTCTTTAATGTTTGAAGTAGTCCTACACAATGTAGTAGCTTTTTGCTGTGCACTAAGCTGAGCCAATTTGATCATGCAGAACACCTAGGTTATTTTTATAAATAACAGTAGTCTCTGAAGACATATTGAGATGATTGAGAGTTACTCTCTCCAAAACCTCATTATCAGGTTATAATAAAAGCAAACCCACCCTGGCTGGTGTGGCTCAGTGGTTGAGCACCAGCCTGTGAATCAAAGAGTCACTGGTTTGATTCCCAGTCAGGGCACATACCTGGGTTGTGAGCCAGGTCTCCAGTAGGGGGTGTGCAACCACACATTGATGTTTCTCTCCCTCTTTTTCTCTCTCCCTCTCTAATAAATAAACAAAAATAAAATTAAAAAAAGAAGCAAATCCTAAACCAATTCCCATCATATGCACATTTGTTTTTTAAACATTAGCGATTCAACATATAAAACAGTTCATTCAACTTGTTCTATAAGCTCAAGGAAATCCCAGTTCACTATCCTTTCAGGTGCCCTAGTGATTCAGAGTGATGAGTTCCCTAAAAAATATCTGAACCAGTTTATGTCCTATAATAAGCACCCTTAATAGTGAGAGGGCATATGTAACCATGGTATTAAATTCGGAGATGTGTATCCTCGGTTGTTGGTTGGTTGGTTGACAGATGACAATGATGATGATAATAAAAATAATAACTATAACCCTGACTGATGTGGCTCAGTGGATTGAGTGCTGGCCTGCAAACCCAGGGGTCACCAGTTCAGTCCCCAGTGGGGACCAGGGTGCCTGCCTGGGTTGTGGGCCAGTGGGAAGTCAGTCGATGTGTCTCTTGCACATTGATGTTTCTCTTCCTCTCTTTCTCCCTTCCTTCCCTTCTCTCTAAAAATAAATAAATAAAATTTAAAGAAATAACTATAAAAGTAGGAACCACATAATCACATCACACTTACATCTCCAAAAGGTAAATTTCAATATGGTGGGAACTTTGGTTTATTTACTACTCTATTTCTAGCACCAAGAATTGTGCCTGGAACATAGTAGACACTCAGTAACTTCTAGTTGCATGAACTATTAACAAGAGTAACAACAAAACAATTCGAATAACTGGCTAAGCACTGTCTCAAGCTCTTCACTTGCAATACCACATTTATTTACCTTATAAATCTATGAGACAGGCCAGCTACATAGAGGAAAGCTTTTAGTAATATAAATGTTGAAGAAATCAAGTATATTAAATAATTCACTTTTCTAGTTAACAGAACATTACACTTCAATTCATTTTTTTATTTTAACCCTTTTAATTGCAAATGAAAGAATCAGTGACTTTCCTGACTCAATCAATAGACTCTACAGGACATACTTGAAATTTTGGTTAGTTGATTAAAGATTTTCTCAGGGCTCCAGGAAAAAATTCAAACATCAGTTTTTTGTGCCAAATCATAAATGGAGGTATAATACATTGGTTTACATGTGTAATAGTCTTATAACATTCTCTAGCAGTTATTTTTCTTTCTTCAGGATACAGGTGAGGTTATGGTGTTAAAGCCCTAATATACAGTTGACCCTTGAACAACTCAGGGTTTGGAGGCACCCCTTCTGGCTATGGGAAATCTACTTATAACACTGACTCCCTAAACATTTAAGTTTTCTCTTGGTATGCAAAGGGAATCAGTTCCAGGACTCACTGCCGATATCAAAATCCAAGGATACTCAAATCCCCTCTACATAATGGCACAGATCAATGCATACAGTGAACCCTCCACATTGGGGGACTCCCAGCTGCAGATTAAAAACAGTACAGGTACTTACTGAAAAACATCCAAGCATCAGTGCACCTGCACAGTTCAAACCCATGTAGTTCAAGGGTCTACCATATTCTGTTTTCCTCTGCCAATTTTCTCATTCACTCTTACATATTTCTTGGAGAGATAGTACAGCACAGTAGAGAAAGCACAGGTTTTGGAGTGTGAAAACACTACATTAGAATCCTAGCTCTGTCATTTTAACCACTCTGTAATTTAAGCAAGTTTCTTAACATTGTGGAGCCCTAGTTTTCTCTTCTGTGAAATGGAGAGAATCCTAGTTAGCATGAGGTTTGTTGTGAAGATTGTGTGACATGGTGTATGTGAGGTTCCTCTCATGGCTGCTACTGCTATGAGTCTCTTACGAGATCTGAAGGCAACTTAAATATACACATAACTTGCTTTAGAAACACATGAAATATATTTTTTTGAAAACTGGCAAATTTTGTATTGAATGTATACAAATATTTGATTAGAAAATTGTTCTGTTAGTAACAAGTGGCAATGATAAAATAACTAATCTGCAATAAGTAAGGTAATTTTAAAAGTTTTACAGCAAATGTTTCATTTTATACATACTCTATAATAATTCTGAAACTCTTAATTATTTATGATTCTGAGTGCAGTAGCTAGGGCACATCCCAGTGCTCTGTTTAAGTTGTGGATTTGTTAAGCAAATTCAGTTTTGAAGTAAGGTGGCAAAGGGCATACAATACTTGAGAGAAACCAAAGTTTTCTCTAACACTTTATAAGCACTCATTTACATATAAATAACTGACATGCAAACTGTGAGTCATTCTTTTATAGTTCCACAAGCAAGTGGTAAGGGATATTTCCTTAGACTATGTTGAACTATTATATATACATTAAATATAGCATGTATACATTAGATATGGTACATATACAAATACAGAAATGCATGCACACACATATGTATACATACATGTATATATTAAGTATAATTCTTACGAGGTTTTTTGGAAATTGGTCTGAAAGAAAGGTAATTTTTGTATTTTATTTTAGCAATACCTACTTTAACATCTCCTTTCCAGTGATGCTGATATAGTTACCATTTATGCCCAATGGCTTGTTTTGTCTTTATGACAGCATTATGATTTTCATCTTTGTAGTCATCTCTTGATATATTACCACATAGAATGATTTCCAAAATAGTCAGAAACAAAAACATGTTCTGTTTATTTTCAGATATCAGATCCAGTTATTTTTCATTAACACACTTTTCTATTTTAAAATACTTCTACTTATTTTCAAATATATTTAACCCTTAAGTAAACTAATGAAGATTGCTTAAAATTGGAAACAAATTCCATTATTTGCACAGAAGAATCTTTCATCTATTTTACTTTGTGAGGGCCAAAAAAAATAATAGGTTTTCTTCCACCTTTTAAGTTCTTCTAGCTGGGCTAATAATCAAATTAACAGAGACAGATTAACAGGAGAAAATTAAATTTTAACAGGTTCACATAAGCATGAAAATTCCAAAGACAATGAGGCAAAATTGGATATTTATGACATTTGGGGCAAAGGGAAAAAGGGAGGGACCAGGGTCTTAGTTTTTAAAAGTGAAAATTAGCAACTTGTAGGTAACTGACAAGAGCAGAGCACACATGTCAGGTAAATTCTTACTTGGCACCCCAAAAGAATGAGACGTAGTGCAGGGTGCAGGGTGGGGATAGTGGAAATCTAGTAAACTTGTCCCTACTAGACACCCTTCCATCCATTACATTGAATTCAAAATAGGCTACTAAGGCAGACATCCTAAGATTTCCTTCCTGGAGTAGGTATTTCCCTTTGAATCTTAGGCAAGAAAGCAGGGAGGGTCAAAAGTTCTTTCTGAGTCTTGTTTCTTTTCTTTTTTTTTTTTTTAGGTCAAAAGCAATTTTATTGATTTTAAAATATATATATTTTATTGATTATGCCATTACAGTTGTCCCATTACCCCCCACTTCATTCCCCTCCACCCTGCATACCCTCTCCCACCCACATTCCCCCCTTTAGTTCCTGTCCATGTGTCATAGGTTCTTGAGCTTCTACATTTCCCTCACTATTCTTGCCCTCCCCCTGTCTATTTTCTACCTACCATCTATGCTACTTATTCTCCATACCTTTTCCCCTCTTTCCTCCTCCCTCTCTCCTGTTGCTAACCCTCCATGTGATCTCCATTTCTGTGGTTCTGTTCCTGTTCTAGTTGTTTGCTTAGTTTGCTTTTGTTTTTGTTTTAGGTGTGGTTGTTAATAATTGTGAGTCTTGTTTCTTAATAACTGGCTTAAATTCAATATCCCAAAGGCAGCTTTAGAGTGGCAAAGCTTTGTTCCCTTTCAGCTTCCCTTTTGTTTCATACAAGTGTTTCTGTTCTATCTAATATCCAAATAACTATTTGCCAAGTCTCTTCAGATTGTTTCATTGAAGGATTCTGTTTCTTTGAACAATTCACAATGCCTTAAATCAGTTTTATTTCCCCTAGTACAGTGTTTAGATAAAATTTTCTTTATTTACCTAAACTACTTCTTTTTTAATTAACAAAGAATCTTTTATTATTGAGAATTATCTCTAAACTATAAAGTGCTATGTACATACTGATGGTATTGTAAAGAAAAAATAGAATGTATTTAGCGACTGCCTATAATTTTCCTGGCAACTATTTCAGAGGACAATAGTCATTTAGAATTTAATATTGTTTGGTGTTTTGCAAATTCCCAGTGAGAACATTATAATCTACCATATAATGAAATCATTGTTGGAATAAAAATCCCTGGCTTTAACAGAGTATCTCAGTTGTGTCTTGTTTTTAGGAAAGTTTCCTTAGGGCATTGTTTCATGCCACCAAACTGAAAAGTGTCTTTATGAATGTTGAAGAACACTATAAGTTACATTGTTTGGTTTTATTTATTTATCTACAACTAGCCTACAGCATATCATTTGATGAGAATAATTAGAGAGCAGATCTTTTGTTTTATGCAAGTGGGCTCCTTGGAGTGTATAAATAAGCATTTCTTATAACTCTGATCTGACTCTGATAGACCCAAGGTATTGATGTAGTAGCCTGCCAGCCATCTATAGTCATGCATAGCCTCTTGAACCTCCTCATTAGGAAATAATGAGGAGATGGTCATAAATATAGTCGGTTGGTTAAGCATTACTACTAAATGCTTGCATTTCCTTTCAGTATTAGTTAGGCCTACTCTAGAGGTTTTTTTACATTTTTATTATTTATGCTATTAGAGTTGTCTCACTTTTTCCCACTGTGCTCCTCTCCACCCAGCCTGCCCCCCAGTCCCATTGTCAGTCTCCACAGCATTGTCCATGTCCATGGGTCCTTCATGTATGTTCTTTGACTAATCCCTTCACCTTCTTTCAATTGGTCCTCACCTCCTCTTTACCTCTCTTACAGCTGTCAGTCTGTTCCATGTTTCCATGCCTCTGGTTCTATTTTGCTCTTTAGTTTATTTTGTTCATTAGATTCCTGTTATGAGTGAGATCATATGGTATTCATCTTTCATCAACTCTACAGTTTTAATTAATAGTTAACACACTTGCTGATGGAAACATTAGATGTATGCCATCAAGCCAGAGATAATACCTTTGCTTGATTTAGTGAAAATGGTAAGTCCTGTTAAGACTTGCTTACTACAGTACTAGCATTGGAGGTTCCTGTCAGTGTGAGCTCATACCCATGGGATTCAGTGAAGTAAGACTGGTCAGAAACTGGAATGACTCCTGGTCACCAACACCTATCACTTCCTGCCTATCAGCTCTATCCTTTGTCACCTCTCTGTGTTGGTGCCACTGTATCAGTGAAGATTTAACCAGGAGAAGAGAAACAGAAATTAAAAGAGAGACATTTAATACTGGAACTTAGTTACACATGTCATGGAGGAACCCACTCAACTATAAGCAACAGCAGGGAGCCACTGCTGCCTCTAGGCTGAAGCGACAAAGGAGGAGTCAGCTGACATGGCAACCTAGGAATAAGGAACTGTGGATGGATGGAGTAGAGGAGGACAAGCTCGATGAATCTGAGGGCAAACAGACCCAAAACAAAACACAGTTGAGGTGGGCTTTTGGAGAGAAAATGAGAGAACAAAGCGATGAAAGTGAGTTTGAAGCTCTGTAAAAGTGATGTAGGACATAGCCATGTTTATAATAATAACAATAACAATGATAATGCTAGTACATTAGATATTTTGTCATTTTTATCCAACCATAACCTGGAGAGTTAGGCACTGTAATTATGTCTATGATATAGATGAAGCTAAGGTAAAGAAAGCTTACTAAGCTTGCCCAAGGTCAAATAGCCAAGATTCATACCTAGGCAGTCTGACTACAGCAATTGGGGCTTTTAACCTCTAACTTATAACTACCTCCCAAAGAAAAACTCTGCTGTTTCCCCCTTGGCCATTCCATTTTCCAGCCATCTATCTACACAACTGACCAGGTCCTAAGTTCATCTGATGGCACCGTACTAATTGTGGTAAGAAATAACAAAACCTTTTGCATGCAATGCAGCTTTTAAAATAACACTTCTTTTTTTAAAATTAAATTTATTGGGGTAACATTGACTAACAATGTTATGTAGGTTTCAGGTGTACAATTCTACAGTATAATACATCATCTGTATATTACATTGTGTGTTCTCCACCCAGAGTCTAGGCTCCTTCCACCTCTGTGTATTTTCCCTCCTTTACCCTCTTCTGACACATGCATGTAGTAGAAATTGTAATCGTATTTTCAAAACCATATGAAATTGCTGCTTTTGTATATCAAAAACAGTTCATTATTGGCAGTTTCTTATAGTTCAACCTAATGCAGAAGATAAACAATGAAGACAAATATCTCCCTCCTATTCATCCCACCCCTACCTGTTTCTCTGAAATCAATCACTCTAACCAATTTCCTAGGTATCTTTTCAGGGATATTATATAAATATGCAATTATATGTTCGAATTCACTGTACCATATTTTTGTGGTTTTTTTCATTTAAGAGAGTATTTTTATGATAATTATTTTAAACAGCTACTGAGTTTTCACTGCACAAACATACTATAATCTGCTTAACCAATACTGCTTTAATTTCATTTAAGTTAGTGTCATTCATTTGCTGTTATAAAAACATACTACAGTTAATATTTTAATGTATGTGATTTTACACATGTAAATTTATAGACAGAAAATTTTTGTTCTAAATTATCTGTGTATTTTTAATTTTGATAAATATTGACAATATTTGCCAAATATAGTCTAATTACCATCAATAGAACTTGGACCTATTTGAATTCCTGTCAGCAATGTATGAGTGTCTGTTTCCTCAAATACTTGAAAACACAGAGTATTATAAAACTTCTTGAATTCTGCCAACCTGGTAGACTCCAAATTCAGTATTATTGCATTTTCATTTAGCAATTTTCTTATTAATAATGAGAAGGTAGCATTTTTTATATGTTTAAGAGACATTGATATTGAATTTTCTGTATCTATTCATATTGTTTACCACATTAGATTGTTGGTCTTTTATTATTTACTTGTAGGTACTCTTTATTTATTTTTTACAAAATATTTTATTTATTTATTTTTAGAGACAGGGAAGGGAGGGAGAAGTAGAGGGAGAGAAACATACATGTGTGGTTGCTTCTCGAGTGCCCCCTACTGGGCACCTGGCCTGCAACCCAGGCATGTGCCTAGACTGGGAATCGAACCACTGACCCTTTGGTTATCAGGCTGGCGTTCAGTCCATTGAGCCACACCAGCTGGGGCATTTGTAGGTATTCTATATATTAAGGGAAATAACCATTTATTTGGGATTTGTTTTGCAAGTACTTTTTCTAGTTTGTTGTTTGTTTCTTTACTTTGTAATTGGTGTGTGTTTGTGTATAGTTTGTTTTTAAAAAATTCTATTGTATGTACTCTAAAAATATTCTTACTGGCAAAGACAGACTATACCTACTAATCAAGAAATCTGAAGGAACTGTGAAGGAAAAAATTATGTTATCAAGTTTCAAATTCAGTGGCTAATTTTGCATGTAATGGGGAAAGTTCTAGTGTTTTGTTTTATTTTAATCAAAACTATTTACTCACATCCTTTACTTTAAAATTTATATACTCTGTTTTTATTTCATGAAATGATTCTATATAAGCATTCATCACATGCTTGGGAAACTATGTCATATGATATGTATAAAAACATTTCCTTCATTACCACAGTGTACGCATATAAAAGAAAAAACAGAATAAGAAGGGAAAAGAAAACCCATCAGGCTTTTCTTGTTGTAATACTTGTTTCTGATTTGTGGAAACAAATTGGAAGCCTTTTTCTAAAGTGATCTATTGAAAGTTATCAAATTTTATGATACTGATGCTTTCACTAATCCTACTGATGAGGTCATGACATTTGTTAGGTAGATGTTAGAGTTGAATGCATCTATGGGGATGTAAAATAAACCTTAATATATTCCAGTGATTGAGATCACCAATTTCTTTTCATTTTTGCCAAACATGAATATTTTGGAATTATTGATAATGATACATTGAGTGCTATCTTATTTTAGCTGCTTTTAATTTTTGAAATGCTGTTTTGAGCACTTATTATTAGTTATTAGCATGAATACTTTCATTTGCATTCCAAAGTATTTTCTTAGGTAATTTTCAAGCTAAATTTCAGTCTGGTTAATGTCCATGGTGTCACATATGTCTCCCATAATCATTCATTCCTTTATTTATTTATTATGCTAATCAACATGATTTTACTTAGCACTTAATATAGAGGTAATGTGCCAAGGGCTAGAGACATAGCTTCACTGAAGAGCTTATGTTCTGGCTTATTTAGTGAAGTTGCCTTTTTTAGCATCATCACATTCCACTTCCACTATAATACTGATTCCATTCCTCTCTACCTCTTTTTATTCTATCAGCCTCTGAAAACCTAGTATGTCCCATTTCACCATGTAACTTATTTGATTTGAATTTATATCTTACCAAGTCCAAACTCTTGTTTCAGGCTTTGAAGTTTAGAAACATAGTAGTCCTCCCTTATCCACTGGGAATATGTTCCAAGATCTCCATTGGATACCTGAAACAACAAATAGTACTGAACCCTATGTATACTACGTTTTTTTCATATATATATATATATATATATATATATATATATATATATATATATACATGTAAGTGTGATAAAGTTTAACTTATAAATTAGACACAGTAAGAGATTAATAATGGTAACTAATAATAAAATAGGGTCATTATAACAATATACTGTAATATGTTATAGGAATGGCTTTGGGGTCATTGTTAACTACAATAAGGGTTACTTGAATGCAAGCACTGTGATATCACAACAGTGGATCTAATAACCTAGATGGCCACCAAGTCACTAAAGGGCAAGGAGCATATACAGCCTGGATACCCTGGACAAAGGTTGGAGTCACATCTCAGTTGGGGATGGAGTAGATGACATGAGATTTCATCATGCTTCTTATAATGGAGCACAGTTTGAAATTTATAGATTGTTTATATCTGGAATTTTCCATTTAAGACTTTCAGACTGCTGTTGACCATATATAACTAGAACAGTGGATAACGGGGGACTACTCTGTCATCTGTCACTTTCCTTTGTATTTATTTGATTTTATTTTCTGTGACCCCTCAACATATTTGCTGTTGGAATAATTTCCCCAGCACAGCACACTTTAGAATCATTCTTCCCATTACTTATGTTGCTCTTCTTATGTTATCTGTTTTCTCCATCCTTCTAGGCTAGCATGCAGCTGCGCGAAAAATGTGCATGTGATATCTGGATTCTTGTCTCAGATTTTATTAGCTCTTAATAGCCATGCGACCTTGACCAATTTGAATGAGATAAAGGAGCTAGTATATTTCCCAACACATAGAAGACACTATATTGTTTTCTCTCCACCCTCACTCCAAATGGTTTTCCTTGAAGACTTCCCTGAATACACACTCTCTCATCTCATCTACAAGTACTCCCTATGTCACACAGACCAATGGTGTCTATCAGTTATGTTGTTGATAATTTTTTCTCCCTAATTACATTATAACCAGCTTTAAGTAAAACTTCTCATTGCATATCTATAACCCCCCTCCCCAAAGCTCCTGTTATAATGCCAAGCCTATGAGGCATTCAATATATACTTGGTGACTGGTTTTTCTATGTTTAAAAATAGGATTGTAGTGTCAACGTTTCTTTTATGGCAAAACATAATTCTAGAAACACATATAATTTGAGGACCTGATACCTCTTTTTTTTTTTTTCTTGTAGTTTGTGCTAATGCCTATTTCCTTAAAGATGAGTGGAGGGAAAAATAGCAAGAGCCATTTTATGACTGACAAAATCTTTGCTATTAGAAGTCACTTTTGAATATCTCTTAATTGGTTTCAGAGTTGTAAGGGGAAATGGAATCAAAATTGTAGTGATTTAAAATATCATAGGATAGAGAAACCAGGAAATTAACATATTTAATTATAGATTTTGAATGATTTCAAAGGAAATTCAGTTTTTTCAAGGGATTAAGGCAGGAAGTGGGCCCTTATTATTGGAGGCCACTTGGGCCTCCATTTAGCCAGTTTTTGGCACATTCATTGACAGGAATAATTTAATGATTGTGAATAATCACCAAGTGTAGGAAATAAGGTCCTCTTTGAATCATAAAGCTTTTAAACATGAAAAATATTTTCCATTTGTTTGAGAATGGTGAAACATGTGAACTAATTTTATATTGTCCTACCAATTATGAATATGTTATTTCTAGCAGACAGGTCCTTTTAAAATTGCATATGCCTAATACTTTTCCAGGGAGGTGAGAGAAAAACATTGTTAGCCTCTTTATACCCAGCTGGGGCCAGGTGTTGTTCATTAACATGTAAATGGTGCAATTACTGCCAATTAAGATTTTTAAAAACATTAAAGTCTATGGGAACAAAGTTATAGCACCTATAAAGTTTTTTAAAAATATATACATCTTAGTGTTTTAGGTAATATAACTTGTAATCTGCACTACACAGTGCAGCAAGTAGCTGTTCCTTTGCAGACTGTCACAAACGTGGTTAGAATGGAAAGTAAAAGTATGTTGCTTGGGTCAATGATCATAGCTAAATATTGAGATTTTATTCTGTATTATATTGATTATAAGGTTATAGTGATTTGCCCTTCAGAAATACTTTTGACTCCTTACTGTGTGTAAGGAATTGTGTAAGGTGGGAAGTATTCAGCTATGAAAAAGGCAGACATGGTCTCTGTTTTACAGAGCTTACAGTCTAGTTGGGCTTCACAAATAAACACACAACAAACTTACAAATAAACACAGAAATAGACCTACATTGTTATGAGCACACATGTAAAATGACAGGGTGCTATAGAAAACATGATGGGATGGCATAGGCACAACTTGTGTAGAGTTAGAAATCTATCTATGAGTAAGCAACCTTTCAGCTGAAATCCAAAGGATGAGCAGGTGATATCCTAGTAAAGAGAGTGGGGAAGAGCAGACCAGCAAGAGAGAACCCTGCTTAGGAAAGCCTAGGAGCAGCAATTGACAGAAAGAAGACACCCACTTGAAGATAATGGGTGCTTCTGGAGAGCAAGGCAGAATAGAATTAAGGAGAAGTAACAGTAACTGAAATGTTTTGATTCTTTAATAAGGGGTATGAAGTAAATGTGGTAAAAGATTTATATTTGTTAATGATTTAAGGAGGATTTATGGATTTGTTATGCAGGTAAAAGCTGGCCTTGGTGTGCAGCCTGGTTCTTTCTGCACACTCTGAGGCCCAGCAGAGGGAGTTGCAAGCTGTTGATCGCTGATAGCTCCAAACAGGTTGCACAGGGCCAGTCACAGGCAGCATCTGACATAAGTCTGGACCAGAGTCTATGTAGATCTTCTTAACACATACAAACAAATGCAAAAAAGCAGCCAAAATGGGAAGACAAAGAAACAGGCCACAAATGAAAGAATAAGAGAATTCTCCAGAAGAAGAAATAAATGAAATAGAGGCAAGCAATTTATCAGGTATAAAGTTTGTAATAATGATTATAAAGATACTCAACATCATAAAAAAGACACGGAAACCATAAAAAAGGACCAGCCAGAAATAAAGAATGCAATATCTGAAATAAATAATACACAGGAAGGAATAAACAGTAAGTTAGATGAAGCAGGGGATTGAATCAATCATTTGGAAGACAAGGTAGAAAAAAACACCCAGGCAGAGAAGCAAAAAGGAAAAGGAACTTGAAACAATGAGGAGAGCTTAGGAAACATTTTGGACAACATGAAGCATAACAACATTCGCATCGTGGGAATACCAGAAGGAGAGGAACACGAGCAAGGGATCAAGAACCTATTTGAAGAAATAATGACCAAAAACTACCTTAATCTGCTGAAGGATAAAGACACACGAGTTCAGGAAGAACAGAATGTCCCAAACAAGATGGATCCAGAGAGGCCTACACCAAGACACATCATAATTAAAATGACAAGACTTAAAGATGAGGAGAGAATCCTAAAAGATGCAAGAGAAAAGCAGGGAGTTACCTACAAGGAAGTACCAATTAGACTGGCATCTGATTTCTCAACAGAAATATTTCAGGCCAGAAGGGATTAGCATGAAATATTCAAGGTGATGAAAAGCAAGGACCTACAACCAAGGCTACTTTACCCAGCAAGGCTGTCATTTAAAATTGAAGGAGAAATAAGGAGCTTCCAAGACAAGGAAAAGCTAAAGGAGTTTGTTATAGTAAACCAGTACTGCAATAAATGTTAAATGGCTTGCTTTAAGAAAAAGAAAAAAAAAAGAAAGAAAACAGAGGAAAACAGCCTAATAAAATGGCACTTCATAGGTATCTATCAGTAATCACCTTAAATGCAAATGGCTTCAATACTCAACCAGAAGACAGTGTAGCTGAATGGATAAGAGAACAAGACCCATATATGTGCTGCCTCCAAGAGACTCATCTCATATAGAAAGACACACACAGACTAAATGTAAAGGAATAGAAAAAGATACTTCATGTGAATAGAAAGGGAAAACAAAGCTGGGGTACTAGTACTTATATCTGATAATATACACTTTAAAACCAGGCTATAGTAAGGGACAAAGAAGGGTACTACATAATGATAAAGGGGACAATCCAACAAGAGTATATAACTCAGTACTTTTTAATGTGATTAAAATATTTGATCACTGGAGAAAAAACAATTGAGAAGTGAAAACATGGAGTTGAAAAAATTTTGTTTAGATATGTTTTCTTTTATTGATCCTAGAGAGAGGGGGAGGGTGATAGAAAGAGAGGGAGAGAATCACCCATGTGAGAGACAAACATTGATCAGTTGTCTCTTGCACACGTCCCAATCAGGCACCAAACCCACAACCCAGGCGTGTGCCCTGCCTGGGCATCACACCTGTGATATTTTGGCTTGTAAGATGATGTACAACCCACTAAGCCACACCAGCCAGGGCTGTGTATTTGAAAATTTGTATCAGTAGCTTAAACTGAGCTTAATTTTTGTTAAGATAGAGTTAAAATTTTTAATCTATTTTTGCCTAACTCTGGGCTTTGGGAAAATACTCCTCATTTTACTTGAAGGTATTCAAAATCTTTAGCTATTACTGACAGTTACTAGTGAATCCTATTACCTATTGATGACATAAATACTGTGATATTAGTAGATGCAACCTGACAACAAGCACATCTTTTTGCTGCACCTTTACTTTGAGGTACAATAATTGGCTTTTACATTAATAAGGCCAATTTGGGCTAAAACAGAGGAACTTAAAAAGATACCAGTGTAGCTAACTCTTTCAGGTAACCTAACCCTTTTATTAAGAACAACTAAATAAGCCCATCTTGCATCAAACTCTATTATCACTGAGCTAGCTCAGATATAATGTTAATACTTTAATTATGTTTCCAGGAAAAAAATAAGTTATGCTACCCTCTCTGAAAACTGCAACCAAGTATATAGGGAGCCCTTGAAAGGATGTTCCTGAACTGCAGTATTTTAAACCCTCTGCCTTGTCAAGGTAATTTTATACCTGGGTTGTCAAATCTCTAGGAATATCTAGTGACCGAAATGCCAGAGAGAAAAGGATCCTATAAATTATCTTTGGTACACCCTAAAAGTTATGAGATATGTAAAACTATTCAGAGAATAATCAACTGGAGAGTGCCCTTGGTTATCTGCTCTCCTAACTGAAAACAGGGAGCCAGACCCATCCAGCTCAGTTACATTAGCACTAAATTTCAGTTCAACAAATATTTGAGTCATTACCATATACAAGGCACTTCATGGGCTACAAAACTGGGTAAGATACAACCTGAATACCTAAGGAGTTTACAGTCTACTTGTGGTGATGAAATATAAATTCTAATCTATTTCAGTGTGTGAGTAAGAATGGGAGTGGGGTGTGTATAAGGTGGTCAGGGAGTGGGCTATATAGAATGACTATATTTCTTTCAACTCCTGAAAAATTGATTCAAATTCTATGGATTCCCCTTATTCTTCTCACATTCTTGTGGAAGACAAACTAGTAGAAATACAGAAATATTCATTGTAGTTAAATGGCTGCTTTAAATACCAAAGTGATGTTAGTTGTATTTAATTATCTTTCATAATCCAGTTAGACTTTTTTTCCATAATAAGTTCAGTTATAACCATGTGAATCTTATAGCCAATGTTTAAATAACTAAGGTGGTATTTGGCACTTCAGAAGATGTAAGTTGGCATGTTATATAAAATTTTATTCTTTCTGATAAACTGTATTGTCTATGTTTAGTATAATAATGAGCTCTTCCCAGCAGAACACAATATTCTAGAAATCTAATGTTTGACTCTGGTCCCAAGATAGTGATACTCAAGGTACTTGTTTTAGAAAGGAGAAAACAGAAAGATGGTCCTGTGCTTTAAGCTGAGCAGTACTGATTTTATAAATTGACTTGGATAGAAAAGTGCATAAAATAAAATGCAGAGGTCATAGGGGTCTGTTATCTGTTCCAAAATAGTGATCCCTGGTGGAAAAGCAATGTAGTGCATATTGCCATGTGCTGCAAAATGAAAATGTGTTATACCACCATTCATAAGCAGGACCTGCTGAACTGAATAAGCACAGATGTACTTCAAATTAATATTTAATCTGATACCAGAAGCACTTAAAGGAGTTAGGGATATGAGTTCCTTGTAAGAAATGACTTTCTCACAGAGAGCAATTATGGTACCACAAGATAACACAAATATGACTGTCAAATTCTCCTTAGACTAAAATAGGCAGTCTGGAGGTGAAAGTACAGTATATTGTTGGCTCTTTTTTTTGAATTATCTAAATGTTCCTTAAAAATTGTTTTTGAATTTCATGGCATGGAACAAAACTAAAGGTGATAAAGTGACTTTGATCGAGAGACTCTCTCAGTCCTTGAGGGTAGATGAGAGTGACTTAATTGACTTCATTAGAATATTATTAGAATAAAAGAGAAACAAGTAACTCTTATTAATCTTTAAAAAGAAAGTGCCTATAATCAAGTTATAGTTTTAATATCTTCCTGGGTTTTTTTGAGGTCATCAGTAGAGCAAATCTCCAAAATAAGTTTGAGGCTAGATCCTCTTGTGTCTGGCATCAACTTTGTTCCAAGTGTTGGCCTGTGAAAGATTTCAGTATCACATTACGTATTGATTACTCAGAAACTACCACCTTAGGTTAAAGTGACACTTCATTTCCTAGGGTGTTTGCTAATTATCAGTACAAGAAGTGACTGAACCTACCATGCCAATAAGAGGTTTAAAGCAAAGACATTTTGCAAGTATTATAGGTATGAACTATAGGAACACAATGTATGACAAGAAAAACAGGCAGTAGTATTACACTTACTGACTGTCATGTTTACCTCTAAAATGTTAGCTTCTTTGAAGGATAGTCAGTTTTTGTATGATCAGAATGCCATTTGGATGTTGTATTGAGGTAACTATTTTTAGGTGATGGGTTAAATGTTTTACAATGTGGCAATTAGAAGGTACCTTCATCTTTTAGTTTTAGAGGAGATAAAAAATTCTTTTCCAGTCATTGATTCAAGTATTGAAACACAGTGTTTATTCATGCATTCAGTACATAGTTGTTGAGTACCTACTATGGCAGGGTGCTGGAGACACTACATTGCCCATTGCTGCTTATGTAGTTTATATTCTAGTGGACAAAGGAGGGGAAATTAAATAAACAAATAAATATATTAAAGATGTAAGCACTATGAAAAAAATTACAAGATGTGATGAGGGGAGGGTGGCGTGGGGATGACCTTTGAAGTATACATAAAGGACTTGTTTTGGGAAAAGGTGACACTACTTATAGGCTGCAAGGAGATCAGTGTGTCAAAAATGTGGTAAACTAGGAGGAGAACAGTTCAAAAAGAAACTAAGCTAAACAGTGTCCAAGTCACACAAGGCTTGGGTAGCCATGATGAGTTTAAATATCTTCCTAAATGTAATAGGAAGTCATTAACTGCTTTTAAGCAGGGGAAGGGAGTATCCAATTTATTCTTTAAAGATTACTCTACAGCTGATTATTGCATAGAAAGAGATTGAGGTGGGTAAGATTGCAAAAGGGGAAATAGAAAGGGGACTATTAAAGTTATTCAGGTGAGATATGATGGTTGCTTGGAATATGAAAGAGAGAAGTATAAAGGAAACCAGTAGAATTTAGTGATGAATTGGATGTAGGAGGTATAGAAGAAGGAGAAATCTGAGGTGATTCCATTTTCCTGTTTAACAACTTGGTACCTTGTGTGTCACCTAGGTGAGATGAGGAAAGAGTGTGATCAGAGTAAGGGAATCAAGCATTAGATCGTAGGCATGTTACATGTATATCTCTCTGAGATGTCCAGACTACATATTGAATTTCAGTTGGATAGACAAGCCTGGGCTTTAGGAGCTGTGGAGTTAGCTTTCAGCTAGGTGTGGAGAGTCAGCGAACAGCAGCATTTAGAGTCATCACTGTTCCTGCTATCCCCTGAATAATTATTCCTTTTGGATTCGGACATTGGAGGCTCTATTCAAAATATCAGCAGTACTCTCATGATAGTTCATCACACTAGGTGCTGTCTAGTGACACTGACTTGAATGTCTCACAAAATTAAAGAGTTTTGTTTAGATACAGAATGTTATAGAATAAAAAGGTCTGGATTATACAGTTTTATTCAAGAATGTAGATTTGGATGGGATTTCACAGCTCAAAGGGAAAGGGCCACTTGGGAAGAAAGGAGGAAGCTTAAAGGAAAGGGCATTTAAAGAAAGATGGAAGAAAATGCTCTAAAGGAAACTTTGAGTCATTTCACAACTTCGCATAGGACAGCAGCTTCTACTAAATATTTATCTATAGATTATTCTCATTTTTTGTATTAATAAGAATTGCAAAATTGAGTGAGCACCTACTATATGCTTGACACCATTCTAAGTACATGAACTAACTCATTTGGTTCCCTCCAGGAAGCTATGGTATATTTGTTATTTGAGCACTTTCACAAATGAGGAAACAGACAGGTTCAGTTATGCCTGAGTTAGGGATCTGTAAGTGGTGTCTGGTATTTGAACCTGGGTAGTTTTTAGAACCCCTGGCCTTACCACAACATTATACATTTATGTTTGCATGTAATATAAAATGTGATTGTAAATGGCTTTTTGTCTCTAATATCTGGGTCTTTAACATGAATACCATTGATATCTAAATATTCATAATTTTTTATTCGATAAGCTCCACATGTTTTGTGGTATAGAGAATGATTGTTTTTATGGTTCTATAATATTAAGATATCTACTTCCTGGTGTATATATTCTGTGATTTTTATTTTATTTTTTTTCTCATATTTCTTAGCTTTGGAAAACAGTGACAAGAGCAGTATTTATAGAAACCACTACCCAATTCTGCATTCCTGTTACAGGGACCATATTGTACTGATAGAAACTACCATTTCAAACTCTTTATATACATTTCTTCCCATGGGGAGAAGATTATAAAATTATTTTCTTGCCTGGCATATTTAATTCCAGAAACTTTTATCTAACTACCATTGTGGTGAATAACATCAGCACCCATGACAAATTCAGAGAATTTTTTACCCCTTAGAAGTACGCTAATTGGCTATTTTATGTATTATTATATTTATTTATTAATGATAGAGTTTAAGTTAGTTTAGCCATATATTTAAAACCATTTTTAGGAACCAGTCTATTTTCAAAGTGATGTTCAAGAACTTTCCAAATTTAGAGACAAGAATGACTGACTGAAATAAGTAAAACAAAACAAAATGATCTTTTATTGAAATTAAAATATGATAATAGTTACTACTTTAATCTCAAAATACTTAGAACTCACCAAAACTTTGTTATAATCAAATGATTTTTTAGTTTTCTAATTTAAACTGTTTTGCATTTGTAAAATGATTTTTTAAGTATTAAAAAACTTTTTTCCTTATGGCTAGGTCCCATCTGTCTTTGTGCACATGGGCTTGCCCTTGTCCTTTTGTAAATTGTGTATTTCCCTTCTAACCAATATGTTCTCAGTTTTCATAGAAGACATGAAACAATGTTTGCATTTATCCTGTGGCTGAGAAATGGCATAAACTTAGGACTCTAAACTAAATAGTTTATTACTGAGAAACTATATCATTTGGACTTATAGATGGGCCTTTACAAACAGAACCAGAAAAATTTCTCTCTTCTTATCATTAACAATTCTTCACTGGAAGTTGTGTTTAGAGGTATTTCCTGTGTCTCTTGTATATTCTTCTAATGCACCAACCAAGTAATAGACGTAATCTAAAACCAAAATGGCCTACAGTTACTGGAAGCTTGCAGGCTATAAAGACTGAAAGAAAATTCACCTACAGGATACCTAGCACAAATTGTATTCAGCATTTAGTAGCGAAGAAAATGTAATTTTTTAAAAAAAAATGTATCAGGAAAGATGTTGTGGGGAGGAGAGAGTATGGGAATAGAGGAGGGGAAAATCAGATTACTTGAATTATTGAAATGATTCAGGCTGGAAAGTTTCTAGAAGTATTCCTGGTTTCCCTCTGAGATAATTCAGTAGTCCTCCCAAAGATAGGTCAGGTGTTTCCCAGAGAGAGGATATATTGTCCTATCTGAAAGAAATAAAATCCTTGCCTGGATACATCCATCATAGGAAAGTTAATGTTTCCCTGAAGGCTCTCTGTTACCTCTGGAGACACAGGGTGCTATGTCTAGGAGGTATATTTTGTACACACACACACACACACACACACACACAATCATTTTCTCTCACACACAGAAACCATTAAATAAGACAGAGAAATAATGACTCTACTTATTGCTGGCTTCTGACTGAAGTATGCCAATCCCATTCCTCTCATAATGGAGAAGATTAATATATCCTGTCAAGGCCACATGATATGAGCAGGGAAGTGCTATGAAGTGACTGCATATAGAAGAGTTGGGAAATCCACTTTGATCTACATTTTTGATGTGTGATAATTGCACTTATTATTGGGTCCTTTATGCTCTTTTTCTTTGACACAAGATCCATTATCAGTGACAGCATGAGTGTAAGTATGGGTTTGATCTGACAAACTACTTAAGATGAGGTAATGGGAAAAAAGCTTTTTTGGTCCATGCATATTAAGAGAATGGGAGGAAATTTAAGTCTCATCATACAGTGCCCCACTTGAATTATTTCTCTTTTATGTGTGATATAGTTTGGATGCCTTATGAAGTTACTTTTTAAAAAGAATTTGTTTCCTACTGAAATATTTTGTGGAAGATACAAGATGGCAAAGGAGTAAGTGGACGCTGCACTAACCTCCTCCCGGGACCAATTTGGACTTACAACAAAATTGTAGAGAAATCACCCAGAATAACCAATTGAACACTACCTGGAGAGTAACCTTATAACCACAGACAGAAGAAACCACTTCACCATGTGAGAGGGCTGGTTCGGATCCCATGTGCAGCAGCTAAAGTGTCAGAGGGATAGTTCAGCAGCAGGGGATTCCCCCTGAGAAGTGTGTGGTCTAAACCCTAAGCTGGGTTCCCCAGCCTACAGCACGAGAGCCAGGAAGAAACCCAGATAACATTCAGCTGTGAAAAGCAGAAGGGTTTCTGTCCACCAGGGAAAGATGGCTGGAGATGCAGAGAGTGTCTCAAAGGGCCAGTGCACAAAATTTCGTTTGTAGCCACTTACCCTGGGCTCTGGCAACAGGAGAATAGAGTGAACTAGAGATGCTTGAAGAGTCTGGGGTTGGTGGCTCTGGAGAGAGAACTGAAGGAATGGCCATCAAGATGCCTGTGCTGAGTTATTCCCATACTGCAGATGCCATTTTTCTCAGGCAGAACACTCCCCTCCAAGAGTGGCATGAGCTTGAGGGGAAGCAATTCCCGCCCAGGAATTGCTCTGCCCCACCTTGTGGCACTTAAGCCCAACTGCTGACTACAGCTTGATTGCATTAACAACTGATTAGTTTAATGGCTGTCTAGTTTAACTCCTAAGGTGGCAAATACAAAGGAGCAGCCAGAATGGGAAGACAAAGAAACAGACCCCAAGAGAAAGAACAAGAGAATTCTCCAGAAGAACTAGATGAAATGGAAGCAAGCAATTTATCACATAGAATTTAGAATATTTATTATAAGGGTACTCAACAACATGAAAAGAGATATAGAAACCATAAAAATGATCAGTCAGAAATAAAGACTGCAATATCTGAGATAAATAATACACTGGAAGGAATAAATAGTACGTTAGATGAAGCAGATGATCCACTCAGTGTTTTGGAAGGCACGGTAGGGAAAAAAAAAAAAAAAAACACCCAGGCAGAGCAGCAAAAGGAAAAAAAGAAATTTAAAAAGTGAGCTTAAGAAACATTTTAGAAAACATGAAGCATAACAACATTGACATGGGAATACCAGAAGGGGAAGACAGTGAAAAAGGGATCGAGAACATACCTGAAGAAATAAAAAACCTTCCCTAATCTGGTGAAGGAAAAAGACATACAAGTCCAGGAATCTCAGAGAGTCCCAAACAAATTGACCTGAAGGGCCTGCACCAAAACATATCATAATTAAAATGAAAAGATTTAAAGACAAGGAGAGAAACCTACAAACCGAAAGAGAAAAGCAGGTAGTTACCTACAAGGGACCACCAATTAAACTGGCATCATATTACTGAACAAAAACATTTCAGGCCAGAAGGAAGTGGCAAGAAATATTCAAGGTGATAAAAAGCAAGGACCTACACCCAAGGCTACCTTAACCAGCAAGCCCATCATATAAAATTGAAGGAGAAATAAGGAGCTTCCCAGATGAGAAAAAGCTAAAGAAGTTTTTTTAACACCAAACCAGTACTGCAACAAATGTTAAAGAGCTTGCTTTAAGAAGAAGAAGAAAAAAGAGAAAAATAAAAAAAAAAAAACAGAGGAAAACAGCCTAACAGCACTACATAGGTATCTATCAAAAAATCACCTTAAATGTAAATGGCTTAAATCCTCCAACCAAAAGACAGAGGGTAGCTGAATGGATAAGAAAACATGACCCATATATATGCTGCTTCCAAGAGACCCATCTCAGATTGAAAGATACACACAGACTAAAATTAAAGGAATGGAAAAGATATTTCATGCAAATGGAAAGGGAAAAAAAGCTGGGGTAGAAATACTTATATCCAACAAAATAGACTTTAAAACTAGGCTATAGTGAGAGACAAAGAAGGACACTACATAATGATAAAGGGACCAGTTCAACAAAAGGATATAACCCTAGTAAACATTTATGTACCAACATAGGAGCACTGAAATATGTGAAGCAAATCTTGATGGATGTAAAGGGAGAGATTGACAGAAATACAGTCGTAGTTGGGGATGTAACACCCCATTGACTTCAGTGAATAGATCTTCCAGACAGAAAAATCAACAAGGAGACAGCAGCCTTAAATGCCGCACTAGATCAAATGAATTTAATTGATACCTTCAGAGCATTTCACACCCAAACAGCAGAATATACTTATTTTTCAAGAGCACATAGAACATTTTCTAGGAAAGACCACATGTTAGGACACAAAACAAGTCTCAGTAAATTTAAGAGGACTGAAATTATATCAAGCCTCTTCTCTGACCACAATGCTATGAAATTAAAAGGCAATCACAAGAAAAACACTGAAAAACACTCAAAAACATGGAAGCTGAATAACATTTTACTAAACAATGAATGGGTCAACAACGAGATCAAGGAAGAATTCAAAAGATACTTTGAAACAAGTGAAAATGAGACCAGAACAATCCAAAATCCGTGGGACACTGGGGAAGCAATCCTGAGAGGAAAATTAATAGCATTACAGGCCTATCTCAAAAAGCTAGAAAAAACTCAAATAAACATTCTAACTTCACACTTAAAGGAACTTGGAAAAGAACAACAAACAAAGCCCAAAATGAGTAGAAGGAAGGAAATGATAAAGATTAGAGCAGGAATAAACAAAATAAAGTCTACAATAATGATACAAGATATCAGTTTATCCAAGAGCTGGTCATTTCAAAAGATAAACAAGATTGACAAACCTTTAACCAGACTCACCAAGAAAAAAAAGAGAAAGGACCCAAATAAAATCAGAAATGAAAAAGGAGAAATAACAACTGACACCAAAGAAACGCAAAGGATTGTAAGAAAATATCTTGAACAACTATATGCCAACAAACTGGACAACCTGGACAAAATGGATAAATTCCTAGGAACATAGAGTATTCCAAAAACAAACCAGGAAAAAATCAGAGAATCTGAACAGACAGAATTACGCCTAATGAAATTGAAGTAGTAATCAAAAAACTCCCAACAAACAAAAGCCCTGGACTGGATGGCTTCATAGGTGAATTTTATCAAACATTCTGAGAACTAACACCTCTCCTTTTCAAATTATTTCTTAAAATTCAAGAGGAGGGAAGTCTCCCAAACTCATTTTATGAGGCCAGCATTATCCTAATTCCAAAGCAAGATAAAGACACAACAAAGAAAGAAAATTATAGGCCAATATCCCTGATGAACATAGATGCTAAAGTCCTCACCAAAATATTAGCAAACTGAGTACAGTAATTAATCAAAAAGATCATACACCATGGTCAAGTGGGATTTATTGTAGGAATGCAAGGATGGTACAATATTCATAAATGAATAAATGTGATTCACCACATAAATAAATTGAAGGATAAAACTACATGATCATATCAATAGCTGCAAAAAAAATCTTTTGACAAAGTACAGCACCCATTTATGATAAAAACTCTCAGCACACTAGGAATAGAGGAAATGTACCTAAGCATAATAAAGGCCATATAAGACAAACCCACTGCTAGCACCATACTCAGTGGGCAAAAACTGCAAGCCTTCCCCTTAAAGTCATGAACAAGACAGGAATATCTGCTTTTACCTCTCTTATTTATTCAACATAGTATCTGAAGTCCTGGGCACAGCAAATAGACAAGAAGAAAGGAAAGGCATATGAATTGGAAAGGAATAAGTAAAACTGTCATTGTTTGCAGATGACATCACTCTATACATAGAGAACCCCAAAGATTCCACCAAGAAACTACTAGCAGTGATAAATGAATTCAACAGGGCAGCAGGATACAAAATGAATATTCAGAAATCAGTTGCATTTTTATGTGCCAAAAATGAGCTAACAGAAAGAGAAATTAAGAAAACAATCCCATTCACAATTGCTTCAAAAAGAATAAAATACCTAGGAATAAATCTAACCAAGGATATAAAAGACCTGTACTTGGAAAATTATGAGACACTGAAGAAAGACATTGAAGAAGATACAAATAAGTGGAAGCTCATACTGTGTTCATGGATAGGAATAATTAATATCCTTAATATGTCCATGCTACCCAAAGCAATCTATAGATTCAATGCCCTTCCTATCAAGACTCCAATTGCATATTTCACAGAAAAAGAGCAAATATTTCAAAAATTTATATGGAACCACAAAAAGCCCCTCATAGCAGCAGTGATTCTGAGAAAGAAGAACAAAGTTGGAGGAATCACACCACCTAATATCAAACTATACTACAAGGCCATTGTAATAAAAACAGCCTGGTACTGGAATAAAAGCAGTCACATAGATCAATGGAACAGAATAGAAAGCCCAGAAATAAACCCACATCTTTATTTTCTTACATATATTTTATTTTTATTACATATATTTCCCCAGGCAAGGGAAACAAAAGAAAAATAAATACATGGTACTACATCAAACTAAAAAGGTTTTCGAAAGCAAAGGAAATCATCAACAAAATAGAAAGACAACCCTATAAATGGGAGAACATATTCACCGATACATCTGATAAGGGGTTAGTATCCAAAATTTATGAAGTACTTACAAAACTCAACATCAAAAAAAGTAAAAAATACACAACTAAAAAATGGGAAAACAATCTGAATAGACACTTTTCCAAAGAGGATATAAAGATGGCCAATAGCCATATGAAAAAATGCTTAATGTACATTAAAACCACAATGAGATATCATCTCACTCCTGTCAGAATGGCTATCATGAATAAATCAACAAACAACAAGTGCTGGTGAGGATGTGGAGAAAGGGGAACACTTTTGCACTGTTTGGAATGCAGACTGGTACAGCCACTGTGGAAAGCAGTATGGAGATACCTCAAAAAATTAAAAGTGGGATCTGCCTTTCGACCCAGCAATCCCATTTCTGGGAATATATCCAAAGGAACCTAAAACACTATTTTGAAAGAACATAAGCACCCATATGTTCATTGCAGCATTATTCATGATTGAAAACATATGGAAGCAGCCCAAGTGTTCATCAATAGATGAGTGGCTAAAACTACTATGGGATATTTACACAGTGGAATTCTACACGGCCGTATAAAAAGAAAAAATTTCCTTTTGCAACAGTATGGATGGACCTGGAGAACATTATGCTAAGTGAAATAAGCCAGTCAGGTAAAGACAAACACGGTATGATTTCACTCACATGTGGACTCTAATGAACAAACTGAACTTACAAACAAAACAGAGACAGATTCATAGATGGAGTCAGATGACAGCTAGTGGTGGGGGGAGGTTAGAGAGTGGAGGGATTGAACAAAAAGGAGAAAGGACTCATGGACACGGACAACAGTGTGGTGATTGTTGGGAGGTACAAAGGGGATAAATTGTAATGGAAAAAAAACTACAATAAAGATTAAATTAGCCTAAAATAGCCCTGGCTGGTGTGGGTCAGTGGATTGAACGCTGGACTGTGAACCAAAGGGTCGTCAGTTTGATTCCCAGTCAGGGCATATGCCTGGATTGCAGGCTAGGTCTGCAGTAGAGGGTACGCGAGAGGCAACCACACGTTGATGTTTCTCTCCCTCTCTTTCTCTCTTCTCTCTCTAAAAATAAATGAAAATCATTTTTAAAAGATTAAATTAAAAATGTTTAATTTATATTTAATTAGTCTATATATAAACTGCTATATTCTTTTAATCATTTTATTTTTTAACAAAGTATTGAGTGAACAGTTAAACGAAGGTCACAGATAAGACAGGCCATGTACCCACGTAGCATTTTCAGTAGTCATTATAAGTAGAATGCAAAGGCATATGTGGATAAGATAGGACTAGAAACAGAAAACAAACTCACTTATAGGAAGATGGATGATTGGTAAATTCATTAATTAGGATTCATTCTGTATTCTGTTAATTTATTTTAAATAACACAAGTTACCTTGATGCAAGTCATTATTGTCAATTAATATGTGATAATGTATTTGAACTTTCCTGTGTGTCTAAATTTCACAACAAGAGCCAAGGCTAATTTAATGCTTTAGTGCGGAAACTTGCACATTAACAAATTAGTATTCATCACTGTAGAAGCTTAAGTAAAATGCTGATTCATTTACTTATTATTTATTTCTGTTATAGGCTTTACCTATTGTTTGGTCTTTTTCAAGATTATCTTTTTAAATAAATATGATATAAATAATATGTAGTTAAATAGTAAAATATAAAACTTTCAACCAAAAGTAAATGCTATATTTTTGCTTATATACTTTTTCTTTGCTGCCTGACCAAGTAAACTTGTATGACTCCATCGAGTTAGGTGGTATTTAATTGAGGGCAGCTAATAACGAAAAGTCTTTAATATTCCCTCTGTGGGGGAGGAAAATAACTTTCACTGTACCCTTCTAGGTCCTTTTCTAAGACTTCCTGTATTAAAAAGACAGATTGACTTCACTGTGTGGCTCAGTTGGTTGAACATTGTCTGGGAAAGTGAAAGGTCACCTGTTTGATTCCTGATCAGGGCACATGCCTGAATTGTGGGTTCAGACCCTGGTCAGGACTTGTGCAGGAGGCAAGTGATAGACGTTTCTCTCTCACATAGATGTTCCTCTCTGTCCCTTTCTCTCTCCTTTCCCCCCTCTCTAAAAATAAATAAATAAAATCTAAAAAAGACAGATATACAGGAGAAAAACAAACAAACCTTTAATAACTTGTAAACCTCCTGTATACATGCAAGACACTCAGGACAACATTTAATTCCCCTTAAATGGCCTATGCCATTATCTAAAATACCGTTTCTAGCTGAAGACAAAAGATGTTAAAGAGTGGGGGAGTTCACTTATGGGAGGTTACTAGGAAAAGTACAGTAAACAAGGCTATGGTTGTGCAGAATTAAATCCTTTCCTTTTCTATTTGATAAGAGTTTGGAGAGATTCAGTCACCCTTCACTTCCTGGCACAGAGAGGGAGATACACGTACACATAGAGATTGCCATTATAAATATAAATGTTTCTTACATAAAGGTAACACGTTTCTGAACTTCACCTATATCTTCTGTTACCTAAAAATAACCAATTTAAAGTAATCAATATGCTAAAGAACTGGTATCTTTTTCCCTCCCTGTCCACAGTCCAGAAGCTGAGTTGTTCCATGTTCTTGAACCAGTCTCTTGAAGGTGGGCCCCCAAAGATAGACCTATATCATGTTAGCCATCAGTTATTTAGTAAGAGGGATTTCTATGGAAACAAGAGAAAAACAAAGGTTAATAGTTGGAGCAAATTATAAGCTTAGTGAGACTTCAGATGAGGTCAAGATTAGTGAGATGGTCAAGATTTTAAGACGCCAGGCTTGAAGATGGAGTGAGGGCAGGCGCTGGCAATCTGAAGGCTTTTCCTGGTTTGCAGTTTGACTGTCTCTGATGATGTCATCGGCCATACTGGCAAACTTTCTGATTAGCCCACATGAGAACAGTCATGAAAGAAATTGTCTAAGCACAAACTATTGTGATTTCATTGAAATTTACATCAGGTCTTTTATATTCAGTTGTCAGGGCTTCAGGAGGAAAGGAACAAATTTTGTTGTTAGTAATTCCAAGTCAAAATGGTGGGAGAAAAGTAAAAGGTTAGTTTGGTGCTGAATATAAGGAAAATAGAAGATTCAGGAACCGGTCCAGTTTGTAGGTAGAAAACAAAATCTGAAAGACAATGACTAGCACTAGAATGTAGTATCCAAAAAGGTATGCTACTCCAACATATTTTCCCCTTTAAAATCACCTTTATCTCTACCATAGATAACCAAAGTAAGACTAATTTGTTTGCAAAGTGAATCTAGTCCAATTAAATTGGCCCATTTATTTACATAAGTGCAAATAAAGAATAGGGATTGATCATATGGGCTCTTTTAAATCTACCTTACTGGAAATTTTCATAAGGAATCTTAGTTTGAACTCTTTTTTTTAAGATTTTATTTATTTATTTTTAGAGAGGGAAGGGAGGGGGCGAGTGAGAGAGAGAGAGACAGACAGACAGACATCAATGTGTGGTTGCTGGGGGTTCTGGCCTGCAACCCAGGAATGTACCCTGGCTGGGAATCGAACCTGGGACACTTTGGTTCCCAGCCCACACTCAATCCACTGAGCTACGCCAGCCAGGGTAGTTTCAACTCTTAAAAGTCTCTTGAGGCTCTGAAAGCAGGCCAAGGAATTGCCATTAGATTTTGTCTGCAGGCCGAGGAATTGCCATTAGATTTTGTCTGCAATACCTATAGATTTGGGTGAATTACTCTCTTCTTTTTTTTAAGATCTTATTTATGTATTTTAGAGAGAAGGGAAGGGAGGAAGAAAGAGAGGGGAAAAAATATCGATTGGTTGCCAACCAGGGAACCAGGCCTGAAACCCAGGCATGTACCCTGACCAGGAATCAACCTAGTAACCTTTTGGTTTGCAGGACAAAGTTCAACCCACTGAGCCACACCAGTCAGGAGGAATTCCTCTTCTTGAGGTTCCCCAAATGTCCTGAGGTTTCTGTACTTGCCAGTAAGTGACCTTCCTTACTCACCTGGTTAGGCCATTGGGAACCCTGGAAGCAAGGTACCAGGCTGCTTTTCCAAGGGGTTTTATTGGCTTCATAAAGTCAACTTTAGTTCCTTAAAGCTGTCTGGTCATATCTGACTTTATGCACATCATTCTCAAATATGACATTCCAGTGAAATCCTTGCTAGTATAACCAGTTTCTAATTGTGTCCTATTAAAAGAAAGGCATTCTTACCAAAGTCATGCAAATAACTATATTGCCATGAAAATAAGAATATTTACTTACTAAGAATTTCCAAATTCTGGAAGGATCAGTAGAGAGAAAAATCACTTGGTATTTGTTCACAAAGGTACAGTTTGCCAAATTTGTCTAAGATATCAGTAACTTAATAGAAAAAAATACTTTAAATCTGGAAAAACAAAACATTAAAGAACACCAATGTTTCAAAAAATGAGACTGATAATCCTCATTTCATTCAGTCCCACGTTATTAATTCTTGTTCTGCTTGAATTCATTTTTTTCATTAGTTCTGGTAATTCTTACCCTGTCAGTTTTCTAATCTTGAAGTTATCAGAAACCTGTTCTTGCCAGAGTTCTTTCCATGAATCTTCTTGAAGATCAAGCATTTATGCAGAAACCCTTTTACAAAAGCATTAGAGTAAAACAATAAATGTAAATGACAAAGGACTTAAAAATGGCCATGGTTAAAGATTTCATGAGTGTTCATTACAATGCAATTGACAAGGAAATTTGCTTATTTGTGTGACACACATTTCGAGTTAACTAGATTTACGACTGGTAACATTATACATGGTCTGTCCAGAAAAAGTCCAGCCATTGTTTATAAAACATTTTTGCACCTGACATCGATGTAACCTGGCAGCCAATGTAACCTGTGTTAACCTATGATGTAACCTATGTGCCCTGACTGGGAATCAAAACCACGGCCTTTCAGTTATGGGACAACGCTCCAATCCACTGAGCCATACCAGCCAGGGCAAAACTTTGTTCTTTTAATATTGAGAAGATTAAGTTTAGTTAATAATCAAAGATCTTATTAAGACAACATGAAACACAGGAAGTTATTTTGGTAAAACACAAAATATTTGCTTCCTAAGCAGATAACTTAGAATGTCAAGAAAACCCTTTTACAGTCTCTTTATCAAGAGCAGACCAAAAGTCCAACGGAACCTTTTCCTTTCAAGAGATGAAAGAAAATTAAGTTTCAGTTTTATGTAAGTACACTGTTGATATTATAGCTTATATTTTAAGTTTTAAAAAAAGATTTCATTTATTTATTTATTTTTAGAGAGAGAGGAAAGGAAGGAGAAAAAGAGGTAGAGAAACATCAATATTTTTCTCTGTCCCTTCCTACTGAGATTGCCTCTTGCGTGCCCCTTACCGGGGACCTGGTCTGCAAAGAGGCATGTGCCCTGACTGGGAATCAAACCAGCATACTTTTGGTTTGCAGGCCAGCATTCAATCCACTGAGCCACACCAGCCAGGACTAAAGCCTATTTTTAAAATCCTTATAATAACAATTCAAATTTATCCAGCTTGATTACACAAGGTAAAATTTTCTCTTTCTCTCTCTCTTCAGCATTCTATACACTTTTAGTCTACCCTTCATTTTCCTACTTCCCATTCTGAAATAACAGCTTCACCATAGTCCCAAACGACTTTCATTTTCCTCAATAAAAATACATCTCTATACTTCATATATTTTCTAACTGAGTAAACACATCCTACTTTCTTTGCATACAGACTTGTTCTCTTATTATTTCTAGTAGCTTTAGTTACATATGTTAATTAGAATTATGTACTCATATAAACTTTAGCAAATAGTGAAAACTAAGAAATAAACAATTTTGAACTGTAGTTTACAGCAGCATTTTGTACATTGGCAAATTTGTGAATACATTTAACAATTACTAGGAAAAATGTGCCCTTTTTTAATAGTATAATCTTTCAGCGTGGCATGAGATATTTTTACTAACAGACTCAAATATCTTTAGTTCCTCTGCAATAAGAATTCAAAAGTATATAAACCTATGTTTAGTCACTGTTTCATTATTTTATCTTATTTGGAAATGATCTACCTATTAAACGACTATCCTGTATTAAACTTAACTATAAAAAGGCTAAGATTTTAAGTTACCAGAGGTATTTGGAAAACTTTTTTAAATTGACATACCATAAAACAATTAGCACTAAAAAGTTTGCCTCAAAATTCTTATCCCACTTACATCTAAATCTTACATTTATCTAAATCACTTGTTCCCAGCAGTCATGTTTAGACTACCAGGGAGAACTTCATGTGACTTTATACACAGTCAGTCGTCACCCCAAGCTCTTTCTCATGTTGAAACATTTTGTAATAGAGATAACATGAATATGACTAATAAATCAAGGTATAATAAATGTTATCTGCATTATATTTAATGCTGATAATTCTGAAGACATGCCTGTTTTATTTAGACCAACAAACTTCAACTAGCTTTTATTTATCGAAGATTATTCAAGGTGACATGAACTTGAAAAAAACATTTTGTTTTGTTTCCATGTTTCTGAGAGTTTTAGAATACCCAATCTTCATAAGCACTTGTCCTTTTAACCCAACTAAATAGAGCTCTTTTTCAAACTAACTTTAGAAATATCATCTGGAGGTAGAAAAATTTTACACATCTACAGTATACATATGTAGACACATGTAAACACACAGGAAAATGCAGAAACTTATACCAATTGTTCTAAAATTTTAGTCATGAATCAGGTGCAATAAGACAAACTCACTGCTTTATAGAAGAACTTTTGGATCCAGAATTGTTTTGACAATTGGAATAAATTAAATGCACCTGCCCAAATGGCTAAAGCAGGGTTGTCAAACTCATTTTCACTGGGGGCCACATCAGCCTCATGGTTGCCTTCAAAGGGCCGAATGTAATTTTAGGACTGTATAAATGTAACTACTCCTTAACCAGGGGCAAGGAGCTCGGTGCTGCTGCTGGGCCAGATAAAACAAAGTGGAGGGCCGGATTCGGCCTGAGGGACTTGTGTTTACCACCTGTGGGCTAAAGCTTTGGGAGTAAGAAAAATGAAAAATGTACCTCAAAAATTACACCAAAGAAGTATCCAGGTTTTCTCCGAGGAGTTATTGAGATATATCTGTTTATTATCAGAGGTCTAGTCTAATTGCTATTTAAAATTTCCCCTTTTTCTCAAGTGCAGGATAATTCTGTTTCAAGTGTCCCAGTATCTCCAAGCATTTTGACAAGAATAGGTGAGGAGTGGGGACTGGTAAAGACAGGTAGACTTGGGGCAGTTTTGGGTTTACTAAGATTTGCAAGACAAATAGAGTTGTCTCTAATTCCCCAAAGAACTGGATTGCAGCCTGAACATGAAAGGGCTGAACTGCCCATACAAAAGAATTTACTCCTTTACAACAGTGACTTTTCCAACTAAGACAAAAATCTAAAGAACTTTAGGTTTTAGTGCACTAGGGTTTTTAAAAGTCTATCTAAAGTGTTTAATAAAGGCTTTCTGAGTGCAAAATTAAACCTTGAACCAATTAACCTGAGGGGAGAAATGTTTACTATGTTTCTATTAACCCTAAACATTGGCCTCCAGATGATACATTTCAAATATAGAACCTTGATGATCATGATCTTATATGAATTTCAATCATGACAGAAACCAATAAGCCTTTTTATGACTTAATGGTGGACTCTAGAGGCATCCAAAAAGAGGGTAAAAAATCCAGCAAGTTTACTTCCAAAGTTAGCCTAAGAAAGCAAGGACCTTCATTATCACAGGTGGGAAGAACGGTATAGGGAAAATAGTGTCTTTGGTTTCCCACCAGAGTATGAGATGCCTTCAGTCAGAGACCCACTATTCCCTGATACCGTGCAGGCACTAATGGAATGGTACTTTTCCAGTGACAATGAAGGTTGAGACTATAAAGGCCCCTTATGGACCACAACCCCTTATAACAAACTCCTCTGAGAGCCAGAATGGTTGGACAAAGAGAATGCTGCTTCTTGGATCCACAGTCTGTTCGGCTGTCTGCCAGCTACTTGCCAGTACATGCATCCCCTGGCTGGCCAAGACCAGATCGAATATTTCACTGATCACAAAGCCGTGCTTTCAAGACATAAAACAAGACAAAAACAAAAGAAAAAAATAAACATCTCTGGAAGTTAGAGGTCCAATAGAAACAAGGCTAGTCATAACCAATTTTTTACCAGAGTCACTGTGCCCAAGGAACTAGTTTCACACAAATATTTTCACCTACTGGTCTAAATCTGGAAAGAAAGGGACAAGGTGAAAATTTACATTCTTTCAATTGACCAGCACAGAGTGAGATCAGGGAGAGCTAGCTCTGTTAAGAATTTGTACTTACTCTTCACCGTCTTCTGCCAGTTTTCCAGGATCTTATCCATAGGCTCCAGAGCACATATGGTGTCTCAGAAAGTTTCTTCATAGTTGCCACAACTGTGGGAAAGGAAAAAATAATTTTCCCTCTGTCCTTATAGGTTCTTAGCTGAGACATCCCTGTAATAAAAAGACCGATTAACAGGAAAAATACAAAGAAGTTTAATAACATATATAACTCCTATATACATGGGGGAGACCCAGGAAAACTGAGTTACTCCTCAAAATGGCCCATGCCATCACTTTCCATATCATCTCCAGATAAAAAGAAAAGAAGATATTGGGGGTGGGGGTTGTGGGAGGTTATGGGAAAGGCACAGTAAACAAAGTAAAGTTGTTATACACATTTAAGTATTTGCCTTCTCCATTGATAAGAGTTTCTAGAGTTTTAGAGGCACCCTTCTCTTCCTAGTAGAGAAAGTAGGACACCCTTATGAATGGAGATGGACTTTATGCATGCAAATACTTTTCAGGTGGGTGACTTAGTTGGTTTTCAGAGCTTCTCCTGTGTTTGCTATTTAAAAAAAAAAGAGATAAAGATAATCCTTATGCTGCCCTGGCTGGTGTAGCTCAGTGGATTGAGCTTGGGCTGCGAACCAAAGTGTCGCAGGTTCGATTCCCAGTCAGGGTACATGCCTGGGTTGCAGGCCATGAGCCCCAGCAACCGCACATTGATGTTTCTCTCTCTCTCTCTTTCTCCCTCCCTCCCCTCTCTAAAAGTAAATAAATAAAATCTTTAAAAAAATAATAATCCTTATGCCAAAGAGGCACATTTTGGGGTGTCACATTCTGCTCCTCTTCAAGGTCATTTTTCCATCCAATTTCAGACATAATAAAAAAGCCTACATGATTTTCAGAACTCATGTGGCCCTGAATAGCCAAACTGAGGCTATTTATTTGCTTAAATATGATCTCTAGGGACAAATGGAAAAGTATAAAGGGGCCAGAAGCAAACTTAATCTGATCTCAAATTTTGCCTATAGCCAATACCAAGAACACAGGATTTACAAGAGGTTTCCCTTTCCCAAAGTTTGTAAAATCCTTCAACTGATTTAATTTCATATGGCGAAGGTACACACAAAATGTTCATAGAAAGACACTGCTAGTAATTATACTTCCCAGACATGTTCACAGAATATTAACATTGAAGCTTCACCAATACATAGTTGATGACCTCAGATATTTCAGTTCAACTAATAGGTTTCTGCTTTTATATAGAAGTTCTAACAGTTAGCACTGTAATGAAGTGCTGTATAGTAATTGGAAATTGAGAGTTGTGTTGGCAATAACATTTTTATTTAAATAATAGAATAGGGTATAGAGCACAGGTGGCAAACACAAGGCCCACTGTCCGCATCCCGCCCTCCACCTTGTTTTATCTGGCCCCGCCCCCAGCAGTGCTGAGCTCTCGCTTAACTGTTAAGGAGTAGTTACACTTATACAGTCCTAAAATTACATTCGGCCCTTTGAAGGCAACCACGAGACCGATGTGGCCCCCGGTGAAAATGAGTTTGACACACCTGCTATAGAGTGAAATTACTAATGTTTTCATGAACCCTAATAGGAAAATATAGAATTCCTGTCCTTAAAGAACTATTAACCTCTTTCAAATTGAGATTTGGGTGTCACATTTTCATACTGAGTCACATTATTTTTAAAAGAATAGGAAGTAGTCTCTCCATCACATATTTGCACTGAGATTTAGGCCATGCTCATTTCTTTCCTTTGTCCTTTTAGCTTGCTTTTTGCATTGTTGTGGATTTCACCAGCAAGTGTCCTGAAATAACTTGCTTTGTCCATATAAACAGTGGCTCAAATGAAAAAATAGTAAGTTGTAGAACCATAATAATACTGTATTCCATATTAAAACTCAGCTACAGGAACACCAAGCTTCCACTGGTTTTTCATTTTGACTTACCAAGTGCATATGTATTTCTTTTAAGCTCTTTCATTTAGATATAGTTGATTTTCAGAAGTGTCCAATTTGTGGGTAATAAGAATTTTATGAGTGTTTGAGAAATAATTTGAATGTTGACTGGTGGTCCACTAAAACCTTTGAAGTTCACCATGCAGTCCTTCCACACACTGTAATCCTAAATTGGTAGGTATTAGAGGGGGTAATCTATAGAAAAATGACTTTATTTTGGAGATGGATTTATTATGTTTATTTTAAATAATGTAGTTAAATATAATTAATAGAGCAGTAATTATGTAGGTACATTTGCCAGGCACACATGGTTGATATAGAAGTGATATATCTGAAAGCTCAATGGCAGAAGCAAATAGCATTTATTATTTTCTCTTTCTGTACAAATATTGTGTTTCCTACTTTGAAAACGCAGAGTTAATGTAGAGAATATAGAGCAGCTTTTATTTTCCTGCTTCCAAATAAGACATTATCATAGTGAATATACATTATACTTTATATTTAACATTCTTACAATTTACATTTTTCAGCTTTACCTGGAAATGTCACAATATATTTGTATATACATAGATTATTTTTTATATTCAAGAGTAACACAGTTCTATTACACCAATAATAAGATACATCAGCCATATATAGTTCCTATTTGAGGCAAATGCATTTCTGGTATGAAGATACTATAAGATGTTCCAAATATTCATGAAGTATTCAAAAGTAAACACTATTGTACATGTTGATTACAGAGAATGACAAGATAGAATCATTATTTAGAAAGACTGGATTGCAAATCTGGGATTCTTGGGGAGGTACTATTCTGTTCCATGCTTAGCTACTTCAAGTCCATTCCATTTTTTACAACATCTAGCCTTATTTGATCACCAGGGGTCTGCCTTACCTTAACCAAACACCTAAGAGGGTAACATATAAAACCAGTAGGCCAACTGATTCATTTAAAAAAGAAAATACAACTTTTAAGCAGGTAAAATATTCTTGTTAGTGGTACAAGCATTAATTTCCCATTGAGAAGTTATATTGGATATTAAATGATAACCACAAGTTTTCTTGACAACAATGGGTATAAGAGAAAAAAGGACTTAGAAGATCAGACTCTGGCTGTATCAGAATGACATATGCCTAGTCAAACACCAGATTCTTAGGTTCCTTAATCAGTGTACCCCTTTAAGTAGGTAGATAGCATGTTAAGGGTGATAATGATAAAGTCTTTCTATAATTTCTGTTTTCTGTGTCATTTTACTGATAGCACACTCTTTCTTCAGATTAACCATTATCTTAGCATGATAATTCAATTGCATCGGACTTTTCTGAAGTACTTGACCACTCAGTTATAGATTATAGTTCCAATTTCATTCTGAGTTGATGGCTTTAGTTTTCAATTTGGGAAAGTGCCTTTTTCTTCATGTCCATTGCTTCTAATTCTCAGCCTTGAACTATTGGCACATCCAGGACCACATGAAAAGGTGAATGGCTAAGTATACATAAGGCAGGTAATTGAAATTCTTTTGATAGTAAGTAACAGAAACATGAACCAAAAATTGGGAAACTGAATTTATTCTAAGAATATAGGATTAAATCAGAGAACCCAAGGACAAACATCATTATAAGCCCTAATAAGTGACTGGAACCAGAAATTAGAAAGAAATAAGTAACTCCCCGTCTCATTTTCTCCATGTATTTTTCTTTGCACATTTGTTTTCTCTTTTTCTCTGCAGAAGGGCTCTGCTTGCTTATCTCTGCTCATGGCCGTAAGGGCCGCACAACTAATTTTGAATTTACATGACCTCTCAATTTTAAAACGTGAGTGAGATAGACTAAGGTCTGTGCTAATTCTAAAATTCCAGGAGAGATCATATAACTATTAAATCTTGAGTCAGGAGCCCACTGCCAGAATATTCAGCTCTCAGAATATTAGGGGTAGAGTCATGAAACTGCCATAGGAGACTTACCTCTGTGGTTGTCCAGCAGTCTCCAGAGAACGGGGAAAGGCAACCTAAGCAAATATGCTGAAATTGACTGTTATATATGAAGAGGCTAATGATAACCAGGTATGTTCTTAACTTGGATTTCCTCACCTTTTATTTCAAATATTATAATTTTTCCTTTAGAATTCTATTTATCTTTTTTGTAACGTTTATTTCTTTGGCTAGGTTTCCTTTCTTCCCATTTATTAATAGCATATCTTCCTTCATATGCATGAGCATAGTTACTACAGGTACTTTGAAATTCTTATCTGTTAATTCCGACATCTGGGTTATCTTGGGACAAATTTCTATGAGGTTATCTTTACTGTTGGTAATTGGTCATATTTTAATATTGACCAATATTGACATATTATTCAATATTGACATATTGAATAATCTCAGATTGTGTTTGACATTGTGATTATTATATTGTGGAGACTCTGGATTCTGTTCTATTCCTTTAAAGAACATTGATTTTTTTCTTTTTATCTTTACCAAGCAGTTCAATTTTTTAAAATTATTTTATTTGTTTATTTTTAGAGAGAGGGGAAGAGAGGAAAAAAAGACAGCGAGAGAAACATCAATGTGAGAGAGAAATGTCAATTAGCATGTGCCATGATCAGGAATCAAATTGGCAACCTTTCGTTTTGTACGACAATGCCCAACCAACTGAGGCACACTAGTCAGGGCACAATTCAATTTTTTTTCACTCAAACAGCAAACTTTGCTTCTTGGGTTACAACTCAAATCTCAGTTCAGTTCCTTTATTCTCAGTGGGAGTCTGCTCCAAACATGTGTGGTTCCAGGATTCGCCAGAGATTTGGGCAGAGCTTATGTATACAATGTGCAGTGCAGCCTCTCTATTTATCTTTTTTTAGGGACTCTCCCTTGACTTCCTAGTAGCTGTAATTGCCTGAACTCTGTCTTCTGGTTCTTTAACCCAGAGATACTGAGAATTTACTGTCACTGTTTTTGTCACCTTGTGCTGCTCTGATAGCTTCCTACCCTCAAGTTAAAAAAAAAACAAACAAAAAAAACCCCAGAAACTCTGGAAACCCCTTCATGTCCTCTCATATTCCACATGTTAATTTCCCACCAAAATCTGCTTACATTTTTTGCTCATTCTCCAGTACCTACATTCACTGATTTGTCATTTTTTTACATTTTGTCCATTGGTTATTATCTGCAGGAGGGCAGGGTATTACAGAAGTTTACTAAACTATACCCTTCTCTTCACATACCAGACGACTCTCACTGCTCTTTATGATAATTTGAATTGTTTTTTTTAATTACTGTAACACATGCTCACTGTAAAACCTATGAGGAAAATAGCTAGCATGTATATAATGCTTATATGTGCTAGACCCTGTTTAAACATTTTACATATAAAAGCTAGCTCCTGACATCAAGTACTACAGAATTATGTAAAGTACCTTTAAAATGTCTGACTCTGCCATTATTCTACTCCAAGAGTTCAGTATTCTTCCTGATGTTTGCTACACAATTGAGGTTTTACTTATATATCATCTTTCTCCAATATGCTTTTTTTCATACTCACAATATATCATAGATATGTTTCCAAGTCACTTTAGATCTTGAATTCTCTAAAATAAATTTGCTACAACTGCTATTGCAACCCACATACTGACACATACTCACAGACTGGGTACTTTCAAAGAGAAAGTGGCATGGTTGTTATTATGAATGAATTTGTATGGTTAGGGTAGCTTTAGCTAACTAATTTTCTCTTCCTCCTCCTTTAGGTTGTTAAACCATGCCCCTACCCAGTTTCAGGATAGTGAAATCTTGACCGTACAATGAACTGTACTCTACAATTAACTAAGTGCCTTTATTTTAGTCATTTAACACTACACGATAATTATGAGGCTAAAATTAAATGATATATATGACAATTACTTTGAAAAATTTAAATTGCTAAATATGAAGGGGGACCCAAAAATGGAATTTATTTGTTTAAAAATGTATATTTATTCTTACATATTAAAACTTCAGTCACCTTCAAAGACCTCTCCATTTGATGCAGTACACCTACTGGGACATTTTTTCCACTGCTCAAAACAGTTTTTGAACTCATTGATTTTGATGCCTTTTAGTGCTTATGCCATTTTTTGTTTCACCTCTTCCACATCAGCAAAATGTTTCCCTTTGAGGACTTTTTTCATCTGGGGGGAAAAAAAGCTGCTTGCAGCAAGATTGGGTGAATAAGGAGGGTGGGGCATGGGAGTCATGTAGTTTTTTGGGTGAAAAACTGCTAACACTTAGTGTGTTGCAGGCAGGTATGCTCATAAATGACCCATCATGAAATGGGCAAATGTGTTGAAAGAGTCTTAAAAAAATTCACTGAAGCTGAATGCAGCCTCTCACAATGACACCAGCTGGTACACTGATACAGATGGGTGCCTAGAACACTCACCTAGCACAGGAAGCCTGTACTACAAGGGACCTGCCCTCCAGAAGATAACTCCGGGTTTTATTGTGTCCCCCCTCATAAATCCAAGTAATAATAATTCAACCTACATTCTGGAATGACTACTACATTTAAGAGTGTGTGCTTATTGCTGGGGATGGTAAGAATGAATGAAATGCAATCCCTGTCCTTAAGATGGTGGCACTCTACTTTTGAAAATAGACATGTGAACAGCAAACTACATTTCATTTTAGAAATACAGTTATTGCTATGATACAGATTTTTAAAATGTATTACAGAAAGACAATTGATTCTGGCAAAGAGGATGATAAAAGACATCTTAGAGATGATGACATGTGAATTAGACCATGAATGATAAAAAGAATTTCAGGTATGGGACAAAAGAAAAAGAATAGAATTTAAGATGAAGGAACAGCATGGGTGTTGGCATGAAAGTGTTTTTTTTTTCTTCTGAGAAGTCAAGTAATTCATTGTGGTAAAACTGAGGATCTGGTGTCTGACCATGGGAGGGTGGAAGTTAAGGATTAAAAGTAGAATGAAAGTAGTAGAGTAATTTCTATTTAGGTTATAAAGGGCCTTATACATATCATTCTAAGGAATTTGTGTGAAGTATGATAGCCAACAGGTGAAGGATGTTGACCAAAGGAATAGCATGGAATGTTAGTTAAGACAATGCCAGCCTCTGTTACACACTGACTTAAAAATGTCCAATGGCTCAAAGTGAGTAATTTAGCTTGTATTCACCTAAATGCAACCTGAGAATTCCTCAGTTAGTTGGCAGTTCTCTCAGGTTTGATCAGGTCCCAGGCTCTTTCATCCTCTGGCTCCTCTGATTTGTACATGTGGCTTAAACAGTTACCATGTTTGTCTATATTAAGCTACACGAAGGGAGAAGAGCAAAGAAGATCATGAGTGGGAATTTCTTATGGACCAGACCTGGAAGTGGTACTCAAAACTTTGATTTTGTATACTCAGTCATATGTGTAGACCTATCTGCAAAAAAAGAGTGGAAAATGGGGTCTATCTGTATTCCTTGGGAGAAGAAGGAAAGGATTTAGTGAACAGCTAAGTTAGGTAGTTTCTACTATCCATGGCCAGATTTAGCTTTTAGAAAGCATATTATGGTAGCAATACTGATGATGGATGGAATGGGGGAGATACTAAAGGCAAGAAGAGCAAATAATGGCTGTTTTAATGGTTCATATGAGACTTAATGAAATCCCAAAGGCAATGCCTAAGGCATTTGCAACAGGAGGAAAACAAGGCTGCATTGCAGAGGCAGGATTTGGTGAATGACATTTGGAGGGGGGGAGTGGTTGAAATGATCAGCTAGATGAATGGTGAATTTTCTATTTCATGCTAATAATGCCAATCCAAAAGTAAAAGGTTGCTTTTTTTTAGATTCATAATTGTTAAGTGCTTGATGGATAAGTGCCTTTTACTAAGAAATATATGAAAATAGAAGAGCAATATTTGATATGGCCCTTTCCCTCAAGGAGTTCTTAATGTATTTGGGGAGAGATTATACATTCAAAGAACAACTTGAGAATTTTATGGATATCACTAACAAATTAATTCACCACAAACTTAATCCAGTGTGCCAAAGGTACTCACAAGAGCTATGATAAGGAGTGCATGGGATCATTTGGACTAAGTCTGGAGTTCAGACTTTATTCCTTCATTTCGTTGGTGACGATGTGGGCTCTTGATTCTTGACTTCATGCAGGAAAGATTTCACAACACAAGTCCAGGTGATTTTGAGAGTACATTTATTAAAGCTGAGGGCAGTGAAACAAAGGAAGGGCTTAAGATAGAAGAGGCAAGGTCCTAGCAACAGGAGTGAGCCTAGGCGGAGCTGCCTTGGCCCTTTGAAAGGAAAGTCACAGAGGCGGAAGAAGTGAACCAGCTGGGCTGCATGGACTCGGGAAACAAGTCACAGAGGCAAAAGAAGGGCCCTTGGAGAAACAATGCAAACATATGCACCTTAGGAAATAAGGGGGGAGCTGTGGTTTTGCTGGAATGTGAGGAAGGGGGAGAGATGGAGGGAAAGAGGGAGAGGGAGGGTGGGGGAGAGGAAGAGAATGAACACACCACTGGGTCCTTTTTCTTAAGGACTTTTATATGTTCTCTAAAGGTATGAATTTTAGGAGCTGTCTCAGGGGAGGATCTCAATAGAATATTCATCAGCTTTCCAGTGGTGTCCTTTTAGGGTCCTGGTCCCTAGGGGCTCATTAGTCTTTGCATCTCATCTTGATGTCAGCCACGGCATCACTTTGTCTGTTTTTGCTGCTTTTCTGGTCGTGGAATTGAAGCACAACTGAGGTCCAGATGTATCTCTAGTTAGACCTGAGGCTTTTTTTGCTCCTAAGATTATTTGATGTGGGTCAGAACCTCACTGTGCTGGGGGCGAGGCTTAATGATTAATGGAGCGAACATGCAAGGGAGAAGGAGGTAGGTGAGTCTGGGTGGTGGTGAGACCAGTTTGAATCAGCTGTGTCGATTTCCCCATTCCACTTGCCAAGGAATTTTCCCAACTTCTTACTCTCCTGTCTCAATTTAACAAACATGCATGAAGTGTATTGTGTGCTTGATAACTATACATTATCAAGCTTACAAAAGGGCTAATTAATAGTGGTTGAATGGAATATTAGTTGTTTAATGAGACAAAGAAAACACAACCCTTGCTTCTGAGGTTATGGGAAATGAATAATAGGTTCATAGGAAAACAAGGTAGTTTGATAAAGTGTAATGGGTTCTGTGATAGAATGGGCCCATTGGGGCACAGAGGAAGGAGTGTTCAGGATAATGTTTGTAAAGTAGGAGGCCCTTGAGCTTGTCTTGGGATAACAGTACATGTGATCATACAAACCAAAAATGAAAGTTGAGGGAAGAAGGTCTTTCTAATGCACAGGCCAAGAGTAGGCAATGATGAGTAAGCAGGAATAGAACTATATTGTTCCTTCAGGGTAGGCACCACATTGTGATAATATCTGTACTCTCTTGTGTACCATACTACTAAGCCTTTTGCAGATGCTCAGAAATGTTGGCTAATCTCCCAGTATACATTCTCATAGTCCTTGCTAGTGTATCTAGTTTACTTCTCTCCAACTTCATGCATCTAACTAATTAACAGAGGTGGTAAAATAATGATTTTTCCATCAGTAGTCGAAGGCTCTGCTTGTTCCTGCGTGTGACCTCACTTTGCATTTCCCTAGGGCTACAAAGTCATTTACCAGCATATGTGGTTGTTTTAAATCACAGTTGCAAACCATCCCTGATAGAAGCCATGTGAGTCCCCATTTTTGTTTTAAGTGAAATGCTTAACTGAAATAATAGTATCACCAAATACCATCTTGAATTCAAAATTAGAATGAAGCAACAAATAAAGTTGGATGTGATGTGCATCCCCAATGGTTTCAATTTCTCTTACTGTAGCAGAACTATCTTTCTTAAAAGCTATCAACCATATTTTCTTAGCAAAATTTACTGTTTAAAGTGTTTAAGTACACTTTGGTTCTTGAGGGTAATCATATTAACATGAAATAGTTCAGAATAAGATAATAAGTTAAGAAATGAGCACTTGGGCAAGGAGTTCGAAAATGTAATTTTATTTCATTGTAATTTTAAAAATCTACTCTCATTTATGTGTTTATGCATAAAATAAGTATCTATTATAATTTTGACTATGTTTAATTTACCATGAACTCAATCTGTAACCCACATTGGACAAAATGATCTTCTTTTAAAATGAAGAATACCTAAAACCTTGTTTTTGTTTTTCTGTTTTCTCCTTAAATTAAAATAAAAGTAGGGTAGGATGGATATTTGAGGTCAGACAACTCAAGTTCAGGTCCCAGGTTTGCCATTTAATAACAGGGTGGCCTCTCTGAGCCTTGGTATCTTCATCTGTGTCATAATCCATTCATGCTGCAATAACAGAACACCATAGACTGGCTAGCTTATACACAACAGAAATTTATTTCTCACACTTCTGGAGGCTAGAAGTAAGGATCAGGGGGCCAGCAGATTCGGTGTCTGATGAAAATCCACCTCCTGGTTCATAGGCAGCTGTCTTTTCACTGTGTTGTCACATGGACAAGACAAGGTTGTTGTCTGGGGTTGCTTTATTAAGGGCACTAATCCCATTTATGAGGGCTCCATGCTTATGAACTAAATACCCCCCAAAGGCCCCCCACCTTCATATACCATCACTTGGGGATTAGGTCTTAACATATGAATTTGGTGAGGACACAATTATTTCACTTATAGCAATCTGGGAAATGGGAATAGTAATAACTGCATTCTTGCGAGGTTTTTGTGAGAATTACAGACTATATCATGTGGTCATACAAACCAAAAGCACACCTTCTTTAAAGATTGGAAATGTCTACTGCCACTAGTGGTGCTATTTGCATCTTTCAATGAAATGATAATTTCTGGGAGGGAAAAGTGTATTGGTAACTGTCCTCTGCATATAACAATGTTAAAACAATCCCCCTGTGCACCAAGATATAGTGGGCAACTCCAATGTAGGTAACAGTGAAAGTGAGGACTGGGAAGCTCCAACCCCCATCCTAGTCTTTTAAGACATGTTCCTGAAACACAATCTAAACCATTTTTTCATTGGAACACAGTTAAAAGACTGGGGTAACTTAAAATGTGGTATTGAGAACAATAGCAAGATGATTAGGCAACACTGTGTAGGTTCTGATAGATCCCTATACAATCTAAACCACGGGCGGCAAACACAAGGCCTATGGGCTGAATCTGGCCCTCCATCTTGTTTTATCCGGCCAGTGCCCTGTTTCTACCCAGCGACAGCACCAAGCTCCTTGCCCTAGTTAAGAAGTAGTTACATTTATACAGTCCCCAAATTACATTCAGCCCTTTGAAGGGTGATGTGGCCCTCAGTGAAAATGAGTTTCACAGCCCTGCTCTAATAGTTGTTCTGGGCATCATGATAACAGCACTGCAGTAGAGACCTACAAGAAAGTTGTACATTATGCATACTGACCCTTCATTTCACAAAGAAGCAGATGGTAATGCAGGTCCTTTGAATTGGGAAGTATAAACTTTTCACAGTTTTCCTATCTTTCCTGCAGTCTTACCAAGGAGGTTAGCTACAACCTGTGTCTGCAATTATTAAAGGAAAGAACTAATTCCCTGAGATAATGCAAGGCCACTAATACGCCAAATGGCTTTCAAAAAACTGTGAATAGGAATGGTAATGCTTCCTCAAGATGTTTCATTGCAATCCATCAGAAAATTACTCTATGATGCAGGTCATTAGAATAAGACTCTGTACAGCCATCTTCCAGGAAACTGGTTTGATATGACTGTAAATTTTTAGTATCCTCAATGATCCACAGTGTCCCCAGTGTCAATGGCACAAACCTGAGATGGAGAACTCTTGTTTAGTATGCAATCTGCATACCATTATACAGTGACCCTGCCAATATCCATATTTTTTAATGAAGGTGAACTGTTTGGGTAATTAAAAATGGCAGGTAATTAAACATATAATTTTTACTTCAATTTTTTCACAGAATCTTTAGGAATTGAATTCAGATAAAGCAATAAAACCACATAGGTTCCTGAATTTCAAGGGCTTCTCTGTTGGTAGATGAAAGAGCAGAAATTCAGCTGTCAACAAAATTATAAACAGATTACATGCTATCTATGAATTTGAATGCAAAATATGTAAAACTCTTCCTGGAGGTTATTGAGCTGAATATAATTCACTCAAATTGACAGATGAAACTCCCTCTTTTACTTTTTTATGGCCTATATTGGAAATATCAATGCATCCCCTCGACTCTTACACTGAATTACCTTTAGAATATTGAAAAATCAAGGCAACATTTCCTTCAGTCTTCAAAAGCAAATTTTTAACAAAAGTTACACTCATTGGAACAAAAGTAGTTTGCAGTTTAAGAAAACGATTAAATAATCTGGTAGCGAACTCCATTTTGTGAAATGCATCCACTGGGTAATAAAAAACCAAGCCAGTACAACAAGGGTCAGAAAACTGTGGCCCGTGGGCCAAATCTGGCCCATCGCCTGTAACTGTAAATGAAGTTTTACTGGAACACAGCCACACTCATTCATTTACATAGTTTCTATGGTTGCTTTGCTGCTACACTGGTGGAGTTGAATACTTGCACAGAGACCATATGACCTGCAAACCCTATTTACTGTCTGGTCCTCTACAGAAAAAGTTTGCTGACTCACAGAGTAGAAAATGATTTCAGTTAAATTTTACATTATAATTTAATATTGAAATATTTTAATATTAAATGATATGGCTGTGTGAGTGAATTTATAAATATAGGAAGATTGTTTCATACCACTTTACTTTAAATGTTAATTGTTCGCAGGTGTCATATTTCAGATTAAACAATAATTTAACTCCATGTTGTATAGCTTTGGTGCCCCCAGGCAAAAGATCACTAAATGGCAGCAAACACCAACACTAACAGCAAGCCATCCCACAGAAGAAATGGTAGTGACATTCATAATTGTTTTAGATTAAAAAATATTTTTTATTTTAAAGAGAAAGGAAGGGAGGGAGAAAAAGTGAAATAGAAACATCAATGCTAGAGAGAAACATCAATTGGTTGCCTTCTGTACATGCCCCGACCAGGGATCAAGCCTTTAACCCAGGTATGTACCCTGACCTGGAATCGAACTGGCGACATTTCAGTTTGCAGGATGACACCCGGCCAATTGAAAGCCACACTGGCTGGGGCATAACAGTCATAATTTAAGGTAGAAGCAGGAAGTCAGTTTTGGAATATATGTATTCAGCATCAGGAAGACTGGAGAAAACATGATTAGGAGGAATGGTGCTTAGACTACTTGCAAAACTCTTTCTTCAAACAGAATTTCAAGGGGAAGCCCAACCAAGATATGAAAATCATAGAAGTGAAGGTGGTGATTCATCACCTTCACTGGGGTGGATGAGTGCTCAAGTGTGCTTGTTTGGCTCCTGCTCTTCTCTCTGTCTCCTTGGAGAGGAGCTATTTATTTTCAATTAGCAGCGTATCACTGGAAGTGAATCAGAAAGCTCACTCAGAGAGGTGGAATATTTATTTGTGTATTCAGCCCATCTAATTTCCACTGTGTTCTGATACATTTC